>NC_143005.1:648636-1297272 GCF_061535395.1 Colias eurytheme | reverse complement strand
CCTGGTACTTCAAGGAATATAATAAAAAAAGAATTATCGAAATCGGTCCACCCGTTCTCGAGTTATGCGCTTACCAACACATTTTGCGATTCATTTTTATATTATCTATACTAATATTATAAAGCTGAAGAGTTTGTTTGTTTGTTTGTTTGTTTGAACGTGCTAATCTCGGGAACTACTGGTCCGATTTGAAAAATTCTTTCGGCGTTTGATAGCCCATTTATCGAGGAAGGTTATAGGCTATATATCATCACGCTACGACCAACAGGGGTGGAGCCACGGGGGTGAAACCGCGTGGAGCAGCAAGTGTAATAATAATTAATGTTCACACTTTAAAAAAGGAGAAAATTGTTATGACTATTTTGTTATGACTGAATATAAGTCGGTAATAATCATTCAACCAGAAAACGCATATCAGAATCCAGAAGTCATTTGGCATTACATTGTACAGTTGGGATTTATGTAAGATACTTGTATTTTTATGCAAGAAGGTCGGGAATCCCACTTTTAATTCATTCCAACATTCATAGACGACATGTATACAGTGACAACATGTGACGACAGTGTATAGTAATAATACCTTCTCTAAAACTAAACAAATATAGAGCCCAACAATTATTGTAGAATAAAATTAAATAACCGAAATTATTCCCATATACAAATTTAAAAATTGGTTGTCTGTAAAGTCGGTTTACTGACGATAGTTGAACGTGACAACGTCCGATTGTGCTTCTTTGTCGCTCGTTCCGCGCTCTCGCTTGCACTTCAAGCCTTACATGGAACGCCTCAGAGCGAGGTAACGCTCTATCGAATTATAAGACGTTGTCGCGTCAAAAATTTTGATTGACAAACAAATTCTCTTTTTATTTTTTCAGAGACACAGAATCAAAGGTGGAGGTGAAACTGCCGCAGCTCGTGAGTCAAGCGTTGGAAGAATTAGAGGCATTGGGACAGCAACTTAAGGACAATCCGGGGAAGGAATTTGATGCCAAGACTGATCTATGTGTTGTGAAGTATGTATTTGTGTGTTATTTATTATTATTTTTTTTTAATTTCTAGTAAGAAAGTGTTTTTTTCTGATTCATTGTATTGATTTTATCTTTGACTAGCAAACCCGGCGAACTCTGTTTCGCCACCAGAGATACCTTTTCTTTACTATAAACCTCACGGAGCCCGAGACCTTTCCAACGAATGCAAAACTGTGGAAATCGGTTCGTGCGTTCTGGAGTTATAGCGTCAGGAAGGAAAACCCGACTTATTTTTGTATAGTAGATGTACAAAAAAGTAAATATTTTTTTAAAAAGCGATACAATAGACTTTGAACATTATTGCTACAAAATGAGGTGTTAATTTCAATGAACAACAACGCACCTCGGACGTGTTTGATGACTTATTCTCTAGCCTAGTTGTTTTTAGTACGTTAATGATACTTCAAAACGTTTTTTCGTAATTTTGTTTGATTGGTAAATGTTAAAATAATATATCATATCAACGGTAAATAATTTCATAATTAAAAAATGGACAAATCTGATTTCAATGAAATACTAAATGATGTATTTTTGTTGTTTTTTTATTTCTGAATCTATAAAATACTAGTGGTCCACCCCGGCTTCGCCCGTGGTACATATTTCGCAATAAAAGGTAGCCTATGTTCTTTCTCGGGTATCAAAATATCTCCATACCAAATTTCATGCAAATTGGTTCAGTATTTTAGGCATGATTGAGTTACAGACAGACAGAGTTACTTTCGCATTTATAATATTAGCACACCCCGGACACTCCATACAAAATTATCGTTTTGACAGTCACACTGTAGAGACTGCAAATGTGTGTGTTAACTCTTTATGGTTTGCACATTCGTGACAAGCGTAAAAAAAAATCGCGTTTTTCTGATGAAATAGATCCGTAAACAGCACAATATCTAACCATTTCCTGCGAAAAACGATAATCACAAATCCAAAATAATAAAATTACTTTAAGTCAATTTGGCAATCTTCGTTGCGTATCGTCCCTGTAGAAAAATGTGGCCCATTTTAATCACGATCGCGCGGGGTGAGGTAAGTGTTTAATTTTGGCGGGAGGCGGAGAGTGTCCGTTCTGTAGCGTTTAGCTACTATTATGTATTCTGTGATATTAGTATGGATAATGTTGAATGTTTGCACAGATTGGAGCGCAGCCTGAACAAGTGCGGCGCTGACAACCGCATGCGGCGCGTGTGCTGGGGCCGAGCGGCCGCCGCGCTGCGCTGTTCCCGTGCGCGTTTGTTGCAGCGGGCCAAGCGATTGGATGCACCTAGCGGTGAGACACATATACATACATACGTACACAAGCACATCTATGTGCGTCTACACGCACACACAAGCTATCTATATCGGCTCGACGCGCCTAGTGGTGAGACACACCCACATACGTACATGTATACATACGTTCATGCGCACAAAGTGACGCACACTCACCACGCCAAGCTGCTCGACGCAATCAATGATACTACCCATTCATTCTCGCTTATAAGTGACGAGGGCTGTAGGCTCACCGCGCCAATTCGTAAAGCGGGCGTAAAGCTAGTAGAATATATGTACGTCATAAACACATTCACGTTTATTTATATTTTTAAATTTCGTTTCCAGGTCCCACTCAAACATCACAGCCGCAAACGAATCCCACACAAACGGGCACTGCCAATAATACTAGTGTTATAACCAGTACTCACTCGGGTTCCCTCAAGAGGAAAGCGGACGACGATTTGGAGAACATCGATGATATTAACAGACTGACTCCGGAAGAGAAGGAGGCGAAAATCGTTGAGACTTTGCAGAGGTAAAAAAATGTGTGCGTGTACTAGTGTACACACGTAAGAAGTGAAACTTCTTTATGACCTTATTTTTCAAAAAATAATTTACTATATGCAACTTTACAGAAATACGTCGAATCACGTGTGGTAGGGATAAGAAAAAGATGGCGCGTAACGAAAAATGTCACGCGTAACGAAAAAATGTTACACTAAATTTTTTTCCAACCCCGATAAAGAAGTTTCGCTTCAATAATTAATTCTTATTAAATAAATGGAACGTTCCAGAAATATGTTTTCTGGTCAGTCAAAAAAACATACAATATTGCGTTTCATGTAACTAGTAATGTTAAAAATATGAACTGTATAATTTATTAATAACCAACTACACATTTGAAAACTGATAATTTAATCAAATATTACTTTTAGGTTACAAGTGTTAATAGATGAGAGAAAACCGGACATGATTGCGACATACAATGCGGAATGTGAACGAGTTCAACAGGAGAGGTAAGGTGTTGAATGTAATTATAATTAAGCTATTGCATAACTTCTATCGCGGGCCTTGAGCGTGGGGACCGAACCGAGAAATTCCGTAACGAAAAAACCTGACGCTCCCCACTCCGACGGGCTTGAAGGCATGCTATGCAATAGCTTTACCGCGGCAATCCTCGAGTGCCACACGTCTTTTTTTTATTTTTATTTATGTACCTGAAGGAGTGTAATGTTGTTTATTTCGTGCAGATGAAACCGCAGTATGCGGTTTCGATTAATTTTGTGTTGTACTATATCTATACTTAATATTATAAAGTTAAGAGTTTGTTTGTTTGAACGCGCTAATCTCAGAAACTACTGGGCCGATTTGAAAAATTTTTTCGGTGTTAGATAGCCCATTTATCGAGGAAGGCTGTAGGCTATAATCATAACGCTAAGACCAACAGGAGCGGAGCCACGCGGGTGAAACCGCGAAGCGCAGGTAGTTTATTTTAAAAAGGCTATACAGCATTACATTACGACATTAAGCTCAAACAAATGTTACTAAAATGGCGTAAATATGAGCAGACGGAGCCGTCCGGGTTTTTTAAACGAACAATGGAACATTCCAGAAAGAAGATCCAGATAGCGTCCGCGGACGGCGCGCCGCACATCGACAAGCGGCTGCCCAAGCGGCGCTTCCCGTGGTGCGGGCGCAGCCGCGCGCTGCTGGCCCGCCTCGCGCGCCTCGCCGCCTCGCCCGAGCGCGCCGCCGCGCTGCTCGCCACGCGCGCGCTGCCGCTCTTCCCGCCCGGCTTCGTGCGCATGCCCACGCTGCTGCGGCAGGCCAAGTGAGTGCCCTGCCCTTAAGGGGAAGCTCCCTAAATTTTATGTGAATTTGCATTAATATTCTGAAACAGTCACACATACAATCAAAATGGAACTTTAGTATATGATTTATTGGGTTTTTTTCTTTCCGTGTACAAGACAGTTACGTTATTGTAACATTTTCGCTCGATTCATTTTTTATTCAAAAATTATGCCTTTTTTAAGGATTATTACATTTTTTTTTTAAGATTTACTTGGATTTTATGTCTAAAATAAATGTTAACAGTAAGAAAATACAGTTTACTATAGAATCCCAACATATTTTATTTCTAGATCAATTATAACTTTAGTTATAAACGAAATAAGAAAGTTTCGAGCTCGAACGCGATCAAAGAGCGCACGCGATATTCAACTTTATTACGGCTGTGTTAGCGTCTAGCACAGTAGCGGTCTAACCGGTCTCTCAGTACCAGAAATTATGTACTATCACTCAACGCACCGCTCGCGCGATTGCACCGAGCAGAGTGACACGCGAATAGCCCCCTCCCCTTCCAGCCCGCCCGTGGTCCTAGTTTGTTACTATCGCGTGCTATACCTCCCTAAAAATTGTATATTCTTGTTCAATCAATTTACTCATTTTTTTTTGTTTATTGGGTTTAACCAACCTTACTCATCTTTTGAATTCTCTTAAATAATAACAATAATTATTTTATAAAAAAGTAACCACCCTGAATTAACAATTAGAAAAATACAAGATACAATAATAGTGCTTTAAAATATTCTAAAGTATAACTTTCTATTTTCAGCCTCAACAAAGAAGTGAAAGCGTCGACGCTAAAACGGCAACGCATCGGTTCAACGTCACAATCACAACCGCCGACAGTCGTCAATAACATACAACCGCAGTTCAACGAGCCCATACAGTTCCCAAGCTCACTCACAGTCACAACTACAACCAAAACTATCGAGAAAGATGACGACAAACACAAAACTGTGCCCTACGGATCAATATTGAACAGCTTCAGCCTCAACAAAGACCTGATAATCGAAAATACAAACGACCGGACAGATAAAAAAGACGTTCCTAACAATCTAGGCAGTATAACGATAACACCAGTGCTCAATAAAGAAAAAAAAGTTGAGAAAAAGGAGCCGCTCATACGTGTCAAATCGCCAGCCGCGCTAAACAACATGGTGAAAAAGGACAGTGATAATAAAAAGCGGAAAGAGAAGAAAGATAAAATGGATACGCCACTCCATATAGACACGAACACGCAAGCGCGGGAACCAATCAAAAGTCCCCGCGTTCACGAGTTCAGTAAGACGCAAATAGACAATATGAAAGCGATGGAAAACAATATACCGCATCCAGCATTAATCCCAGTTCATCATTCGCCGACATTCGCGAAACCGGACAAACGGCCCCCGGAAAAAAAGAAAAAGGACATAGAAATTGTGTCCGATATGGACCCATTGGGTGATATACAATCGGACACAGTCGCCGTGGACGATAGCAGTAGTGATATTGAAGTGATTGAGGACAAAGTTAGTGATAAAGTGGGTGATAGTGACACAGTGCCTTCAGACAGGAGTGATTGTAAAGTGAATAGTGTTAAGAACGATCTGGACGATGCGACCAAGGAGGAGATTAACACGGTTATGAGGGGATTGGAGGAGATGAAGGTAATGTTATTTGTAGGAAGTTAGGTTTTAATTTCTTGTATGTATTGTATAGTAAGAAAAGTATTTTTTAATGTTTTTCAGAAACGTACACAAGAGTAAAATTTGTACAAAATAATGAATTTAAGTGATAAACTATTATGAAACAACCAATAAAGTTTTACACAATCATAAATTAAAGATCTGTATGATCTGTATCACCGCCTCCTTGGTACAGTGGTTGATGCGTGAGTGTAGAACCGAGGGGTCCTGGGTTCCATTCCCGGTGGAGATGAAGAAAAAAAAATCTCGGTCTGGCAGGACACAAAAGGCTGATTACCTACTTGTCCCTAAAAGAAAATTGATCCGTGAAACAGATGTATAATGCATCTGCCCCTTTCCCCACTAGGGGACATGGGACTTCACTTATGATAGTATGTTTTTTGCATACTTTATATTCTCCTGTTGATATTGCTACAGTGTGATATTAAAATTACAAACATGGACTGTGATTTTGATAATTTTATTGGCTGGATTCGAAAATTGATTATTCCATTGTGTTTTACACTATTCCATTTACTTTGAAGAAATTTATCTCTTTTTTATTTGAAATAAGTTCTAACACAGTAAATACTTTTATTATGGCATTATTGTGTGTTTAAATTAAATGCAATGTCTTAATGAAATAATGTAGAGATAATCTGTTTGTGCATTAACTTATATATTTAGCAAATGATGATAATTATATATCAGGATATTAACTAGCTTTTGCATTCACACAAGTTACAATATATATTTTAAATATATTTTTCAGCATTCACAATCGCCAACAAAGGTGAACTGCAATTCATATGGTGGCGTAATCACAAGTGGTGAGTTTCTGTCTAAATATGTCTGTTTTACACGAAAGTTGGCTGCCCATGATTATCCTTTTTAATTTTACCCCATATATCATATTATATTGAATGCCAGGATTAAAATTATTCATCATTTCGATTTGGTCAGTTTAAAATAATAATATTATCAGTATTCTATTAATTATTCATTCACTCTTGGTATTCCACAAAATTTATACCCACACACTATTTACCTTTCTATTTTTAATACATATTTGTATTCCCCTCTTATGTGTAGCCAACAAACTGAATTATGACGTCACACACACTATATTTAATTAAAATAATTAATATACCACATATATTCCTATCAGCGAAGCACGAGTCTTCCAAACAAGCGTACAACAGGACTATATTTGATCCCGCGAATAAAGACAAATTGTAAGTTGCGCTTGCACATCACGCGCGGTTGTGGTGGCACCTTGTGTTAAGATTTTGTGGGCGGTTTGACTAGGAAATTAATTAAAAAGCTACTTTTTTTGCTAACGGTGTTGGTATAATAAAAAATGAAATCAAATCAAATTTTTATTTGGAAAGGCGTAATGACTTGATGACTTTCGGATGGGCTCGTTGATAGATTTTTTGCAAATTAAATATTTTCTTCGCCTGGTCTCGATAATGAATATAAAAGTTTTTTGCAAGTAAAATTTGGGGAAAAACAAAAATTACTGCAGATCTCACAAAATTAGCATATAATTTATTTTTACATGATTAAATCATTGTCTCTATTGGTTTTAACGCTGACTACGATCTATTGGGCTATTAATTTTTGAGAAAATCTGAGAATTGAAAAATACCTCCTTTAGATTACAATCCGGCTCGAAGGACCAAAATCTATAAAGCTTGATTATACACTTTAACTGTAACATAAGCTATTATAATATAAAATAATTGTTTTTAACATTAAAAACGCCATTAACAAAATCTTAACATAACCTAATATTTGCTTTCATAACTCCCCTCTCGTGTCACCTTGACATTTAGTGTTGTAGCTTCATAATTATAGCTAACTTTTCCACACTATCCTTGCGTATGCTATTCTATCGCTAATTTGATGTTTTATTTATTTTAGCGTCTAATATAATATAAAGTAAAAAAAGTTTGTCGTATCGTATATTTTTTACGTTAAATGAAGTGACATAGTCGTCGTTGTTTAGAGTTTAAAAAGATAGAATTTTGACTGTATTTTGAAAAAAGTAATCGTACTAAAACTACGTATCATATACTTTTGAGGGTATGTTGAAAATTGTAAGCGTATTTTTGTTGAAATACTTAAACGGTTGAAGTATAATTATGTACATTAATGTGTCGATTTTTTGAGTTGGAAATATTAATCGTTTTAATTATAATTAAAATCAATTGGTTATTACTGCGTTGCTTTTATCTAAAATATTATGTATCCTATAGCTTGAGCTAAGAAGTAGTATAACGAACGTATTTTACGCTATCAATATTCAGCGATATATACATAAAATTATATATTATATTGTACGGTCCAGTGTGTATGTCGTGATCAAAAATACTTTAAAAATAGATATGCAAGCTGCCATGCCTTGTAGAGTGTGCTAGAAGGGTGTCACCAGAGATGAGAACTAAATTTTAAATAAAATTTACCTTAAATACTACATCGATGTTTATTTGAATGTGATTAAATATTAAATCCTTTTTCAGTATTGTTTCTCCCAAAAATGTATGAAAAATTGTCACATACTTGTAGCGACACATCAATACATATATAGAATGTGTAAAATTTTGTCCAACGTGTTTCCAAAGTTTATACTAATCTTATTTTTTTAATAACTAATGAAAATTGAGAATCATCTATCGAACTATCGAGAATTATATCTCCCCGAAGTTCTCATCTCTCGTATATTACCCATTCATGATTCCTTCTATCTATCACGTTTTCTACCATGATCACGAGTCATCTAGTTTGTGTGTATTTTGATACATAATAGTCGATATTTGTATCGATTATTTGGTAAAATATCGATATTTGTATCGATTATTTGGTAAAATGTCGATATTTGTATCGATTATTCGGTCAAATATCGATATTTGTATCGATTATTTGGTAAAATGTCGATATTTGTATCGATTATTTGGTCAAATAGCTATCTGTAGTAGTTACTTTTGTTTCAGAGCGACCTTCTTTGAAAGAAATAGATGGATGTAACGCCGTTAATGGTTAGTTTAATATTTTAATACGCTTTGGAAACTAATTTAGAGAATTAAGAGATAATATGGATTGCCGACAGTCTGTAGGGAAAACTTAAAATGTACCTATACTAATATCACTTAGTAGATTTCATTCTTATTATGTACATACAACATGACCTTGAAAAATTGTAATGAGTTAGCGAGAATGCAATTTTTACGTTATGCTAAGCTAATTTCCTTACACATATTTCCTATTCAAACTCAAACATTTATTTATTCAATTAGAATTCTTCTAGAAGTACTTTTGAAACGTCATTAAATATTTTAACATTTACCACTGATTCGGAAAGCAGTATTTGATCCAAGTGTTAAGTTAGGACTTTACAACACGAATTTGCGCTGAAACATGACAAAAAAATGCGAAAAAAAAGTTATTAAGAGCTTCGTTTAGTAAATTTTTTGATTGATTTGAAAAAATATCCAAGATCGCTTAATTTTGATACAAGTAGTACTTTCCACGACACCCTCATGCTAAGACATATTATGAATTTAAAACAAAACAAAAAATGTTTACAGATATATTAGTGTAACAGTTGTGAATTAAAAAACCACTGAGGTTTATAGTCATGTTCGTATACAATAATTTATAAACAAAACAATTTCGGTTTCGTATTAAACTAAGATAACTCTCTTTATATCCAAAACTACTTCCTTAGACTGCTACTACTAACTATTTCTCTGCATTATTAATTCTCAGTGTCTTTTAATAACCGATAATTTGTTTAATATGTTTTAGGACATTTCTTTACTATACTTAATAAAAAAAAACGAATATTCTCTCATTACTTTTTAATAGTATCCAACTTCAAAATGAATGATGATATTTCCAAACTATTTTATGGCTTGATATAATTCCATTCTATTTAATAAATATTATTACTCTTTTGAAGTTGGTTAAAACATTACTATGATGTGTTTTTAACAGTGTCTAATTTAAGGTTTCTTTTTCAGGTTGAATTTTTGAAAAAATCTTATGAAGTTCAAGAAGAATTAACAAGGAATCAGTTTATTTCACTATAATGTTATTTATTTGAAAAGTATGAGACGCTTTTGTCTTAAACAGGGACTCGAACTGCCTATATTGCTCAGGAATTTAGTTAAATTATGTTGTGACTGCCTAGTATTTCCCTCACTACGAAAATAAAATCACATCAAAAATGGTACATCTATGTGATATGTCTCTAAGAATTATAAAACAGATATTTTTTTTTTGTTTATATGTTAGCGTATTTTACACTGTATAGATTTAATTAACGTAATTAAAATAATAGTTGGAACAGATCAGAATATATTTTAATGATGAATTTGATTGATTAATATTTTTCATAAACTAAGTAATTATCGTTGTTACGATGTTTTAACGGAAAAGTACATATTTATATATTCCTAACTAAAATAGTGACTCAATACGGATATTTTAAAAATTAATTAATGTGAATATTTCCCAAAGTTGTCATTAATACCAACAGATAGCATGTATTTAAATTCTAAAGATTTATTTATGCATTTGTATACTTTTTCTTCAATCTAACTGTTTATTTTACATTTAATATGATTAAGGGCTGATTTTTCAATCCTTGGTTAAATCTTATCCGTCCGTAAGTATTACACAATAATATACAGATGTCACCTAAAAACTGTCAAAAAGTGGGCAAGTAACACATTTTTAAAATGGTTGTTTAATACGATCTTCGATGAATAAGTTTTTACTAAAGATTGAAAAATCGGCCCTAAATATTTAACCTGGTCTGTTCTAACTTAATTTCTCCACACAATATATTTTTTGTTTTTTTTTAGTTATTAATCGTTCGTAAATTTATATTGAATCCTAATTTAAATTCTATGCTTTATAACAATAATTATGAGTTGTTTTATTTCATTAAAATATAAAATCTGATCGAAATGTATGTTATTATTTGTAAGTCTCGTATTATGTGATCTTATGATATTGGTGTTTGAAAAATATATGAAGTCTGCGCGTTGTAACATTAAAAAAAATCTAAAATCAAGCATGGTCCTCCTTATGACACATATTATTTGTGTGTGAAAATAAATGAAGTATGAATGTAGAAAAAATATTTTTTGCCTCTTTTCGTTTTGGAAAATGGTTCTTAAATAAATAAATTTGTGACGTCAATTCAGATTTTTTTCTCTTATTTTTTTTATTTTTACTCGCATCGTGCAGGCTTTACAAAATAGTCTGAAAATCAAAGTCCAGTAATGGTGATAGGCTAGTCTACTTTACACTAGAAATCAATTCACGTTTACTTGTTAATAATATAAAATCATTGAGTGGCCAATAAAACTGCCATTTTATATGTGTGCGTGGTGTATTCGTGTTTTACTTGTGTTGAGAGCAAACAAGAAATTATGTTTTTGGAACTCAATTGCAAATTAAGCTGTTAGACAGAGATACGAAATATATTTTACATAGTGCTGTCTCTGTCTGACAAAAAATTGTGGCATTTGGTTTCAGAAACACAAGGTTGAACACTTATTTTGGTTCCAAATCTAAAAGTTTGTTTAAGATCAATTTATCCATGTCTGAGTCTAAAACAATAAAGATCGAGATATGAAAATTTAGAACTTCGAATATGTCTTAAGATAATCAGACATTTTAGCCTAAGAACTTAGTTCTAGGTAATATTATACTTAGAGGCCTATGTAAGTGGCTTCGAGATAAAAGTCTGTCTTTATAAGGCAATAATAAGTGTGAGGTAAGGTCGGAAAATATTATGAATGCCCAGACTTAGTCGGGCGGTGTAAAAATTTCCTAGATGAAGCATTGCAAATTTCCACAATGAAGGAATTTTGCAAAAAAGTATTAAAAATCCGCGCCTATAATGAAAGAATCGGAATCAAAAACCTCATGTTGTCTTGCTCGCACATAGGAGATTCGATTATTTATCGACGCGGATTATAACCTAAAAAGTCTTAATATTCCTATAATAATATGCATTAATACAATGCATGTTAACTGTATTGATTGGCAAAGCGTAAAAATATAAATATAGTCAGAACGGTAAGATCTAAGGCCTTGTAAATGTTTGCTATGAGATAGTAAATAACTGAAATGATTATAATTGTAACATAATAAATGCTTATTTTATAATCCCGAAGCTTGTGGGACAGTTTATTTTAATACATACAACTAGGAAACATTCGGATTTTTTTGTTTTTGTAATAGTGATGGATGTATTTAAAACGGAATTCCAAATTATGTCCAATGTATGATGAATAAATATTTATAATGAAGTTCTGTTGTTTTATTTTTTATCCAAATGGTGTTATTTATATTAAAACGCTAAATTTGATGCTAAGCGCAAATCTCGAGAACACCTGAACTGATTTCGTGATTTTTTTTATTTAATATTCCTTGAAGTACGAGGGTGGTTCTTATGGAGAGAAAATCTATAAATGTATAACGGGCGAAGGCGGGGTGGACCGCTCGTTTTATATAAAATCATTACATATATAGATAGGTATGGTATATCAGTAATTTTCGGTAATTTTCATTGGGATATTCTATTATGAAGCTAGCAACAAGGCCACGGATTACAAATGTAAAATTTGGTCCGTTTGACACACATCGTACGATTTTTTATTACTATTTCCTGGGTAAGTACCTACATATATAATTATTACTTCCAAAGAGTGGATATGTCGTGGCCATCTAGTAGATTTGCTCATTTCATGAAATGAAATGAGCAAATGCGTTTGGTTGCGTTTAGTTGCCCATATCGAGAAACGATTTCTTATCATTATCTGCTCAAACCATATCATGATATGTGGCCCATAGACATTCAACCATTTCATGAAATGAGCAAATATGGCCACGACAGATATATATGAGGTGGATAGTATTGACGTAATGAATTTATAAAATCCAAACAATAACATTATTTATTCCATCAGACATCAGTCTTAGGAAAAAACATGAAAGAATTTTTAGAATCGGTCGAGTAATTTTGAGTTAGTTAGCTTATAGGAAAAAAATCAATCCTCCTTAAATTACATAGGTACCTAAATAAACACACGGACAATACAAGACTTACTATATTATAAATATACGAAAGTGTGTTTGTTCGTGTCGTGACTGAGCTATTTAATGGAATGATTTTTTTGTCTAGAGACAGTTAGGAGGCTAAAAGTAGAGAGCAATATAGGTTACATTTTATCACCAGGGCCGCGCCGCCCCTGTGTGCGAAGTGTGCGGCGCACACAGGCGCCAAGACAATAGGGGCGCCGCGCCGCCACTGCCACCTAAATTATTTTTGTTACCTATATGATTGTTTTTTGTAGTGGAGTATCGACAAGTAAGTAGGTACAATAGGCGCAACATAGGCCTTGTAAACAACAAAACATCTATAACGCTTATTGAACAAGTCTCTCAATATTTAATGTTTATTATTATTCACGTTTATGGTTTCATTTTACGTTTAGGGTTTTAGTTTACATTCCTTACGAGCTCAACGTTAAAACGGCGGCAGTTCTTTGAACCAGAGAAAAAGTACTAGTTATTTTAAACCGTAGAGGCGCCGAGTTTGTATGAGTATGAAATATGAATAAGTGAGTTTCTGAACGCAACCCGATGCGATGCGTGCGACGCAAGCGGGGCCCGGAGGTGGGGTCACGGGTATTCCCCGATTTTAACGAACGAGATAGCTAAGGCAAAACAAAACAAATGAACAATCATTTGATTGAAAGTGTGTGTGTGTAAGGTGCGCATTGAATTTTTATAAAAAAGAGGCGCTTCATAGGTTTCGCACACAGGCGCTGCCGGGGGTCGGCGCGGCCCTGTTTATCACATTATAACATCTCATCCCCAGCCATGAAATGAACCAGAATGATGCACATTGGAATCATTGCGAAATTTGTAAAGTCCGATAGATGGCGCTTTTTTGAAAACTGACAATTTTCTCTGACCACGCGAGCGAAGCATTCATATAATATGGTTTTTACTCCATCAATTATAATAACAATATCTCCATTGATACTTTTAAGTCAGCTATTTCATTCACCCCCTTGTGACTTGTGACCAATTCAATGCCTAATATTATAAGTCACTTTAACAACTTCAAAACCTACTTTAGAGATAAAGTATCTATCTAATTAAATCTAATAAAATAAAAGTATATAGGTATCTGATAAAGTATCTCCAGAGATAGAGATACTAGACTACAAAACATAGCCTATTTAACTCAAGGATTACGTAACCCAACAGTGAAATGTTTTTTGAAGTAGGTTCAGTAGTTCCTGAAATTAGCGATTCAAACAAACTCTTCAGCTTTATATTGTTAAGAATAGATTAATGACCGACTATTTTTAGAATCTATTAAGTTTTGGACATAGCAAAATATACGAAAGCAGAGAGCGGATGGGTGCGTGGTCTACATCTGCAAATCACAACTTTTTTATCTTGCCTTCACGCTTCATTCGACGTCCGTCGAAAATTGTACACACACTCGCTACATTACTTTTCATTCACCAAATTTATAGAATGAACCGCCAATATCTACAGTTCACTAGACCTTATCCACTATTTCTTTTTTGTATCCTTAAATAAAATTATTCATTTTATAACTCATTCTTTTATTTTATCCCCATATCTACCCTATTGGCTATTTTAGTTACTAGATATTTTATTTCAATAATAATTCTATATTTAAATTTAGAAGACATTGAGAAATAGCGAGTTTCTTGTTCCTATTAAACAAAACCTAGTAAATAAGTTCTATGCGCGTAGGTGTCTGCGTATGTCGCTTATGAAGTGTAATCAAGGGGTTGAAATAATCCACAATATTTTTTTTATCTTTAGTACAGAATACTGTGTCACATGTAGGCATATCATTTAGGCTTGGTTGCACCATAGCCATGTTTAGTTATAGTTAAGGTTAATGTCGAATTTAACAGTAACGGTAAGTTTCACAGTAACAACGAAATGGGTAGCACCAGTATTTGTTAGCATTGTTAAAGTTTCAAGTCAAATGTCATCTCATTTTGTATTTGACGCCTCTGGCAGTTATTTAACGTTAACAATAGCTTTAACCATTGAAACATGAGTCCTAACCGTTACTTGAACATATTTGTTATTGCTAAAGTATCATGCAACCGAGCCGATTTTGTACCGACTTAAATAAAGGCCTTTTCTGAATGCATCTGTATATTTTTCTAATTTACCTGGATATTTTTTTTATTTATACTGTCACATGTATGTGTTTATATTGTCATATTTAGTCAGAAAAGGATAGGTAGTTAGTACAAATAAAACAAGGAATGTGTTTATGGATATTTTTTTATTAATTTCACAAAATTATTCATTAAAAGCCACAATTTTAAGGCTTTTAAGCTGTCAAAGCGATGACGGTTCAAATATAACTCCCATCGTTAGATCATTCAACAAACAGTGAGCTAGAAAACTGTAATTTAGAAGCTATCTATTAACTACATTATAAACGATTATATTTTGTAGAAAATACCTCATATACCTCGTCGATAAAGGCAATCAAAGCTGCGACTATTGCGCCTGGGCTCGCGCCCGACCACACGACTTACATCATGTAAAACATCACTTATCTTAAACGTGAATAAAACTATGTTACGTATAATAAGAACAGCTCAGTGTTATATGACGTATTTATACGACAAGCAACATTCACCACTAATATTTGAAGTAGTTATACGTTGAAGCTAATTTGTGATACCTAAGTGAACGTCTTAACCTAAGATTTGGGGCAATGACCTTTCCGCCGACACGCGAGTTCCTACGAACTAAAACAATTTCACACAAACCAAAGCGAGTAGGCTCTAAGGCAGAAGGTCATTAGCTCCCTCGCTATAATCTATTTAGTTATAGACACAGAATCAAGATATATTTTTCAATAGATTTACGATCTCTTGGACTAATCTCATGTGGGTCCCGCTTCGCTCTATATACAAATAAATTGTGTCTCTTATGAGATCTTTAACATAGCCTTGCTCTGTAAGCTACCAATTATTATTGAATCAACAATAACAGTTTCAAATTAATTCCTTTGTGTGCTACTAATAGGTATGAGGAGTTGGAAAAGATAAGCTTTTAGGTAATCTAACAAGAAAATCCGGTCTTTAAATAGAAAACTCTACTTTACAAATCAACAAACAAATATATAAATGTTCTCTAGATAATCTTTTGTGAACTGATTCAAAAAACAAATCAAAGACCGACTTGAAACTTTATAAATAATTTTAATAGAGTCGTCTTCAGGCGCATTAAATATACATATCTGCGGAATATTTTAGGATTAAAATACATAAGTAAATATAGGTAATCGCTATTGAAAGCTCAATGTTTTCAAGACCCTTATTTGAATGAGGCTAGCATTAAAAATATACATTTCATGAGCCAAAATGGGCGAAAAATAAATTTAAAATCTTGTACTCATTTTGAAAAGCTAGTCCCAGTAAGCTACGCATCATAAATATATGCATATATCAATACCAATTGCGACGACTTACAAAAAATATTCATTTCTCGCAATCCAATATAATTATATTTTATAATATACAAGCTTAAGCAAAAATAAACTCTCCATATTTATCTATCGTTACGTCTATTTACTCTACGTCCAACACGCGACACCAAACTTCAGAAATCGGAGCCAACATTGCCCCACTAACGCATTAGTTAACAAACTATTTTATTAACTAATATCCAAATCAGTGGCAACATCACTCGAGTAATTTCTTCATACCGTGCTCGAAACAATCCGACCGAACATAGCGTCCGCCATTTGCAATCCTTCCGTGTCCTCCATTTGCTACACTAAAACTATTCTCCCGAATTACATAACTATATACAACCCCGTCCCGACTCCCGATATTTTCTTAAATACATCGATATATCATATGATAATACAAGTTAAAACTAACAAAGGTAAATACCAGTGATTCATATTTATCGAACGTCGTCGATTCATAAATAAAGGTGTTCGCTTACGACTAATCACTTATTGCATAGAATTTACAAAAGCATACAACTATCGACTAGGAATTTATAAGGTAACAATTATAACGAGACCAAATAATTCAAATTCTTAACTAACAGCGATACATTGAGTCGAGATAATTCATGGTAACAGTAAATATACGAGATCATATAACGTGAATTTAAAATATGAAACAGTAATATATTTGGATTATATGCAATGGTAAGATAAATTATTTTATTATAAAAAGCTGATTTTAGAGATGTGTCGAGTTCACAGTATTCATATCCAGTCACAAACGGTATGGCGTAACAATGTGTCGTAACAAAATTAATATTTGTGCAATAGTTCAAGTGAAGTTTTTCAATAAAACGGCAGTATAAAGCAAACTATTATTGCAACAACATAACACGGTGATAGATGGAGACCAGTCAACCAAAGCATGAGGTATTTTATATTGAATAACGTATGAATTGTTTTATGTGTTACATTTTTATATTAATAGAAATTTCAACGAGCGATTCTAAATCTTGCCATTCAAAATGCAATATTTTCAAAATGAAACAGCCATTTCTCTTGTATGAGTTACAAATCTATTAGACTACAGGCCCGTGTTGAAAAAATTATGGGTCATTTGACCCACCACCTGACCTATCTAGAATGATATAAGAGCATAAAATAATAAGATTCAGCACTATGACGTCACTTGTAAGCTGTCCACCTGAGTGCAGATGAGAATTCGAAGGTTCAGGTAGAGATTTTCTCCCCTTGTCTCCATGATTTTTGTACGGCGTTGCGGAATAATTGATTAAAAGTAGTATAGAAATAGTATGACACAGATGCCGTACAAAATCAAATGACCAAATTTACCCCGGCAACAGTCGAAAAATAAAAATAAATTCCGACTTTGTGACCACCATTTTTGTACGGCATCTGTGTCATACTATTTCTATACTGCTTTTAAGCCATTATTCCGCAACGCCGTACAAAAATCATGGAGACAAGGGGAGAAAATCTCTACCTGAACTTTCGAATTCTCACCTGCACTCAGGTGGACAGCTTACGAGTGACGTCATAGTGCTGAATCTTATTATTTTATGCTCTTATATCATTCTAGATAGGTCAGGTGGTGGGTCAAATGACCCATAATTTTTTCAACATGGGCCTGTAGTCTATATGGCATCATTGATTGATTATTTAAAAGCAAATAAACAGTAGTACTCTTAATTGTAACATAAACTTCAAGATAACAGTCAAAAATGAACCCAAAAACAACGATACAAAACGTACTATCCAACATCAAAATCCATTAATACGTGCAATCAAAATTGAACCTAAACCCCGCACAATAAAACCTACTTTCCAATAACAAATGTAGTGAATCGCTCGCTGAAACTGTAGTGTAGTGTAACGTAGTGTAGTGTGTAGTGTAGTGTAGTGTAGTGACTAAGTGCTATGGTAGAGTGCGAAGCGTTAGCGTTGCGGCGTCTACGCTGCGCGGCCTCGCTGCGCCGGGGGAATACTGGAACAAGATATGACATAAATTTGGATAGTTATACAATACAAAGTTCATTATTTAACACACACATACAGAAAAAAAGAAAAGAAAAAACATATAAGACAGATACAACATGTTAAATAGGCGGCCTTATCGCTTTCAAGCGATCTCTGCCAGGCAACCTTTGGATAGGATTAGTTATATGGAAATTAGTATCGTTTCTGATTTGTATTTAAAAGGGACAATTCACTTATTCACATTATTAATTTTTTAAAGATATTAATGATACTTCATAATTTTCAAGTAATAGAGATTTTAACAAATAACTACTTCACACATTATAATAACACATAACATACCTTGACATTCAAGACGGCCGCCTGCCCGTAAGCGAGCCCACAAGCGACTTGAGCGCCTGCCCGAGCGACGCGCGCTCGCCCGGGCTGCCCGCTCCCCCCCCAGCGCTGCCCAGGGATAGCCCGGACAGACCGGACAGCCCGGAGATACCGGACATCCCGGACATGCCGGAGATGCCGGATAGGCCACCGTGCGCGTCTAGACATTTTTGGTAGCGGAGCTGTGGAATGAGATACTATTGTTTATATATTTATAAGCTTTATTGCACACAAACTGAAAAAATGAAGACATTAGTATTCATATTGGTATAACTAGGTGTCTAAATGGATCGGACAGGCCGGAGAGACTGGACAGATCGAAGTATGCGTCTTGTAGTAGAGCTACAGTAAGAAAAATTTTAGCGAAAAAAAGTTTGGCAATGAAAGACAGTTTGCGCTAGTCCATCCGTACAGTTAAATCACTTATTACTTACATAACTTTTTATTTTTTTAAATACCCGCTATATTACTGTTGTAATGTACTTATAATATTAAGGCGAGGTATTTCAACGCGCCGTTTGCGCTCCTCGCTCCTCACGTCGGCTGTCAAGAAAACGCTGGGCAACGTTAAGTTCTGAGATGTAATATGTATTTAATAATTACAGGGCTTCAGTTGAAAACCAAAATTTAGCACGTTTTCTGAAGTACATTAAAATACATATCCTTATATAAAAATTATTTACAAAATCAGAAATTTCATTATTAATTATTTCTTTTTGGTTTTTTTCTAGCCTATTTTTATGATTTTATATGATCGAGCAAAATACACGTGGTTGTGTAACAAATTAGCACACTTTTTAGGCAATATCTTGAAGTGTATTGATTATTTTTCTAAAAGCGTCATATAATTGCAAATACATGAAAAATTTGATCTTGCAAACCAATTTTACTCCGCTTCGCTGACGGGACTCCCCTTAAATAATGATGCGGAGCTGATGTAATTTGTACATGGCGTACGTACATATAGGATATGGGGTAATGTGTAGATTCGTATTGTAATGTATATTGTTATCTGTGTACACACACTATGCAAATGAAGACATTTATTTATTTATCGATGTATACATCACCTTGCAGGCCGCCTCAATGGTCTTGCAGAGCGCGCCGGAGCTGGGGTCCGCGTGGAAGGCGTGCGCCACGAACGCGTCCTGCGCCGTGTGCACGATGAAGGCGCAGCGCCGCACGTCGCGCCCGATGCCCAGGAACGACAGGTAGCGCACGCGGCACTCCACCAGCGGCGTGCTCTCCTGGGGACATACACTTATTTGAGTATAAGTATTAAAGAAAAGGGAGAAAAAAAGCTTTAGGGACCATCCATTAATCACGTGATGTTTTTTTTTGCATTTTTACCCCCCCACACTCACCCCCCCCTCAGTGATGGTGATGCAGGAGGGCGCGACTGCGACGGCGACGGGGCGCCAGGCGGAGGGCACGTGCATGTGTACACTCACCCCCTCCTCAGTGATGGTGATGCAGGAGGGCGCCACTGCGACGGCGACGGGGCGCCAGGCGGAGGGCACGTGCATGTGTACACTCACCCCCTCCTCAGTGATGGTGATGCAGGAGGGCGCGACTGCGACGGCGACGGGGCGCCAGGCGGAGGGCACGTGCATGTGTACACTCACCCCCTCCTCAGTGATGGTGATGCAGGAGGGCGCGACTGCGACGGCGACGGGGCGCCAGGCGGAGGGCACGTGCATGTGTACACTCACCCCCTCCTCAGTGATGGTGATGCAGGAGGGCGCGACTGCGACGGCGACGGGGCGCCAGGCGGAGGGCACGTGCATGTGTACACTCACCCCCTCCTCAGTGATGGTGATGCAGGAGGGCGCGACTGCGACGGCGACGGGGCGCCAGGCGGAGGGCACGTGCATGTGTACACTCACCCCCTCCTCAGTGATGGTGATGCAGGAGGGCGCCACTGCGACGGCGACGGGGCGCCAGGCGGAGGGCACGTGCATGTGTACACTCACCCCCTCCTCAGTGATGGTGATGCAGGAGGGCGCGACTGCGACGGCGACGGGGCGCCAGGCGGAGGGCACGTGCATGTGTACACTCACCCCCTCCTCAGTGATGGTGATGCAGGAGGGCGCCACGGCGACGGCGACGGGGCGCCAGGCGGAGGGCACGTGCATGTGTACACTCACCCCCTCCTCAGTGATGGTGATGCAGGAGGGCGCCACGGCGACGGCGACGGGGCGCCAGGCGGAGGGCGCGCGCGCGGCGGCGAGGCGCTCGAGCGCGTCGTTGAGCACGTCCATGCCGGTGGCGCGCGGCACCTCCGCGCTGCCCAGGTACCGCGCGCGGACCGTCTTGCGCGGCTCCTCCATCGGCGTCGGGAATGACGCACCTGTAAACATGTGTGTGTTACTTGACGTTTTGACATCTGTTGACAGATAAAATGCTTTCGTATCAAAAGGCAATTTTTGGCAGAATGATGACATATACAGGGTGTCCCACTATTGGTATACTAAGCGCGAAGGGACTTGTAGTTTTGCATACACTGATCATGTAAAAAATACTTAAACAACAAAATTACGTCAAAAAATTTTTGATAAATTTCTCCTGAAAATCCATCTTTTCTTCTCTAGCTTCGCGCAACCGGCATATACCGCTTCTCTAATGTGAGTTGTCTATGAAAACATAATCTTAAACGATTGCTCACGTGCTGGTGGCAAAGTTGGACGGGTTGCTTGTTATGGGTGTACAAATAAAGTTTTAAGAATTCATTTATTTGAAAAAAAAAATGCGTCAGGAATTTTATAAGTATTTTTTACGTACTCAGCGTATGCAAAACTATAACCTCCTTTGAGCTTAGTTATACCAACAGTTGGACATCCTGTATACAGTTAGTAAGGATTTTCAACCATAATTTGAAAACATATTTGCAATTGCTTATTATAGTCCGCATACGCACGCGTACGTTGGGCGGCATCAAGAAGATACCATATGTAGCAGCTCTACATTATGACGATTATTCGTTGAATCAACTCAGTTGAGGTATTTAGCTGTCAGCTACGTAGAGTCATTACTGCAGCGAGCGCTCTACCCGCCCCGTAGCGCTACGTAGAGCCGTTTTTTTTTTTAAAGGCACCCGCCATCACAGAGTGTTCGCGCCACCTCTGGATTATAGTCCAGAGACATTTTTTGCTTTTTGTTTTTTTATTTCATACCAAAATACTGGTTACATAATATTATTATTGAATAATTTACAAATCCATACTAATCTATATGTACTAATATTATAAATTCGAAAGTAACTCTGTCTGTCTGTCTGTTACTCAATCACGCCTTAACTGAACCAATTTACATGAAATTTGGTATGGAGATATTTTAATACCCAAGAAAGGACATAGGCTACTTTTTATCCCGGGAAAATGACGCAATCCCGGAAATCCCACGGAAACTATGCGGGTGTTTTTTTTTTGACTGCGCGAGCGAAGCCGCGGGCGGAAACCTAGTAAAATTATAAATACTTAAGGTGATGAATTAATTTTTCTAACATTTACGGCCCTTTTTAAACCTTCGTAATTTTTATATTATTAAAGTTGTCGTGATGAAATTTCTTGACAAGAAAGTTCAATAGTAACACAATACGTCTACGTAAAGTTACGACTTTTTGGATATTAACTATAAAATATACAACCTATACGTCTACCGAGTTAGAATTTTGAAATATGCGATGGTTTTGAAATAAACAAGAAATATTTGAAATTAGCGCGCGACCAGCCAATATAGCGAGAGCCGCCCTGTACCTTCCTACCCCGATCGCTGCACGAGTCATTCCCGCTACGGCCGTCACACGGGGAACTTGTGTCGCTCGCGCAATCGTAACAAAGGGTGACAACACGATAAGACAAAATGAGACAAATGGTGTCCCCATAAAGAAAATAAGACGAAGAAACATAAAGGTTGGAGGAAAAATAATGCTTACAATTGGAACAAATTAATGAAGTAAGTTGGTTTTATTTTAAATTTGATGATAATTGTATTATAGACGATGTTTGATATGTACCCCTGTTTAAAGTACATAACGAATGTGTAAGATTTTTTCATTTATAGCATAGATAATCTTTTCAGAAATCCGGAAACCAGAAGGAAAATAAACCCACTGATTGTTCACAATGTGAACCCACTCCTTCGTAAGTATCTTTATTCAGTCAAAAATGTATGTTATCAACGCTCTACTGGTTTTATCGCATGATTCCATTTTTAGCAAAAAGCAACAAAGTGCAAAGAAATAAAAAATCATGGTGAACTTAGTGGAAGTATGGTGGACGTAATATGGAACAGGAGCTCATTGGAGTAGTATTATATTTAAAAAAAATACGAAAAAATTTCAAGAATTACATTTCTTAGTAGGTGGTAGATAAGTATGTTGTATAAAGAATTTGATGTTGATATTTATTTCATTTATACTTACTACACCTGTGCGGGAAATTGCTTAGTACTAAAACAGGTTTATATTCATATTTACATAGTAATGTGAGTTTTCATTTCGAAAAATTTTGTGTAAGTATATTAAATTGAGTTCCTGGGTGATCTGGAAACACAATAGGGCCCGGAAGATGGCGCTGCAGTCACTCCTAATCACATGAACCGATTTGGATGAATATTTGTGTGCACATTTCATTGTTGTGGGATGATTGGTTGATTCGTTTTCACATTAGCTAATATTATGTATTTTTGTTGTTAGAAAGTAAACTTAATTTAATGTTTATAATACATTATTATCGGTATAAATAAGCCAGTGTTCGTCTCACATTGCTGTACCTGCCTACCTACCCTACCAGGGCCTAACTTTGTTCTGGCTATTTTATTTTGATTATTTGTAATGAATAATTACAATAGGCATGACGACAGTATCCATAAATGTTCGAATTAGTGTTTTTAAGGGAAAATGTTTAATATATAAATTAAAAATAGTGACTTAGAAATATTAAAAACATTAAGATTAATGAGATTATCAATAAAATAAAACATTGAAATTCTGCAGTCGGCCATTTTGACTGAAACACGCGTGACGTCACGTCTACGTAAACAACTCACAACAACTTCGCGGCAGGTGTATTTTGTTGTTATGAATATGTTGAGAATACGCATTTTTATTTATTTTCTATTTTTTCACGTATGCTTTATCGACTCAGAACAGAAATATAATTGCGAATTCACGAATATGTGGTTCGGGTTTCTCTGCGTCAAATTTATACAATCATTTCATATTATTTTCTCACTTTAGGGCCGATTTTTCAATGCTTGGATAAAAGTTATCCGTCCAATAAAGTATTACACGATAGTATTAAAATGTCACGTAAACTGTCAAATACGGGCAATTAGAATACGTTTTTAAAATGGTAGTTTTACACATTATTCGACGAATAAGTTTTATCCAAGCATTGAAAAATCGGCCCTTAAACAATTACTAACACTTTTTTTGGGTATTATTTTTATGTAGATTCACATTGCAATACTGCTTACCACTTATAAACTTTGAAATTAGATTCTATAACACTTTATTAAATATTTGTTTAATTTTACTTCGCTATGCATACAGATAATTACGTATTTACGTAAGAGTGACGTCACGCCTACGCCATGACACCTGTGAGCTGTTTTAGCACAGTTAATAAATATTTTTTGAAAAATGGCTTTTATCTTCGTTAAATTTAAGTATATTAGCGAAATATAGGGTTTTTCTTGTTTAATAAACGTATACACACATTATGGAAGAGGTTTTGAAAATCTTTCGTCATGCCTATTATAATAGAGTGCAAAAAATAAATACATGCGTCAATATATTTTGTGTTTTTTTTTAACAATTTTTTTATTAAAAAAAAATATCATTCCGACCGCGGCTTTGCCCGCGTGGAATTAGGTTATATCGTGAATCCTGTTTTATCCCACAGAAGTGTTCAGTTCGGATAAAAAGTATCCTATGTGTAAATCCAGGCAATTAGCTATATTTTATCAAAATTGGTAATGTAGTCTTGACGTGATTAAGTAACAACTAACAAAAAAATATACAAATTAACATCCAAAGTTTCGCATCAGTTTTACTGTATTAGTGATATCTTCCACTCTTGACTTTGACTGAGAAGAATTAGGGTTTATAACTTCTTTCAGAAATAGTACCTTAACCTGTATTATTTTGTAATAAAGTAAACATTACGAAATAATAATAATTATTAATAATGTCTAAGTAGTTGTTAAAAAGAAGATTATTTGTTTATTAGCAAGAAAATAAAACCAATAAATCAACAATTAAATATATGTATAACAATATTATAACTGTATGACGACTCCATACATGTTTGTCCCGAGTCGGCCAGCGGCAGCGCGGCGAGTTTGCAAGAATGACTTCGCGCACACCCGCGTTCGCGATAGCGAACTATTAGACTCCGCCCACCAAGCAGTGGATTTTTTTTGTGTATCGTCTTAATATAAATTACATAGAGCTATTACCGGACAGAGGGCGCGGGCGGCGCGCGGCGGGCAGGTCGGTGGGGCGCGGCGGCGGCTGCAGCGAGCGCTCTATCATGATGCGCTTGCAGATGTCGCGCAGCGCGTTGGCGATGGAGCGCGCGGGCGCCTCGCAGCGGAACACGTGGCACATGTGCTTGCGGGTCGCGCGGTCGCGGGCCACGTATGCGAAGTCCCTGCCGATGGACATGTTAAATTAGAAGCTAGCGATTCAGATTTTGTTACTGATATTTTAGAAAAATGATAACTGAAAACTTTAAAAGAAATCGAATACATCTGTACAGATAAGAAAATAATAAAAATCCTGGCGATATACTATAATATCATGTACTACCTATCACGCTTTGTAAATTTCTTACTTAAATCTCCTACTCTAATAATAATAATACGTACCTTTCACTGTTCCCAGCGGCATAATAGAAAATGGTAAATTAATAACAAATCACTTTTTTCTACATTACGAGCACAGTCAAAAAATATGTACACTCACACCGAACACTAAACTACAAATTTACACATGAACTAAAACCGCCAATAGATGGCGCTATAGCAAATACCACCAAACTGAAAGTAGCTGTAGATTAGCTGTAAGATACCTTGTACAAATAAATAAATAATTAAAGCCAAGTTTCATACCGTCCATTGTCCCTTCCAACTCCCCACACTCGAATAGTGTGGATGGGCTGAGTGTGAAGTGTGTTGAGGCTCTCCGGGTCGATCAGTTTGAGTGCACCATCGTCTAAGTCCATGAATAAGTCTTTGCCCTGAAAAGATAAGATACTCTTTAGTAATTTATTGTACACAGCAGATTCAGCACGCCAACTTTATTTTTTTTTTTTAACTTTATAAAGGAGAAAATTTAAGAAGTATTGTTGCCTGGGATATTATTTTATTGCCAGTATATTATACTAGCTGTTCCCCGCGGTTTCACCCGCATTGCTCTACTCCTTTTGGTCTTAGCGTGATGATAGCCTTCCTCGATAAATGAGCTATCTAACACAGAAATAATTTTTCAAATCGGACCAGCCCCCCTAGTCAAGTGGCTTTCTGTTAGCGTAGCGTTCAATAGAATAGACTACGAATGTATGAGATTGACGTAAGCTGTAGATACGTTTATCTACAGCCTACGTCAATCTCATACATTCGTAGTCTATTCTATTGAACGCTACGCTAACAGAAAGCCACTTGACTAGGGGGGCTGTAGCTCCTGAGATTAGCGCGTTCAAACAAACTCTTCAGCTTTATAATATTAAGTATAGATTATTCGGCAAGTTACGGATTTGGATTATAATTCTGTTGAATTTAAACTTCCTTCCTTTCTTATACTTCAATCTCCATATAACTTGGACATACATATATTTATTTATAATTCTTTATTGAACAAAATATGAGAAAACAATAGTATGCAAAAAGAAGTAGAAATACAAAAGCATTCATTGCCCAAAAGGCATTATATATGTTTTGTAGAACCCCAAATAAGAAACAATTAAAACTAACCTTCCTTAAATAGGCCATTACAACAAAATGGTTAATAAGATGTTTAAGTGATAAAAGTCTGGGTGCGGCTAAGCATACATGTTCGTGTAGAAATAGTTCGCAAATTTAGATTGCACTTATGATAAACATGAGGTCTTTAAAATAATTAAGCTTACTTATAACTTGTTTTTTTTTAACATTAAGATTTCTTGGAGATAGCCTTAATATGTGGATGAATTAGTAAGATGTCTTTTAAGATATACTTAATTTTACACATATCTCAGTAAACTCGAATAAAAACATACCAATTTTTGTGAATTAAGATATTTAGGTACGGAACTCTCTTAATAGTTATGGATTATATGTCTTATCGACGTCCTATAAACAACTAGATTAACAATCACGTTCAAAAATTGTCCGAAGAAAAACTCTCCTTACGCGTGTATTGGCAGAGTTATCCAGATACAATAGCCTTTGAACATTACTGCCATGAAATAAGGTGTTAATTTCAATGAATGTTTTATACAACACTACTCGGATATTTTTGATGACTTTTTGCGATGTGAGCAGTTGTTTATAGTACTTAGTAGGGATGTAACGATACATGATTTTGCCGATACGATACCGATACCGATATTTGTAGTAATGTATCGGCGATACCGATACCGATACCGATACCGATATCGATGGCTTGGTAGAAAAATAAATAGTGAATTATGCATAAAAAGTTACCAACATTTAACAGAGACAACTGTTAATCGTATTCTTTTAAATAAAAATGCCAAATCAAAAAACAACAAAACCATTTATTTTAGTACTAGCGGTCCGCCCCGGCTTCGCCCGTGGTACATATTTACGTTTTCTCTACATAAGAACCATCCTCGACGACATTGACGACGCGGTTGGCGCAGTGGTAAAGTAACTGCCTACTGAGCCGACGGTCCCGGGTTCGATCCCCGGTCAGGGCAAATATTTGTGTGATGAACTCAATTATTTGTTCTTGGGTCTGGGTGTTGTTATCTATATATGTATTTATAATATTATATTTATCGTCGCCTAGTACCCACAACACAAGCCTTAATTGAGCTTACTGTGGGACTAGATCGATTTGTGTAATAATGTCCTATAATATTTATTATTTATTTATTATTTATTTATCCTCGTACTTCAAGGAATATAATAGAAAAGAATTATCGAAATCGGTTCAGCCGTTCACACGTGATGCCGTGACAACGCGAAACGGGTGCAGACCCGCCGCCTTTTTATAGCTCCCGCCGCGAAGCGCGTCGAACGCGGCAACTGATACACAAAAATAATCCTTATGGCATGATTCTGTATTCACGCGCGATGACTTATAGCGTATTTCATGTATAACTTTGGTGTTTCTACACCGATTTACATGATTCTTTTACTATAACCTGCCCAGGAGTATGAAGAATAATTGTGCCAAATTTGGTTAAAATCCGTCGTGTAGTTTTTGTTTTTATAACGAATATACAGACAGACAGACAGACAGACAAAAATTTTACTGATTGCATTTTTGGCATCAGTAGCGATCCCTTATCACCCCTTCATAGTTTTTTTTTTAAATATATTTCATGTACAGAATTGGCCTCTCTACAGATTTATTATAAGTATAGATTATTATTTTACGAAGTCAGTTAAACTTTAAGTAATACACATATACAATCAGTACCTAATAAAAGTTTACTATTGGTAGAGTTTTTTCAGAAAACAAAGTGCGCACGCGCGGGCGGCCTCCCGCATCGTTCATTGGGCGCGGGTTTTTGAATTACATATTTGATATCAAAAAAATTGATTGTTTGTAAAGTAGGTTTACGATCGAGATGTTTACGTGATAACATAATGCAGTGGCAGCGCTCGAGATGAAACGGGAGATTGGTCCGTCTCTCTCTCGTTATACCTGCGATCGCGCTCGTGAGGTTTTGGTGTGACACAAGTTTATGAACATGTCACCCGACTAAAACGATTTAAAAAACGTTATCACGTTAAAAATTAAAAATATTCAAAATTATTTTTATCTTTCCTTTACATAAACAAATTTGTGATTGGAGCACTCCTAGTAAGCAAATAAAATGCTTGTGTCAGTAGGTTCCGCTCTTCCTTAACACTATTACAGAAACAGAAATAAAACAATATGAATGAATACAATGCAAAAACATAAAAGAAAAGAAAGAATTTAATAAAAAAATATCGGTATCGGCTGATTTATTATCGGCGATACCGATATATCGGCTTGCCGATATATCGGCCGATATATCGGTATCGGTATCGGTATCGTTACATCCCTAGTACTTAGTTACATAGTTATTTACATGAATGTTATATTAATGTTACACTTTAGTTTAAAAACTTACTTACTTCCCCTCTTCAAAAATGTGGAAATAAAAACGCCCCTAAACTGTATTATATTGCAAAAAAATACCGTAACAATTAGCTAAAGATACTCACATCACCCCATCGTCCAACTTGGTCCAACAAATCATTGCGTCCCAAGCTAAGGTCCACGATACACTTATTGACCGCGCGGCTGGAGCGCTCCGGAGTGAGGTCCGACTCCGATATCTCGACCCAGCCGAGCGATCGGACGAAGAATCGGACGGCGCGCCCGTCGGCGTCCGGACGGGCGGGGTAGCTGCGGCGTCTGGAGGGGGAAAAATATTATATAGAACGATTTAAAAAAAAAAAAAAGAAAGATCATTTATTTGACTCCATTAATTGCAATAATCAAAATTAACACATAATACAATTTGGTTGATGACAAGGTTACGTAGTACGTTTGTACTTATAAAAATGTATTAAAAAGTTTACACTTATAATTTGCAACGTTTTTATACACACATGGATATCCAACAGATGTATTAAACAATTAAGAAAACTCGAATAATATTTCGTTTAGTGACATTCAAAATTTTTTAAAACAATTTACTGGAAATAGTCATCCAGCATCTGATATGTATCTTTAAAATATATTCATCCTGGAAAAAAGCTTCTAACACGATTCAATTTATAGCAATTAATAATAATAATATGGCATTGAGATAATATTACTACGTATGGAGGAGACACCACGAACAAAATCTGTGCGCCATTTTTTTGCTCTAACTAAGTTTTAAAAATTATTATTTAGTTAGGTACTTAACGATGAAAGTTATTCCTTTGCACTTTTCCGTATTATTTGTATTATTTGTGCAATATCGTAACACACACGAAGGCATGTTTGATGCGTTTCACTTTAAAACCATTAAAAAATACCGCTCAACATACGTCACATGACGTATGTTGAGTGGAACATAAGTGATGTAGGCGGTGTCGTCTCCTATTAATATTATCTCAATGTAATATGGCAGTTATTCTAATATGAGTTTTTTAAATTTTTAATTTTACAATATCAGAATCTCAAATGTATAACTTCTAAAAATTGCCTATAAGCTTCGCTATTTCTGCCACTTTGATGACTGCTTCTACTACCAAAAACCTTTGAAATACTGCTTCAATAACTCACAGCGACTCACACACACTCACACTCAAACATACATGCAAAAACTCACTTATAAGCGACTTCTTCCTTCCTCTTCCTCTCCTCCTGGTCCACATGGTCCAGGGCCCCACTCGTCGTACTCCTGGTGACGGACGTGGTCATGGGCCCGTCGTACTTCATGTCGAGGTTGGAGCAATCCCTAACCATGGAGATACGGGACTCTCTCGCTTCGATGGGCGGCATTTTGGGGATCTCCCGCTGTATTGTGCCGCTTTTGATGTGCCAGTAATAGGGGCCGTCGTTGTCTGGAATATGTGATATAAATATAATTAATAGAAATATCCATTGTGATTTGTGATGATAAGTTTATAGCATAAGTTTTCAAACTCAAACTCAAACATTTATTTATTCAATTAGACTTCTTCTAGAAGCACTTTTGAAATTGTTTTATTGCTTTAATTATGTATACTTTGTATAAGTCGTATTATATAAGAGAATATTTTTTTACCTGAAAAACGTTCATAAAAACTTGCGTGATTAATATTCAGATTTAACTATTTGAGTACCTTTATGTAATAATATTTATTTTTTAATGTTTGGTAACATAAGTATATTGAATAATAACATCTTCTTATTTAATAATAGTTCCTACGTTTTCTTAGAATTTTCCCTTAATTTTATAACCATCTAAATTTTAATTTTGAATCTAGTACATATTGCACACTAAGCATTTGTTATAATAATAAAATACCAAAGATAGATTCAGCTTTTAACGTAAGTACTTCTAAACATTATATCATGACCAAACCCTGAAAAATACATATAACATAATAGTGTATCAAGAAATTTACTAAAATGTTTGTTTACCTTCATGTTTCTCCCATCCAGGTGGCAGCACCTCTTTCTTGGGCCTCAACTTGACCGGTATAGCGTACAGATCGTCGTTGGGGCCCTCCGCCGAGTGGGGCACGGGGCCCGAGCTCCCGTGACACTTCTCTGAGGCCTCACGGTCCGCCCTTTCCTTCTCGGGAGGAGGGGAGTCCTCCCCCCCATTTTGCGGCGGCGTGATTAGGCCGCTTTTTTCACTGTAATAGTTAATTTGATATGAAATGTATAATTTTTGTTAGTTTGTTGTTCAAAGACTTGAATGGTGAAAACTGAAAGGATTTTGAAGTAACATTCGTAGACACGTAATCATTTATTTGTATCATGTATAGCGGTAGTTTTTTTTACAAACTGTATTTTATTTTATTTAAATTATAATAAATACAGTTAGTAAAAACTACCTGCTAGTAGGTATTAAATAGCTATTAGCACAAAAATAAAACTACTTAATAAAGTTATGTTCGTAGAAACGTAAGCGTAGAAACGCTGGAAGATTTCTACATCAAGGTACGGATTCGATTCCAGCTCAAGCCAAAAAATAACTCTTCTGTGCCTGATTAAAACTATTTTATTCACATTCATTCAATTTATATTCCATTGCTTAAAAAATGACTTCAAACATTTCATTGAAATTTCACAAAATTAAAAGATATCTTCCAGATCTCACAACAAAGAAACTTAAAAAGCAATACTTAGTAACAATACGAATTCTAGAAACATGTATACAATATCTAGGTCACTCACTTTACTTTGCCAACCGGCGAAGATGCCTCATCTTCAACTCTGCAACAAAGGAAAAACCATTATAACTTTATATCTGTATAAAAATGTGTTTTAATCCTAATTTAAAAATGTATCACTGCTTACACGACAATAATAAAGCTGTGCTTATAAATTTTAATATTATTGTAAACGGGAATGTTTTTATTGATATAGATGGATGTTTGTTACCCCTTCATACAAAAACTACTAACCAGAACAGAATGAAAATTTAGAACACAGATAGATTGTCTGTATAACACATCGTGCCTAAAATATTATTGATTTATGAATGGATGTTTGTTTAATCGTTCAAACAAAACCAGCTAACCAAAACTGGATGCAATTTGGCAGCGAGATAGATTAAAGCCTAAACACATTGACAATTCATGTCGAAAATATCATCATTGAAATGATAGTTTACAAAACCAACGTAATAATATACTTACAAATACTATTCTTCAACTAAATTGAAAACAGTTCAAATTAACTTAACTCTTAATAAACACAATAGAAGGTATGTATCCTCTTTAAAAAATGTATATTTAAAACCACAGTATTACAATATATTCCTATATTGTAATACTGTGTTTAAAACCATTAAAAAACGTTTTTCATTAATGAGTCTCACGGGCATCAAAAGTTATCCAACCGTATGCATGCAGTCGACTGGAAGGGCCTTGGTCACTATATCGTAACAAAAATAAGACGATGGTGTATTGTTTTCATGTTGTAATCGATATTAAATTATTGAGCGTGTTAATGATGTTGTCTTTATTTTTTTGCCTTGGCTAATGTGTCTATCTGTATTATTATATTATGAGTTGTGGCTAATCAAAGAACATTTATCTCTACAGTCAAACCAAACCATAATATGGTTTTGTTTAAAAATAACATCAACTATTACGCAAAGGACGCTTGCTAATTCTCTAAGTTATTGAAAGCAAAGTTTTCGACTTTATTTTTTGATTGTCGTCAATATTTTCGATATTTCTCTTATTGGTATCCTATTATGTTGAAGAATAGAATTATATTTTGAAATAAATTTCAATCACAATTCAACTCAAAATTTACCAAATTCACAATCAATAAATACAGCAACATTTAAATTTGCATACTTCAAAATCACAAAAATTCCACCTTTAAATTATAAGTGAAAATATCATGTACAAGCACCCTTAGCAGTAACAATAAGCATAAAGCAGTGTACTCACTAACGACTGCTCTCAGTGCAAATGAGATTGCATTTTAACTCAGTAGTGTGCATTAATCTTCGTACATTTCCCTTTAAATTTAAATTGCGGGTATTTTTCATTTATTGCTTTCACTCGACTACGTAGGTTTAAGGGCTATGATTATAGGTAAGTAGGGCATGTAGATTGCAGGTTTCGGTCTAATTCCTAAATGATGTTTATTTGGAAAACATGGCCGTTGTTATTTATTATCGTTAAATGTAACCTCCTCCCATTTTTTGGAACTTAGGTAATTTTTAAGCAATTTGTGCGGCTTCCATTCAAAAGTAAAGTCTCGTGCCTTTACGGTACGAGAGACCTGATGGGCGGATCACAAATTTATTTTAATATTTTATTTTAAATTTCAAATCATCTTATCCTGATCGATTTTACTTTAAGAGTGAGTACAAAAACAGACCGAATTTTATCAGGAGCATCAAGGAATCATTGTATTTCTACCATGCTTTAACATTTTAATATCCAACTCAATACTCACACAACCACAGTACCATACACATGCAAACACATACTCTAATAAAACCTTTACCAAGCGGTAATTCACACAAATCGCGCTAAAAAAGAACTCAACCAAAATGACCGTACTAACACGAAGTTAGGCACTTAACAGTCTCTCACCAAACTTGCCGACCGTCGAAGGCTTGTAAATTAACCACGAATCTGCTTTACGACCAATCTACGAGTTAATGGGGCTTATTTCGATTTTATGTCCCTTGCCCGCTTTGTTACGAATATTCTCTCGTCTAAAAACACTGTTTTAGGTGTTTCATTGGGTATATTCTTCATGCACATTTAGTTAATTTCGATGATGGAATATCAATGATCGTATTTAAAAAAATAATAATCCTTGGAAATCAGTGAGTATATAGACGATTGATTGAATATCAATTTCATTTGATGATAACTATAATTGCGTAGGTTTACTAAAGAACAGATTCAGAATTAGAAATTTTATTAGGTGTGTTGATATTGGTTTAATTAATATTATCAATCCTTAATACCATATTAAGGCAATTGTCAAATATAATTCTAATGTTATCCTGTTTCTTCAAAATAACAATCAACATTCAACAAATTTTATTTAAACCCATTAAACCCACAATCTTTGTAATTATTCACAAGTATACACGAAAATTCTCTATTGGATAGTTTCACTTGCTTCGTAAAATAACAGAATACCACAACAAATACAATTTTGCCGGTTACAAAATAATTACCAACGAGACCTAAAATTCGAACAACTGACGCGAATCATCAATAGCACTCGAAATGCACATCACAATTGGGTTGGAACTGAACTCAATTCTAAAAAGCGTTTAAACTACACGGAATGAAAGGCTTTTCGTGTCAAGACATCCTTAGAGCCTCTTCTACTTCGACGTGTCAAGTGCACCTACCATTGTCAGTAAATTCCCTTTTCTCTAGCGCTTTCGAATTATGGTAACGTGAAACTAGACATAAAATTTCTTTATCAAGAACCAATTCTTTTATTAGAAACTTTCTAGAAGGAAACATGACAAAATCGTTTTCGGCATCCCACAGGGTAGCACTTTGAGTACGCATCTCTTCTTTATTTATAACGATAATCGTTTTCAGAAACGAATACAAACAGTTGCTTTAAACCTCGTATCGTACATAATACAACGATTTGGACTACAACGTTTTATTGCTCACAATCTGAGTAAGCAATCTTTATGTTCTGTATTGTAGCATAAATCGTCTAAATACATTAAACATCCAATCTAAAAACATTGCACTATTTTATGTTACAAAAGGAGACACAGAGTTCTATACGTATCTCCGTCGGGAATCGGGGGACCGTTTATATCCAGCTCGCATGCGAACATTGGACTACTTTGAATTTTAAAATGCTCCTCAAACAGTACGTCCGCCAGATGTTAGCCGAAACTTAGGAGTTCCAGCTATAACGTTGTCGCTGCGAAAAATGTTTTCGGGGCTTTGTTTGAAACACAATTTCGTGTGAAATTTAAATCCGACGAAACTTATGAAATACCGCGATGGTGATTTAAAATTATCCTGGCACAGTTGGATTATTTTATTGCATGATATAAGTAACAATAGAAATATAATATCCTTAAAACCTACGCAAAGACAGGTGATAAAAGAAGTGTCAAAGATTCAATCTAATTCTAATTTATCTTAAAAATAAAATGGAATCAATATTAAACTGAAACTATTGAAACACAAACTAAAATATAACCCACTCTGTTAGTTTCCATCATCAAAACAGCAGCGTGTACTCGAAATAGATTTTATCGACACCGCTGGATATAATAAATGTTTAGATCGTCGATACGCGAATATAGATCGTGATGATTGCCGGTTAGTAACCCGTGTACACATGTACGCGTGTACAATGTACGTGTACATAGATTAACGTAGTTGTTTTGAACGCAAAAAGATCAATATGACCCATGTTTTTCACTAGCTACCTGGACTAAGCTAAACAAATTTTATGTTATGGGTAAAGGCAGGGTAAGGTATTTCGGTAGTGGTTTCAATGGAAAACTTATTTGTTGTTTTAGTCTATTAACTAGTCTCTTATATTTTGTTTTTGTAGTTTATTCTGTGTACCAAAATTTTAACTACCTATATCCTTTTAGCTATTCTGGTATGATTTTGGAACAAGCACGCAATTTATAATTTTGGAAGGATGTTATTACAGTAAAATTAATACATAAATATTATCTCAGGATAAGAAAATCGATTAAAATTAACGTGACATCAACAACATGCCGAATTTACCCTATTTTTGGCACTTTATCTCTGGTCTCTACCAAAAGGCAATCAATCATCACGGCATCACTGGATGATTCTTTAGATTACATTAATCATACTAAATCTCTTCTTATATTCCATGTTTTCGAGCTATACCTTCTTCTTCATCGAATATTTCCTTATTTTTATATCTGTGGATGATTCTGCATCTGTATTCATCAAGACAATGCAAGTATCACAGGGATTATTGTCACGTTCCTGTTTCAATTCCGAAGCGTCCCTTGCAGTTCGTGTAATTGCATTGAATTTTGCTATTGCTCCGAATTTACAATTTTTCTTATAAATTCGGATTATTTAGTGTCATGAGACGTTCACGATTATTTCATATTTTAATTGACCCGAGAAGCTTTTATGCTATTTATTAAATTTAAAATTATCATCAAAAAACTAAGAATTTATATTTTTATTTTATTTCATGAAGCCTACCTAACTATTCTATAATACTCACAAATAAAGGTATATTATGATAATACTTGATTACTAGAAAAACCCGCATAGTTCCTGTTCCTATAGAATTTCCGGGATAAAAAGTAGCCTTATTCTGATCTTCAGCTACCTAAATTTCATTGTAATCGGTTCAGTAGTATTTTCGTGAAAGAACAACAAACATTCATCCATCCATCCTCACAAACTTTCGCATTTATAATATTAGTAGGATAAAATGCGCATTTCTTCTCCATATACAGTAGTACCTAAGTTTTCGCATTTTAGTGGAGGATACGTCATTAATAAGTGTAAAAATAAATCATACAACCATAAATTACCAGTGAAAACACAAAACCGGGTTCAAATTCGCTTGACGCATTACTAAAGTATCTGAAACCCCATCTATAAGTTTCCTGAACAAAATTTATTCTTTTGTTTACTTCAGAGCGCTTGTGAAACTGAGAACATTTTAAAGGAAAGTTTTATGAGTGCCAACAGAAAATTAGGATATAGATAAAAGTATTTCTCTTTTACAATTTGAACGTGAGAATATAAGATTTCTACATGGACTTGATAAGAATTATCTATACTAATATTATAAAGCTGAAGAGTTTGTTTGTTTGTTTGAACGCGCTAATCTCAGGAACCACTTTTCCGATTTGAAAAATTATTTCGGTGTTAGATAGCCCATTTATCGAGGAAGGCTATAGGCTATCATCGAGCTAAGACCAATAGGAGTGGAGCACTGCGGGTAAAACCGCAGGGCACAGCTAGTATTTGGAATTTAGATATAGGTAAAGCATATAAATACCTAATTGTGATAGATCACAACGCATGACAAATAATGACAAGTGATAACTGCGTTAAAAACAACCGACTTCAAACTTGCACTTGCAACATTTACAAATACAGACAAAAATGCTCATAAAATAAAAACTGCTGGGCCTATCCGAATAAAATTTTTATGGGACCAATTCGACACCATCCCGCATCGAACAAAAAAAGAATCACGTAAATCGATTCAGAAACCTCGGAGTAATCGGTGTACATACATAAAAAAAAAAAAACATACCGGCCGAATTGATAACCTCCTCCTTTTTTTTGAAGTCGGTTAAAAATTATTATTTAATAATATCAAAGCAGTTTTATGAGTCCATTGTTTAAGATAATATTATATCAAAATATTGAAATATCAGGTTAATTCATTCCCAATTCAATACAAAATACTTACGATATTCTGTATTCACTCGGGACTCTTTTAAAACTGGGTAAATAGTGTACAGATTGCACTCGTAATTCCCAAAAGAATGGATGAATGGAAACCACTAAGCGGTCACCCAATAAAAGATTTACTTCTCTTAAAATAGTACAGATCATTTATCAATCACTAAATACGGGCTTTAATAAATAGCTTCCCGGTTGAAGATTTGTAAACAATTACTTAAGAGCCTGTCAAAGGATTTTTGCTGTCTTCTTTTGTTTTTATAATTGCAGTTGTAATTGTTTTCCACTTTTTCCATGTTACTTCTAAACTTAATTGAGATTTTAATTAGTTTTAATTTTTAGTAGTTATACATGTTTGTAACCAGTGTGTTCTGTTTATCTAATTTATCAGTTAAAATGTCGGAAATTTTCAACAAATAGTATTTTCAAATATCTGTGAGAATTATCTGCAAGTGCTGAAACCAGCCCTTAGTTTTTTTTTTAATTTGAATTTTTTAAAACAAATAAATAAAAGTGTCTACACAATTTAATAACAATCATTACTAGGTACAAACTCTACTACATAATTACTACAAACCAAAACTTCTATACGAATATTAAAAACTGACGTAAAATTTCATTAAAACTTGCGGGTAGATTTAAAAGCTCGTATGAAGCATGAACACGCTCGAACTATGAAGTACTACAGCGAAATATGAATTTATGGCATTTTCCTCATTTTAATTGGAGTTTATTCAGTATTTGAGTAGCGAAATGCAATTTTTCATCCACATTTAATAAGTGTTCTATAATGTTGCTTAAGAAGAGGTTAAAATTGAATGGTTAATCTTTTGCGATATTATATTTCAGATTTTGATATTTTTTGCATCATAAATATATTAAATTTTATATATTGAAGTGAAGTGAAGTCCCATGTCCCCTAGAGGGGTAAGGGGCAGATGCATTATACATCTGTTTCACTGATCGATTTTCTTTAGGGACAAGTAGGTGATCAGCCTTCTGTGTCCTGCCAGACCGAGAAATTTTTTAATTGAAGTGAAACTTCTTTATCGGGCTTGGAAAAAATTTAGTGTGACATTTTTTCGTTACGCGTGACATTTTTCCGTTACACGCCATCTTTTTCTTATCCCTACCACGCGTGATTCAACATAATATTTCTGTAAAGTTGCATATAGTAAATTATTTTTTGAAAAATAAGGTCATAAAGAAGTTTCACTTCTTACGTGTGTACACTAGTACACGCACACATTTTTTTTTTTAATTAAGCTTGTTTATTAATTCCTTTTTAGTTTTTACTATAAGAATTGTTACCAATTTCGATACTTATGAGTTATTACTACTAAAGTAAGTTCTCTAGTTGAATAGTTGTTTCTTGTTCATAGAAAAATTAGAATAAGGCTATTAGGATTAGATTTAGGGTCCCTTCATTTATCCACATCTTACAAGACAGTGTTATCAAAAAATGGATAAAAGATTGATGTTCGAAGAATAATGTTATAAAATATAAATGTCCGGGATATTCATACATTACATTACATAATTTACTTACAAAATTGATACATGTATTCTAAGCATGTATTTATTAAATCATCCAGGTATTGTACAAAATTAGAATTCTACGTGACTATAATAACAGTAGCTAGCAATTAAAAATATTTAGAAAAAAATAAATAATTATATATTGGATATAATGAGCACAATTTTTCAAAATTCGAAACATATTTGCAATTATAACAAATACACAAAATACAAAGTTTAAATATCGAAATGTCTCTACAAATATTTGTGGCTACGAAAACTATTTTCCTGTATCGCGTACTATCGCTAAGCGGATTTATCGCGACGTAAAATGTTCATTTTACAACGCAGCGCTTTGCGCGCGTTGCAACGGATGGCATAAGTTATAAACTATATGCGATAAGTGAAAGCGAATAATATTTTACGGTAGATGCTTGCAAATATTGTAATAATATTGAAAACCTGATTTATTTTTTATTTTATTAGTCATTTCTACTAATATTGCTTTATTGGATTTAATTTTAGTTTTTGGACTTAGGCAAATAACTGAGTGATAACAAACATAAAAGCTTTCAATAAAATTGTACAGCTATTAAGAAAAATAACATTTAATATAAGACTAAACATAGACATAGACAATAAATGTTTTAATATTTCACGCAAATCTATTAGAGTCATGCACTAAGAAAACAAGCAGCTTTTGCAGCAACTTTACCATTTAAATTTAATTACAAATAAGCACTCAAATCCTTAACTTAGCAATCAATATAATCTAGAGTATTCCTCTAACTTAGCTCCCAGGTGAGAACTAGTTAGTCATCAAGTTACATCAAGTTACTGGGAAACAAGAAGCTCCAAGCAAGTGAAGTTCAACTTAATGCGGCTTATTGCATCCCGATACCCCACGTATCGTATTACATAGTTGTAATCAAGAACGTCTAACGTGCTGCGGATTTTAAATTAACTTAGTTGTTTAGACTTAAGAATTATCGCTGAAAACTACTAGGAAGATCAAGTTACGGGTACGATAAATATTTTAAAACGTTAATGAATTTGGTTTATTAATCTACCCGTTAGTAAAATGAAATATAAATAGTCTTTATTTTCCGTTTCAAAAAATATGTATATGTATATAGGTACCTATTAACAAACGCATACAAAAAATTGTACAAATGAACAAACATATTATCGTGAAATTAATTTTCCAAATCAATTATTAATTATGATGTAAAAAATTAATAAATACAAATGTACAAATGTGTTTTTGTGACACACTTCCACATAACTAAGACTATCTCTATAGTTAACTCCTATTAAAGACACGAATATAATTAATTAAAGTACTCTATCTTAAGATAAAGTTACTTCTTCAATATTGAAATCACCATCACTACACAATTCAAACTGCCTGTAAACCTCGCTTAAATACCAACACAAACAATATACTAAACCCAGTTTAAAATCTAAAAATGTTCATCACTCTTTCAACTCCTAAATAATATAATTAAGTTAGTACTAAAACGCTAATTCCATTAACTTGTACCACACAAGCATTATGTTCCGCAGACGTGCCTTACTACGGGCGCTACGGATGTGTGGGGCCATGAAACGGACAACTTAATATTAGTTTATCGAACGTTTAAAATTGTGTTGTTAGATTATGTGAAGCGATGTTTGTGGTATGTTTAGCTAGAATTAGAAATTAAAATAGTGAAGTAAAAATATTATTTTATAAATTGTAAATAAATGATTTAACTTTACGATAACACTATATTATTTAACTATGTAACACTAAATAAGCAAAAATATACGAAGACATTAAATAATTTACCTTAAAAACCTAGACAGGTATAAAAATAGTAAGCTCGGTAGTCTTTGGTAGGTATAATATTCTAGATTTCTAGTTATACACATTTTGATTCTAGAATTACAAAGTATGATTTTATATTGCTCAATTTATTGTCTGACCATGTTCTTTTAATATATTTTTATTAAAAATTTTAAAAGGAAACGCATTCATTTACAATTAATTTTTGGTCAACACGCAAACTAACATCAACCACAATAAATTAATTTTATTAGAAATTAATCAAAAAATTATTACAACTAAATGCAATTCCGAATAAAAAAGTACTAATCGTCACATGAAAACGAAATAAATAAATATATTATGAACAACTACAGTTTAAAAAGACTAGCAAATTCAATTACGCAATAATTAAAAAAACATTTCGCACAAATCGACATAAAAATCCAGTTACATAAATAAACGAACGCACAAATCCGTAGAAAAATCGAGAAATCGTTACGAGCGTGTCGTGGCCGGCCCGCGGTGCATCGCCGATCGATGCAGTGCGACTGCGCCGTCCGCAGGTCACTGAACCCGGTGACGTAACGTGTTGGTATTTGGCTAGTGCTTGGCCCATGTGGGGTATGGGGCATATTGTTGGGACGGTTTCATATCTTTTATATTTGGTGGTTACAATATTTGTGCAGAACCCGTTGACGTAACGTATTGGTATTTGGCTTGGCCCCGGTGGGGCATGGGGCATATATGGTTGGTGGTTAAATGGCGCTGTTTAATAAACAGTCTAGGCTGTGACATGTTATACATTTAGTGGTTGTAATATTTGTGCAATTGTCCCAGGTGGGGCATGGGACGGTATGAAAATCAGGTGGATTATTGGCGTTATAATGGCTAGGCTCTTATTAAAACTGAAGCTGAGATTTTGCAAAAGTATTATGATATATTTAGAAATTATAATATTTTATAGTTGTCCCCCGTGGGTCATGGGGCATATCGTTGAGGCGGTTAAACTGCGTCGTTTAATAAAGATTCGTCGATTAAAATAATGGCTGATTGAGATTTTCGAAAATTAGCGGATTGCATCGTTGGGGCAAGGGACGGTGTGGGTATTGCATATTGATACCGTGTATAAGTCGCGACATTATGACCATTGACCATATTATGTAATTTAATAGAAATCCAAATGGAATTCTATTAAATGGAATTCTATAAAAAAAAAATCAGAGGCTTCAGGTAGATCTTTATTGTTTGTTTCTATAAACGACTACACTAATTCTTACTGTCAAATGACTCTTTTTTTTTATTCCGGAATGGAAATCGCATGTATTTCTTAGGTCATATTATAACATCAACACAACTTAATAACCCAGTAATTTCCATTTGACATAATATTCCTCTCATGACAGTATTTTTAACTGTTTAAAATTATTACCGGACAGTAATGTAAACGGGCTTCTAGCTGTACTTTTAATTGCGTCATCTTAAAGCGGATAATAATACACGAGCCATTAATTATCGATTTCAATGACAACTATATGCCTAGACGATCTATTTCGAACTAGCCTTCCTCCCACGGCATCGATCGTTTTCACGTTATGGAGCTAAAATTATTCTCCAGACAAGGTGGTAAGAAATTAATTTCAAAGAATATTATTAGATAAAAATGTGTGCGTGTACTAGTGTACTCACGTAAAAAGTGAAACTTCTTTATGACCTTATTTAAAAAAAAATAATTTACTATATGCAACTTTAGAGAAATACGTCGAATCACGCGTGGTAGGGACAAGAAAAAGATGGCGCGTAACGGAAAAATGTCACGCATAACGAAAAAATGTTACACTAAATTTTTTTCCAACCCCGATAAAGAAGTTTCACTTCAATAAGGGATAGTTGACAAATTTCAATAATATATTATTATATTGACATCTTGAGATTTTCATTTCCAGATAAATAATTTCATGTGACATCCCAACTTTAACTAATGGCTTAAGTTAGACTATAATTGATATGCAAATCTACACTGCAGTCTGCAGTTTCTAATTTCATCTAGATCCGATCTGCTATTTTTGCTTTTGCTAGGTAGTCTACCTAGCAAAAGTAACAAACATCCATTATCACTATAGCTTGCCGTTATCATTGCCTTTACCCCGTGATATTAATTTGATTTTATTCTCACTACTTAAGCTGTGCACCGCAAATTTACATTTATTTATTAATATTAGTTTAGATATCTATAACACAAAACATCCAATTTGCTTCGCTTAAGTTCACCCATGACAGCAACTTTTAGAAGAATTTCATACTAATAGAGTCATATTTATTTGTATATGGTCTGAGCCCTGACCTTATCACAAACCGTTTGTCATAGGTCACAGTGAATCAGACGCTTGGCATGGAGAGCGGGTAATTTCGCTGTGTATCATGATATATGTCATTTTATAGGTTTCGAGACTTAATATATTGTTGGTACAGTATTTGTATGGTGTAGTAGTGCCTTGGCAGTTACTGGGTTGAAATACTGGAGTTATAACTAACTATATTATTATTATGAATGCAAAAAATCGCTCTGTTACGTTTTCATGTCTAAGCCAGAGCGCTGGTTTGAAAACCCACGGTCGAACAAGCTACTGTTTTTACAATTATCAATCAACAAATAGGGCATGAAAGATTTTTTCTCGTGATTTAGCCCGGTACAACTGCGGTGACAGTATAAGTTCTGTACCAACTCTTTTCATATTTTCCAGAACTATCTCTTATTCCTGCTGTCAATTCTTACTTCCATTCTTTATTACGCCTGAAATACATTTGCAAATGCTCGTACGGCGCGGTTATTGTTTACCATCCATACCATTATTAAAAATTGTTGTCTGTAAAGTCGGTTTACTGACGATAGTTGAACGTGACAACGTCCGAATGTGCTTCTTTGTCGCTCGTTCTGCGCTCTCGCTTGCACTTCAAGCCTTACATGGAACGCCTCAAAGCGAGGTAACGCCGCATGAGTCATGATTTTTCGTGCGTGCAACCGGCTCTATCGAATTATAAGACGTTGTCACGTCAAAACATTACCTGGCAAAGATTGCTATAACAATAACGCCTTTTGTGCAAATTTTATTTCTAGTATTTATTTACTTTGTACAAGATCTACTTTGTATATTGAAGAATTATCAATAAGTAAATAGTCTGGCAAACTCACCTCCTATTATCAAGATATGCGTCGTACTCGTCCATGCTCTTGTCGTCGTGCATGCTGTACAGTTCGCTGTATATCGCGGACTCGAAGCGAGACCGGTCCAAGTGGTAGTTGGGGTTCTCGTACGAGAGCAGACCATTCTCTGTGGAAGATAGGAGCTGTTAGTTATAAGTTATTGGTTATGCGAAGGGTGGGTAAATTTATGGTAGCTGGGAGTACTGCTGCTGTTTGTTGGTAAAGGTTGGGTAAATGATTTAAGATATTGAAGGTAGCTGGATTGAGGCTACTGCTCTATGTTGGGAAGGTAGAGGAAAGTTTTAAAGAAGTTGATTCATCATTTTAATGGTTGTCTTGATATAACAAACCAATATTTGATTACCATTATTTATTTAAGCCAACCTATACGCGGTACCGTAATTTGCACACCAAAAACTATAAAACGTGGTAGTTATTCTATTTATTAGGCTCATTTAGTCAATAAAAAAACGCAATGCTTCATTTACGAGTCTTCTACATTGAAGCAATCAATACCAAGACACTTAAAGCTCAATAGCCATAGCCTCCCGTCTCGATTACATGTCCCATCCTAATCCCTTAGTCCTCAGACTTCCACGGCACCTAATTACCCTGGCTAGCATCAGACGCACTGCTATGGCTGCGTGCGGAAGCCCCGACATCTGTCCATGCCTTATGTAACGACATTGGTATTCACTGGTTAGGCTATGCTTTTCTTTGTAGCTTGGGATTCCAAAAATTAGGACTGGAATGGACTATTTTCAAGAGGCGCGGGTTAGAATTTGATTTACAGTCTGTATTTTCAAATTTGATTTATAGTAAGTACCTATTGAGTTTTCTTTCCGGCATTCAGTGGAATTAGAATTATTTAATTAACTAGTATTTTGTTTAAATAATTACTAATGTGTTGGTTAGTTTCTTTAAATCTAGATACTAGAGCAAGTCGCATTAGAATCAATTTTAATGTCCAATAAAAATTTAACTAAAAATTTAATTAAACTTACAAAATTGAAATATTATGGCTCATAAATTAATATCAGGTAGGATAATGAACCCTTCTGAATGCCCAACCACTATAATTCGAAAGTCAATCATTTTAACTATTCTCTCAGGGAATAAGAATCAATATTAGGTTATTTTTTTAAGAATGAAAAAGTCCCCTAGAGTATAAAGCAAATGCATTTCACATCTGCCTGACCGATCGATTTTCTTTGACTCAGGTCATCAGCCTTCTGTCCCGAGCCTTTTTGTCAACAACCTTATGTTCTCAGACTTTTTCCATTGGGAATTGAACCCAGAACATCAAAAAGACATGCTATAACCACTTTACCAAACTCAAACATTTATATATTCGATCAGAAATTATTAGAATACTTCTAGAAGCACTTTTTATACGTCATAATATTTACCATCGATTCAGAAAGCAGTATCTTTGGCTTAGAACCGGCAAGAACCTCCATAGTTGCTCTTTTAAAATCATGTTAATATTGCATTATAATCTTACAAGTAGACGAAGTTTTTATGATCATACACTATACTTAATAGCTGGAGGTGTAAGGGTCTAAATAGCTATAATCTCTATAGGTTATAACTTGTAACGTGGGCCACTACATCTAAAACGTAATGGTTATACGCCATATGAGTTGTGGTACATAGGATGGAAGGGAGCGGTTTCATATTAAAGTATGAATATAAAGCAGGATAAATACCTGATTATTTTTGTACTATGTCAAATAACAAATTAATTATATTTATTCGAAAGTTATTTGGTGTAACCACATTCTTATACTTAACTAGTGGTCCGCCCCGGCTTCGCCCGTGGTACATATTTCGCAATAAAAGGTAGCCTATGTCCTTTCTCGGGTATCAAAATATCTCCATACCAAATTTCATGCAAATTGGTTCAGTAGTTTAGGCGTGATTGAGTAACAGCGGGCAGACAGACAGACTTTCGCATTTATAATATTAGTATGGATTGCTACAAAAAATCCACAAATTTTATAGATCTATGCAAAAAACAAATTATATTCAACATCTTCTAAACTTTAAGTGGTCTAATAAATGGGCTGATTATGTGTAAAAAATTAACGTAAAACTTATTCCGGATATATTCCAGCCTCAATGAAGACAAAAGCAGTCATCTTATTACGTGACTACAATATATCTGCACGAGTGTAGAGAAGATGCCAGATCTTCGAAAAAAAATATTAAAAAGAAATTTATGAATTTTCAACCCGCTGAAATCTCATCCCAAATACCACATCTCAATATTCAAGTCACGCGTGTCAATAGTTACGTAATATGCTTGTAATATCATTGAAGCAAATACTCTCTATTTACATGTATTAACATAATAAATGATATCAAACAAAAAATACCATCAATTTATGAGGCTAAATGAATTAGGTTACAAATTACAATGAGTTGTTTTTAAGTCGGTTATTAGTCTAGTCTTTATAAAAAGGGAGGCAGGAAGGGAGGGGGTAGCTTAAGAAGTTATAAAAACGAATATATATAATACTAGCTTTCCGCCCGCGGCTTCGCCCGCGCTTTCAAAGAAAAACCCGCATAGTTCCCGTTCCCGTGGGATTTCCGGGATAAAACCTATCCTATGTGTTAATCCAAGTTACCCTCTATATGTGTGCTTAATTTCATTGTAATCCAATCAGTAGTTATTACGTGAAAGAGTAACAAACATCCATACATCCATACAAACTTTCGCCTTTATAATACACTGGTCATCAAAAAAATCGACCCACCTACACTATGTTTGCTATTTATCGATTATTTCACAAATAAGTCGTCTAATATTGTTGTATTTTGTTGTAAGGGTCTGATAACACGCTAATCATTATGTTTGTCGTAAATTTTACTGCACTTAATGATTCTTAACAAATTTTCATACAGAAATACTGTACAGTGTTGATTTGACGGTTTACGGCGTGACAAATTATGCCCGTGTTCCCAGTTCAAAAATGACTTTTTTCGGGATCTCTTGTTCATAACGTTAAGTTTAATAATTGATGCTGTAGTTTTGGTAAATTTTGTCTCAAAATAATGGATACTACTGTAGCTGAGGGGGCCCAAACTGTGGCTCTACTAAAACAGGGGTTATGTCAACTTGCCGTGGCTAAAAAGTAAAATCTGAGCTGTTTTGCAGTTCGATGAGTTTACCAAAGGTTTCTAGCGACTGGGCAGTATCGATGAAAATATTGATCTGCAAGAAATAGGGCGGCAACTCATAGGGACGACCCCTAGATAATGTAATCAACTCTACAAAATCGACATCTGTCTGGTGTAGATCTCTAGTGACGCCTGCGTGAAGATAAGGAGGTGGGTATAAATGACAAAACTGTTAGAAGAAGACTTTAGGAGTAAAACCTTAGACCACACAAGCCAGAAACAGGGCCACAATCAGCCACAGCTCATCGACAAACCAGACTTCAATTGACTCGAAATCACGTAAACTGGACTATAGGCCAATGGGAGTCAGTACTTTTGAGTGACAAGATGCGAATGACTTTATATGGTGCTGATACACGTCTTTATGTCATGCGATGACCAGATGAACGATTTGTTCAGTGCTAGGTAAGAGAAATGGTCGATTATGATAGAGGCTCTGTAAAGTTCTAGAGTGGCATTTCTTTGCCAAGACGCACGGAGCTTGACGATAAAAAGATGCTCATTAAATGCTGTTCAATACATTACCGAGGTTTTGGACTATCATATGGTGTAATATGCCAGCTGTATCTGCTTTGAAAAAACTTTGAGTCTATGCATGATAATGCTCGGAAACACGTAGAGCAAATCGTGATCCAGTATTTAGAAGAGGTCCGCATAAGAGTTATACTCTGGTTAGCAAAAAGTCTCGATTTGAAACCTACAGAGCACATGTGGGACAATTAAAAAATAAAGCTTAGAGCTCGTAATTCAGCCCCTACAACAATAGGAGACCTGAAAACCGCCATGAGGGAAGAATGATAACGAATTCCTCAAGAGACCATCAAAATCTTGATTATTTCTTTAAAATGGAGAACGCAGGCTATCATTACAGAAAGAAGAGAAAGTACTGAGTATAAATTCGAAGGAAATGTGATCATAAGTTTCATGATTACAAAATAAACTGCATTTGAAATAAAATAAAGAAAAACCTGAAAATTGAGGATTTTGATCTTTATTCGAAATTGACAATTTTTTTATGATGTTAATGATTTTATGTGTTTATATTCGTGTAAATATGCATGTTTAATTAATCAGTTCAGTTTCCAAACTAATTTTTTCTTTAGTTTGTTAGAAAACCGCAATTTTCCGTAAAAATGCAGGTGGGTCGATTTTTTTGATGACCAGTGTAGATAGTAGTAGGATATAATAATAATAATAATAACACAATCCTCGAAAATGACTCTATTAAAATTTACTGGGATAGAACAATCATTACAGATAAGACTATACATTTTAACAGGCCGGACATAACAATATTTGACAAAACTAAAAACACAGTATTACTAATTGATATAGCAGTATGTAACACACACAATCTTCTTAACACATACACTGAAAAAATGTCAAAATACATTGAGCTCGCTACTGAAATTAAACGACAATGGCAAGTACACACTGTTAACATCATCCCCATTGTAATATCTACAACCGGTGTCACCCCAAAGTCACTAATTTCAAATCTGAAAATACTCCAAATGCCGTTATCTACACTTTTACTTATACAAAAAGCAGTCATTCTTAACACCTGTCGTCTCACAAGAAAATTTCTTAACAATACACCCACATCTACTTAAGTATCATGTGAACCAATGCACTTGGCTCAGGCCCGTGTATTGGTTTTAATTTGACCCTCGAAAGAGGAGAAAAAATAAATATAAAGAGAAAAATAATAATAATAATAATAAAAGGCGTAGGGATGTGACGACCCCATCGCCCCCGGTTGGCATATCTACAATAGATATCCCAGCCGTGCAGTCAGTCACCCCGCAGGGCACCTTGTGGCGAGGTGTCGGGGAGTAGCGACCCCGCGGGAACCGAGCGCTCCCGGGGGAGGTCCCTGTCCTCACCTCTGGACTGTCCTAGTGGCAGTTCGGAGTGAACAATGACGAGGTTCAGGATCCCTCACCTCTGGCTTGCCTTTGTTGGCCGTCCAGAGTGGAGCCGCCAGAGCTATATGCTCGGGGGTGGAAGTGTCTAATGGCGTAATAGCGGGGAAACCCGCTCCGGGCCCGCGGGCCCGCGATGGTGAAACCGGTGCCGCACCTCTCTACACCCCTAGCCGTTCAGCTGATGTTGCCCCCTTGTTGCCATTCTCGGTAACCTTTTTGGGAGCCCATCGACCGAACTGGCGAGTCACCGTCTGCCATTATTTTCAATTTTTAATATTGAAAAGGCAGACGTCCATAGTACCCATAGAACCAATATACCAGTCCATCTAACACCCCCTTCCATAACCCAGTTTTGTTCATTTCCATTTTTCTGCAATAGTCCTACATTGGCCGCGGACTGCCCAGGGCTGTATCTCTATAGTGCAGTCATGGGCAGGCTGCGGCTGGTGTCCCACAACACATTAAATTCTCTAAAGGGCCTCTGCGTGTTGGACCTGTGTCCCCACGTAAGCCTTCCAAAGGACCGGGTATCTTCCTTCTGGTGGTACCCGTGTATTATGGAGAGAGACATAATAATAATAATCATTTATTTCAGATTCATCCTAAGATTACATCCATATAGTGTTAGTACAATTGCGAGCTTACATACTAGTGTTAGTAATAAAGAATGTTTTTTTTTTTTAACCTAAAATAAACATAAAGTGGCAGGTCCGGGTGGACTTCCCGATGATGGCGGTAAATCACTAAACGACTGCGTGCAGCCGTATCCAGCGCGCCAGCATCGGAGAGTCCCACCGGTCCGCCAGCGCGCGCAGGATGGTGTTGGGACTGTCACGCGTGCGGCGCATGATAGATGCGCACCGTTTACGCATGATGGCCGCAAAGCCGTCTGTGTCAGCCGCCGCGAACATCGCGGAGGCGCTGCAGTGGCGCGGCAGCCCCATCAGCACCCGGAACGCGTTATTGTATTGAACGCGCAGATCGCTGTATGTCCGCTGTGTATAGTTAACCCACAGGCTGCAGGTGTAAAAGGACTGACAGTACGCTTTAAAAAGTGCAACTTTGACAGTCCCCGTGCACCGTGAAAACCTGCGGGCCAACATGTTGCATCGGACAGACAGCGCTCTGCGCTCCCTTTCAATGTCCACACTATCCTTAAGGTCTTCGGTGACCCAGTGGCCCAAATACTTAAATTGCTCGACTTTGTTTAGAGCTGTACCACTCAGAGTGAAATTCGGAACAAATGTGTATCGCTTGTTGTCCGGCCTGAAAATCATTATTTCACTCTTTTTCGCGTTGTATTTGAGCCCATGAGCCACTGCGTAGGATTCACAAATTTTTAAGAGCTTTCGTAAGGCACCAATCGACGGGCTCAGCAGCACCGTATCGTCTGCGTAGCTGATGTTATTCATGCAGACTCCATCTATATGACACCCTATGCCGGTGCTGCTGAGCTCATCGATCAGTCGGTTGACGTACAGGCTGAAAAGCATGGGGGAGAGGAGGTTCACTAATTTATACATATTTAAATGTTTGTTTGTCTAGATATCGCGTAAAACATAACATGCTTTGCTACAATTGAAGACAAAAACTCCAAAAACAATATTTAATTTGTTGTAGTTTAAGTCTCTACCGAATAACAGGCTATATTTTTTCCAGTCAATCCGTAAAATAGTTGCAAGGGAGCTTCATAGAGGATGAAAATTTAGATAGTGATATGTATTGCACGATATAGTTATTAATGCAATAAATAATCTAAGAAAGAAAGATTAACCCCTCAGCTGTCGCGGCGCGCCGCGTCAAAAAGGTGCTGTCTGTCGGAGAAATTCGAGCGGTCGGCGCTGATTTGCCGATTTTTTTCGATATTAAAATTTGTGATATAAACTTTAACCTGTGACACTCTTGTAAATTTTGATGCTAACTAGATAACCAAACTTTATATTAGTTACCTTACTTACTCCCTGGCATGTTTATTTTATTTATTAGAACCATTTTTTCCCACACATTTTGAAAAAATACGACATTGTTAAGAAAAATACTCATAATAAAATAATATCAAGGTATTTTAGATTTTTATTTTTGTATTTTCACACTAGAATAGACAATCTTTTGAGTGAATATAACAAAAACATAGGTTTATTTTATAAAAATTCGAGAAAGTTGAGTATGAATATCATCGTTTACGCATGAAAATAAGTGGACGCGATCTCTACATATGTTCATACAAATACAGACATTACAGTCTGCTCCAAAATTAGAACATTTCAAAAATTTTTGCTACTTTTTTTTTATTTTTATTTTAATCAAAACTAGATAAAAACTAACAGTAATTTTTACTTTTTTTAAAAGGTTTTTATTAATGTTTAAAAATCGTCTTATTCCTAAATGACTTCATTCTTATGGTGGACTTTGTTCTAACGTCTGTATGTATAACGTCTCCACATCAATTTTAATTTTAATTTATTTTTTCTTAAAATTAGCGATTAAGAAAATATTTTTTGTGGTAACAATAGCATTATGAAGAAATGCTTTTTTTTCTTTCATGCTCTTAATTATTATAATATAGTACCTATAAAATGAAATGTTGTCCAACTACAAATCGAAAGGCACTGTATCCATACAGAAAAATGTCTGAGCTGTACAAATGTGAAATCTACATTTAATTATACCATAACTTAATTATAAACCGTTACATTTAACTTATAAATCAAAAATTTCGGAAATTCGAGTTTTAAATATTTTTTATAAAATACAGCTTATGTTAAGGATAAAAATCAATAAACTTAAAGATTCAAAATAAATAAACAATTATTATACATCTAAATGTTTTATTTACTTAAATAAATTTTACTTAACTGACAGAAAAAAAATTCTTATGAAGCTTTGTGTCTGTACTATTTATATACTCATGTGGTTGTAATGTGTGGTGTTGACGCCAACATTGGCCAATAAATAGGAATATTTGCAACTTAGCATAAATAACGTTAACTTCTGTTCATTTTTTCTTATACATCGGAGTTCGGACACAACGACCGCCTCGAGACGACGATTTATTACCACGTGGTTCCACTTGAATGTGATCAGGAAAGTGATGAACGCTATCCAATCTAGTTGTACTTCAATACATGCAGTATTTCCAAGCATATTGTAATTAAGATATAAACTAATCGGTAAAATTGTATTAAAATCGGTTCAGTAGTTTAGGGAGTCCATAGTACACAAACAGCATGAAACTTAAAAAATATTTTGATTGGAATAAAGTAAGACGTGTTATGTGTAGAATTTCATGAAGAATCCTGGTATCAGGAATTAAAAGCTGTAAATTCCCAAACACTAATCGTGTTAGTATTATTATCTGTTCATTTGACAAAATATACAGAGTTATATTTCTTGATTTCAAATACTGTTACGTCCTATTGTTAAAGTAAGCCTTGGAGTGTCTTGTCTTCCATTGCCATAAGAATCGTTGTTTGGATCCATTTGAATTCTCTTTTATTGATACTCAAATGCTTACGAATCAGAAAAGGTTATTCTATCAAATACAAATTTTTATTTTCGAAAGAAAATTAAAATATCAAGACGGAAGTTTATTTTAGGGTTACCTAACAAATAAGTTATTATTGATTATGTAGTTTAAACAGCAATGTGATATCTTCAAATAGAAAAATTGCATTCTTCTTCTGGGTAATAGAAGCAGTTTTGACACCAAAAGGCAAAAATACAATAATTGTTATCGCTAGTCATTTACAAAATGAGAGGGTAGATTTATATTTGCAGGCGTACTGCAAATGATGCATTTAATTCGTTTTATTAAATAAGTAATGTTCCAAGGCTATTTAAAGTCATGAATGCAAATAAAAATAATCTTCAGACAGCGATCTACATCAGCTTTAACATTCGGCCTACGAATGTACTACATATAGTATGTACTACATAAGAATAAAAAACCGGCCAAGTGAGAGTCGGACTCGCACACCGTGGGCTCCGAACAAACCAATTTTTAAAGTGAAACTTTTATTAGGTACATCGTCTCAAACTTTTTGGTCTGTGTAGCGCATGTCGCGTGACGGTCGGCTGCCGAGTAGGTATAAGGCAGTGTTCGGAACCGTTCGAACAGTTTCACTTTTAAGTACCGTGGTTTCATAAAACCACACAACATTTTTATTATGTTGTAACTCCGAAATTTTATGTTTTTCGAAATTATTCTTCAATCTGCGCTATATAAGACCTTATTTTACCCCAATTTCAAAACTCTACGTACACGGAAAGTACCCTGTAGGTGTCGATTCCCTTGCGAATGTCGAAATTTGCAGCATAACCCATTGAGCCCCGAACGGCCCGATCGGTCCACGATACAATAGATTTTCTATTGTGTCTGTGATTCCGGGGCCTGAGTTAATAAACGGCTTTATCTTTTGATTGCGTTGGTTTATAAGTTTGATTTTTTCACAGCTTCAATCGACTCAAGTAATCAATATAAATTTCAGTTTTATGTCACATCACGCGTTCCTGTGAAAATGGGTCTTGACAGACAGATGGGCAGATGGGATGGACAGACGTGATCCTATTAGGGTTCTGGACCCTTAAAAACCAAACCCTTTGGGATGCAGCCATTAATGCTGCAATTTTTAGCAAATTTTGACTTTTGCAATGGAATCAAAACCGACAGGGTACTTCCCAAGTACATAAAATCTTTAAATTTGGTAAAAAGCAATGTTTTATAAAACAGATATAAGAATAATCGCAAATAACATGATTTTTTTAATTACAATTTATATAAAAAAAAAAAAATAATTTCAACTTACAACTAATGAACGGCTACATGTATTAACTTGATATTCACATTAAAAACTCAGATTTATAATACACTAGCGGTCCGCCCCGGCTTCGCCCGTGGTACATAATATTTACGTTTTCTCTACATAAGAACCATCCTCGTACTTCAAGGAATATAATAAAAAAAGAATTATCGAAATCGGTTCAGCCGTTCTCGAGTTATGCGCTTACCAACACATTTTGCGATTCATTTTTATATATAAGATATAAGACTAGCAGTCCGCCCCGGCTTCGCCCGTGGTACATGTTTACGTTTTCTCTACATAAGAACCATCCTCGTACTTCAAGGAATATAATAAAAAAGGAATTATCGAAATCGGTTCAGCCGTTCTCGAGTTATGCGCTTACCAACACATTTTGCGATTCATTTTTATATATAAGACTAGAGGTCCGCCCCGGCTTCGCCCGTGGTACATATTTCGCAATAAAAGGTAGCCTATGTCCTTTCTCGGGTATCAAAATATCTCCATACCAAATTTCATGCAAATTGGTATGGAGATATAAGATTTAAGACGCAATCAGAAGAAATAATATTCATATGCGGCATATTCTGAAAACCGCAACTACTAGCAAGGGAATCAAAACCTACGGGTCAAAAGTTAAGTGGACTTGGTTAAAAGCAAGGTTTTACAGCACAGATAAAGAAAAATTCACTAAAAAGTAAAAACACTAGAAGTTAAAACATAATAAAAAGTAGGTTTGTTCGGAGTCCTTGAAGCGCGAATCGTATTGAGGTTCAAAACTATAAAAAAACATTCTTCCAGTTTTAAAGAAATAACCCCAAAATATGTGTAAAAACATCTTTGGACTATCTGGGTTTCAAAAATGACAACTCCCGTGTTGTCGTTCATTTTGAAATTGTGAGACGACAGAAAAACAAAATAAAAACAGAATCAAACATAATATATGCCAACGCAATCAAAAGATACAACCGTTTATGCTGCAAATTTTCGTAATTTTCGACATTTGCAAGGTTATAAAAACTTACAATAGCAACGTCTTATAGCACAGATAAAGAATTCTAAAATATGAATTAAAAGATACCTACAGCATAATTAAAAAAATAAGTTTGTACGAAGCCCTCGGTGCGCGAGTCCGACTCGCACTTGGCCGGTTTTTTATTTTTTCAGAAACATATGGTTCCCCAATAAAAAATAATATGTTGCATTTGTATTAAGGTAAGAATATGTTGTACAATTAATGTGTTAAATTTCTTTTCCACTTTGTCCTACACAAATTACATAGTAACATAGTCACTTTGTCCTATATATAGGTCATAGTGAAAACCATTGTTCCCGATGTAGGTTTTTTTTACTATTTTTCCAGCATATAATATACACTTTTAACCATAATATACTAAAATTAAAGGAATTTCATAGAGGTTACGGACTATAATTTGTATAGTTGATTATATCGTATTAAACCTGAGGACAATAAATACCACAAAACGATACCCATCAATATAAACAAAACATATGTATGAAGACGAACAATTAAATTTTTCAATTTCATACAATATGCGAACATCCTGTACGCGAATTTTACGGGGAAATTATTGTCGGTTCTGAATTGAAAACGAAATATCTTTAAAATGGAACACAGTATCAAATTTTGAATTATATTATAAAAATGTTCATAAAATTTCTTGTAAAATGATGTAAAAAACAAATAAAATATTAAAAATAAAATACGATTAACCAGGGGTCAAAAACTAAGCAACGTACAGTGAAATGGTAGATACATATTTGGAGCCATTATTTGTGGTATAATTATTGGTAATTTTCATTATTTCGGCACATAAACATTAGGATATATAGTGAATAATAATAAAAAGAACAATAAATACTTACCGTTTATCAACTTTCCGCAAAATTTTACATTTTTTAAAACTTTAAAATTTAAAAGTTACTCGACTAAAGTATGACATAATTACTGTTATATTTCGAATATTTATCGGTCAAATTATTAAGTGATGGACTTTAAATATTCAGTAATTCATAAGCTATCAACTAAATAGTCGTTTATGCAGATTTGAACTATATTTGCGTTACAATGAGCTAATTTCCAACCGGCGATGATTTGGCACAGATCTGTGCCACGACAGACAACGGGTACAAAATTTTTGGCTCAGATCTGTGTTCCGACAGACGAGGGTTTAATGACCATGTTTATGAATGCCAATTTAACTCTGCGTGTGTTTATATTGACATTTAAAACTTGCAAAAGACGTATATAATTGATTTGACGAATACGCAACGTATTATAACTGAATTATTTTATGATGACATATATTAGCATACCTAGAAAAAAAGTAAATAGATAGGTGATCAATTTGACACTAATTATGACTATGTTCAAAAAATAATATATTATCTTAAACAAGAAAGCTCCCTTTTTATTTTATTTATTTGACGTAAGTGTAAAAACAAATTTTTAACAAAGACAATATAGGTAGGTTCACTAGGTACACAGGAAATGACCTTTTCCATGTATTTTAATATGAAATATATAATCCATACAAGTTCACGGCCTGAATAACATGCATTCCGTAGCTAGGGGGCAAATATTAAATTGCCTGTGACACGAATACTGCGTATTTAAATTATATTTTATTTTGTACACGTTTGGCCTTTTATTTCATTTCTTGTACTAATGTCAAGAGGTTATTTCGACGCTGGAGGTGCATAATATTAACATAGCTTCCTAGCTGATATAACAAGTTTTGTAAGTGTGTTTGTTTGGAACAATTGATAGGATTGTAATCAATTTTATTGACCGAAGTTTACTTAGTAGGTAAATATTATAATATAAACGATTTCAACCAAAATGTAAAATGGATCAAACTATATTATGCATGACAAAAATTAACAAATTACATAATAATATGTTCTAATTTGCCATAAAACAATTATTTTACCTGTATCAATTCAAGGATATCTTCGCAACATCGGCTTCTCACAGGAAAATCATTGTTCTAATAATACATTGAAAAAAATATTTTTCGCAACCCTATCTTACTATCGCAAGTTCGCAGCCCTAACAGCTTGTCTGAGCTGCAGCGGATCGATCCTGCGACCTTCACCGTCGCGACTCGTCTCGAATAACTTGTCTTCACCGAGTGATGTAAGAACTGATGGACAGACGGACTTTCTTTGTGAATAGACTGGGAATTTACAAGTTCAAATTACATTTTTTTATTTTTTTGTCTTCATACCCTACAAAGGTCGTATAAGTGGTATACTCGTATAAGTACCTATTGGTACGTATTTGATCTTATTCAATGTTAGGTGTAATTAATTTTATAAGTCGTGCAAATCATAAATGTACATATTTGTAGTTTTGGAAATTAGTTTTTTTGAAAATGAGGCATCTATCCCAGTTTTACCCTAACCAATAGGAAGCTAATACATATATGAATTACCATTGTAAATAAAGTAATCATTTAACATTCTTTACACATATAAACATTCTTTATACATAAGAAAAACAAACATAATACATTGCAAATAATTTTTAAATGTAATAAAGTTATTTATTTAGTTATTACTTATTATTAACACATACGAAAATACGGCAAAATATGTCTATTTTCTATGCTTCCTTTTAGAAAAGGCTTGGCTTGTACAGTCAACACTGTCTTCTAATTGTAAAACACTAATATTGATGATGATTTTAAAGATAATTAAAAAAAAATTATTCCTAGACCTTTCTATCTATTCGTCACCATTAGTCAACCATAAATTATTTCACAATGACAGTCCATTTTGTTGAAGACATTTCTTTGCCCGATTACGAAAGGCAGTGAAAATTGAGCGACTTAATGCAAGTCATATTTATTTATTGAACGCGAACGGTAGTTGATATAAGTTGATATAATATTATTATTTTTTGATGTCATAACTCATAACAGCAACCAATACAAAATTGGGAGTGAAAAAATACGGAGAAACTAAAGTTGTAAGACGGGTTGCAATGACTCAAATTGTAAGCAACGTTTTGATATTTTATAAAAAACTACCTTTCCACCCGCGGCTTCGCCCGCGTTTTGAAAGAAAAACCCGTATAGTCCCGTTCCCGTGGGATTTTCGGGATAAAACCTATCCTATTTGTTAATCCAAGTTACCCTCTATATGTGTGCTTAATTTCATTGTAATCGGTTCAGTAGTATTTGCGTGAAAGAGTAACAAACACACACACATTCCCGTACTTTTTACAGTCTACTAAACATACCAGTTCTTCACGGCGTAATTAATTATTAATTATTCCAAAAAATTACCATACATTTTAAAACAGCAAACCCATAAAAAGTAAAAACCATCTTAAAATTAGCACCTATAAACTTTAAAACTATAATTAAACAATTAACACACCAATACTCACTTTCACGTTTATGTAAACCCATAGTGATGTTCACACTTGACACATCGCACTGACACTTTCGGTTTTCACTTGGCACAACACTAGTTTCTAAAACACATACCGAATAATAATCATTGTGTAAGTTTAAACGCTTCCAGATTTTGTAAGTTGTATGTAATGTGACATTGTCTCGAATTTTAATACGCAGTGGTATCTACTTAAATCTAAGAGCATTGAGACTTAAATCAATAAAAATGGGTTACATAATAGTCTTGAATCTAAAATATGTGTCTAAGATTGCCTAAAAGATGTACTTAGCACGCATGCGATACTTATTAAAAAAAATACGTGTGGCACTCGAGGACTGCCGCGGTAAAGCTATTGTATATCATCGCATCGCTGTGCCGGTTGGAATTGGGGGTGTTAGGTTTTTTCGTTACGGAATTTTTATATTCGGTCGCCGCGCTCAGTCTGAGATAAAAGCTATGCAATAGCTTAATAAAGAAAGTGTATTATGACAAAAATATATGATCATAATCATTCTACTTTTCCGTTGCAAAAGCCGTACAAAAATCACAAAAAAGTACAATAACAGCTTTCACAAAGGGAAAAAGAGCAGAGATTTGCAACCTAATTCTAGGAATCCAGATTATACCTTTGAAATAATACTAACGGATATAAAAACTGCATTAAATACACATTTATTTATATTTTTAAGTTGAAATGAACGTATTTTTTGGCAATTTTTAAAAAGTAAGATTTATTAACTTCAAGCAAGCAGTAAAATAAAATTCAATGATAAAAATATAATAGGTAACTTTTAATTAATGTCGCAATTCGTATTTTAAATACCACAATAATTATTGCTAATATTGAGTCCAATGCAAATGTAATAAAATTTAATAGCTTTAACCCAGATTTATTTGTTGATGTCAATTATTTTATCTAATTATTTAGAACCGATTTTTCAATCCTTGGTTAAAATTTATCCGTCCAATAAAGACGACACGAACGTATATTAAAATGTCACCTGGAAACTGTCAAATACGGACAATTACAATACATTTTTGAAATGGTAGTTTACTACGTTATTCGATGAATAAGTTGTAACCAAGGATTGAAAAATCAGCCTTCATTTTATTTGAGAAATAGCTTTTTATTTTATTTGAATATATAAAATTCATATTATATATGTATTTATATGTTCATTTCCTTTTCACCGGTAACAATACCATAATTATATAATCAAAACGAGCCTATATCAGTTACGTAACTCCTATTTTCTGTAATAAAACAATTCTGCGTAAATTGCACAATTTCTTTGTCTAACTCAAATTAATCTTAATAACGAGTTATCTCATGAGATATACGTTGTTGCATTGAAATAATAATAATTGGATGGAAAAAATACTTTTAATTACTGGGAAAATTGTTTGGAACCGACTGTTCTAAACTAAATGACAAAACAACAAAAATATCGTCAAAATAAACATGTTATGTGACAAATATAATAGTATGTACATATTAATACGTAATGAATGATCTTTTCGCATGTATTTTAGAGTTTACCCCGACATAGATATAAAGGCAAGTCCCATGTCCCCTAGTGGGGTAAGGGGCAGATGCAGTATATACTGTTTCACTGATCGATTTTCTTTAGGGACAAGTAGGTGATCAGCCTTCTGTGTCCTGCCAGACCGAGACATTTCTTTTTCTTCATCTCCACCGGGAATCGAACCCAGGACCCCTAGGTGCTACGCTTAGTGCTTACGCGTCAACTACTGTACCAAGGAGGCGGTCTCGACCTATAATACCTACTTAAATTGTTTTCATATTACAATGCAGATTTATAATTTATGTTTAGTTGCGATACGTGTAACGGAACGCAGGTGAGAGTTAGAATGAGAAGGTCGAATTTCGACGGTCGCGGCTGACCGATACTAGAATCTTTTGAAATATTGAACTTATGTAGTCTGTAATTATACAGGTTAACAAGTTCATCCGTTAGTTAATAATTCAGTCCATCTCATAGTTTCACAGAAATACGTGGACAAACAGGCATTCAAATACAAAATAAATAATTTTTATATGTTACATTACCTACATTATATTATAGTTATTACTCTTTGCGAATTTTTACAATAAAGCAATCCAGCAAACTGCGAGTAAAAATGTAAAAAAAAGTCAAACTTTTCCAATCGAAAAAATACAAATTAAATTCCAAATTATGTACCCCAATGTTTTTTTTCAACCTATATAATATGCCAGTGACACTATCAAAGCACAGACTATACAACAGTTTATATAATCTGTGGCCTCAATGGGACCGGCGCTAATCGCGTTGCATTCGCGCCTGGTGACGCGGAACGCGAGGGCGAAGCGAACATTCGAGAAAATGTTCATTTGTAATAATTGCTAGTGTATGTAATTTAAAATTTAATTATGTACTATGAAATTTTCAGTATCCTTGATTTAATAATGAGCATAAAAGTAGTTTATTGGTCGAAACAAGTTATTATTTTGAAAAATAAACGGGCTTTGTCAAAAAATACACATAACCAACAATGAAAATTTTATATTCTACTTAATAAAATTCATTCAATTCAACATTTTAATTCGATTCATCAAAAATTTAACCAAAATGAATAGAAAGCACTGCAATTTAACTACATAACAAAAAAAATATAATTACAAATTTCATTTGCTATTAGTAACTGACCTAGGCTAAACAACCAGGTCAAACCTAACCGCTCTTATAGATACGTTGAAACCATTTAATCCCACTTAGAAGAGGATTTAGTTGACCTACTAACTAAGAAGATAGCTATGAAGGCTTTTAAATTAATCGCAATGTGCAGTCATTTATTTTTGTTTAAAGTTGATAACAAACTGGCTCCCTTTTACAAAAAAATAGTCTATGATTGAAGTAATGAAAATGTGTACATGAATACATATTTGAAGTAATAGGCTATATCAGGAGATTAATAAACTATGTTCAAGAATACACTTTGTATAAAAAATGTGGTACACATTTTTTATAAAAGTGCGGCAACTATCCGGCTTTTACCCTATATTAGGATTTTGACCAGTAAAATTAAAAACAGGTACACGTACTAGCAAAGAGCTTGTTTACTAAATTTAAGCAATTATATTCATAAGTCTAGCGAGCTAGATCCAACATAAATTATTCTATGAACGAGAATAATTGGCGGATAGACGCTTTTTCATGCGTTTTTTATTTCATCCAACGAAATACTTTAAGATTGGCAATTAATAACAGGAAACTTTAATTGGATACGAGGAAAATATATTCGTATAGGTACATCTTTATTGTTTTATTTTTGTGTGCAAAAATTCTAATATAATGTTCTTATTTTTATTCATTTTGTTCCATAGGTAGGTACCATTTTTTTTGTAAAATACCGATTTAGTAACCATCACAGCTCAAAATATAGTTGTAGAAGAATATCTATATGTCGTGGCCATATCGTAGATTTGCTCATTTCATGATATGATCGATCATTTCACGAAATGGTCGCATTTCATGAAATGGCCAACATAGTTTGATCAGATCGTTAAATCGTCAACGTTTCACGATTTGGCCATCCACATTTGGCCAGATCGTATAAAATATAAAGAGTCCATAAAATATTAAAAAAAATCAGAATATTCTAAAAACAGCTTGTTTAATGTCATTTAAGGTAGTGCCGCGGCAGCGGCCGGCGAATGCTAGAAGCGAATCGTTTTTGCAATAAAAAACAGTTAGGTTAGGTTAGGTTAGACTTTGATAAACAACGCACGAGCCGAGCGAGCAAAGCGAGCGTGCCGCGGCAGCGGCCGGCGAGTGCCAGAAGCGGATCGCTTTTTAAAAAACAAACAATTATAATACTACAGTAGGATATATAAATATATATCCTAAAAGAAAAAATGCGTCTTAAATTATTTTATTTAAGACGCATTTTTTCTTCAATACATAACTATAAGATATCCACATTTTCCATAGTACTCGAACCGTCGTAAATTCTTTGCTATGACTTTCTTTATATTGTTATTAAACGAATTATGAAGTTTTTAACTGCGAATAATTAAATATTCGCCAGCGGCCGCCATCTTATTACATAAACACAGAGCTTGCAGCGCCTCTACCAATGATTAATGTAACTAATTAACGATATGATCAAATAATTTTGATCATTTCATGAAGAAACCGCGCGTTTAGTTGGCCATATCGTGAAACGATTTCTTATCATTGATCTGCTCAAGCCACATCATGATGTGGCCAAACAAAATTGGCCATTTCACGAAATGCGACCATTTCGTGAAATGGCCAATCATATCATGAAATGAGCAAATTTACGATATGGCCACGACATATATACTAATATCTTAGATTACTAATATTATAAAGAGGAAAGGTTTGTATGTATGTTTGTATGGTTTTCACGCATAAACTACTGGAGCGATTTTGATGAAATTTGGCACAGATAATCTTTAGACCTTGAGAAAGAACATAGGCTACCTTTTATTGCGAAATAAGTACCACGGGCAAAGCCGGGGAGGACCGCTTGTAGATAATAATTTAATAACAAGTTTCGGTAAAAGGCTTATTAGACCACCCAATTTTTAGGGACCCTAACCCTAACTAAGAGTGGTGTAATAAGACTTAGGGAGTTAGTGTCCCGATTTAGGGCGATCGGCTGCAGTGTTGCCAGCAAGACTAACATAAAATTTGCTAAATGGCTGTTAAAATTTTGCCAAAATTTTGCTAAAGGATTTATAATTAAGCTAAATATTTTGCTAAAAATTTTTAATGTCAAATAAAACGACATTTTACTTAAAATTTTATTTATCCAACACATTTATTTACACATATGTAAATAATGACATCATAAATAATAACATCTCTTATTCGAATGTGTTATTATCAAATAAAATATTAATATCTTGGTCTTCATCCGCAGCCGATAATGTTGACGTAGACGTGGAAGCCTCATTGCCAAGACTATATATTTCCTTGGTGCCTATAGAGCGCAGTACATTATCCGGAACTGTGTAAGAGTAGCATCATTTTCCTGCCCTCTTTAGGCCGAATCTTATGTATAAAAATGGCATTTAAAGTTTTTACCGACAAACGGTTGCGAAGCTTAGTTTTGACGACATTCATTTGGCTAAAAACACGTTCTATTTCCGCGTTGGAAATTGGAATGTGGTAGTGATAATAATGATATTGCCAGCTGTGATAAATCTGCAAAAGGGTTATTACCAGCTGCATCTTTATAATCCATTACTTCATTCCAGAATTCCAAGGTGGAAGTTGTGCATGTCCATGAAATGTCGACTAAATTTACGTATGCAAGGTAGCAAAACTGTAGTTGGTTTCATATGGTTTAACTTTTATTATATGTATAATATTTTATATGCTAAAAAATAAGCTATATGCTAGACAACAAATAAAAATGCTAAACAATGTAAAAATATGCTAAATTTAGCATAAATTATGCCAAATTGGCAACACTGATCGGCTGCCCGATCTGCCTAGCTCCCTAAGCGCCCTGCAGATTGGGTGATGTAATAACGTTTAGGGCGGTTAGGTTAGGGAGCTCAGTTGCCGCGCGACTAGTGCGTGGAGTGGCTGCTTTTGTATGTAAGGTGTCACCAAACTTCCCTATTACAGGTTTATATAACTTAAAAGGGAAGTTCCAAATGTTTGTGATCACACCGCCATGTTAACAAATAAATAAATTGTTTCAATCAATTGTTTATTTAATTGTTTTAAAACTCAACAAGTGTTCAAAATGTTCTGCACCTACTCTAATTACTTCATTAAAACTCCCGGTTCAAGCACGCTTAGTATTTGCATATTTGAAAGCTTTTCACGTAACCGCAAATACTCTTTCACCCAGATCTTTCTCTTCTTTTTTTAATATTTGTTATTGCGTCAACGGTTACCACTGCTACAGCAACTTTTTGAAGTTTCGATACTGACCACATGAGTAGAAAGACGGAACAGAGACTAAGCTTCAAACAAACGCGAGAATCGATTGCACTACTACAAGTACGCGGGGCCATGTGTGTGTGTCTCTGGCCGCTTGTCGCGTACGCAGCGATTCTGGAAAAAACCGGTTTGCGCTTGCACAGGCTGAGGACAGTCTCAGGGTTGATACGACGCACGTTGTTTGTTTTATTAGTTGCAACTTGCAAGTTTGAATATCTATACTAATATTATAAAGAGGAAAAGTTTGTAAGTATGTATGTAAGTATGTATGTATGTATGTATGGTTTTCACGCAAAAACTACTGGACCGATTTCAAAAATTCTTTCACCATTAGAAAGCTGCATCTTTACTGAGCAACATAGGCTATATTGCATTTTCAAAAAAATTAGAGATCCTTACCAAAAATGCAATAATGTAACCCAAGGTGTAAAAAAATCCTCAATAAAACTTCTGTCATCGCGTGCGCTGCGGAATCTATTGAAGATAGAACAAAAAAATGTTCTACAGTATTATAGAATGGATCAATATCTACAAGAAAGTCCGCGATACCATATGTCCATCTTCAGTAGTTATGTTACTACAACAACTTTTTTACGTTTTCAAAGTAAATAGAAGTGCCGACAGTAATCAAACCATGTTATCCATACACATATATTAATCCTTATCCCATTAAATGATGTTTTATTATAGACTGTTTCAATACCAGCAAAATACTTTTTAAATGAAAAGAATTGGATATTCCATTCAAAAGATATAACGAATTTAAAAGTGTCAATCTACAGAAAATAGTAGGTATACTGTTCGAGCAGGCCGTAGTGCGGGGGTCACGGAGGAATTCTACCAATAAGCGTCTTGACGGAACACAGTGGGGTTTTGGTCGGTAGGAATCCGACATAACCCACGGCCCCTCCCCTGGAGGCCGTGGGTATCTATGAAAGATTTCCCCACTAAAACAAAAAAAAAAAGGCCGTAGTGCGGGACGGGAAAAAGGTGATTTTCATGTCCGACCTATAGTAGACTTTTCACTGTAAAGATATCGCTATCTATGCGGGTGAAACCACAGGGCATTGCTAGTTTTAATATAAAACGTAATATTTCATTGTCAAAAATGGTTGTTTATTGTACTGTGTGTATGAATAATAGTAGAAAAACTAAAAATATATCATAATTATTCAACTATCTCAAGGAGTACAATAGGTGAGTAAATATTCTGATTATTACTTTTTCAAGTCAGTACCTACTTGCGTTTATTTTATTAGGATTTAGGTCCTTTTTTAATAAGATGAGAATTGTACATGTTGTGTTTTTACCTTTCATTATTATTACATGTTTAGCATTTGTAAGTATGTATGTATGTATTGTAAGTGTGTACATACCTAGGTTGGGTTGTAGTAGGTAGTTTTGTTTAATTTGTCTTAACCTATTGTGACAACCCTACCAAAATAGGTAACAATTTTGCACGTTCTTAAGAAGCTTAGTCTCTGTTCCGTCTTTCTTTCCGTCTTTCTACTCATGTGATACTGACGGCGGCATAATGTAAAATGCAACAATACGTTTATCGCTCTAGAAATTCGCGTATAAACTGAGTTAGGGCCCAATTCGCAGAGAAGTGTAATAAGCGCCACACTAACTAGGGAACACGCCCACCCTAGATGCAGGGCCCTTCATATCGGGTAGTGTAATAAGCCTTTTACAAATTAAATGACGTAATATAAAAGACGTAATATTAAAGGATTGTGATGACTGAAAGAGGCACAAGGTGCGATGTTATAATAAAATTTTTCCCGTCTGCAGTGACGTAATACATATTTTTGAGTGTGTATGTACCTATGTACATATTTCTATGGAACTCTCTATAGCCTAACCTGATGTATTTAGATCCGAGTGGTTTTGGTAAGTACAACAAAAATTTAAATATTCAAAATTTTGGCGCCAAAATGTGAGTAATAGTAAAATTTTGCAGTCGTGTTGTTTGTTTTTATCATCTATATCTTATTAAGATCCTTTGGCTAGACAGTAGTATTTGAAAGCATAACATAATCTTCTTATATATAAAAATGAATCGCAAAATGTGTTGGTAAGCGAACTCGAGAACGGCTGAACCGATTTCGATAATTCTTTTTTTATTATATTCCTTGAAGTACGAGGATGGTTTTTATGTAGAGAAAACGTAAATATGTACCACGGGCGAAGCCGGGGCGGACCGCTAGTAAGTATTAACAATAAGTAATAAGTAACATAAATTCTGCTCTAAATAAAATTAGTTAATTATTTATTCCGTTAATAAAATCCGTTGCAATATTTAATTTCTAAACACCAAATTCGCGTAAAACTGAGCACAAAAAAGATGATTAACATCGAAATTTTAAATTCCAAAGGTCAGCATAATATTTAAATAAAATTATTATAATATAACGGCCATTTTATTAAAAATATTAAGTATATTAATAATACTCTGCTGACCTCACTTTGACCTTACTAATGGCTCATTGGTACAAGATATAATAGTTTAGGATCGTAGGTTCGATTTCCGTATTTTTATTAAGTGACCCGAGTAAATAAAATGCGTAGTAGGTATTCACCTGCCTTTTCGGCAAATGATAAAAGTACTAGGCACTTAGTTAAATTTTTGTAAACATCATTTTGTAGAAATTGTTAGGGAATAGGGATATTTTTGTTTTATTATTGTACATATATTTATTTAATTTATAATTGGGACGTTTAGCATTTTATTACATCTGAATCTTTAAATTATATATCTGAAATCTGAAGTTATTGATATTGATGAAAATAATAAGTTTGTTTTCTTATTAAAAGAATATTATAGAAATAATGTTTCTAGAACAAACATTTCAGCAAAAAGCTTCGTTTGTATTTTATCAAAATAGCATCAAAACCGCTACATCCGCACTGGCTATAGGAATAAGCAGATTTATAACAATATCAACAATCTACTTTCATAATACCCAAGGTCGTCTACAAACGCCGGCGAAGTCACCTTTCAACTTGTTTATTTTTTACTATATCCGTGTTCTTTTATATCAAAAGTGGACTTTTATTTCAAAAGATTTATATTTATAGCTATAGTTTTTGCTCTTGAAATTAATTGATAGTGATAAAAATGTTTTACTTTATCTCTTCTATGAACTAAATAGATATTGGAGAAATTTAAGTGAAATAGAATGCATTTTTTAAATAAAGTATTGCTGAGAACTGATTTAAAGCAAAAATCTGTTCTCAATTTTTGACCTGCATGATGTAAACATGATATACCTAATTATTTGTCGTCGTTTCCTATGTGCTGTCCTAGGCATTCAATTAAATGTCGTCATTCAATGTGTGCTAGTGACTCAATCAAAAAATAGCAGATTCAACCAGATGACTACGACATAATATTATGTTGTGTATGACATAATTTTATTAAAAAGTATAGTTTTTTCGGAGCTTAGCGCGGACAAACATCATGACACGGGGCTTCTATTCATGTACAATACAGAATAATATGTAAAACTGGAATCCATCTTTGCGAAAACAGAAACATAACATCAATATAGTTAGCAGGCCAACGACCTAACTGTCCCAGATTCATTTATTGTATGACTCTTTTCATGCCTGAAGTTGGCTAGATTTATTTGGGCTAGGATTTATCTGTATTTAGTATACTTGAAAGGACTTTAGTTCACTGCTAATCTATACTAATATTATAAAGCTCAAGAGTTTGTTTTTTGTTTGTTTGAACGCGCTTATCTCAGGAACTACTACTGGTGGTTTGAAAAATTCTTTCGGTGTTAGATAGTCCATTTATCGAGGAAGGCTATAGGGCATAGCCCATAGGCTAGATATATCATCACGCAAGGCCAACAGAAGCGGAGCCACGCGGGTAAAACCGCGGGGCGCAGCTTGTTAATAAATATTTTACCGCTTATGTGCTATTAATTTTAGATGAAGAGAAATTTTATGTCTGTACATATATTTAAATTAAATATTTTATCTACATTACCGTGTAATAGAAATATACAACTTTCTGCTATTTCTCCGCGTACATTTAATTTGATGGCGCGAAAATTTTATTGGTAAGTTTTCATGGGTAATTTTCACACCTTCACGTTTTAAATTTTCTAAGTTTCACACATTTCTATTTCGTATTTGTGGATAGCAATGACCATTCATAAATAATTAATTGATGACTAGCATTATTTGATATTTTTACTCGAACTATTTTTGTCAAGAAATATGAAAATATATGTGCGATACGACAATGAACTTGTTTTCAAAGCAATACATAAACTTATTCTGAAAACCTTTATAATTTATTGTATTCTAATGGATTTTATATTTTAATCTTTTGTTATAGGTTAAAAATGTTACCAAAAAATATGTAGAATTTAAATTGATACCAGGAATCAGGATAATAATCCAAACTATCCCTATCTTACATAACATGCATGAACTGGCCCGTCCACAATAGGCGCATTACGTAGGGCAACGCACTGCACGCAAACCAAAAACGGGGTCGGGCTGTTTTGCGATCAATCATCAACAGCCCATTTAGCGTTCACTTAATTCATTTTGTGATTCATCATTTCCGTGACGTATTTTTCAACAAAGGCTATTTGGAATTATTTTTTACTGTTTTAGGTGAAGTTAGATTGTGTCATAGGTAGGTAAAATGTAGACTAACTTAAACACGCGGTTTTGTTTTAATTTTAATTATTGTATTGTTTTCTGTTTTTGCAAAAAAGTGAATTCATAGATATCACAAAGGAGTAATACAGACCAATTCTATCTTGTAAACTAAGCTTGTAAACATAAAAATTCGCTGTTTGTTGGACATTGCCGCGTAATGAAAGATGGTCAAAAATTAAAGATCTTATCAATAATACCTTATGTTTAGGTAAGTACCTACCTAGTAGTAGATGTAACAACTAAGAGTAGATGTTTTGTTTTAAAAAATTGTTTTATAATATTTTAAGTAAGTAGGTACATATTGTATAATGTGTGTGTGTTTATATTATGAAGATACAAAAAAGGAGCGTATTGCAATTATTAGTATAGATACCTACCTAATCGAAATTATCTTTGGTATGTACCTACCTATAGGCTAAACCAGCGATTTTTCGAACAACAATATTTACTCCTTCAAAATATGTATAGGTAGGTAGGTACCAAACCTATTCATAAAATTAATATTTGCAAACAGACGAACTTAACTCTTACATTAAAACATAATTAAATACTGAAACGACACAGATAAAAAAGCGTTTTATTAAATTTAAAAACAAAAGCTATTTTAACATTTAAATTACCCACGAAATGTGTAATTAAAACTACAATTTCGGACTATTAAAAGCGAAATAAACACCATTGTTTTAAGTTAAATTAAAATAATATTTTCTCGTAGGTACCTAAGATGCGTCATTAAAAATATTTTCATTACAAACGCGCAGAAAATCATATCTATTGTTGTATGTTACAAAAGGCTTTGTGGCTAAGCTGTACCATAATCTCGGTTAAGACGGACTTAGCTCATTAATTGGATATTTGCATTGCTGTTTTATAACATAACATAGGTAGGTAGTTATGTGCCGCCAATGCAAATGGGACGTGTCACGTGGTGCATATGCATTTTCACTTCAAACATCACTACTCATCGCTTTTCTTCATAAAAATTGTACCTAGGTAGGTACCTATATGTGTAAAAATTTAACTTCATGAAAAAGTACTAAGTAGGTATGTTTTTAAAAACAAAAATATGAGCAGCCAACAATTCTGCCCACCATACACTAAAGTGCAGTAACAGCAAAATCACGATTTCGAGTAAAACGCATTTAAAGTTAAGAATTGATTTTAAAAAATCAACAGAATGATAAGCAAAAAAATTTGAATGCAGAAAGGTTGTAAAGGCATAGGTTCACACGTTAAAGCAATAAAAAAAAATATATCTTAATAACTGAATTTATTATGGCCATTTATTCTTTTTGGTGCCTATTACTGCATAGCCTTTTTTGTAAAAAATACCATTTTAAACTTAGTAAAATGCAGCAAAAAGCCCTATTACTGCGTTTGGATCAGTTATTTTGTCAAGAAACCCAACTAACATGCAGTAAGGTCAAAAAAATACTGCATTTTAGTTAGTTTTTTAAGAAAAAAGTGTTCAATTTACTAGTGCAGTAAGAAAAATAGCTAGTTCACAGTTGCAGTATTTAAAACATTAACTGCACTTTAGCTAGGAATAATCATATCTGTGTCATTATGCTATCCAAACTAATCTGCAGTAATGCTGTATTTTACTGCGTGTTAGTCAGTTTATAATGATAAAATAATGTTAAGTATTCACAACTAAAATGCGACAAGCTTTGATTTTACTGCATTTTAGTTGGGAGTTCGTGACAATAAATTGTATTTTCTTAATTTGCAGTAAAAATAGCTTGTATGGCGGTAAATTTTACTGCGTATTAATTTTTTTCCAGAAATATAAAACTATCTAAAGAACTGTAAAATTATATTGCTTACTGCATTTTAGTTATGAAACCTTAAAATTTAATCTGCAGTATAATTTATACTGTATTTTAGTTGGGAAATCACGCCAAATTGTTAATTTTTTTCGTTTGCAGTAAGTGAAAACTGTTAAATAAAAACCATTCTTATAGTCTTAGAAATAAGTAAGTTAATTCAATAGAAAGCTTAAGAAACCCGCTTTCAGAATCACTAATAAAACGAAAAATCACAAAAGGGCTGTTACTGCTCTTTAGTCTCTGGTGGGCAGAATTATTGTCCAAATAAGGATAAGGCCCAAATGTAAACAGAATATTATTGTGAATCCAAACAATGTAGCCAACTTAAAATCTTATTGGAAAATAATTTCTATATTTATCACCCGATTACGAAATCCAAACACGGTAAACAAAAAAAAACAAAACACAAAATTATTTAACCAATGACCATTGACCTACTTAAAAAACGAATCACGCTATTGAAACAAACTCCATCCAATTTAATTTGTACCTAATTATCGCTTTAAGCTTACACAACGTCTTTATTCGCACAAAAACACTGGCACTGAAAAGTTCTTGTATAGTCTGTAAAAAAAAAACAACTGACAGCACAAATGTCACTTTTTCAAGATTTAAATTTAGAATGGCGCGGCGAACGGCACTAGTGCAACGCTCTATGGCAGAAATGCGACTGGCAGTGCGGTGCGGGGCGGCGGGGTACAATAAGGGATGCGCGCCCCGGCCAGTGCCGTCTATTGGTCTGAATTGAACAGCTGATTTTTCATTTTTTAATTCAATTCCGTTTGACATACCTATTTTGCGGTTCAAATTGGTAAGTTTTGCCCAGTTTTGCCTTTTATAGCTTTTTATTAAAAGAAATATTTTAATTTTTATTCATTCGGATTTATTCTTTCGACTTAATATTTCTATACTTACATCACATCAATAGAAAATTTCAAATTTAGAATTTTACCCCAAATGTAAATATTATGTCGTATGTATAAAAGGATAAAGAAAAACGAAATGAATAACTTTATCAACTTCGGATCACAGTTGCGTCAACTATAAAGTTATGGAAATACTAAGCTAAGCTAAGGATGGCTTATTCAGGCAAAATATTGGCAAAATAACATAACAGTGCAAGAGGAAGTTTTTGCAAACTACAAATTTATTGGTGTGAGGACTGTGAGGTGGCTATTGTTCTACGAAGTTGTGTGATGAAAAATAAATCAGTAAAGTAATACATAGATGGGTATGTCCTTTGATTCTTGATTCTAGAATTTATTCGTAATAGCGATAATATTATGTATATCTAAAGTCCTAATAATTTTGATTAAGTTTATTATGTAGATTTTTCATAAACATTCTACTTAGTATCGTAAAACGACAATTATATTACATAATAGATCTTTAGTTTTGACCATGTTGAATGGATTTACCGTTTAATAAAAAAAGTTACCATTAATCATTATAAAACGTACCTAAGTACTCGTGTGAAAATGGAGTAAAAAAAACAAACAAAGCAACGTGCTTTAACTAGTTTCTAATCTTATTAAGGTCAAGAGCAATCAATTATTATCATATTATGTAAGTAAATATAAGTTTACAATTAATATGAGTTGTATTATAATTGGTTTAAATTTCTAGAGTTTATTAAATTTCCATTAATAAAATATAATGATATAATTGGTATATGTAGGTACATATTAATAAATAAGGTTATGATTATTAGGCAATACCCGAAATAATGCAATATTATATTTAATACGAAGAAAATCAGAGTAGATACGTACCTAATAAGTACATAGGTAATATGTATTTACGAATTATATCACGTCTTTTAAATAAAGAGGTTATACCTAGGTAGGTAATCTAGCTAATCAATCAACGCACAGCCCAAACCACTGAACGGATCGGGCTGAAAATTGGCATGCAGAATGCAGATGGATTTTGATCAATTCTACCCCCAAGGGGATAAAATAGGGGATGAAAGTTAGAATCATGAAAATTTGTCTTTTCCACGCAGGCGAAGCTGCGGGCAACAGCTAGTAAGATTATATAGCTTTAGAAAAGCATATAAGTATCAGTATTAAACTTAAGTTGAAAAGTATTAGAACCCTTATTTTAACACTAGGGTTTCAAACACATTAGCTAAGGATCAACAAGTAACAACCCTCTAGATAAAAACCACCCCTTTCAATGTTTTAACCCCTTATTGCATGAATTATTAAGGAGATGAAATAAAAATTATTTTTTTGCAAAAAAGTGTTTATTAGACCTTACATTATGAGATCAAATTGAGAAAAAAAATTATTTACTTATATTATAGAAAATATGAAACGGCGCCATATATGGACTCGTATGAAGTGTTTGTTGTATTTTTTCTGTCATATGTGGCTTCGTATGCAATTAGAAAAAAGTAACTAATTAATAAAATAAAAATATATTCCGGACTAATTTCACACACATGGTTGCCAAGCCCCAAACTAAACTTAGGCTTGTATCCTGAATGCTAAGTCAACTGATATACTACATATATTTAACATAAATCCTATCCTACTAATATTATAAATGCGAAAGTTTGTGAGGGTGGATGTATGTGTATGTGTTTGTTTGTTACTCTTTCACGCAAATACTACTGAACCGACTTCAATGAAATTTAGCACACATAATATAGAGGGTAACTTGGACTAACACATAGGATAGGTTTTATCCCGGAAATCCCACGGGAACGGGAACTATGCGGGGTTTTCTTTGAAAAAGCGGGCGAGGCCGCGGGCGAAATGTTAGTACTTTATATGGATACCTAAATAACACCCAGAATCACAGCCAACTTATACTTCGTGAAATTGCTTAAAACAATTACCTACGTTTGTCATTATAACATAAAAACACGTTATATTTTTCACATAACGTGAAGGAACGAAATTGGAACAATATAGGCATAGCTGACGGGCGTTCTTCTTCCAAACTGGGTAATGACTAATCCCATCAGATCGTACAGAATCAAAGTGAAAATCTAGATGTCTTGCAGGAGTTTTTCGTAGCTTTATTGCGGCAATTGGCGAGTCAGGAATACTGAGGAGACTCCAGAGATGCCGATGTTCCTAAGTTTTTGAGAGACGACCACGTCTTTTGGTAATAAGAGCTTTCCCTGACTTTCGCATTTGCTCTGAAACGGCTAATTAAAAATCATACAGTGGCATATAGTATGAGTCTGTATTTATTGATGATGATATGATATTTACATGCTTAGCAGTGAGATAAAAGTGTCCAGGATCGATACTGGAACAATCAGTGAAAGTATCCTTGAATGCATACCAAGCCACATATGACATAATATATTTTGGACGGAATGCATACGAAGCCAAATATGACAGGTTTGGAAAAGTACAAAAAAAACATGATTAAAGCAAAAAAACAACCAAACCAAATGTTTTACCTTATTTTAGAAAGACTAAAGAATGAAGTAATATTTTTTTTCATGGCTTTACTCACCTTTTTGATATTGAAATCTTAATTTGAAAATCACGGTTTTTTCCGCGCACCCAAACCGTCGCACGCGCTAGACTAAATCTATAATATATCTGATGGATAATATTTACACTGTATAAATTAATTACATTCCAATTCTCGATGAAATGCTGTTTAAGATGTAAGATAGTTTTTTTAGATATTGTTTATAGTTAGCCTATAAAAAATTCATGAACTTCGTCGTCCATATATGGCTTTGTATGCGGTAAGGGGTTAAATTAAATTAACACCCTTATTTATAACACTCAAAATGGTATCTTTAACCTTTTGAAATATATAACCTTCATGCTTTAATAATGCCATTTCATAAGATTTTATAAAAATAGAAAAGAAAAGCGTACGAGAAAAGGTTTGACATTTACAAAATGTATTTTTAACTGAAACTCACTCTTTATTTATTTACTAGACATATAAAAACTCTGTTCATATGAACAGAAAGGGTTTTAATAAAAATAGTATACGAATTATAACAAAAATAGTAACATAGGTACGAATTAAAAATGTAAATAATTATAATTTATGTACCTAACTAATTGCACAGATTACAAAATATGTACGTACCGGTAACATTTGACATTTAGGTTCCGGTTTTGAATTAAATGTGTTTCAAAAGTAATTAGTTACTCTTTACAAAAACAAATAAAATTTTATGCAAAAAACTCAAAGGCTATTAAAAATAATGTACCAACCATTGAGATAATATTACTACGTACGGAGGAGACACCACGAACAAAATCTGTGCGCCATTTTTTTGCTCTAAGTTTTAAAAATTATTATCTAGTTAGGTACTTACCGATGAAAGTTATTCCTTTGCACTTTTCCGTATTATTTGTATTATATGTGCAATATCGTTACACACACGAAGGCATATTTGATGCGTTTCACTTTAAAACCATTAAAAAAAACCGCTCAACATACGCCATATGGCGTATGTTGAGCGGAACATAAGTGATGTTGGCGGTGTCGTCTCCATATGTATATCTCAATGGTACCAACCTACTAATATTAAAAATAAAAAAAAATATACAAGGCTTCGAAATTCGAAACCTAGACCACAGATTACTAAAGAGTACGTTTGCAAAAAGGTTATGTCTAATGTAGCTAACATTAGACATAACCTTTTTGCACACGTATTTGGTTTGTGATACCTAAATGCTTCGCGTGATAACGCATGCTATATTTTACTATACATAACAATATCAAATAAATACTATTATGTATTAATTGCCTAGTCAAATTGCGTATAACCACATAAATAAAACACGTAAAGTAATAAAGCAGTAACTCTTGTCACATTTCACGCGTCTGCCTCGTGACGCAACCCGCGTATTGGGTAAAGATGCGTCGATGCTTCACTGCACGTGCGTGGGCCATGGAAATGGCGATTAGATTAAGATTAGCGGAAGCGATTTGTTACGACTATTTATAAAAATTGTGAGTATGTCATTATACTAGGAATTTTATAGTGCGTTAAAATATATCAGACGCTTGGCGGTAGGTTTGGTGAGCTACCTACTGTTTTAAAAAGTAAGATGGAATACAAATTTTAAAAGAAAACTTTTTACTTTTTAGCATTTGTTTACGTAATTCGAAATTAATTCTTATTTGAAATAATACAAGGGTATAGTGGCACAGAATAATAACCAGTAACTATCGTTAGTAGTGGGAGAATTGGATGTGGAAAGCATTTTGTATATGGAAAGCCTAGGTATGTGTATTTTTTTATTTTATATTAAAGTCAGTCTGCAAAATTACAACCAAGAGCGACTCAAGCGTTTAAACACGAGCAAAACCATAAAACATTTAGGATACATTAGAAAAATCTATAACCTATCAACAATTAGCAAAAAAATCATGATTTTCCCGCCATTTCTCTGGCCATTCATTGGCCCACATTCACAATGTCGCTGCTAAACATCGCATAAAGGCAAATAAAAACGGGTTCTAACATCTATTATTTACTTCACAATACACATTTTCTAGTTTCGATTGCAATTATGTTAATTAAACGACGAATTTTTATACATTAATATCGATAAAAATGGTTTTTCGTTTAATGTTCATATACTAAAATATACCGTAGATTATCTTCTCAATAGTCAATATGTTTTAGATTTAACTTAAGTTATTTAATGTGCAATACGATCAACATCTATTTAAATTGAGTAGGGCAGTAAATTTTTTCACAATATTTGCTCTTCTACAACGATAAAAAGCTTTCCTCACTGAAACTAATGGCTTTTTTACCATACTTTACTGACTATAACCTTAGTCTGCAATTTTGTTTGAAACATTTATAAGACGGACAGACTCAAATAAATATACGAATACTTAAAATCAAGTATTTCTACAGCTCATGTATAACACCTTGGCCACGGACACCGGCGGCGCGACCGACGGCGCGACGGGCGGCGCGGCAATTCGCGCGGCGCGGTGCATGCCACGGGCAGTTGCGTTCGCCGCCGCGACCAGTGTAGACGAGGAGACGAGATGGCTTTATCAAAGTTAGCTCGACGTTGTTTGGAGAGTAGCAGCTTTTTTGCTCAAGATTTAATGTTTGGAAGATATAGTGGAGTACACGAATTAAATAGAAATCGTGTTACAGACGGAGAATTCCACCAAAAATATGAAAAATATAGGCATGATGAAAAATTATGTTGCGGGTGGCTAGACTTCCAAATAGCTGGTCTAGCTAGAATTTCTGCAATAAAAGCTTCCGTCTCCATTTTCGCGAAAAAAAACAAACTATTTTAAATTAAGTTCGCTCCGGGAGTAGTCGCCGCGTCTGCCGCTCGACTCCGTGGCCTGCGCCGTAATAACTCATACATTTGTTTCGATCGCTAGTCGTGCCGCGCGATTCGCTCGGGGAAATTCGCCGGTCGTCTCGCTGGTCGCCGCTGCGCGTGGCATGCCCAGTACATTTCCATACATTTGATTCATTCGCAAGACGCGCCGCCAGTCGCGCCGCGCGAATTTTCGCTATAGCGAATTGTCCGTGGCCAGCACGTAATTCTGATATATAACCAGCAAAGTTTACGGCAAAGTTTCATCCAAATCCATACAGTAGGTAGTATTTTTCGTGATAGAATAACAAACGTACATACATAGGTACATCCAAACATACAACCACCCTAACAAACTTTCGCATTTATAATATTAGTAGGATTTAACGTAACCAACATAAACAAATGTAAAAAAATACGTGTGGCACTCGAGGACTGCCGCGGTAAAGCCGCAAATCGCATCGCTGTGCCGGTTGGAGTGGGGGGCGTTAGCTTTTTCGTTACGGAATTTTTACATTCGGTCGCCGCGCTCAAGGCCTGCGATAGAAGCTATGCAATAGCTTAAAACCCGAACAATAACATTCACAAAGAAAAAGATAAAAATCACGACATTTACCTTAACAAAAGAAGTATTATAATCCAATAAAACACATGTTTGTTATTCTGAATAATTAATCCGCTTTACGTTCAAACGTATTGATTTTCCATTACAATCTGAGCTATTTCGATACAGTAGGTACGCTTCACAAGGGTTGCCAACTTTTTTATAGAAGAAATAGAGTATATCTGATTTTAAAGGAGGTAAATAAAGATTTCGTACTTTTGAAAAGGTATTTTTTTGTACTTTTAGCAGCACATACGATATTTCATAGTTTTTAATGTAAATATAGGAGTCCAAACCCTCCAACTCTAAATTTAAATATATTAAGAGCACAATTTTAGAGTACGGTTGGCAACCCTATTCACGGGTCTCTTTATAAGTTGTTTTTTTTAGGGTTCCGTAGCCAAAATGGCAAAAACGGAACCCTTATAGTTTCGTCATGTCCGTCTGTCCGTCTGTCCGTCTGTCCGTCTGTCACAGCCGATTTACTCGGAAACTATAAGTACTACAGTGATGAAATTTGATGGGAATATGTGTTGTATGAACCGCTACAAAAATATGACACTAAATAGTAAAAAAAAGAATTGGGGGTGGGGCCCCCCATACATGTAACTGAGGGATGAAATTTTTTTTTTCGATGTACATACCCGTGTGGGGTATCAATGGAAAGGTCTTTTAAAATGATATAAAGTTTTCTAAAAAACATTTTTCTTAAAGTGAACGGTTTTTGAGATATCAGCTCTCAAAGTCGTAAAAAGTATGTCCCCCCCCCTCTATTTTTATAACTACGGGGTATAAAATTCTAAAAAAAATAGAGGTGATGCATGCTAATTAACTCTTTCAACGATTTTTGGTTTGATCAAAGTATCTCTTATAGTTTTTGAGATAGGTTGATTTAACTGTAATTTATTATATTTGCTGCTACGGAACCCTTTGTGCGCGAGCCCGACTCGCACTTGGCCGGTTTTTTTTAATATCAAGGGACTTGGAAATGTGAATCAGCATATCGCACGTGTTAGGCCTTATATAATTTTTAATTATCATATGCCATTTCAGATTTCAATAAAATATTAATTTAGAATGTTTGTATAAGAAAAAATGATAGGTATAAAAATATATGCTAATTCTGACGATTACCTATATATCGTAGGTTAAAATTGACTTGACAAACACATAAATAATTGTAAATACTACCCTATGACCTATGGATGTCATAGTCTAGAAATTAATAAAATGGTGATTGGTGTAAAATTATGAAATGGCATCCAAATCAACGGTGTCACGTGTTAAGTTCACGTATTAAGTGCCATCAATTAAAAGTCAATCAATTATCCATTAGCCAGAAGCCACCATCGGCCATGTTTATCCTTTAATAAATGAAAATTACTGAACCGATTTTTGTAAAATTTCGATTTCATGTAGACAATGTTTCTGGTTACAGAGACTTCCAAAACAGTGGGTACAATATAATTTGAAGAAAACCAGAAATTAGTTATTTCTACAGAGAAAACAAAAAAATTAAACCTTAATTAAAATCTCCCTAATTATTTTCGTGTCGCGAGAATATAGGACACGTTTCAGTTCATAGAAATATTCCTCAGAATACCGAACAAAGGTACGGAAACGTCCTAATTTCTAGGAAAAATATTCATACTACTAACTGACCCACAAAATTTCGCTTGCTCTCAAAATGAATATTTTTTACATTTATGCGACATTTTTCAACGCTGTTTTTCTACTTCTTATAGTCACCGTATGACCACAGACCAGATAAACTATTTCACACAAAAATATTTCTTAATTTTAGAGTACCTAGTTGTTCCTTTTTTTTTATAGTGGGGAAATCTTCCAAAGATACCCACGGCCCCCGGAGAAGGAGCCGTGGGATATGTCGGATTCTTACCGACTAAAACCCCACTGTGTTCCGTCGAGCCGCTTTAATGATGGAGCCGCGGGTATTTGTTAGAATTCTTCCGCGACACCTAGTTGTTCCTGAAATTAGCTTGTTCAAAGAAAAAGGCTACATAATATCTATAGACCAGTCAATAATGTAAATGCAAAAGAAAGTCTCTCTGTTTGGCTGTCTGTTGGTTTGTCTCTTCTTCACGCTTAAACCATTTAACAATACAAAAATATAGTTTGGGACATAGAACAGGTTTTATCCCGGAAATCCTACGGGAAGGGGAAATGTGCAATTGTGCAGGCTTTCCTTTGACTACGCAAGTGAATCCCCGGGCGGAAAACTAGACTATATAAATAAAATGAAACCCGTTTTCCATTGTCACGGCATCACGCGTGAACGATTTCGATAATTCTTTTTTTTATAATATTCCTTGAAGTACGAGGATGGTTCTTATGGAAAGAAAACATGTACCACGGGCGAAGCCGGGGCGGACCGCTAGTATAATATAAAATATATAAAACATGCACTTACTCAATCTTATCTTCAAAATGAGCCGCACAAATCCGAAATAAACATAAAATCGACACATCCTTGACTGTCCCAGTCGAAGAGTAAATCCCAACAACCTATTCTGAGCCTTAGAAACTTGACCCATTATTTTACATTCCTGTATCATTGCCCCTACACAATAAGGTTTATAATCGCGTGTCATGACAAAAAGGGAAAACCGAGTGAGTCATCTGAACACGTCAGAGCTAAGTTTTCAGGGAAAATTCTAGTTGCATATAATTTTCTTGTATATTGCATTGTTATGAAAAACTTTCAGTACTTGGGTTCCATGAAATTGTAGTTGTAAGTTTTTAAGGTGATGAATTAATTTTTCTAACATTTACGGCCCTTTTTAAACCTTCGTAATTTTTATATTATTAAAGTTGTCGTGATGAAAATTCTTGACAAGAAAGTTCAATAGTAACACAATACGTCTACCGTTTTAGAAACATGATTCCATAATATTTTCTCGATAGAAAAAAAATACAAAGTTCTCATTGTTATTTTTTTTTAATCTCTGGCATCTTCAAAATAACAAACGTAAAGTTACGACTTTTTGGATATTAACTAAAAAATATACAACCTATACGTCTACCGTGTTAGAATTTTGAAATATGCGATGGTTTTGAAATAAACAAGAAATACTTGAAATTAGCGCCTGACCAGCCAATATAGCGAGAGCCGCCCTGTACCTTCCTACCCCGATCGCTGCACGAGTCATTCCCGCTACGGCCGTCACACGGGGAACTTGTGTCGCTTGCGCAATCGTAAAAAAGGGTGACAACACGATAAGACAAAATGAGACAAATGGGGACAATAAAGAAAATAAGAAGAAGAAACATAAAGGTTGGAGGAAAAAGAATGCTTACAATTGGAACAAATTAATGAAGTAAGTTGGTTTTATTTTAAATTTGATGATAATTGTATTATAGACGATGTTTGATATGTACCCCTGTTTTAAGTACATAACGAATGTGTAAGATTTTTTCATTTATAGCATAAATAATCTTTTCAGAAATCCGGAATCCAGAAGGAAAATAAACCCACTGATTGTTCACAATGTGAACCCACTCCTTCGTAAGTACCTTTATTCAGTCAAAAATGTATGTTATCAACGCTCTACTGGTTTTATCGCATGATTCCATTTTTAGCAAAAAGCAACAAAGTGCAAAGAAATAAAAAATCATGGTGAACTTAGTGGAAGTATGGTGGACGTAATATGGAATTATGGAACAGGAGCTCGTTGGAGTAGTATTATATTTAAAAAAAATACGAAAAAATTTCAAGAATTTCTTAGAAGGTGGTAGATAAGTATGTTGTATAAAGAATTTGATGTTGATATTTATTTCATTTATACTTACTACACCTGTGCGGGAAATGCTTAGTATGAAAACCGGTTTATATTCATATTTACATAGTAATGTGAGTTTTCATTTCGAAAAATTTTGTGTAAGTATATTAAATTGAGTTCCTGGGTGATCTGGAAAGTGGAAACACAATTGGGCCCGGAGGATGGCGCTGCAGTCACTCCTCCTAATCACATGAACCGATTTGGATGAATATTTGTGTGCACATTTCATTGTTGTGGGATGATTGGTTGATTCGTTTTCACATTAGCTAATATTATGTATTTTTGTTGTTAGAAAGTAAACTTAATTTAATGTTTATAATACATTATTATTGGTATAAATAAGCCAGTGTTCGTCTCACATTGCTGTACCTGCCTACCTATCCTACCAGGGCCTAACTTTGTTCTGGCTATTTTATTTTGCTTATTTGTAATGAATAATTACAATTATTATAGAGTGCAAAAAATAAATACATGCGTCAATATATTTTGTGTTTTTTTTAAACAATTTTTTTATTTAAAAAAATATCATTCCGACCGCGGCTTTGCCCGCGTGGAATTAGGTTATATCGTGAATCCTGTTTTATCCCACAGAAGTGTTCAGTTCGGATAAAAAGTATCCTATGTGTAAATCCAGGCAATTAGCTATATTTTATCAAAATTGGTAATGTAGTCTTGACGTGATTAAGTAACAACTAACAAAAAAATATACAAATTAACATCCAAAGTTTCGCATCAGTTTAATGTATTAGCGATATCTTCCACTCTTGACTTTGACTGAGAAGAATTAGGGTTTATAACTTCTTTCAGAAATAGTACCTTTCATTTCTGGGCATGATGTAATATCTACGTCAGCATCAAATTCTATCTAAATCAATTCAGTAGTCCGCGTAATTAGGTACCATTTCATTTTTTCAGAGTAACAATATTTTTTGTTATTTTAAAGATTATTTATAACCTGTATTATTTTGTAATAAAGTAAACATTACGAAATAATAATTATTAATAATGTCTAAGTATTTGTTAAAAAGAAGATAATTTTGTGTTTATAAGCAAGAAAATAAAACCAATAAATCAACAATTAAATATATGTATAACAATATTATAACTGTATGACGACTCCATACATGTTTGTCCCGAGTCGGCCAGCGGCAGCGCGGCGAGTATGCAAGAATGACTTCGCGCACACCCGCGTTCGCGATAGCGAGCTATTAGACTCCGCCCGCCAAGCAGTGGATTTTTTTTTGTGTATCGTCTTAACTAATGCGATTTTCGATTAGATACTTAACATTTTACTATGCGAATGCGAGAATGCAAAATATACAGTTTTTGTTGTTATATCGTAGTGAGCATTAGATGTTTTATGCATAAATAATATTATGGACTCTAAACTATTTTTTGAATAGTTAAAATATTTATTACTTACATAACAGACACTTAACAATTGAAATCTTACTGTGTACAAGTAATAAGTTCATACAATGTCGTGGGAACTTGAATTTTAAACATGTTTGTTTGCTAAACTTAAACAACAGCTTTCCTTTATCATTTGTTTGTTGTTTCGAAAGTACCCACTGCATTCGACTCGCCGTAAAACAAAAACTAGTAACGTTAATAGGAACTTAACTAAAGATAAATATATTGAGAAAGGCATTTAACCCAAATTCCACTAAGGTCACGGATTAAGTACTTATTACCGAACATTTAAATAATAAAACCGGCCAAGTGCGAGATGTCCTATCCTATAAGGGTTCCGTTTTTACCTTTTGAGGTTCGGAACCTTAAAAATCCAAAAATCCCTCGAAAGCTAACTAGGCGCGCGTCGGACTGTTATCGCAGAGGCCATTATTATATGAAAATGCTGGAGCGTGATAAAACATGCTGCCAAAAATCGGAATACATGACGAAGTACATACATAGTCTCAGACTATACTGTCGATGCCCTTTGCCCTGGCCTTAGGATATTAAGTAAGTAACCCTAAAAATAACTCTACATACTAATTCTAAAAAAATCAAATTCTGTGTAATAATTTGTGAGAAATATGTTAATCTAGGTCGTAAATTGTTGTAAATAAACCACGAAATAAGACCTACATACAAATACATCCAGACTAAAAAATACCTTATCTTCATTCAGTCAGAACATAGGATACCTAGTATTTTTGACATGCTTTTATTAATTTCATCTGTCTGTTTGTTTGTAATCGACTCCTTTAGACTCGATTAAAACCCACCGACCGATTTAATCCAAACCTTGTACACTTATCAAGGATCGCTGGCAATGTAATAATTTTGTGCGTTTATCTTATTTAAGGGTTTTTTTAGGTTTTCATATATTTATATTATTTATCTGTAGCACAGTCAAGGTCACCAACCTCTGCCAAGCGGGTCAGATATATTGACTAAAAGATCTTTGATTAATTGTTACCAAAGGCGAAACAATGCCAAAATTGAAACCAATAAGTGTGATTACGCAACCCAACCTCTGTAATTACTAGGAATGCACTATCGATATGAATTATAGGTTCGCAACAGACGTCATGTCCTACATTTTGTAATAAGTAATAGCATTGTTTTTAAACTATTGTTTTTCTATTGATGAGAGTATGCGTCGTAAGAACAATGAGTATTTTTGACTAGTATAAGTAACATGTAGTATCGTCTTTCGATCACGTATTTTAATATTTATTCCTATCAACTCTTCTTATCCTGTAACTCTGATAAATTCATAACATGCTTAAAAAAAAAGAGCGTGTGTGCCGAACACACGTGTTAGAAGTGAAGCTTCTTTGGCCAGATTCAAAGATACCAAAATCGTCGCCTTACTCCATGGCATGACGGTTTTGCCATGACGCGACCTTGACATTTTACTCTCAATGCGCCTAAAAAAGTTTGACTTCAAAAAAATACAGATAGAAAATATATTATGAATTTATTTAAAAAAGTTCCAGGACAGGAATAAGTGCACAACCTACCTAACATTAAACCCGTTATTATTTCGCATTTCCCTGTAAGTTTTAATTTAAAAACATTTTCAGGTCTACTATGAACTATCTTAGCATGCATATTAAACTGAGCAAAGCCACAGGATATAGTATCGATTAAATAACAATCAAATGGTCGATATACAGCAGGTTGATGGTCACGCGAGCTTATCGTAGACATCTCGACGCCATTGCCTTCCACATGTTTTGGGAATTAAAATACTTATTATAATTTTGTGTTTGATAATTTAGTATGTGTTTTCTTCCTTTTTCCTTATGTTTGTCAACATTTAGAAAACAAATCCTTCTATTTTTGGAAATGCGGTATATATGACTGTTCAAAACATCTGGACTTCAGGCTGGCATTTTTAGCTTTCATGGGTGTAAATATGGTAAGTTGTGTATCAAAACAACTTTAAATAAAATATTTACTATCAGAAATGTGTTTTCTTTAAATCGAATAAGGCACACAGCGATACCTAACGGTACTACTATGGTTTTTAAAGGAGGTCGGTCTCGGTCAAATATGAAAAAATTCTACAGCATCACGCTAGAACAAACAGGTAAACATAGCCTTAGCCATTCAGCCGGTTAATAAAAACTTAATAAAAGTATAGGTAATAAAGCAATGAAAAAGTAAATAACAAAGAAATCGTGTCATATTAATTAACGTCTTGTTCAGACCACACGGCGTTAGAAATTTAAAAATGAGTTTTTATTTTAGTGCTAGCACTAAAAATTTTATCTAGACTTAGGTTATTACATTTGTAAGCACTTTTTCTAACTCGTGCAGACTAAACGTAAGTTACGAAGTTTGGAGGATTTATTTTAGAAGGTAATAAGTATTATTTTTGATAAGCACTAAAATAAATGTGAGCTTGTATGTTTTTTGTATTAAAATGTTTTAACCCTTTCTTAGAACAGCTGACTGGATCTATTTAAGTTTAGACCACGTAATTTATAACCTAGGCAAAACATCTGTACTCGATTATCCCAAATTTACAGACTAGGCCCAAACTTTTGCTTCCATAAATAATCATAATTATGAATTACAAAAAATTCTCGTGCCACATTGTAAATTTGTAACAAAACATTCTGAAATGGTTGGCCGATTTGAGGAACTTTTTGTGTTAATTTGATAGGCCGTAAATTATTTGTATACAGTCAGTGATAGGGCAAAGTTCCGTTTGCTAGGTCAGCTAGTTATATTATTTTTGGGTGTGTTTTGGTATGAGTTGGATATTATTATTTTTTGAATCAGAAGTAGGTATAAGTTAGGGAGGAAATCCCTTTCCTCCCTAACTTATACCTACTTCCTTGATGACCTTGAGGACCTGACTTCCAAGTCCATTCAGCACTGCTACCTAAGGAAACCGTTAGTTAAAAACTTCTTACTTACTTATTCAGATGGCGCCGCAGAACATGCCCTAGCCTGAGTAGCCACCCGCCACGTCCATGCCGTGCCTGCTGCGTTTCTGACCTACTGACCACGTACCTAGTTTTCCTTTTTGTGTGGTGTTTACATCTTAACGCGAACGCGTGGGTGAACTGAAGGTTCACCCTGGTAGCGCAACATGCGCAAAGGCGTCCCGCCTTGACTGGGATCATGAACCTCGGCTTGGGCTGTCTCTTGAGTGGAGGATACCACGTACCTAGGAAGCTAGTCTCGTCATCATGCAGTGCGTGCATGACGAGCGCGGCGAGGAGGCGGGGCGCGGGCGGCAGGGAGGGCGCCAGCCCGCGCAGGCTCACCGGCGCGGCCGACCAGATGGCGCCGCAGAGCATGCCCTAGCCACCCGCCACGTCCATGCCGTGCACGCTGCAACATAAACTCTTCTTAATCTCTGATATCTTATTGTGATTGTTGATGACGTACTCGATAGGTACCTTAAATTCGCTTCTATTCTAAATCCTACTTCCTATCCTATCCTACTAATGTTCACCTACACATAATTAAAATTACCTTTACAATACCGTTCGCGGTAACTGTTAGCAAGGTCTCTTTCGAAGAATTCTACCATTACCTACTGAACTAGTCATTCAGAAGTGACTCAAATTCCTGATACGGATGAAATAAACTTCACTTAGTTCGACGAATACTTTTATGTTTAATTCTTTATAATACAAGGCCACTTCAAATCCATTATTATTATCCGACTTAAAAGAAGTAGGTTGCCAATTATTCAATTACTTTTCATGTACCTATTAGTTTTTGCTTATATAAATCGAAGTTATTACAATTATTAGGAATTACGTAATATGATGTACGATAAAGGTTATTTCAATTAATCAAATTTATTTTATTTGTGAAATAATCTTAATACTATTATAAAGGCGAAAGTTTGTATGGATGTATGGATGTTTGTTACTCTTTCACGTAAAAACTACTGAACCGATTACAATGAAATTTAGCACACATATAGAGGGTAACTTGGATTAACACATAGGATAGGTTTTATCCCGGAAATCCCACGGGAACGGGAACTATGCGGGTTTTCCTTTGAAAACGCGGGCGAAACCGCGGGCGGAAATCTAGTTATTTTAATATGTTAAAATCGGCAGTTCTACAGGCCGCAAAAAATATATGCTAATTTTGATCACAATATAATAACAATTATATTGAGGCATCGGTTCTCAACCACTTTAACCATCAAACCACACAAAAAATTAATCTTTACTAATATTATAAAGCTGAAGAATTTTTTGTTTGTTTGAGGCTATATATCATCACGCTAAGACCAACAGGAGCAGATCAAATCGGGTGAAACCGCGGGGAACAGCTAGTGAGTAATAAACGTATCGTATTATCAACCTATACAACTGCTTACTATTACATTACAGTTAAAATTAATTCGATTAAACAATATTCATTATTAACTTGATATGATGATAGATTGCAAATATTTTGTAAATAGTTCTTTATATTTAAATTTTATAATTATTAACCTTTATTTTATAAAGCGTGTCTTTTATAGCAACCTACCAAAACAATTTCAACGCAAGGGTCGTGACCCCAAGGTGAGAAAATGACGTCGTAAGGTAAAACATAGCTCTCCAAACAATGCATTCAGCCTATAATCTATTTTGTCAGACAAATGGTCGACGTCTCTTACATTATAAGTAGTTAATGTAGGGTGGGCGATAATTGCTGTTTTTGTGGTCTAATCCATACTAATATTATAAATGCGAAAGTAACTCTGTCTGTCTGTCTGTTACTCAATCACGCCTTAACTACTGAACCAATTGGCATGAAATTTGATATGGAGATATTTTGATACCCGAGAAAGGGCATAGGCTACTTTTTACCCCGGGAAATAGGATAGGTTTTATCCCGGAAATCCCACGGGAACGGGAACTATGCGGGTTTTTCTTTGACTGCGCGGGCGAAGCTGCGGGTGGAAAGCTAGTGATCAATAAATTAAAACGCAGTGGGCTTTATCTTACGTATTGTGTATTGTGTAGTGCATAATATATCGTTGTTTTAATATTATTCTAGCTTTTCGCCCGCAGCTTCACCTGCGTATTTAAAAAAACCCGCATAGTTCCCGTTTCCGCGGTATTTCGGGATAAAAACTATTCTATGTATTCAAGTTACCCTCTATGTTGCGCCAAATCTCATGAAAATAGGTTCAGCAGTTTTTGTGCGAAGGAATAACAAACAAAAAAAGAGCGTGTGTGCCGAGCACACGTGTCAGAAGTGAAACTTCTTTGCCAAGATGCAAACATATCAACATCGTCGCCTTATTCCATAACGTGACCTTGAAATTTTACTCTCAACGCGCCTCAAGGAGTTTCACTTCAACAAACAGCATTATCAGTTTTGGATGTTTCTGAAGACCACCCTCTGTGAAAGGTCTTATCTCTTTGTTGTGTGATGAGGCACTTAAAGTCCATTCCACTGGTCAATTTTCTTTATGGTTAAGTACGATTTTCATTTAATTCTTCTTTTAATCTAGTATTTAAACATTTGAGATACATCTTATGATTCTAAATTGTGAGGCTTGAGAATCACTACATAGTATGAAACAAATTCGCTTTCCCTCATCTGGGTGTCTATATGCTCAGGCACAGTTCTCAGGTCTTCAAAATTAAGCAACCGATTTTGATGGGGGACAAAGCGGGTGAAGCCGCGGGTGAAAAACTTGTTAAAACTAAATTAATCATGATAATATAATTATATACGAATTCCTTTTTCATAATTTTTTTTCCGATTTATTAATCTTCTCTTCAAATCATTATTGCACTCATTGTTAACCATTGCATTCCCATTTTTATTGAGTAGGTAAGCTTATATACAGCATTTACAATAAAACAGTTCAACAAGAATCACAGACTCATTTGCAATTAATATAAAACACAACCAATAACTTCGCCCACTTCTGTATTGTGCAGAAAGTTTACAATTAAAATCGTTACTTAGTGAAAACCGCGTAATTACTCTCTGAGACGTATACGGCTCTTTGCCGCACTACAGTTAAATACTGAATGAAGCTAGAATCTAATTAATTGGTGTATTGTAAGACTATTTTAGTCTCTGTGTAGCGTTTTTTTAAACTGTGTTGGTGCCTGGTGGCTTCCAAATATTTATGGTATTGTAGACTATACATTACCCTTTCAAAAATAGGCTCAGTTGACCTGCTTATTAACCATACTGGCTGTGCTGCTGTTGGTCTTAGTGTGATGATATATAGCCTATAATAGCCTTCCTCGATAAATGGGCTTTCTAACACCGAAATAATTTTTCAGATCGGAAGAGGAGTTCCTGAGATTAGCGCGTTCAAACAAACAAACAAACTCTTCATCTTTATAATATTAGTATAATATGTATATTGTAAATTAGCAGTTGATGACGAAAAAAAATCAGTCGAATTTGTTCCTTTTCTAAACAGATTTACATGACCATTTTCGCGCGTAGATCCTTGGATATTATCTCATTTCTGGACCGATTTGGGAAGCATTATAAAAGTGGAAATATTTGGTTTTGCTCTTTGTGTCCAATTTAAATAGATAAATTTCAGATTTTGAATATTATTGACTGTAAAAAATTATAATGAGCAGATATGGCAAATTTAACATATTTATTACATTTTCAGGGTGAGATGATTAATATATTTTTAAGCTGAAGTTCATAAGACCTACTTAAAATTAAGTTTTTTAAAATTTACAGCAAAGCTAACAAATTATTTCCTGATTGCAATTGCACAAGAAAATAAAGCAAAAAAAAACACGGACCGAATTTATTCGAACCCTGAAAATATGTAAATTGGTACTTTGCATAAAGAAGCCTATTAATTGAGTATAAAAATATTGAGCGGGAGTTCATTTTGTGCGACAGGTGTCGACATTTTCTTTTTATAACGTTGTAATATCTGGATCCTTTTATAATTTGAGGCTTATATTAGAATCTATAAATTCAGCTATTTTATTAGATACTAGCGGTCCGCTCCGGCTTCGCCCGTGGTACATATTTAAGTTTTCTACCTATATCGTACTTCAATGAATATAATAAAAAAAGAATTATCGAAATCGGTTCAGCCGTTCACGCGTGATGCCGTGACAATGCGAAACAGATTTCATTTTTATATATTACTAGCGGTCCGCCCCGGCTTCGCTCGTGGTACATATGACAAGATAAAAATTAAACAACTAAAACCCAACTACGACAAAAAACGACGCTGAAAAAGTATAAAACAAAAGTTAAATTGATGAACTAATAAAGAAGCTATGAACGAAAAGATGTGAATTATATGCAATCAGCCCATGAATACAGGTAAAGTCACAAGCAAATGCTAGTAATATATATATATTCAAAATGTGCAAGTAAAAAGCCTTCAAATGATACCAAACACGGCATATTTATCTTAACTTTATTTTTTTACTCTGTATGTTTTGTCCGCTAGAGGGCGCCACATTAGATTTTGTGAAACCCCATATAGCCTATAACCAGCGGACAATTAAGACGCTTCTAAAGATATGTCATTTGTCGAATTCTGATATGTAGTTTAGAAGTTACGAGGGAACAGATGAACATACATACATACATACATACATATATACATACATACATACATACATACATACATACATAGCCTGTCAAAATCATCCCTCCTTTTGCTTTGCCGTAGTCGGGTAAAAAATAGATGTTGGCCGATTCTCAAACTTACCCGATATGCACAGAAAATTTCATGAGAATCGGTCCACCCGTTTCGGAGGAGTATGCAGACTAACATTGTGACACGAGAATTTTATATATAAGACTAGCGGTCCACCCCGGCTTCGCCCGTGGTACATATGAAAAATAGATGTTGGCCGATTCTCAGACTTACCCGATATGCACAGAAAATTTCATGAGAATCGGTCCACCCGTTTCGGAGGAGTATGCAGACTAACATTGTGACACGAGAATTTTATATATATGTATAAAGATAAATAAAGATAAAGAAAGATATTATAGTTATAACATATTTGACAAACATGTATGAAAGTATCATTAAGATGTAATATATGAATAATGATATTTTTTTCTTTTATGTAGATCGTAGACGGTCGAAGTAATGATATGATTTTTGTATAAACATAATAATTACGCACCCCATGTGTCCCGTCCCCTCTATATGTGATTTTATCTTTGAATATCATTAACTACCATATAAGACTTTTTATATTATAAGTTATTAATATTTTTTGTGCATTCCGTACAGTTAACGAAGTACACAATAAAATAGATGTGTTCTAAATTATACCATAGATGCAGTACAAAATAACATAAGAAAGAAGCCTTCGTATATTGCTTGAATTGAAAGCAGGTTGTAGTAAGTATGAAAACTTTTTATTTATTTTTAAAACGGACCCTACTACTTAGTCTGGTTCCTGAGATTAACGCGTTCAAACAAACTCTTCAGCTTTATAATATTAAGTACCTATAGATTTACCATCCCACAAATCCAAAGCTGGTAATAATAATCAGTACACCGAACAATCAAATCCTTCAGTTCGGAAATACGCAATTAGTGAAACAACGATTGGTTCTGAAATTGTTTCGATTAGACCTTAATTGATTTCCCATTGAGTTATTGAACAATCTATTTGATGAATGATATTAATTCCCTTACAAAAGCTGGATTGAAGATATTTACGTTAATTAAGAAGATAAAAAAAAATAAAATTAAAAATCTTTATTATCAAAAAACATTCACATTTCATTGATAATAATGAGATCATAACAGTAGGATAAGTTTACAGAGTACAGTGAGATCCAAACTAGGCTATTGCCTGTATCTTGGATAACAGAAGATGTATTCATCCAACCTCTATACTTATAACTTCATTAACTTCACATTCAAGATTTCAAAAGATATTTTTTTCAGAGTTCGGGGTGTTTACAGGAAGAAAATAAAATAAATAAATGGATATGAATTTAAGGCTATGTATAAAAATGATATCATGTTTCCATAGAGAAAAAGAAGAAGAATGTATTTATTGTATTCATAGGGTTGAACAATTTATATTTGACCGACTTTTCAGAAAACGTTTTTTTTAGTTAAGTTTTCAATTAGTAGCGCAGTTTTAAATATTCAAATACCTGATTCTAATGTTCAATTCGCTCGTAATACACCATTATCCTACCATATATAAAATATAGATCATAATATAATATATTTTCTATTGTAGGTAATAAAATCTAATTTAATAAAAATAGAGCCAAATCGTAAACAATTTTACAATAATTATAACCATTGATTCCGATTTTTTTGTCGATATACTGCTGTGATTATACTATAATTAAATTAATACATGAAGCTTTACTAGAACAACATCAATTTTTAAATAATATAATCTTAACCTAATTAATTTTATTCTACTTAGATACAATTTAATTATAGAGTCTAACATACATATTAGTACAACTTAAGATAGATTTATTAATGTAACTTGTATTGTAAACTAGTGTATGTTTTTCAAGTACCAATTAATTACATTTGTTTGGTTACTTCGTTTCTAATACCTTGTGCTTGATAATAAAACCTCCATGTTTTTTTCTTTTACGCATCAACTCTACGTAACATAGACAAACACGATTTTAACTAAAAATCGATGTTTTGGTACGCAAGAACTTTCTTACAAATATTTCAGTTATTCTATAACATTTTAATGGTACGCTTGTTTAATCTAATTAATTTATATCTTATTGTGTTTCTTAGTGAAATAGTATCTTACCTTATTCTTGTAAAACTCCAAACGTCTTGGCCGAAGAAAAAAATATTATGTAATAACACGGAGTAACGTTAATAATGTTCTATAGTTCGATTTTACATCACATCACAGCGTACAGTTTTATTTAAACTTTTATTTGGTTCGTTTATTCGCGGTTCTAATGTAGAATTATGCCGAATATCAGAATAAATGAAAAAGATGGCGTAACGCTAGCCTCTGTCGTGGGGGACAAACGCGCAGGCGCGACAACCCCTAGCATTGACGTTAAAGGAATTCTAGAGGGTAAATATTTTCACCCCTTAGTATTTTGGGAGAAAATATAGGTAAAATTCCGACTTTGTATGATGCCGATTTAGGCGGATTCCTCGTGTGACTTATAACTGAAATATGATGACTATTTTTTTAAGTATGAAAGTATAATCGAAACTAATTTTATTACAAAGTAAGTTTATTCAAAACTGGTAACCCTGTGTGTGAAAGGTTATTAGAATTCCTTGGAACTGTTAATTAAATTACGCATCAAAGCGACAAATACTAACAATAGTAGAGCTGATGACAAATGAAATTCTTTTCTTACTGAAAAACTGAAATCTTGTTAGAATTGTAAGTGTGTTAAATGTGAAAATATTTCACACTAGCGGTCCGCCATATAATAGCCTTCTAACCTTCCCAATAAATGGGCTATCTAACACTGAAAGAATTGTTCATATCGGACCAGTAGTTCCTGAGATTAGTGCGTTCACACAAAAAATTAGTATAGATATCATTGTATTTTAATATAAAGTGTACATGCTATATATGTAAATGATAGTTAAAATTTATGAAACATCAGGGGTGGTGCTTTGCGCTCACCCTCAGGTGACACGATTGCATATTTGTTTGTTAATTAAATTGAAAAGTTAGTGACGTTTTACGTTTAGGGGAAAAAACATTCTCTATGAATGTTAAAAATATCATAACGATGTATAATTACATCAAACGAACATAGAGCTAAAGCAAGAGCAAGAGCATTCTTTAGTGTAAACTCGTATTCAGTGTTATTCAGTATTAGAGCATTGCATTAATATTTTAGAACGCAATTATAACAACGAAATAATGCTCTACGCCTGTTTACACTAAAATAATTTGACATAGTGGGGTTAGAATGAGCATTCACTCGTTTGATATAAATGCACTGTTATAATATTTTAAATATAAATGTTTATTGAATGCATTTGGTTCTTGATAGAGCTGCCCACGGCAATCCGCTGTCGCTAGCTTTAGTCATACATTTTTTACTCGAGTATAATATAAGCCACATTCAAAACCGTTTAGACCTTGTTAGTCGTTACGTATAATTGACGATACATTTATTAGAACCTACATATTATACAGGGTGTCCCACTGTTGGTCTACTAAGCTCAAAGGAGGATATAGTTTTGCATACGCTGAGTACGTAAAAAATAGGTACTAAGAAAATTCATGACGCATTTTTTTTCAAATAGATTTCTTAAAACTCTATGTGTACACTCCTAACAAGCAACCCGCCCATTATTCCCACCAGCACGTGACCTATCGTTTAGGCAAAATGCTCACATTAGAGAATCGGTATATGCCGGCTGCGCGAAGCTAGAGAAGAAAACATGGATTTTCAGGAAAAATTTAGAAAAATTTTTTACGTAATTTTGTTGTTTAAGTATTTTTTACGTGATCAGTGTATGCAAAACTACAAGTCTCTTCGCGCTTAGTATACCGATAGTGGGACATCCTGTATACCTTTATTTATTAATATACTCTTTATTGCACACACAAAGTTTGACAAAATCAGGAAATTATACTAAGCAATTGGCGGCTTTATTGCTTAACAGCAATTTCTTCCAAGCAACCAAAAAATAAAAGTAGAAAGTTACCTTCCTAGCATAATAACGCAGGCTCAAATGGATGTTATTACATATTAATTCTTTTTTAATAAATTGAACTTTGTTGTGAAGAATAATTCACGACACGTAATGTTTTAGGTTATTAATGAAATATGTAATATAATATATAATATTTACTCTTTCTCTACTTTGCAGCGAACGTGTTCACGGAGAGACTGTGACTGAAAGTGTGCGTAACGTCGGGATAGTAATATAATGAATAAATCGCATTTAAAATTTTTAAAATCTTTAATTTTTAATTCTTAATACATATTAGTTTTACTATAATTATCTTATTGCCCGGTCAACTTCCATTATCTATTCCTTCCTACAATAAAAGCTTTTTATCAAATAATTTCCATAACATACGTATGGCGATGTTGTAAAACTTTTCAAAACCTACAATGACTTTAATTTTAAAGAGATTTAAAAAGACTGTCAGACATAAAGCAATTTAACTTTAGATAAAGAAAAGACAAAAGATGCTAAAAAGTTACATTTACTTTTACTCGACAGTAAGTTTATCCAAAATTTAATTAAGAATGTGTGTAAGAAGGGTTCTCCTCGTGACATCTCTTTACTAGTTTTTTTAACAATTTAAAACATATGAAAATACGACATGTTCAAAGAATTTTCTTATTTACAAGTCGCGGAAGTTTTCTCATTTCGACGGAATGCTAATATTTATTCAGGGGGATGTATTTTTTAATATCACTAGGATTTGATGACATGAAGCATTATATTTTATATGGCAGCGAATGGCGATGTACCTATGGATTATGACGATCCTCTATCGACGACGACCTATCTCTTATTATTGTACCAGGCAGGTGAATTTAGATCCACGTAACTTACACATTTGGAAAAGTATCTTTGGTCTGTGAGGATTTGAAGCTTATATTAGTTTTACACATAAAATATGGTAATGATTTTGATAAAAATTAAATACACGATAGGCTGAAATAAACTACGGAACATTTTGCAGATATACTGCAAGCCGCTTGGTGCTGTCTGCAATGTATTTAAAAGCTCTATAAATTTGTTTAGAAGTTATGTACCTACGTTCGAAAGGCGTTTGCATCGATCCTTGTGAATATTTTTATTAGAGTAATAGAGGAGCTGCATCCGGCATCATAGAAAGTCCTGATCTTGTCCATAATGGTGTAGCGACATAGCATTGCCAACCTATTGAGTGCAACTTGAACTTGATACACTGAGCGCCATCTAGTGAAATGGTGTCAAAAATATATACAAAAATGTGTTTCTTTTTTAACTTTTAGTTTGGTTGCAAAATATTTTAAGTACATCGCGGTCCCGGCTTGATGTCGTCGGTCTCAATTGCTTGAAGCGGCCCGTATACGGCTCCTTAAGGTTTAACCGGTGAAATACGATCGGTTATGACTTATGGTTAGTGTAAAAACTATGACGTCCTCTATAAAATTGTCATAGGGCGCAATGCAATATTTTCCCTAACCATAACCTTAACGTATTTGTTAGACCTAAAATTATGTTGCAACCCAGTCTAAAGTACTAATCTACAGTACAATAATTTGGAAATTGAAATGTTGCTATTGTTACTATACATATAACTTCTACGCGATTATGTGCGTAAGGTTGTAAGAATGTAGTTACTCTTTCACGCAATAAAAGCAATCGGATCTGTATGAAATTTCATCCAAATATATTATATTTTGCTCTGAATAGGCTATTTATATCCGGTTACAATAGTAAAGTAAGTATGGTAAGCTAGTGTAGTAACTAGTAAGATGTGTAAAGATATGATTTAAATTGCAAGATTACCTAAATTAATCGTAGTAAACGTAGTAGTAATTTTTTTTCAAAATATGATTAGAAACTCAGTAGGTACCACTTATTTGTCTGATAAATAAAGTAGGGATGTGTATTTATGATTGAAACTAGCCGTGCCCCGCGAATAAAACTACGGACAAAAACAATATTTTAAGAAACTGTAATTTAAACTTGGCTCGATATTTCTGAACTGATTTAATTTAAATTTGGTATACAGAGGGAATATCATAGTCATTTTGCCATTTCCTTTATATGTAAATAGGTGGCAAGCTTATTTCGGTCAGACTATCGCTTTTTTGGGGTATTTACTGGGAATCGAACCCAGAATTTCTTAATTAAATTAAATAATATAGTAAGTAGAAGGGTAAATAAAACACATGAAAAACTATAGGAATAAAATTTGTATTTCACAATTCATAATGTTCAATACATATTATTGTTTTTAATAAAATATAACTATGCTATATCGATCGCAATAACACTCAAAAATACATGTCTTAACGTTAGTAGACTTCTATTTCATTAATAAAACGTTAACTTGCGAATAATGGAAAGCCTAAGCTTATTATCACTATGTTTAAACTACGGTTGTATACACCAAGGTATCCTTCATATTCCTGAAAGCAGAAAGAATTATATTAATTACATTTTAATTTAATTAAGTAAAATATAGAAAAAACACTACTATAATGTTTATCAAATATAATATTATTATACTATTAGCGCCATCTGGCGTAAATAATGAAAACAACAGGGGACAAATTAATGTTTAAATTCTAATTAGAAAAATTATTAACAAAAAAGTCGGGTTGCACTCCGGGAGTGCCGGGGGAAGTGAAAACTTGATTATTAACGTTGAGCATGTTTGATATTTTGGAATGGTATCCGTCTTACGCTTTTTCGATCAGGTCACGTGTTCTGACGCGAGTAAGATTTTATACCCATTACAGAAAAAGTGCTCAACAAAAAATAAATAATAAAACTAAATCCTTACCTTACACTTAGCACCTTTTATTTGGTCATTCCCTGTTTGGCCCGTCTCTCCCACTCGGCTCTCATCTGCAATATCCCTTTAAACTGCGGCGACGCATCAGCTTCTTCCCTCTCTTTCCCACTTTCCTCCTTTTCCTTATCTCCGTCTCTGTCTATCTCACGTTTGTCCTTTTCCACTGAAAGTCTGAATTCATCTTTCTTCTGCCACGGCCTTTTTGTTAACGTATCTGCTTTGTAAGATTCACTTTTGGTTATGTTTTTGATTTCTTCTCGATCATTGGAAGGGTCAGGAAATGTTCGGTTTCTTAGTCTTTTCTCTGGCGTTGAATCTGATACTTCTTTCTTGTATTTGTTGACTTCGCTTCGGAATGTGGGTGTGCTGTCCCGTTTTGTGGATACGCTGTGAATGCTAACACTCCGCTGGTAATGCGGCACTCCAAACTGACTGACTCGCGCTGCGATATCAACCAATTTGTTTTCTATACTCTCTTCTTTATTTTCCTCATTTTCCTTATCACTGTCTCTCGACTTTATTGACGCGTTAAACTCATTTTTCAGTATCTTACTGCGTGTCGCTGTATCTTCTATTTTATTGCCATTAGCGTCATTATTGTTTGCAATTTCCTGTGTTAGTGTGTCAACTTCTGAGTCCTTCAATTTTAGCGACCTTCGAGCGAATACTTTCATCAATTCTGGCTCATCATCATTTCTGGAACGCGAATCTCTATTGAGTACAGTCTTTTTACGGTATATAACTGCTTCTTCGTGCCTGTCTGGTATTTTATTTTCGTTACTATCAGTGCTTTGGATTGAAGATTTGCTGCCGAAGCTGGAATGCGATTTTCTATCCATTGATATGTTGTCGTCTATTTTCTCTGAGCTCCCGTCGGTGCCGACTGAATTTGCTCGCGGTTTTTCAGGTCTATCTTGTTCTACACTTAATGATTTTCTTTTGAAGAACATTTTTGGTGTCATGGGGCTCTGTGGAGTTACAGGCGCTGCTATGGATTTAGTTGAACTCGTCATTTTCTCTTCAAACTGTGTGTTTATGTTTTCGAAGCTTTTTATAGAGTCTCGTTTAGTTGGGATGTTATTTGTTTTAGTTTCTGTGAGAAAGAAACTTTCGACTTCTTGCTCTTTATCGGTTTGAGGTTCTTTCTTCGGGGTTACGTTTGCAGTTAGAACAACATTCGAAACAGGCTTTGCGTCGACCCTATTCAGTTGAATGTTCAAAAATTCTGGCACACCAGTCTTACTGACGCCACATTTTTGTATTTTTTCATCGCTCTTAACGATTTTCGGAACTTCTACATTCTTAACTGAAACGGGCGTTAATTCCTTATTTATATGAGTAACAGATATGAAACCTTCTGCGTCAATTTTGATCTCTTTTTGCGAAGATTGTTTTCCACTTTGACTCAAAGCACTTTCTACAGATACCGTCTTTCTCCTATCATCTATTGGTTTCTCGGGACTACTTTTAACACTATCTAAAGAGCTGGATTTGAGTATTGGCGCTATAATGTTAGGTTTAGGCGAACTAATAATATCGTCGATTTTAGCCTCTATTTGCGAGATATCACTATCGCGTTTATGAGTATCCATTGCAATGTGAATGCTGTTTGTGAAGAGTTTCGCGTCTTCGTTTATATTTATATCCGGTTTAAGGCTGTCAAGGTAGCTACTGTCAGTGCTTGGTAGACTGTCATAATTAGCTTCACTACTACCGTGTAAGATATTATAATTTCTAGCGGATACTCTCTTGGATAAATCGTGTCTTTCGCTGACATTTCTTCTGTAATTCACTTCCCAACTTTCGAGCAACGGTTCAGAAATGCCAACGATAGCTGGCAAGCTTGGCATTTGTGTATCTTGGGAGCTAATAGACGGGGATTCCGATGCATAACGGAAGCTATGAGACTTTCCAATACTGCTTCGCGTCTCGACATATTCATCTCCTAACGATCTTAGCCCGGATGTGACGTAGGACTCTTCGTTCTTGTTCAAATGGAAGGATTCTCGTTTGAAAATCTCTTTTTCGCGGAAATCAGTGAGTTCTGATGATCTGCTCATGTGTTTTACGTTTTCAGAGCTGTGGTGAGCTGCTCCTTTGGGTGGGGAGCTTGATATTGTGATGCTCGGATTGAAATAAGGTAGGTTTTTGGGCATACTGCCGCTGTGGAAGACAAAGTCACTTTGCACGTTCTTTATACGCATTCCTCGTGATTGAGGCTCTTCATCCGACATATCTATAGACGGCGACAGAGTTTCCTCATGCGATCTAGACATTATTTCGTTTGAAATAAAGGATTTTGACGAAAAAGGATCTATCAGCCGCTGCACAGAAGCGGGCCTTTTTGACTTATCGTGGTGCAAACTAAACGACTCCCGTTTCCCTTCTTCAACGTTTTCCTTCGACGACTGTCTCGTTCTAACTTTTTCGATCTTTTCGCAGAACTCGTCGCGTCTACTGAATCGATTCTTCATTTCCATGTTCAACAGTTTGTCGGTTTCTTCGGCAATTTTGAGATCAGTTATGTTATATTCGACTCCGGGCACTTTGGCAGCGCTGTATACGTCCTTGTAAGCACCGTCTTGCACGTAGGCACCTTTGTTGTCGAGTCGCTTGTGCATTTGGTTCGCGAAGGCTTTCTGTCCTGCAGATTTGTGGGGCCGTTCCGCGGGTACGGGTTTGAATCCCTGCGCTTGTTCTGTATAGAAACTCTTTTCTTCTGGACTCTTGTACTGACCCACTTTGTCAGTTTTAGTCTTCTTTACCTCCCCGTCTCCGTCCGTCTGGTCCTTCTTAGATTTCTTGCCACTCTTGCGCAACAGCAATCTACTGAAAAACGATTCTTCTCTCTTCGAAGATCTTATGACTTCGTTCTCGATTTTCTTCTCCGACTTGGACTTTTTCTCCAGGCAAGATTCTTCGGCGTACTTTTTGTCCGTGCGATACTTGTTGACTCTTTCCTCTGAGTGATATTGGACTTGGGTTTCGGGTTGTATTTTCGGTGAGCTTTCTCTTAGTGGTTGATCTTGTGTGCTTGATTTGCTTCTCTTGATGGAAGATCTTGGTGTATTGGACTCTGCTATGCTGAGTTTAGCGGGAGATTGACCCATGACCTGACTGAGAGCTAGCCCAGGAGGTAACGAGGATGACTTGAGTTTAGTATCGCTCGGAGTTTCGAGAACTTTGTTCAGTTCGCGCGTCAGTTGTTGGTGCTGCTCCTTAACTATCATATGATGCTTCGTAGTTGTCGATGAAGAGAATGATTCTGGAATCAGAAAAAATACTTTATTAGGCAAGAATATAATAGAAAAGAGATAAAAAATAGCATAAAGTATTTGTAATAAAACAATATCACATAGTATAGCTTCTGGAGGGGTTTATAAATTGTAACACAGATTATTATTTATTGAACAAGTTTACAAATAGTTATTATTGTAATTTTTTACAATATAAAGTTTAACAAGATATTCACTTGGGTACTGTAATTAATAAAAAACAAACTATAAATGTTTTTAATACACACCAGTAACGACTTCTGAGCTTTTGAGAGTGACTTCAGGAGTAGTGCTTCGTATCATTTCTTCGTTCAGTTCGGGTGTTATCGGCAAGGCTGAGGCGGCAATCTGGAAATAATAACAAAATAAATTAGTATAGAGTAAACAAATAGCACTTGAAAACGTTTTTTGTTTCGCACATTCAGGGCAAAATAGGACAATTATACTTAAATGTAAGAATTAAACATTTAAGGGGACTCTTAGTATTATTTGTGATTTCTACCGTCAATTAAAAAAAAAAGGTTTTCTTATAGCAAACAAACAATTGCTTAGAACATTGTCTAATAATCAAAGTCTAGTCTACATAAATGCATTTCGTTCAATTTACAACACTGACAGATTTACTCAACTTTAAAATTATTTTATCTCAGATATTTGATTAATCAAACAAAACAATTACATAAGTACATATAACACTATTAATAAACACAATAAAAAACTCACGGGGCTGGTTTTCTTCCGTCTTGGCGCGCCGTGCGTGCGTCGCGGGCGCACCGCCATCTTGTGGCGCGCGGCCGAGTGCGACAGCGGCGCCACGCCCGGCGGCGGCTCCGATGTGTCTATACAATAGTTGGGAATAAGACGTGGCTCGATGGTTTTATCATTATAACATCCTATCCTATCCTATCGGGTCGACCAAGGGCCAGATGGGCTGACGAAATAGTAGCAGTTGCTGGCGGAAATTGGCTGAACTTAGCCCAAGACAGGGACAAGTGGCATTCTTTGGGGGAGGCTTTTACCCGTACGGGGTCCATATAACCTATCTAGTACTTAAATTAACTTTATTAAATTATATTATCTTGATTAGTATCTAAACTCTTCTAATATTGTACTTAAATTGTAATTGAAACTATAACTGTATCTTATGGATCAAATAAAGCTTTATTTATTTTATTTATCCTATCCTATACCGAGCCCAATGGCGCGGCGTGCCTTAAGAGAGGCCCATGTAAAACAGTGGACGGAGAAAGACTATGAGAGAGAGAGAGATCCTATCCTACTAATATTATAAATGCGAAAGTAGCGTTTAGCTACTATTATGTATTCTGTGGCGAAAGTTTATGAGGATGGATGTGTATGTGTGTGTTTGTTACTTTTTCACGCAAATACTACAGAAACGATTACAATGAAATTTAGCACACATATAGAGGGTAACTTGGATTAACACAGGGATATACCACGGGATGGGAACTATGCGGGTTTTTCTTTGAAAACGCGGGCGAAGCCGCGGGCGGAAAGCTAGTAGCATATAAATAGCACTCACTATATGCGTCGGAGTGGTCGCTCCTGTCGTGGTGGTGTCCGCTGCTGCTGTCCTCGTCCATCTCGGAGGATCCCACGCTGAGCAGCGAGCCGTCGCTGCACGACGACTGCGATATACCAGCATGGTGGCGCTGGAAACAAAGGAAAATTAAATTAAATTTATGAATAAGGGTTTTTTTTTAGAAAAAATCTATCATGAGGCGCTATTATAAGAGTAGTAAAATTTTGAAATGCAGGATTCGAACCCACGCCTTTCATTTAATTTGTAATAACTCAGGCCCCGGAATCACAGCCACAATAGAAAATCTATTGTGTCGTGGACCGATCGGGCCGTTCGGGGCTCAATGGGTTAAAGCATTTAAATGCTATAAAAATAAAATAAAATGTTGAAATATTTATTTACTTTCGTACATTGCTCTCATGGGAAACAGTGGGATTGAGTGGTAATTGTTAAAATATGTAATGACGATTCGAAAGTGCTTCTAAAAGAAATGTAAGTAATTTAATAAATAAATGATTGAGTTTGAGAACTGTTAAATACTTCTGTTTAGAGGGAGACATTGATAAAGAATCTAGAGTTATGAGTACATTAGAAACTAAAAGTACTGTAAATTTAATAATATGACGTAAAATAGCTAGTATAAGAGGTACGAGGTAAGGCTCAAGAAATAAACAATTATACTATAGAGCCTGGATTAGTTAAAATAATATATATGTATTTGCAATGTTACAGAACTTGGTTTTTTAGCTAGAAATAAAAACTCGAACGAATATCCTTTTTCAGTACACAAAAAGTGTGTCATTGCATGCAGTGTAACTTACACTATATTCTTAATTATTATTCAGACTTCTACAAAATACAGTTTACAATACATGTACAATGTATTCTTTACGAAATATTCTGGAATCCTGAAGAAAAATGGACATTGAATCGTGATGAAACTTCTTAGTATAATTCATAACATAATACTACTCTTGGAATTACAAGGAACTTCTGACTAGTTCTATCCAACTATATATAACTAATGGGGAGGAACTAATGACCGCCTCCTTGGTACAGTGGTTGACGCGTGAGAGAACCCAGGGGCCTGGGTTCGATTCCTGGTGGAGACGAAGAAAAAAAATGTCTCGGTCTGGCAGGATACAGAAGGCTGATCACCTACTTGTCCCTAAAGAAAATCGATAAGTGAAACAAATGTATGCATAATGCCTCTGCCCCTTACACCACTTGGGGACATGGGACTTCACTTTTTTTTATATATAACTAATACGATAACTAACTAATAGAAATCCATCCCATGGTCATTCTGCGATCTAAATTAGTATAATGTAGATCATATAGTTGTAATGTGAAACCTATCGCTGTTGGTATCTCGGGAATAGGCTCTAGTTACGTGTCGTTCATAATGTGAAAGCGGTGAGGAATATATTATTTACATATCTATATATGATAGGTTTAATACGTCTTCTTTTATATTATGTGGAACTTTAGTTTTTAAACATGTGTCCACCTTTATAGTGTGTAGCTACTTAGTTTTTATACATATTGTAATGTTAGTATAACGTATCTATTTATATTTGTAACGTTTTTATAATTTAAATCTTTGTTTGTTGATGTATCTCTCTATTTTTTTAATTTTTATTTTATCTTCTATATTCCGTATTGAATTATTTAACGGAAAAAAGGAACAATAAAACAAAATACTGACGAGTTAGTAACTATTATAGTCTGTACGTTTATTATTAAATGACGACTATGTTTTGTCAATTGTAGAGCTTCTTAATTTTTCTATTACAAGATGAAGTAAAATGTATGGTTCGATTTTATTTTCTGCTATAGTATTGCCAGTTCTGTTTATACAAACCTTAATATTTGCGCTGATGTACCTCCGCCTCGGTGGTCGCCTCACTACGTCACTCCCCGCGCTAGTCACATAGAGCATCATTTTCACTTATTTCACTAACTTCACTACTTTTTACACATTACTACTACTTCACACAAGTTACCACTACTTCATACTTCACTATTTTACATTTAGTTATTATTTCTTACGCACTTATCACATGTTAAACTTACTATCTATCCTAAAATGAGAGAGGAAAAATATGATTTTTTTATTTATAAATATGCCCATATTTGGTGTTCAGACGTGTTTATTATCAACTGATAATGTATAGATAATGATACATCGACTATCTCAAGTGTCGTTCATAAAACGTGATAGTGGAGTGCATATTGAAAGTAGATCGCATTCATATGATGGACTATGTTTTAATGTGACGTCATTGATGCTATGTTTATTATTTGATTTTAAGGCGTAGGTACTCTATTATTTCAATTTGGAAAATTGCTTTAATCGTATGTTTTTTTTTACTATACATTTTGGTATTATTATTGGAGTGTCTACGTCTTCTAAATTTATAAAACGCATTAATAGAGCAGGGTGTGAAATTCTGGAATGGAATTTCTTTTCTTTTTTTAAAGGCCACACTACAAACTTTATAAGGTAGGAGATGACGAATACTTTTCTTTAGAGAAAATTATTCTTTAAATATTATTTTATAATCAACTTGCACGTACGAGTAATATTATGAAGTAATAATTATATAACAAGTGTCCTTCGCTAAATTGATTTTTACATGTCTAGGGAATTAACGTTTTTAACCTCGATTAGCACATATGACCTTTGTCACATACTATTAATATTTCATTATGATAATTGCAACATTATGCGTGTAATTTATTAAAAAATAAATTATCGGTTTGATCTTAATCAATAAAAGTGGAGTCCCATGTCCCCTAGTAGGGTAAGGGGCAGATGCATTATACATCTGTTTCACTGATCGATTTTCTTTAGGGACAAGTAGGTGATCAGCCTTCTGTGTCCAGCCAGACCGAGACATTTTTTTTTCTTCGTCTCCACCGGGAATCGAACCCAGGACCCCTCGGTGCTACGCTCACGCGTCAACCACTGTACCAAGGAGGCCGTAAAATTAATCAATAGTATACCTATATGCTAATAAAACAAAGAAGACTTTTAAATGACATTTTTAATTACCTATGCATATTAAAACATTGTAAAAACCTTATAAATACGTGATATAGTTTATGAAGTTATCTTTTGAAATAAATGTGGAAATAGGTTGAAATATATGAATATATTCGTTCCTCTCACAAAAACTACTGAGCAGTTTTGACTGAAATATAAGACTACGATCTGTCAAAATCTAAGCACATTTTACACGGTTACCCTACCAAAACTAACTTTAGCTAACAAACATAGTAAAAAGAGAGTAATAAATCTATTTTGTTATGCTTCATATCATATTATAAACAATTTTTACTTTCTACCGTTCCAAACGGATAAGCTTATCCGATAATCTGTTATCTCGACATTGACACTGACGTTAGCTCTATATTTGCTTCGAATAGCTTCGAATATTGTTATTTGAATATTATTACTTTCTTGAATTTAAATAAAATTTATGTAATCGTCGTACTTTCGACGTACGATCTATTTACATCAAACGAGCGAATGCTCATTGTAATCCCACCACGGAATCCCCCTATGTCAAATTATTTTAGTGTAAACAGATGTAGAGCATTCTTTCGTTGCTCCTAGTGTGTTTGAAATATTCTATGCAATGTTCTAATACTAAACAACGCTAAATACGAGTTTTCGTTAACACTAAAAGTTCACGAAATAATGCTCTTGCTCTAGCCCTAGGCTCTATGTTAGTTTGATGAAAATGCACCTGTAGACAAATGTTTGAGTATGGATTAAAAAAACTAGATTAATTGTCTTGTTGTTAAAAAAAAATACTTTGGCACCCAGATTTATTTACATATCTAGTTACCTAAATTAATTCAGTTAAAAAAAATGCAACTTTAAAAATAATAACATAATAGGCCTATCGCTTGTTCTTGACCTTTTATGATTAATAAATAAATATAGCATCCGGTATATTTATAATTACTTTGCAAAAATTTAAGGAATGCTAAAATCATTCATAAAATCGTAACTACATCCTGTGTTTTCTAAATCACAATAAATTATTTAATAAATCTACGTATTATGGATATATAAATAAGCTTTGGATCCGGTAATTATTTCGAAAACATTGATTCTATATGTATTTATAAAATAATTATCTGTACGTACGTGCGCAATCGATTATTTGATATATCCTCTATGTTATCAATTATCTTTATAAAAATAGGTAATCCTATATACATTATTAACCTATATACATATATAAGGAACTAATCCTTAATCGTTTGGATAATTGTGTTTATTTGAGATTACATTGTTTGATTTTCTCTTTTATTTGAATTTCTAGTGAAAACAATGTAATATTTTTGTTGTTATCGTTCAAAGAAATAAATTTTTGAAGTGAAACTTCTGTAAGCGCGTTGACAGTAAAACTTCAAGGTCGCAAAATGGCAATACCGTCACGTCATGGGAGTGAGGCGATGATTTTGGTATCTTGAATCTTGCCAAAGAAGTTTCACTTTTGACACGTGTGCCGAGCACACACACGCTCTTTTATATCTTTATTGTTTATTAATATTTTTTTTTCTGTTATCGTTCTATATGAATATATTTGTTTCTTGTTATGTTTACGTATTTCTATACTTAAAATTATAAAGCTGAAGAGTTTGTTTGTTTGAACGCGCTAATCTCAGGAACCACTGGTCCGATTTGAAAAATTTTTTCGGTGTTAGATAGCCCATTTATCGAGGAAGGCTATAGGCTATATACATATCATCACCCTAAGACCAACAGATCGGAGCCACGCAGGTGAAACCGCAGGGCATAGCTAGTAATATCTAAACTAGAAACAGCTAACCTTGGGTAAGCTTCAACTAAGAACATTATGATGACCGTGTCAAATGTTAATCGTATTCCATAAGCCTCTTTAAGATGTATGACTCCGCATACACGGTATTAAAATTTCAATGAAATAAAACATTATTTATGTATTATTTACGATGTCTCTAACCGAAATTGTTTTTGATGCGAACTATAATATTAGAAAAACTATGAATCTTCTTCTTATATATAAAAATGAATCGCAAAATGTGTTGGTAAGCGCATAACTCGAGAACGGCTGAACCGATTTCGATAATTCTTTTTTTATTATATTCCTTGAAGTACGAGGATGGTTTTTATGTAGAGAAAACGTAAATATGTACCACGGGCGAAGCCGGGGCGGACCGCTAGTCTTATATATAAAAATGAATCGCAAAATGTGTTGGTAAGCGCATAACTCGAGAACGGCTGAACCGATTTCGATAATTCTTTTTTTATTATATTCCTTGAAGTACGAGGATGGTTTTTATGTAGAGAAAACGTAAATATGTACCACGGGCGAAGCCGGGGCGGACCGCTAGTCTTATATATAAAAATGAATCGCAAAATGTGTTGGTAAGCGCATAACTCGAGAACGGCTGAACCGATTTCGATAATTCTTTTTTTATTATATTCCTTGAAGTACGAGGATGGTTTTTATGTAGAGAAAACGTAAATATGTACCACGGGCGAAGCCGGGGCGGACCGCTAGTCTTATATATAAAAATGAATCGCAAAATGTGTTGGTAAGCGCATAACTCGAGAACGGCTGAACCGATTTCGTTAATTCTTTTTTTATTATATTCCTTGAAGTACCAGGATGGTTTTTATGTAGAGAAAACATAAATATGTACCACGGGCGAAGCCGGGGCGGACCGCTAGTATGTAAATAAAAAAACGTCGAGCGAAATTATGCAGCCATCCTGCTCAATTGCTTTATACATCGGATGTACTAGCCCTTATCAAGAACTAATTTAAAATTTTAGATACCTTCCTAGTATAAAATGTATGTTAAAGACTAATCAACGGTATTATTTATTAGTTTTAAAATTTATTGACTTGAAAAGTTCTTCCGATTCGTGGATGTCGAATTCACAATTTCTTGTCTCTCTACCCTTACCACTGCACTATCAGACATAAAAACAGAAACAATCCGTACCGTTGCTACATATTTTTAACCTATATACGCGAATATGCTCAACTCAACTCAACAACAATGACTATTGACATACATTTAGCAAACGTTATACACTAAAAATCACAATCCATTTGAAGCACTCAATAACACGCGTTGCCTTGAAACACAATATCAACTGTACACTAGCTGTCAAAACAACGGGTACACTATTAAATTACCGCTCGCATGTAGCGCTTGCGTGACGACAGCAATATATTATATTTTTCATTTCGAATTTTTGTTACAAATCCGAATTCAACTGCTTTTCCGTTTATTTAAACGTTGACGAGTTTCAATGCAATTTGTAACGATACACTGCATGGGTGTTACAACAACTTTCTTACGTTTTTCTAGTGTGTAGAGAAAAAATAGTATAATGCAATTAATTTGATTTATACGTCTGTCTTTTGTTATATTTATGTAAGGAAATGATTATTGTTAAAACATAATTATTATAAACGTTCGTTTTGATTTGATATTTTAACAAAAAATTAGATATACAATACTTATAAATCTAAATGTCGGAATACAATTTCCCTCTATAAAAAAATAAACTTTTCATGTTAGTCGTTTTCCGATTAAAAATCACATGTCTATAAATAAAATGTATTTATTTCAGTTGAAAATCTGTTAAGTGCTTTTCGCACGAAAGACTAGCAACATTTTCACAGATTTCAGCTTGTTAATTACTTTGTATGATGATAGAACATAGCTTGTTTCGTGTGCAGCGATGCGCACACTTGCAAAATTAGCTCCAAGTACGCAACGGTGACGCACTTGTCTGTACTCGTTTTTCCTTTGGTTGAAATCGATATATGTAAGGTAACTTGAACCAGTTCAAAACTTGTGGTATTTTTTGTGACTCATAGTTTTTTGATTAGATGCTTATTGTTTATTGATGTAGCACTTTAAAACTTTAAATCAGTTATATTTCGTTACGGGCCAGTGAATTAAGTTATATCTTTCAGACAACAATACGTAAGCAAAGAAATATTAATAGATTATATTATAAGACTTAAGGCTGCAGTCTAGCAAAATTGCGTTTTCAACAAGTTATTTGACAATTTTTTCCCGGCTAATGAAATGATAAACTGAATTTTTTTTTCTTGTTTATCAATTAGTGTTATATACGCAATGCGCGTGAATTTTTTCACATTTATAAAGTTACTTTATGTTACCTTAATCAGGCCTTCAAGATAAGTCTCTTTCTCCCAAAGACATTTCGAGCTAAGTTTGTGCACTCACTACGTTGCAACCGATTACAATTTACACAATCTGATCAGCACATTATTATCCTTATATAGTCGTTATTAAAAACTGCTGAATACAATTGCCGAAAAACTTATGATTTTCTTAATTAGAACGTTATAAATTCATTAAATTTCCCATTTTTTGCCTTACAAAATCTATTGATAAATACTGCTAAAAGTTATTTTTTCCATTAATTTATTCGAGTTGGTTGAAGACCAATGAGTATTAATCCTTTAAAAAATTTTTTTTTTTAATTTTGATAATTCTTTAAATATTAAAATATATTTTAAATAATTAGGAAAAATCCTAGCGAATTTCTTTAGTCGCGCTCCTTGGGCCGGAGCGTTCTGACGTGTGCTCTACGCTCGATTTTCCTTCATACCGAAGTGAAAGTTGCTCTACTTCATTAAATTTAATATTTTTGTTAATTGATTATTTTTATCTTAGTTTTGTGCAAATATTCGTATTTTTAAACATTTGATTTCGATATGGAAAATAAACGAAAAAAATACGCGTGTAACTACTAGAAAAAAAATTATCTTCGAACATAAAGTTAATGAAACCAAATATGTAGATTGCAAAGGTGATTGGCAACAATTTCTTTATTTTACGGGGTGTCAGTAAAGGGATGTATATTTCTTTAAAAGTAAAGTAAGCTCATAAATTTTCTTATAATATAATTTTTTTGAAGTTCCAAAAATGTTTATTTTTCGTTTGAGAAATACGAAATATAATATAAACTTGTATTGAGAACTTGAACTTCCCAAGTTCATCCGGGGAAATCCCCATACGGGGAAAATGATTTGTTTACTCCAAAATTGATCCGAGGTGTTTTAATTTTTTCTTCTAGTCATTTTCAACGTAGCGGCATGTTGTTTGATTATTAATTTTGTAACTTAAATACAGGATGTTGGTTTTATATTCTGATCTTACAGACGCGCTGACAAATTTAGTCCGCCATTTCTAGTTAAGTCTACCAACTCTAAGTACCAATATTAAAACGAATGGATTATCATCACATCATCAAAACTCAGATGTAATGGAAGATCACAATAACATAGAAAATTCAGTGGGTGTTGAGAACTAAACAAACAGAAGTAACAGAGACGCGAAGAATAAAAAAAATAGGACGAAAACGATAATTCGTTGATGCTTTCCCTTTTCGACGTATTGTTAGGGTACATCACCAATCTGCAAAAAACAAAACTGATGATTCCCAATTGCTGATTAAAAATGAAAAACAAATAATCGACAACAGTGGTGAAAATTTGCTGATTACAATGAAACATCCTTCAGTGGTAGCAGATTTACTCATTTAAAATGTATCGGTGAACAGCGTAAAGGAGAGGAGGACAGGAAAACATTATGAATGTGGATGGTGGATTGTATACAGGGTGTAATCGATAAGTATGTGCAGGCGATTATGACGTTATTATTGCAGGTATCAAAAAACTTAAAACTGATATCGAAATTACTTTACCTAATGAGCAAAATGACAATAATAACTTTTTAAAAGTATAACGAGAAATATCTAAAAAATTTACTTTATACACTCCCATATCAAAAAGGGAAAATGGGACTATTAGAAGTTAAATGTCTAATTCCGGCAAAAGACATGAATGCGGAAGATGCGGTTAAAAAAAAATTTAATATTTGAAATACAATGCAAAAAATAACACTTTTGTCATAGATAAGAATCATGACTATTTTTTCCAAATTCAGGGACAACTAAACGTTGCAGAAGCAGAAGTCTGCTTATTTGCTGTTTGGACTGGAGTGAATCATTCGTTAAAAATAGAATATATAAAAAGTATGTAACGTTTAGGCAAAATAAAATGATGGACCATTATCAAGATTTTACATAAATTGCCTACTGTCAGAATTGATTGATTCGAGACTTCAGCATTCGATGCCATCAAGGACCCATCCTATATCATTCAAGCGATTGAAAAAAAAGAGATAAATCCAGTGCAACCGATAAAGCATCAGAATGCTAGCAAAAGATTTATTAGGTTTATAAATATAAATCTATATATTATACATAATGTAATAAATCTGTAGAAGACGCGAAGACTGACATCCGCGCGGACGGAGTCGCGGGCGGAAGCTAGTCAGAAATAAATATCTTTTGTTTTCATTTGCGTATTTTTCTATTTTATAATTTTTTAACACAAACATTACATTTTTTTTTATTATATACAAAATTTGTTTATCCGTTTTATTAGTTAAACTGAACAACTTTCACTAAGAAACTTAGGTCGAAAAAAATGTATAGAGTTATGCATTTTGTATGGAAAGCTTATTTTTTTTTTATTTCGTCCAAATTTCTTTGTAAAAGTTGATCAGTTATATAAACATGAAGTTGAAGATATCAATAGAAAGTATTCGCAAATCTTGTGTACTGATAAAAAAAATCACCCGGTGTAATTTTCACGAAAATTGTTTCAAATTGTCATTTTTGGTACTTATTACGAATATTAAATTGTACGAATGATTTAATTTTTAAAAATTAAGTGGAGCAACTTTCCCTTAGTACATTTGTATTATTTACATATAGGATGACAGGATGCATTTGTTTGCACTACTAGACCAAGCCCTTAACATTGACAATAGTTTTATCGACAGAATGTACAGAATAGCGAAAAAGTCAATGATTAAAAAATGATAATGTTAATTGATAATTCATTCATTATTTTTTAAGCTATTCGACACTTCGTTTTGCGTGTTTACAGTCTGTGACGTAGCATGTACAGCCACGATAAATGAAACGTTTCAAGGGTTAAATTAAATGTTATGTAAAACACTCTCTATATCTACATACTTACAGCCTTGTATATAACAAGGCTGTAAGTAAAGTAAGTCGACTATATTTTGCTATGATCAAAGCGAACATAAATTATAGAGCTGCGAGACGGATCCCATTTATTAGGTTTGAATCACGTTCAAATGACACTTTCGTAAGCCTTTCCGTCCATAATTTGCAATATTAATGCTTTCATATTTCCATATAAAAGTTTTCCTGTCTTTCGGGTCTTGGGTAATCAGCCTTTATAACAAAATCGCATAACAACATAACAGCTATGTGTAAAGTTAATCAAGCGACAAATTGCGTGGAATCCCGATGTTATTACAAATGAATTAATTAACTTGTTGCCATTTTTCTTGGCCTGACGTGTACTAGACATTTTTCGTGAGAGCTAGATTCTATTAATGCAATGACATTTGAAAATTGGAAACCTAACTCGTGTAATTGAAACACAGAATGTAAATTTTGCGATGTGGACATGTTTGCAAGTTAAAGCGCCTTCGAAATAGAGTATGCTGCAAATCTTAATATGTATATATGTCGTGGTCATATCGTAGATTTGATCATTTCATGATATGAGTGGCCATTTCACGAAATTGTCGCATATCGTGAAATGGCCAATTTAGTTTGGCCACATCATGATGTGGTTTGGGCAGATCAATGATAAGAAATCGTTTCACGATATGGCCAATTAACGCACGGTTTTTTCATGAAATGATCAAAATTATTTGATCATATCGTAAAATAGTTACATTAATCGTTGGTAGAGGCTCTGCAAGCTCTGTGTTTATGTGATAAGATGGTGGCCGCTGGCGAAAATTAAATTATTCGCAGTTAAAAACTTCATAATTCGTTTAATAACAATATTATGAAGAAAGTCATAGCAAAGAATTTACGACGAAGAGGTACGAGTAGTATGGAAAATGTGGATATCTTATATGTATTTAAGAAAAAATGCGACTTAAATAAAATAATTTAAGAAACTACTACTATATTATTATAATTGTTTGTTTTTTAAAAAGCGATCCGCTTCTGGCACTCGCCGGCCGCTGCCGCGGCACGCTCGCTTTGCTCGCTCGGCTCGTGCGTTGTTTATCAAAGTCTAACCTAACCTAACCTAACTGTTTTCTATTGCAAAAACGATTCGCTTCTGGCATTCGCCGGCCGCTGCCGCGGCACTAACTTTAATGACATTAAACAAGTTTTTAGAATATAGTTATTCTGAATTTTTTTAATATTTTATGGACTCTTTATATTTTATACGATCTGGCCAAATGTGGATGACCAAATCGTGAAACGTTGACGATTTAACGATCTGATCAAACTATGTTGGCCATTTCACGATATGCGACCATTTCGTGAAATGGCCACTCATATCATGAAATGATCAAATCTACGATATGACCACGACATATATAAATCTCGTGTCACAATGTTTGTCCTCAATGGACTCCTAAACCACTTAACCGTTTATAATAAAATTCGCACACCATGTGCAGTTCGATCCAACTTGAGAGATAGGATAGTTTAAACATGTAGGTACCACGGGCGAAGCCGGGGCGGACCACTAGTAGTACTATAAATAATAAATATAAAGGTTTATTATAATTAGAACTGCATAGATTTGTTGGTCTAGAAATTAAAGATTTTAACGGATTTTAATCGCGATTTATTCATTAGATTTGCTCGCTTCAAAGTGTGCGAAACGTCGATAAATAATCATAATGAGTAAATCGCGTTTAAAACCTGTCTTAAAGGAGAAAATCTCAATGTGGCCAAGTTTATAAAAAAGCTCTTTATTATATTCAAATAGACTGCGAATAAAAGTTCGCATTATAAAATTGCATAGAACTGCAATATCACATATTTAAATTAATTCAACAAGTGCTATACAATCACAACAAAGCCGTGCGTTGTTTTGAAACACAATTGTTCCAGATACGACACACCGGAAACGGGGTGACAGATAAACATACAGACATAGGGGAGCCGCGGAAATTTCACTATAAACTGTATATGTAGAGTGCGAACAAAATATGCATGCAATGAGGATAATTTTTTTTATGTTTCTTTTAATGGTGTGGAATTTAGTGCATTCTTTTGGTGTTTTTTTTATTTTTCTAAGATTTGTTATCCATCATCACTACATAGACTCATCATAGACTACATGATATTATAAAACAAAGTCACTTTTTTATAGATAGAGTGATTGAAGGTTTATATGTAGATATAATTTATTAGGTTTAATTATTAAGACACAGCGGGCGAAGCCGCGGGTAGAAAGCTTGTAGTATATTAAAATAAGATTGCTGTACTTTTCAAGGGTACTTTCAATACAAATCAGATGTCTATACTCATTTGATAAAATACTTATCGCATTAAGTATTATCTTTTAATCTTATATATAAAAATGAATCGCAAAATGTGTTGGTAAGCGCATAACTCGAGAACGGCTGAACCGATTTCGATAATTCTTTTTTTATTATATTCCTTGAAGTACGAGGATGGTTATTATGTAGAGAAAACGTAAATATGTACCACGAGCGAAGCCGGGGCGGACTGCTAGTTAATAATAAAACATTGGTACCTACTGTGTTTGTTTTGAATGACAATACATGTCTTTCTTTCTTACTACGCAGCTGGCCGCTATTAAATTTATATACCTACTACTTACTAGCTTACCGCCCGCAGCTTCGCCCACTTTGTCTAAAACCTAACTATATCTATCAAAAAAACCGCAACCGTAATTCGGAAAATTGTGAATAGTTACCACTTCAGAGCATCGTTATATTGTAAGTATCGCTAAGGTATCGCGTGAAAATAAACGGGTTTGGTAAAAATAGCATTCATATTTGTTTAGTCAATCACTAGTTACGTTCTAATTGCATTTACCCCGTCATACGGAATTAAATAAATAATAAATAAATAAATATTATAGGACATTATTACACAAATCGACCTAGTCCCACAGTAAGCTCAATTAAGGCTTGTGTTGTGGGTACTAGGCGACGATAAATATAATATTTAATAAATACATATATAGATAATAACACCCAGACCCAAGAACAAATAATTGAGTTCATCACACAAATATTTGCCCTGACCGGGGATCGAACCCGGGACCGTCGGCTCAGTAGGCAGTTACTTTACCACTGCGCCAACCGCGTCGTCAATTACACTAATACTGTAACTAATACACTATTATATTATCAGTTAGTAACATTAAACCTAAGATATTTTAAAGGAACATAAATAAATAAGATCCCAAACGCCTATTATACCTTTTTGCGTTTTCTATTATATTCTTATCAATAATTTATTATACTCGTCAATACAAATTGTCTGATATCGATGGCTGATAACAATTAATTGCTTGTCGTATATGAGCGATAACTTCAAATATATAACTTTTATAAGTGCTGTGTTTCCTGAATGCATTATTGGTAATAAATAATTTATGGTTTAAATATGTAAAAATCATTTCACACACAAATAAGGTACTTACATATAATTTATATTTGAAAATAATATAATATTAGTTACTTAATAAAGATATTCCGATTTGTTCTTGAATATGTATTTTTTTAAACTTATATAAGAATATGTTTATAAATATTGGTTTTTCGATAAGATTCGATAGCAGGACCTAAGATAAAATTTATTTTTATTATATTGATATTCTACGTAACTTTACTAGACTTTTCCAAAGTCAAAAGTTCGTTTGTCGAGAAATACAAACAACATATTAATTTTCTTTATAAAAACCTCAACAACAGAAATTAATTACTTCTGTTATTTAAATCATTGAAGAATAAATCAAAATCAAATTGTTGTACTGATTAGACAATAGATTATAGATATATTACGTACTTAGCAATTTAAAATCGACAATAATACTTATTTACTAGAAACCGAGAGTCAATAAACAGTTTTTCAAACAATGCTCACAGTATCAGATAACAATTACGCTCAGAACAATTGAACCGTGGAAAGCGTAGAAAGTAACCCCAACCACTGCGCTTGGATGAGTTACACTTAGTTATCTGAATATTATGTTGATTCTTCTAGTACTTCTACTCTAGTTACTACTATAGTTTTATAAACCTCTACTCTAAACGTGTACTCTAGTATAGGGGTGAGTAATAGCTGAAGTGAAAACATTGGGTAAAGTATAATAGAGCATTTGAACATTACAGTAGGTACCTACTGTAAAAGGAGGAAAAGTCAGATGTATTGCATTGCCTATTGATAATTTGAGATAACTATAAGAAAATATTGAGCTAGAGGTAGATATTTGTAAGATTAAAAGCAGGCAAGCACGTGACCTATATATTATTTAATTTTTATTTACAAATACACAACCGAATATCTACTTATATATGCTACTAGCGGTCCGCCCCGGCTTCGCCCGTGGTACATATTTACGTTTTCTCTACATAAAAACCATCCTCGTACTTCAAGGAATATAATAGAAAAAGAATTATCGAAATCGGTTCAGCCGTTCTCGAGTTATGCGCTTACCAACACATTTTGCGATTCATTTTTATATATAAGACTAGCGGTCCGCCCCGGCTTCGCCCGTGGTACATATTTACGTTTTCTCTACATAAAAACCATCCTCGTACTTCAAGCAATATAATAAAAAAAGAATTATCGAAATCGGTTCAGCCGTTCTCGAGTTATGCGCTTACCAACACATTTTGCGATTCATTTTTATATATAAGACTAGCGGTCCGCCCCGGCTTCGCCCGTGGTACATGTTTACGTTTTCTCTACATAAGAACCATCCTCGTACTTCAAGGAATATAATAAAAAAAGAATTATCGAAATCGGTTCAGCCGTTCTCGAGTTATGCGCTTACCAACACATTTTGCGATTCATTTTTATATATAAGACTAGCGGTCCGCCCCGGCTTCGCCCGTGGTACATGTTTACGTTTTCTCTACATAAGAACCATCCTCGTACTTCAAGGAATATAATAAAAAAAGAATTATCGAAATCGGTTCAGCCGTTCTCGAGTTATGCGCTTACCAACACATTTTGCGATTCATTTTTATATATAAAGAAGAAGATGTGAGATGGAGAAAAAGAAAGAAGTAGATACCACACTATTAACTTGTACTAATCTAGGGCATTGACCCTGGTTAACTAATCCAAATCATCTCTATAAATAAATAATGTGAGGTTATTATTTTCTAGTCCCTCAACCACAAAACCTTAACATTACTAGAAACAACACTGAGGTTGCGTGAAATTGTAGATTTTCCCTCGGAATGTGGTTATCAGCTGGTTTTACTAGTATCTTTGTACTTCGCATATTCATTTTTTCTGCTAAAAAATATCAGTTAAAAACATACTGTTGATTACTTACTACGAGTCCATAATGAAATTGATATGCAGATATCGAATAAAGATACTATTTTTCATTTAGATAAAAAAAATTAATATTTAGAGCAGTTTTAATTGTATTTGTTTTAATTATATCATTACTATGTTTGTATTACATATTATGTGCTTCTTCGTATATATGTATCTTCTATGTTATGTAGCATAAGTCTTCCAATCATTTAAGCATTGATAACTTAAATAACAAGTAACTTGAAAAAATGTTACAAACAAAAATACAACTAATCTTTGGATTAAAAATACACAATATTTAATCAGGTTCGTATATTAAAAACTTTTCATAACACATGAATATTTTATACAAAAATGTTTATATTACTAAACGTGAAATAAAAATATTTTCCATCGAACAATACGTTGTGTAAGTATACCATTTTTGGTGTTTGATTACGTTATTTTCATTGTGTAAGGATTAGGTAGTGACGCGAACCGATTTAGTGATGTGCTGGTTTCAAAACAAATGTCGATAATCCATAAATTATCGATTTTTTTTGTCGTTTTACAAATAAAGACTTTTAAACGTTCGGATTGGTGGTAATCGTCGTCTAATTTGGAGATATATAATTTATAAGGCTTTTAAGGAAGTTTTGAATTGTATGTTTGATCTGAGCTTTAAAATAAAACGACAATTTTTATGTTGGGTATCATATATAGTTTTATAAATTTTTACATAAATCGTTGGATTATTATAAAAATGCTTTTGCTTAAATAAATTAGATTTCGTTTATAACCGACATTAAAAAAAGGCGGACGATTTTTTTATGTATAAAGTTTAATATCAAATCATTAAAGAAACAACTTTATTGTTCAAACTTCAAAGTACTATTTAACACATCTGATGACTAAAAAATTTTCGACCACATTAATAATATTATTTAATACTTTTACATCACTAAAGGAAGCAGATGATTAGTTCCGGTAGTAATCACGCCGTTCTGGTTTGGATTAGGAGTTTAAAAACACTTCATTATATTGGAATAAATCTATTTTAATATTATGCCTATGTAATATTGCCTACAATATGTAACAATCATCCGCCGGTGAAGCAATTTCAAATTATAATGATACATTATATCTAAGGATATGTACCTCCTGCTATTTATTTTTTGATACATCACTTTACATTGAGAAGTTAAACAGTTGTTATAATTATTATGTCTGATCCAACAGACAAAATCCTGTTTTGGAAGGATTTTTTATTTCATATTTTTAATTCATTTGTTTTTTTTTAATTCATTCCTTTTCCTAGCAATATCATATCCACTCCACATCACATTTTAAAGAGAATATTGCAAGGAAATAGCAAAAAAAACGCGACTCTAAAAACAGAGGTAATCAACCATTTCTTAAGCCTTATCTATCTTTATTTTTTAATAAATAAAAAGCACACCGCGGGAATTAATAACGTCATAATTAAAACAATAAGTTTAACAAAAGCACGTGTATAGACAAAGAAGTAGACGAACATGACAAAACATGGCCTTGACCACATTCGTGACGATTACAACATATTTTAATCAATTTTACTATCAAATTTAGAATTTAGTAATTTGTAATTGTTTTGAAACGGTCAGAGCTCAGAGGTCAAATGGATTAATAAGTGAAATTACGGAATTAAGCTGTCACTTAAAGATTGCATTTTATTTATTTAAATTATTAACTGTGATAGAGGTTTTGGAAAAATTCCTTATCAAGCGTTGCGAAAGGGGGCTAGACGGAATTAAGACCAAAACGGAACGATATTTTTTGCTATATTGTAAGTCGTGTGGCGTGCGCATGTTTCTCTGTTTATCTCTATCTCTCTCATAAAAGCAAGCCAGTTATTTTAGTAACTTCGTTCTATCCGGGTGTCCCTTGACACCACTACACGTTTTTTAACTATATTCCGGGGGTAAAATTTCTGAGGGATACTGATAAAAAATAAATACAAATAATGACGTATTTATGTAGACGATACATATCAAATAGCCGATTGCCTTTTGGAGTCAGAGAGACAATTCCTTCAGAGGTCAAAGCACTTGATATGTAATCGATATCTAGTATTCTGTGCTAGATCTCTGATATAGAAACTCTGCCCTATAAAGTAATTTTCGTCTTATGATTTCTTATTAGGCTAGAATAATATGGAAAATATGTATCTAGGAAACGAAGTGTTTGCAACATCTCTAAAACCTAAATTGCATTATTACCCAAATTTATTTATAATCAGGCTTGATCAATTACGATTATTAACGCCTGGGAATCCACGAAATTTCTATAACAATCGTGTTACTCAGAAATCAACAAAATGGTATATGTAATTATTTCATTAGGGGTTTTATTGCGCACCCAACAAAGAGGATTACAGACTTGTTGTTCTGACGTCATTAAACCGATTTCTGATCCCCTCCCAGAAGCATCAAAAGTGCCTTTGTACGTAATGTGTTGCGTAATGTTCTGTTGTTATATGGGCTACGTGAACTACCGCATGTACTAGGTGTTTTGTTATTAATCCTATATTTTCTGCTTTTGGTTTACGAAGGTCAGAGAAAACTGAACTGTGAAGGCTTGTTAACGATCAATGTTACTAAATTGTTTTTGAAACGTGGGTAAGGTCAGTAATGTGAAGGGAAGGAATTTTCGTCTATAATAGAGGTTTGATCATGACAGGGCATTGCTAAAATGGCATTCGAAGATATATGAAGATTAATTTTATTGGTTTCAAATTAATGTCATAGGCATATTCCTATTAATGTTATTTACAGTAGGTTTAAACTTTAAAATGCATCTTGGGAACCTAGAAAAATAACTGCATTATAATGGAATAGTTCTTAACGATTGTCCTTCAAAACTTGTTGTATCTATTTTAGTTGATGACAAAAACTTGCCAAGTTTCAAGGATAGACCTGGATTAATGCCCTATAAAGTTATATTTTAACGACCATCTTCTGTGCAAAAACTGACATAACCAGATAATATTGATGTTCAATGAACGCCTTTGATGAGGACAGGTTTTCACCTAGCTATATTTATTTTTGTTAGTTATTGTTTATTTTCTGTGTACTAGATTAACAAGTCAGAAAGAATGCGTTTTTATGATGGCAATTTTAAGCCGACCCGACGAGATCTATTTATGATTCTCATTAAATAGGAATCCTTTTGCAAATGACAAATTCCTTGTATTTTCTAAATGGACAAATTGTATTTTATTATAAGCTACTTGAAAAACTTTACTAGCAAGTAGCAACTATGGAGTTTTTTACTGGTTCATCTCCGTAGATACTGCTTTCCGAATCGGTGGTAAATTTTAAAAATATATTATGACGATTCAAAAGTGCTTCTAGAAGAAGTCTTGGTTTTCCCATAAAAGAAAGGATAGGTTCAAGGATTTGTTTTTATAGGTTTCTAATGCATATAAATGTTATTTTTTACACTTATTAAATTTTCAATAACTATCCAATTCCCACATTACCACCGTTACTCTCATACGGTTACTTTATGACTTTAACTGTTATCTCAAATATCAGATAACTGCGAAGTAATATATTGGCCAGCTGATCTGAGCAATTTGGTACATTTGCTATAATTGGACGTTTTATTGCTGAAGAGTCGAAAATTTTATATAATTTATTGGGTATGGACTTAAGACAGGTAATTTCATGAAATAGTTTTTGGGTTGTTGACTTTTTGTCACCGCTTGGATTGGGATAATTTGAGAAACTTTATTGATGAGTTGTACACTAATTTAATAATTTAAGATTATTTTACTATTAGTGGTAAACTTTGATAAGTGCTAAACCTACCAAAAATATGTGCACTGCAGCAAATGTGAGAAAATACGTGTTTATTTTTTTTTTTCAAAAAGTTGATTATTGTCGGAGAGGATAGTGTTACATTAAAAACAAGTACATATAAAACAATATAATACAAAAGAATTTACTATAAATAAATGTTTTGCATAAATTTTCAATTAACCTTTGTTAAATACTAAAAGAAGCGTATCGGGGCCAGATTTTACGATAATATTTAACCGAGTAATTATGTACAGGAAATATGCTGCAATTATTATACTTTATCTCATTCGGTTTTTTATTAAAATTTTCTAGGTCGATGCCTGAATCATGTGTTGTCACTGCTTAAAAAAATCATGTACATTCTACATATCTATACTAATATTATAAAGCTGAAGAGTTTGTTTGTGTGTTTGTTTGTTTGTTTGAACGCGCTAATCTCGGGAACTACTGGTCCGATTTGAAAAATTCTTTCGGTGTTAGATAGCCCATTTATCGAGGAAGGTTATATATCATCACGCTTCGACCAACAGGGGTGAAACCACGCGGAGCAGCTAGTATTATATATTTTTTTATCACGCTTGTTAACAATTTCGAGTCTTTGTCATCTCTATCATAGCCTGAAATGATATCTCAAAAAAACTTGTTATTTTTCAGCACATCATTATCTCTTCGTCTGCACGTTACTTGTCAGTAAAAAATAATCTTAAACATTTTAAAATTTCTCATTCTTTTAACTATTTTGAAATTGGTACTCATATAAATGACTGCAACTAAATTCCGGTTTGAAATTTCATATAAATTTCTCGCAACAGAATGCTTTATGAAGCGAGTAGCGACTCTAACTGAACATCGGTCATTTTATTTTATTATGACAACTCATTGTAAATGCCGTTTAATTGATTATAAATACCTTGTGTTTGAAAATATTTAAATGGTACTTTAATCCTCTCGTTAACTATTAGGATAAACACAAGAGTTTGTGAAGGTAAATATTAGAAAATGAATACATATTCTAATTATGTTTTTTAAATTTGTTACTTTTTCGGCTCGTTTAATATATTGCAATGAGATTTTATTATTAAAAATTTTCCCCAATAAGTTCTTCATAAATTTGTGGGTTTTTTTTTGGTAAATTTATAAATAAGCACAATTTTCCTTATCTAATTAGCGTCAGTTCAAATAAAAATGCAATAAATTGTAGCTATTTATCGAGATGCGTACTTTTTTCACTTTCCATTGTCACTCGTTTTTACGATTTGTTTCCGAAGTGTTGTTAATAACATGTTCGTGTGAAGATTATTTTTTTTTTCGAGATGAAATGTGAAACTAAACGCATTTGTCGAAGAAATTTATAAGTAATTATTATTTGTATTAACTTTTTAATTAATTTTTAATTTGTTTTTGCACAATTTGATTTCAAATTACTACTTACATACTTATTGAAATAATTATGCCTATATTAAAAATCCTTATTCAAAACCACTAGCACTACACTTAAATTAAAAAACTACAAACGCAATTTTTTTTTAATTTTCAAATGTCAACCGAACGCGCGCTTTTTCAAACTGTCAGTTGTTTTTTTTTTATCGCGCGTATTCTTCGAACAAAGGTCGCGGCTAGACTGCCTGTGCGTTTGACGCTACAGATAATGCAAGCCTTAATTGGTTAGGATCGGCATAACTACTGTTACACGGTGTTACCTTGTATGTAAACTGTTTTACATAAGAAAGCGAGACGTGGGTGTAATGCGTTGACGATATATATATTTTAAACAAACGGATCATCTGAGATTATGTAAATATCCGTATGGATAAAGCCTATTAATGATTTACGTAAACAGTGTAAAGGAGATCTATTATTTAATGAGAATGATTCAGTTATTAGAAAACTAGCTTTCCGCCCACAGATTCGCCTATGTCTAAAACCTAATCATCACTACATAGTATAAAACAAAGTCGCTTTCTCCGTCCCTATTTCCCTATGTCCCTTTGTATGCTTAAATCTTTAAAACTACGCAACGGATTTTGATGCGGTTTTTTTTAATAGATAGAATGATTAAAGAGGAAGGTTTTAGTATATAATTTATTAGGTTTTAGAGAAAGCGGGCGAAGCCGCGGGCGGTAAGCTAGTAAATTATATATAAAACCGAAAAATATTCCTTTTGAATCACTCTATATATTAAAAAAACTGCATCAAAATCCGTTGCGATTTTTAAACATTTAAGCATAGGTACATAGGGATATAGGGACAGAAAGAGCGACTTTGTTTTATACTTTGTAAAGATAATGCGTCATGCGGTTTAAATCTAACGTGGTTAAAAATCTTCAAATTATTTTTATAATGATACTAGTGGTCCGCCCCGGCTTCGCCCGTGGTACATATTTCGCAATAAAAGTTAGCCTATGTTCTTTCTCAGGGTCTAAAGATTATCTGTGCCAAATTTCATCAAAATCGGTCCAGTTTATGCGTGAAAACCATACATACATACATACATACAAACCTTTCCTCTTTATAATATTAGTATAGATTCAAATGTTTTTATTGCTGATAGAGTCAACAGTGTTTTACTCTATTTTCTCTGTTTCTATCTACAGTATATTGTTCTGGTACAAAATAATATACGTCTTCCATACTCAGTCTGTATTCCAAAAAACCGTTAAGTTTGCTAATAAATAATAATTATGTACTTACAATGTACCTAAGTTTAGCGGTTACACTGTTGATTAGCATCGTGTGCATATGACCTCGGCATACAATGCACTTTCACATGCAGCTAATTCGCATGTGTATTCGCTCATGTAACGTTTATTATGACATTTTATTTATTAGTAAATAGGGAATGATAATTATAGTAGCGATATATTGTAATTTAACCACCTAAAACTATTATTATGTTACAACTTACACGTAAGGACTAAGGCCTTACTAAGGCTATTATGAAATGTTACAAGAACAAATACATAATTGGAAAAACTAAATATATGTACTTAAATCTCTTGTAAATCTATTCCTGAAAATATAAATCGAGATTTTTCGAAGAATTTCAATCGCACGAATGTCACTCGAAACTCAAATTCTTCTTTTTGTATAGAGGACTGATAAACAATGGCCAAGTAATTTTTTTTCTTAAAATTCAAGGGACATTTATTTTTATAAAACTTTGTACCTACTACCTACCTAATACGCACACAACTTTATCATCCTTGATAGCTCTTGATAGGTATATTATGATTCAAGATTAGATATAATAATAATAGAAATGACATAAAAGCATAATAAATATTATGACTAAATTATAGTTATTACCAGTAAAATTTAATAAGCCAATAAAACTTTCATGCTCTTGTAATATTCTAGATAAATTGCAATTACATTTAATGCTTGTGCAATTTATTACAGCGCCATCTAGTCTTCATTCTACGCACTAGAATGAAAACTAACGAGTTTCTGCATGCGTTTTCTAGATGTCGCTAGCTTGGCTAAATCAGAAACAATGGCGCCAAACATCGAACTTTTTTAAAGCATTTAGTATTCAGTGATCTGTGGTACTTTGGTGGTACAGGGACCAGGATACTTTTGTGAAGTATTTTAATAACTCAGGTCCCGGAATCACAGACACAATAGGAAATATATTGTGTCGTGGACCGATCGGGCCGTTCTTGGCTCAATGGGTTAAATTGTACACAGTCATATATGAATTCTTTTTTGAGGCTTTCCAATTATATTTATAGTCGCACGTCAATTATCAGTCCCACAGATTGATCTTTTTCGTAATCAATCCATCTATGGATGATTTAACTGCGTGTATTTTTATGCAAGCATACATTTTCGTTACCCCTAAAAATCTATATAATACTTACCCATGCATATTTCATTTCCTTATTGTAATGTTTAAGCCAATGTGTATTTATCTACTTAATTCACCATAAAAAATCTTACCTTATCAGCCTTATCAGTAGGTGGTGAAGCTGGTGGGCTCCGCGGAAGCCCCAGGTCCTCGTCATCATCGCTGTCCCCCCGCCCCCGCCGCCTCACCGCCGCTACTAGCTCCGCCTGGTGGACGAAAGCGGAAGTAAATTAAAAAAAACTAAAAAAGAAAGATTTTTTTACTGAAATGTCATGACACAATACATTCAAGACATACACAATAATACTTTAATGTAGGTTTAATACTATGAATATAACAGGGCTGAACAATTTTAGGATCGGTTCAGCGAATCATAGGAACTACTGATTCGATGTGAAAATTCATTTTGGGTCGGATGTTTCATTTATAAGGAAAGGTTTTTAAGTGTATGTAGTAAAGGAAAAAATATACAGAATAAATTGAGAATAGATTTCAAAAGGAAACCAAACTAAAACGTATTGCCAAAATTATGACAAAACTAATTATTTTAAAATAACAATCATAAAGTATATTACGCATTATTTAATTAAAAATATACTAAAATAATTGTTTAATGTTATTGTTTTGATTAGTGTAATGTAAACAATAAAAAAAATCTCCTTTAGATGTTTACTCTACTTTAAAAATAAACTAATTACACTATTGTATGTTTACATCACTTTCAAAATAAACCAATTACAATATCGTTATAAGTTATAACAAAGTCCGCTATTTAAACCAATTATTTAATTAATTAGCGCTTAATTATGAGAGGAAATGATAACATATCAATGCGCATACGCAGCTGCTTCCGCTGTCTGCGCCCGTGACATTTTTAAAACGCGCATCTTTTTAAATGGCTATGTTATCCTAATAACATAAGTAATAAATAGTAGGCTTTGATTGACTAAAATGATCCTACTTATATTATAAAGGCGAAAGTTTGTATGGATGTTTGTTACTCTTTCACGTAAAAACTACTGAATGGATTTGAATGAAACTTTACCACAATATAGCTTATACATCAGAATAACACATAGGATAGGTTTTATCCCGGAAATCCCACGGGAACGGGAACTATGCGGGTTTTCCTTTGAAAACGCGGGCGAAGCCGCGGGCGGAAATCTAGTTTACAAATAATTCTCTTCTCGATTCAAATAATTGACTTTTTTAAGCTATGATATATAAAAAAGGTAGATACGTTACCCGCTCTCTATTTTGGCAAGAAAAAACTCAGCTAAGTGCCCGAGTTTCACTTAGTCACGCACCATTCAGCGTCGTGGCTGGACGTTCTTTTTATATTTTAATCGGCAGTTATTATTACGAAGTACACGAGTGAGACATGTATTATGTCTCGTGCGTGAGAGTGAAAGAGAGAACAACTGTATTGGTGATAATGCGTAAGTAAGTAGGTATGTATTAATTACGCTGTTTTTTAGTGCAATGATGTTGGCGTATGCCGCGTCTACTAGTATAAATAGGTCATTGTTTTTAAGTAGGTATGTCTTAAAATGTAGACTTTTTCTCATCTCGCTCTAAAATGGCACCTTTTAGAACGCACATTGCGAAAATATAGAGCCTCTGTTAATGTTGTGATTTCTATGATATATGAGATTTACAAGAATTCCATTCCATATTAAATATGTGAAGTCCCGTATTCCCTAGTGGGATTTGGGACAGATGCATCATGCATTATGCATACATGCTGCATCTGTTTTGCTAATCCATTTTCTGTATTTCATTAATAATATGGCAAAGTAAGGAAATGGAACTTGGGGCCGTCTCTTATTTCCAGACAGTTTACGCCGTGAATTGAACTGACTGGCAAATTATATTATGATCGCAATAATCAGTCAGGTAAAAATTATGGTATATAATATGAATTTGCCATCCAGTTCAATTCACGGCGTAAACTGACAGGGAATAAGAGACACTTTGGCACTTTTTCACTTTTTTTGCCTCAGGTTCGATCGCGGGTGAAACCGCGCGGCACATAGGTATAGTATGTTTATATTAAAGTTACAATAGGTATACCCACCCATAGTCTAGCAAGCTTGCCTTCTGTCAACCAGCTGAATTTCCTTCTCCATGTTTGAGTCATAACCTTATAGTTATAACATTTAACACTTTGCACACAACACTTTCATTATTTTAACTTTTTTCACTAAAAAAATAAAAACACATTAAATGGTGTTCTTTAGTGCTAGAGTTTTTAATTAGCTGTTCCTGGCTGTTCCGCATACGTTAGCGTCAAAAAATATGAATTATTTTTTTCTAGGGCTGTACAAAACCACTGTGTACTTGCATTTTAATTCATGAATTTAAGTACATAACACATTAGGAATACGTATTTACATATTTACCCTAATAACAGACAAAAAAACAATTACAGTGGAATCCGTTTATAATGACATCGAGGGAATCGACAAACACGTCATAATAAGCGGACGTCATACAAAGCGTTATGTGAAATGAAAAATCTTTTTTATGTAAATATGTATTGTATTTAAATACATACTTCATAATCATGTTCTATAAAGGCTTTGTCAGATAGGACGCGTATTTTAGCGCTGCGTAGTAGCGCTACAGCGTCCTGTTTTAACGTCGCGCGAGGCTTCGTCAAACAGAACGCTTTAGCGCGCGTTAGGACACAGCAATTGATATTATTAAAGCTGCATGTTGTTTACATAATTATTACTTACGAACAAAACAAGGTACAGCGATATTAACTCCGGAGTCGAAAGAATTTTTTACTTACCAGTTTCATTAATTTCTTCTCCGGTTTGTGCCCACAATTTTGCCTTCATTGATATATCTTTATAGTTTATATGAACTATCCTTCGTATTATATAAGCATGGATATTTTCTAACCAATTCTATCAAATTTTCGGTCATTATGCAGTATTTTATTATTATTTTACGCCTATTAACTCCGACGCTAAAATAAAATTTGTAAAAAAATACAACACCCGACGTTAAAGCGTCCTAACGCCGCGACAGAGCGTTGCGTACTACTAGCGCCGGCGCTCTGTTTGACGGTATTCTACGATGGTAGTAGAACACATCTTAGCGTCATATCGCGGCGTCAACTTAACGCTCTGACGCGCGCTAAGTACGCGTCCTGTCTGACAAAGCCTTAACTTAAAATAAACAATAATTGAATACTGCAAACATTTTAGCGAAGAATAAACAATTTTCCTTCTAACAAAATGACTCGCTTATGATTATTCGGAATTGGAATTTTATTTTTATATTCTGAGTAACTCTGCGTAATTTGCTGTTTGCTAGAAATTCTTTTCTGGGGATAACGTTATTTTATTAAGGAAGCATTTAAAAATAACTTTTGCACACAAAATTAACACTTAGAATATGATATTTTAAATCTATACCAATATTATAAAGCTGAAGAGTTTGTTTGTTTGTTTGAACGCGCTAATCTTAGGAACTACTGGTCCGATTAAAAAAATTCTTTCGGTGTTAGATAGCCCATTTATCGAGGAAGGTTATAGGCTATATATCATCCCCCTTAGACAAACAGGAACGGAGCAATGCGGGTGAAACCGCGCGGCACAGCTATATATGTATATACATAATATAATTACTTAATTTAGAGACAGATTTTAAGTTTTAACCCATCTTTATTTTCGATTCAAAGTAATATTTTCTTGTTAACTTTGTGTTAGTAATTATCGCAAATATTATACACATATCAAAACAGAGACTACATTGAATATTAGATAGATCACTTATTAACCCGACGTTTCGAACACATTACAAACAGCGTCACGGACAGACTGATTTTCATAAGATTTATGAGCCGAGTTAAACTTAATACATATTACCTAATATGTAGCTATTTTTCTACCTCTTGAATCTGATCAAAACGGGGCGAGCAGTTACAAATAGATAATGTAGGAGGTCTCAATATAATTTATTTATTGGGCGCTTATAGTATTATTTATTCTCAATCTTTAACATAAAGCTATTTTTATTATAAACTAGCGGTCCGCCCCGGCTTCGCCCGTGGTACATATTTTCGTTTTCTCTACATAAAAAGTAAAAACCATCCTCGTACTTCAAGGAATATTATAAAAAAAGAATTATCGAAATCGGTTCAGCCATTCTCGAGTTATGCGCTTACCAACACATTTTGCGATTCATTTTTATATATAAGAAAGATAAAATAAAAACAATAATGTTATTCTATTCCGATACAATACGATAAAACATAACCTAATTAAGATCATAACTTCGCTTTGCTCTAATTCCGATGACATACGGATCGTTGATATTAAATTTACTCCATTGAAATGTTACATTTTTTAGGCCTAACCTTGCAGTTTTTAGAGGACGCAATTTTATGTTTTTGATGTGTAGGGGGGGTCAGTGAGTAGCTAACACCAAGTTTGTGGGGTTGCCACCCTTGTCCCACGGCCGCCATCTTGAAAATAGCGGTTGAAATGGTTTTTACGATATATCTCTTAAACTATTTATCTGATAAAAAAAATTGTTAGCATTATTTGTTGCAAATTAAATTTTCTACAACTTTTGTCCAGTAACTTTTTGTCGTAGAACTATAAATAAAAAAGTTATAAGGGAAAACGTTCAGAAATTAGAGCTTTTTATATTTTTCAATAAAACTTTTTTTTATCAATTTACGAAGAAATGATATCAGACCATTTTTGTAGATTGTTTTTCGAGGAACAACTTTTACATACAACATTTTTTCATTACGTCAAAAGCTAAGGTTTTACAGCGCTCTGAAGTGAGTACTATTTTTCAGTACTCCTAACTATACATATAATGGCTATTGGCTCTTTTCCCAGACTCCAGAACAATGGAAGCACACTGCAGAACATTTCAGCCCTGCTTTTCGACGTAAAAAAAACGCGCTTCCAGACTTCAAGTCAGTTCAGTCAATAATTAATTATTAATAATATTGCAAAATTAAAACAATTACTGATGACAAATTATTATTAGTACACACATAATATATGTATACTGTATAGTTAAGAGTACTGAAAAATAGTACTCACTTCGGAGCGCTGTAAAATCTTAGCTATTTACTTAATGAAAAAATGTTGTATATAAAAGTTGTTCCTCAAAAAACAATCTACAATAATGGTCTGATAGCATTTCTTCGTAAAATGATAAAAAAAAAATTATTGAAAAATATAAATATCTCTAATTTCTGAACATTTTCGCTTATAACTTTTTTATTTATAGTTCTACGACAAAAAGTTACTGGACCAAAGTTGTAGAGAATTTAATTTGCAACAAACAATGTTAACAATTTTTTTTATCAAATAAATAGTTAAAGAGATATATCGTAAAAACCATATCAACCGCAATTTTCAAGATGGCGGCCGTGGGACAAGGGTGGCGACCCCACAAACTTGGTGATAGCTTCACACTGAACCCCCCTACACATCAAAAAAATAAAATTGCGTCCTCTAAAAAATGCAACCCCAAATGTAACTTTTCAATGGAATAATTATCAAATAAATAGAATATGTCAAGGCGAATCAAACTTGCACACATTACTAATTTTAATCACAGTTGATACGTACTTTTAATGTCGGTTGTATTCCATCGAAATTAATAAAAAAATGTGAATAATCATTCAAATTCATTGCTTATGAATGAGTTCCAAAATAATTCATTCAAAAAATTTAACAATTACATAAAATAAAGTAAGTGAAGTCCCACGTCCCCAAGTGGGGTAAGGGGCAGATGCATTATACATCCGTTTCACTGATCGATTTTCTTTAGGGACAAGTAGCCTAGTAGGTGATCAGCCTTCTGTGTCCTGCCAGACCGAGACATTTTTTTTATATCTTCATCTCCACCGGGAATCGAACCACGGACCCCTCGGTGCTACGCTCACGCGTCAACCACTGTACCAAGGAGACGGTCAAATAAATATTCTAAAAATTCTAGTAAAAGTGGGTAACTGAATTTAATTAATTTCTGACTGAGTAACTTTCATGATAATAATTGTTTAGGATTGAGCTGTCAATAACATTATAATTTATAACTTAATAAGGTCTGGAATAATAATAAACAAATAAAATCTCACATAACGCTGTCGTCCCAAATTTAACAAACAATTACATGTGTCCTTATAATTGTAATAGTAAGAAAACTCTATCTATATTAATAAATCGAAATACTTAAATATGGTAAAATTAAAAAGACAAAGAAAAAATATTTTTAGCACTAGATTCTTTCGTTTTACTCATTTTATATCAAAATGCAATGCAATGCAAAAAAGCTCTTTCATACTGACGCGGACGCCAACAAAAACATTTTTATTTCCGATCCTATATATTCCCATTAAAAGATCAGGTACAACCGCGAGTCACAACTAGTGACACATAACTTGCATAGGATTTAGTGTTACCAGATATATTAACTAAACACTATTAAAATTCCGATCCTTGCAACATTATAATTTGCATACATAATACCGTGTGGGCAGGCGCTTGCGAAACTTACGTTGCGTCAATATTATATAAATTAGTATTATAATTTATAACACATTTACTATAGGGCTATAAAACATTATGAGGAAAATATCCTTGATTATTCTATTTATAAGATGAATTTGTTTTTCGCTTGCCACGTAATAGCTGATATGAAAGTTATATCATAGTTACTATTGTATGTATTCTGTGTTAGTTCTTGTGTCTTCAGATGAAAGTAACACGTAGAATATTAAATAGTTATCGAATATCTTATTAAGTTAGCTTATTAAGCGTACTTTAAAAAAATTAAGCAGACATACATGAAGTGACCCTGTATTTCCAATAGAATATTTTCACAATAAAATCCAACATATTATTAAAAAATAAAAATTATATACATATAAATCGCATATCAAGGTTAATTTTCTGATAATTCGAAGCAAAGCCGGCCAAAACAATCCGTACGAACCCTTTAGCAACAATTTAAAAGCACTCAGACATATACATGCAGGAAGCCGATACCCCCAACCCTGACTCATCAATTAGTCGCTTACTCATAACCTGATACAGGATTTATCATTTTATTTAGACTACTAGCTGTGCCCCGCGGTTTTACCCGCATTGCTCCGTTCGTATTCTTCCCGTGATAATATATAGCTTATATGTTGACCCGACCTGTTAGCTGTTATATTCATGCACAATTTGAAGGAAATCCATGCAGTACTTTTTGAGTTTACCCCGGACATACATATAACCAAACAGAATAATAAGCAGACAAAAATATTAGAAACTTTATTTTTGGTTTCGATATCGATGGTAGAACATGATCCCAGTATTCTTTTAAAATATTCAATGTACAGTTTAAACTACGATTTTATTTTTTACTAGCGGTCCGCCCCGGCTTCGCCCGTGGTACATGTTTACGTTTTCTCTACATAAGAACCATCCTCGTACTTCAAGGAATATAATAAAAAAAGAATTATCGAAATCGGTTCAGCCGTTCTCGAGTTATGCGCTTACCAACACATTTTGCGATTCATTTTTATATATAAGACTAGCGGTCCGCCCCGGCTTCGCCCGTGGTACATATTTACGTTTTCTCTACGTAAAAACCATCCTCGTACTTCAAGGAATATAATAAAAAAAGAATTATCGAAATCGGTTCAGCCGTTCTCGAGTTATGCGCTTACCAACACATTTTGCGATTCATTTTTATATATAAAGACTAGCGGTCCGCCCCGGCTTCGCCCGTGGTACATATTTACGTTTTCTCTACATAAAAACCATCCTCGTACTTCAAGGAATATAATAAAAAAAGAATTATCGAAATCGGTTCAGCCGTTCTCGAGTTATGCGCTTACCAACACATTTTGCGATTCATTTTTATATATAAGAGATAAAGATGTAGGTATAAGAATCTTTTCTATTAGGTAACTTCTTAAAATCCGTTTTATAGTGGTTTTATTATTCGAAAAAAACAACACAAAATGTCTCTGCCCATCTGTCAACGTGACGTAAAAAAGCGCGGGATTTTTTAAATGTCATTCACGATTGTATCTCCGATCTTGATTGAAACACATTGAAATCGATTGAGATTGATTTTGATAGCGATAAAGTATATTGTGAATTCCTTATTTTTATATATTTAACATAATATTAAATAATACATAGAATAATTAATACAAAGGAGGATCAAAACGAGATGTCGCGTATCGGACGATTATATCACTCTTTATTACCTTCTTATTCCCCAAGTAAAATGTCTTAAATCACACATCTATTATTTATTTAGTCTTTATTCTACAAAAGGTCTTGAAATAAAAAAAAAAAACAAATAGAATAAATTGCACATTACATAGATTTAAGCGACCTTTACCAAGCTATTTGCAGGCATAGCTCACCAGAAATAAAAAAAAAACAAACATAGAATTAATTGCACAAATGACACCTTCTACCAAACTATTAAGTTTATTATCCAGGTAATATGAAATAACGTTAAATATTTTTATGTACAAAACCTCGAACGGAATTTAATCGGGACCGGTCGTTTTGTTGCGTCCATATTCATCGCCCACTCCGTCTAACAAGAATGTCTCGTTATCGATAAAATAAGGATTATAATATTATTATATATTATTTAGTAATAAATATATTTAAGTAAGTTAATTGAAATTTCCAGACTAATAAATTGACTATTTAGTAGGACTTTTAAGGTGAAAACTTATGAAAACAGCAAACGTAAAATGATTAGTGCATATAGAAATGACTGTAGTTTAAATGATGAAAGTGAACGATAAACATGGTATTTTTATTTTTAAGTTTTGAAGTGAAACTTCTTTAGCCGCGTTGAGAGTAAAATTTCAAGATCACGTCATGGCAATACCGTCACGCCATGGAGTAAGGCGACGATTTTGGTATTTTGAATCTTGAAAAAGAAGTTTCACTTCTGACACGTGTGCTCGGCAAACACGCTTTTTTAAATGTATAGAACTTTGCTTAGGCGCTTAAAAACTTATACATGTAAAATACTTAGGTATAATTATTATAATTTAACTTATAATTCCTTGTCAATTTATTTCTCAGTTATATGGGGAATAGTATTGCACAAGCTAATAAATATAATTTACCTCTGACTCAATTGTTTACTTTATTCCTTTTCCTTAATCTGTGGTTTTGTTATTATTTTGTTGTTTTCTGGAAACGCAAATGTTTGATACAAAACAGCCTATTCTGGTAATTAAAATAAATTTCAAATAAATAAGTTCAAGTAATTTAGTTTATTTATTCGGTTAAAAAACGCACAATTTTTATATGACATGGACAATATTTCAGCATTTTATTACAAAGAAAATTTATTATTTAAATAATAAATTGTTTGTTAAATTAATATTCCATAAGGGATATATAATATTTTACTGAGGCATATGTCTTAACAGTCGTCCTTAGTCTAATCTAGATACTAGAATGTATCTTTAAAATCGTAAATCATATTATAGGATTTTAAATTTCAAGACCGTACAAAAATTATGTCTTACGTACGTTTCATCATGTAATAATTACATCTTAAATTTTATGAGACACAAAAACTTCGAAAATATCATTTTTTATCCACTTTCACGTACGAATCATGAAAGTGTTAAATTTTACAATCGGCCGTAATATATATCAAATTACACATAAATTCCTTCAGATTGCAACACTACTTTCCACTACTAATTGATTTTGACATTAATTATCTTAAAAATAAAAATTAAATACTTTCCATGATTTTTGCCTGGTCACGCAGTTTTTATAATATAATAAAATTAAAAATATTATGCATTGATATTTCGCGAACACTATAAAAAACATCAATAATCTACAACAAAAAAAAAACAGATTGCAATCTTCGAGAGGAGGTATTCTTACAGCTGCTGTACGTACTAATAATAATTAGGAGACGTCTTACACTTAACTATTTTAAGGTAATTTGTATTGATCATGATCTTAATATACGTGAAATCTTACGCGAAAATGAAAACAATTTTAGCACGGAAAACTCTTGTCCAGTGTCCTAGTGCATTGTTCTACGTGTCTTCATAATTTTATCTTATATTTGATCAATGTTTCGAAATACAGTACAAAGATCACAAATAAATATGCTTATTAAATACCGATACAATAATAAAGGAAGATTATAAACAAATATTTACCAAAAACACTTTCGTCGTGAACAACCAAGTTATATTCCATAGTTTTCGAAAAGCCTCCTTCAACGAGCGAGCCATTATATTATGTAGTAGAACCGAACGTCACAAACACTATCACGATCTATATTATCTATGCACGATGCAAATTAATAATCTGTATTGACTATTGTTACCTTCGCGCCAAATTACTGGCGACAGACTAAAGATGCGTCAGAGAGATTTTTGAAAGTCTAACCAAGAAGCGAGACCGCTCTGTGCATTGAAATTTAAACAGCTATTACTTTCTAAGCGTTATTTTTATTTGATACGCACTCATAATTAACAAAATATAATTTGGCATGCCTTGTAAAGGTTTAACGGTAATGTTTATTAAGTTTGAGCGACTCACGGTTGTTACTTGTTACACGTAAATATTACGGTGGTTATATAAAATGTCGTAAAAATAAAAATTATTTTAAACATTATTTTGTCGAATAAAATTATACATTGCGACAGATTTAATCAAAAAATAGCATGCTTAAGTTATAATTGTTTACCGTAAGTTAATTTTTAGGGTTCCGTAGCCAAAATGGCAAAAACGGAACCCTTATAGTTTCGTCATGTCCGTCTGTCCGTCTGTCCGTCTGTCCGTCTGTCACAGCCGATTTACTCGGAAACTATAAGTACTACAGTGATGAAATTTGATGGGAATATGTGTTGTATGAACCGCTACAAAAATATGACACTAAATAGTAAAAAAAAGAATTGGGGGTGGGGCCCCCCATACATGTAACTGAGGGATGAAATTTTTTTTTTCGATGTACATACCCGTGTGGGGTATCAATGGAAAGGTCTTTTAAAATGATATAAAGTTTTCTAAAAAACATTTTTCTTAAAGTGAACGGTTTTTGAGATATCAGCTCTCAAAGTCGTAAAAAGTATGTCCCCCCCCCTCTATTTTTATAACTACGGGGTATAAAATTCTAAAAAAAATAGAGGTGATGCATGCTAATTAACTCTTTCAACGATTTTTGGTTTGATCAAAGTATCTCTTATAGTTTTTGAGATAGGTTGATTTAACTGTAATTTATTATATTTGCTGCTACGGAACCCTTTGTGCGCGAGCCCGACTCGCACTTGGCCGGTTTTATTCTATTTAGTTAAAAGCTAATCCATATTATGATATCCAATGCAAAATTAAAATAAAATAAAATCGATTCAATTTTTAAAAGAGTCCGTAATCTGTTTGCCAAGCGACGAAACTTCTTTAATGAAAATTAAAAAAAAATACAATCCACTAACTCAAGCTGGCAGGTTACATCTGCAAAAAGTTCCAATAAAAAAAGAAAAAAAAAACCTCCACAGATAACGTCAATTAGACCACAGACATAAATCAACAGACCTCAATCACTAACGTATCAAATATAGTCTATAGAGTGCCATAAATTATTTCGAATCAAATTGCAAATGATGTGTGGAGCAATTATTTTTAATCTGATAACACCGGTTTTGCTTGAATCTCGGACATTTTTGATATCTCATTCGCAAACGTTTACAGTAAGTTTTTAATAGTGCGATAAATGGACAGATGAAAAGATTCAATTACGAAGCAACTACGGAGTTTCTTGTCGGTTCTTCTCCGTAGAAACTGTTTTCCGAAACGGTGGTAGATAATTGGTAAGACTATGTTATGACAATTCAAAAGTGCTTCTAGAAAAAGTCTAATTTAATGAATAAATGTTTGAGTTTAATTGATATCACTTGAGAGTTGAGACTTACGTCTTACACGTGTTGTAAGCTAACGGCAATAGCTTCACCATTTACCTATATGAAACTTCTTGTGAAAAGCTTTCATGTGTGTTTTGTAGGATCATCTTAGTTCTTTATACACAAACTTGTGTAGAAAATATTATTTGGTATCTCTATCATTTCCAGAACACGAAATAAGTGTATTGTTTTAAAATTAAATACCTATTTATGTAAATTTTTTTAAACTGTGTTTTTACAAAACACAGTATAAAAAATTCAGGCCATCTATTGGATTATACTTTTGACGAATTACTATTATCAATTTACGATTATTAATAGCGTCTGTAGAGTTCAAATTAATCTCAAACAATTAAAATTAAACTTAGTGTTAAACCCTATTAATAATATAAAAGGAACTAAACCAAATATTAACTTATGACTTTGGGACTATGAGTTATGAATAAAGTTTAGACCTAGCATGAAAGCTTTCCTACTCGACCTTAAAGAAAATTGATGGTAGTAACACATGTTACATTTGGCACATACCCCACATGGGGACATAGGAAATAAGTTAAAGGATTTCTTAAGGTCAAAGAGGTTAAAAATACCGCATTCCAGATATCCGAAAAATAAATGATTCCAGATCGAAGACTTTTTGTAATACGAATTCGAATCTTGCAATTTTTTTTAAGTATTTTCCTTATTTAATATTAGAGTTCGACTAGTAAATTTTATCGAAGTTTGTTCAGTATTTTTGATGAAATGCCCAAGTAAAAAAAAAATTAAGTACATATTATGCTCAGATATTACTTATGTATCTAGATTCTAGACTCTAGATCACTGTTTCGAGCAATGTGCATATTATTATTAGATAAATAAAATTCTTTATTTGACGACTTGTATAGTAGTTATAATCTTCTCATAAAAGATACATTCGGCCACTAATTAGATAAAAAATAACAATTCAAAATCACATAGCATTTTCATAACAAAATACATAGTTTAAAATGTCATTTTCAATAATAACATGTAAGTATACTAGAGATTATAGATACAATAAAGACTATAATCTTATAAGAGCTTACTTCACCTCGAGGGTTTTTTCCATCAAATTGCAGATGCCAGAAACAAGCATTTAGTTGTGAGATATGGTTATAATATTTGCATCTCTATGAATATTTAGATAAATTTCGCTATCAGTCCGCAGTGTTACGTGCACAAACCTTATTCCTTTTATTGGGGTTATGTTATTAACTTATATGTTACCTAAAGCTTTTCTGATCATGCACAATATCCATTACTGGATATTTTAATCAGAACATTATTTGTATCTTTAAAAGCACAGAAAATAATATTTTAAATAATTTCCTCCTACATAAATATTCTCTTTGAAATTCACTATATTATGCGTGTATCGTTGTACACGGTTGAATACACGATCTTAAATAAAAGGCCTTTACGCATAAATGACGATAAGAGCATTATTTCTTAATTGTAAGGTTAATGTAATATTGCCTAGAATCTATAATATCCTAGGGGCAGAATAAAACCGTTACAGCATATTTAAATACAGCAAACTGGAATTGTAGTCATAAACTTTGACATTCGTCTCAATGCCGTAGTTACTCATAGCTATTGATTTGACGCTAACGAATGAGTCACACTCATAAAGCTCACTCCTTATTTGTACGTAACATATGTAAAACTTGATTAAACTATATATAGCACTGAGAACAACACCATAAATGCAACTTCACCTCAACTTCACACTTGTAACCGTAAAAAATATTTCAACAAATATTACGATGAAAAAAGTTCGAATAATACATGAATACTCTGTGGTTAATCAAAAAAACGCACGAAAAAAAATAGGCGCAATTTTTGAATAAAGAACGTAGCGATTCAAAATTCAAGTTGGACGTTCGGTCCACGGCGCGAGAGCCTGGCGACTGCATGATTCATTCGGATAGAAGGAAAACAAAAAGTACATTCGCGCATCTAACGCGAATTTCATCTCGTTTTTGCAAGCAAATTTACCTCTTATTTAGCGTCAATAAGGATTAATTTTCGTTAGTAAACGTATGTTTGGGATATCGAAGTTATTTGAATTAAATAATTGCCCCTATATTATGTGGATTAAATAAATTGCTATGTCGAGAGGGTAATATAAAGGGTATTACAAATACTGTTTAGTGCAGTATATTATTTTAGAATTAATTTCATTGATTACTTATTTAATAATTTAATAATATGTTACGACATGGTTACGACCATATATAACGTATAAATACTTTTTAAGCTTTAACGTGCTTTTAAGCTTCGGAATACAAATTGTGTATTTATTTGTTATTTTTTTTTATGTCAGAGCAAGCAAAGGAGGAGTTTATTTGTTATTTATATTTATGAATATTATGCATAGCGCTGTTTTATTAGGATGCATAATAACTTAATTTTGTGTAATGATAGAGCGCATAGATACGTAACCACTACAGAACCAAAATTATAATAAGGATCAAAAAGCTCTGTAACTTACTAGTTTTTATTTCAATTTCTATGTTTGTATAATTCTCTTTATAGGAAAATTTTAATTGTGAAGTGTTATTAGATTAGTGGGATGTTAAACTTAAATATTGAACAATTCATGTTGTTTAATATTTTAGTACAGGACAAAAATATACCACTAAAATTTTCATACTAAAAAAATATTCACTATTGTTTAATTAAATAAAAATTTGTGCATTTTCTTCACGTGAAATAAATGCAATACAATCTGCCCCCACACGAGTTATTACAAATTACAATAATTTACGAGATAAATGCGTCTGCTACAAGATAATCAGAACTGAGTCAGACACTAACCAGACGCAGCTTTTAGCTGCAAATGTCTGCGTTTTAATATTATTGCCTTTGTTTGGCAAACGTATGAAAGTATTTTGTAATTTATAACGCATTGAAATGCTTAAATTATCTTATATACTTAGCAGATATTTCAACCCTCGATTTCGTTGGCGAATAAAATGGAGAGCTTCCAATATAACAGCTTCCTTATGTAGTCGAAATGAAAAAAAAATATCAGTTTATTATTTTCGCGACGATGGACAGAGCGTGTATTTTAAAAGTCATATATGTACCTCATATGTACCTACGAATTTTTTTTTATCTGAGTGCGAATAGAGGAAAGAAAATATAATTACCTACTTAAAATAGTTTGTCACTTTACATTGTGCAAAATAACGTGATTAACAAATAATTTAAAAAAACATTAAGTTTTCGGTGACGATAGGACCTTTTTCTTATGCAAAATTTTTCACGAAAAATAAAATATCATTTTAATATACTTCTAGAAATTAAATGACAATTTATAGATTTATCACGAATACAAGTGGTTTGCAAATGTTTATCCAAGTTTCACTGTTTTTTCGACTTCGGTTTCTATCGTGACATGTGCTTTTGAATACTTTCTATTTTTGCAATAAGTATTGCATATTCCGATCGTATCGTTATGTATTTATTTATATGTATTCTCTATTCATTTTATTGATATAATATCAAAGTTTCTCTTATATTATGCAATGATGATATAATTATTCTTTGTTCAGGATCTTAAAAGTTCATAAGATTTATTTTATATAAACGCCATCTATTGGTAGAGTATGGAACTACTGAAATTGGTTCAATATCGTGACATGAACAGGTTTATAGATGGCACTAGTGCGCGTTATGATCAGCAAATAAATCGAGTAAATGGTAAAATGCACATGCACCATTTTCATTTTCTCTTTAAAAACTGTTTTGCTAGTCATGCATGCGTCTTTATAACAATAAAACTTACGAATATACTATCAACAACTTACGAATAATAATATTATACATAGGTACTATACCCATTAAAATCTCAATTCTATTCTTCTTTACAGAGTCTTTAAATTTGTAGCATTTGTCAAATACTTTGATAATACATTATAAATTATTATTATCGGTGTTTTGTGTGACTTTAAGTCTGCGAACGACTTCGACCTTTGTCCTTTAACTATGCTTGTTACATAGTACACATAACACAGGGTCCTTTGTATCAACGTTTTTAACAATGCGATGTGTGTGTTTATATATGTTTGTACTTTGTATATGATTACGTGTGCGTGTATAAATTTTGTGAATCCTGTGACACCAACACCCCGCTGCTATACGCCCTCTCTAAGCAATATGCCTGTAGAGTCTGGCCAGCCAAAGCTGAACCCAGTGTTTTTTGTATCGGCTACACTATGGAATGTCATCATGGCGTTTCTGCGTAATTAGTTGTCAGTTTTGTTGAAAACGATTCAAATCATTTGCTTTAATAACGTTTAAATCTTGCTGTGTTGTGAACCTAATGTACCTATAGACCGGGAGATACTGACACAAAATTTCGAGTCATTTGTAACAGGATGGCGGTTCTACAGGGTTCTTAGTACGCAATGACAAAAAGAAAAATGATGGTGTTAACGCTGGTACCGGCGGTTTAGTCGCGTGGGCGTTAGTCGAACTCGTCGGAAAATAGCGAAAATCAAACGATTTGTAACAGTATGGCACTTATTTTTCCTGTAAGTTTGAGGATCAACGAATATAAATACAAAATTTCAAAGATCTAGGTGCTGGAAATCTTCACTTATATAAATTAATAATAAATTTATTTTTCAAGTATGACAGCACTTTTTCCCCCTACTAGAAGTATGGCAAATATAATAATGGTAACATTTTATCAAATACTCTCCAAAAAGCCAAATGCAATACTGGTACAAAAAGATAGGCGAAATAAAAAATTTTTGCAGATTTTCGGCGGTATGGCGACCATTTGGAATCGTCCGAAAAGTATGGCATAGCGATTTTCGTAAATGGCTGCACGACGATGGTTACCTGTGCAAAAGTTAGCTTGGTACAAATGGTTGATTATTGTTTTTTTTTTAAATCAACACATTCGCGTCGGTATGGCGGGCTGTAAGTCATACCGGAAAAGTATGGCATGACACTACCGCCTACTTCATTTTTATGGGCTATCGGTAAATTCTAAAATTTTTGTGTTACAAATCGTTTGACTTTCGCTATTTTTCCGACGAGTTCGACTAACGCCCACGCGACTAACCCACCGGTACCAGCGTTCACACCATCATTTTTCTTTTTGTCATTGCGTACTAAGACCCCTGTAGAACCGCCATCCTGTTACAAATGACTCGAAATTTTGTGTCAGTATCTCCCGGTCTACTATATACAGAGGCGGCTCGTGACAAAATTTTATGGGTGTTCACTTGAAATAAAACACTGAAAATACATGGTGTAAAGCAGTACAATTTATCAAAAAAATTACTTATAAAGAAAATGCATACGTGATACGTCTTTCTTTTTGGTGTGCAAAAATATCTATAACTTAAAGCGACAAGACCGATAGACGCCAATTGCAGTTCATTCAACAAATGGTACCGAGATTGTGAATGTTTTTTCATCTTGATTGAAAGATGAGCTAAGTCGTCAACGCCCGTTTCAGTCCAAGCACTCTCACCTCCGCCGGCCGCGCCCGCTTTAAATAAAAGACACGGAAAACAAAATAGTTTGTTGCTTTCATCACAACCACACAACCACGGTGTTTTCACATATTGTTCAGATTTAAACACACGCGTATATGTTTTCGTTTTTGTCGTACATTTTTGCGTAAGATCAAGTTCAGGCCGTGGCGGTCCCTTAGCTTTACATTCAAGCCGAATTTGTAACGTTTTATCACACTTTTTAATGAACGCCACATTATAATTATTGTTAATTTTAACACTCACATGTAATACTGATAACTACAGGCTATTTCAACACGTATTTTATAATTTTAATTAGAAAATTGCATGAATCGCGCGCGTGCATTGAAGTTGACTCGAGTGTTTGTTTATATTATAGAAGTGGTAACTGGCAACCTCGCGCGCAATCGCTGTCCTACCGGGCGGTAAAAACGAACCGGCAGGCGGCAACGTTTGCGCTCCGAATTTTGCTACTTTTCCATAGAAAATCTTTTGTTTCACGCGCAGGGCTCTGGCAAAACCCTCTCTTTCACTCCTATTGGATTTCGTATTAGGAAATGTACTAAATCTTTTTTCATTGGAGCGCAATCGTGAGCGCTCCGCTTCGCGCGTTACATAATACAGTAGGTATTATACAGGTGTATGGGATGATGGAATGATGGATATATTCATTGGTATTAACAGTAGTTTTAAAGATTACGATTGATTTTAAATAGTAATAATTAATGGTAATAATTAAATTAAGGACTATGATTTTATTATAATTATTTATGGGAGTTCACTGCACCAGCGCTCCTTAGGGCGAGCCGCCTCTGCCTATATACTATGATCACTTTTATGAATATCAAAAGTATCAAAATGTTTTTTTCCTACTAAAGCCGATGTTACCAGGTCCATATTTTTTAAATTTGCCGCCCTTTACTGGGTTCAGCTTTGGCTGGCCAGACTATGTCTGTGTACATACCCGGTGCGAGGTGGACACATGCGCGTGCGCGGGCGCTTGCCGCTCGTCGCTCGACTCATCGCCCGACCGCTCGCCCGTGAACACGGAGTCGTGCGATACGGACAGCCCGCTGCCGTACGCGCCCTCTCTGAACAGACACGTGGAAACAGTTAATAAATAACGAAATATAATGAAGAAGAGAAATATAGAAGATATGATTATAGATGAAAAATGGCGAAGGTAGTTCGAAAAATCTGCACAAATCACTACAATCTGATAAAAATTCAATAAGCAGACTACAAACTGACAAAAAAATCGTATCTAATATAACATGACAATTTAAGATAGACCGCAGAACAAAGAACCACAATAATTATTCACTGCAATTTTAAAATTTTATCTAGTTACTTACAAACAATTACAAAGCAAGTTTTTTATCCTCACTCCTCCATCCATCACTCCTAACATAATACTTTGTCCCGAAAAAAAATAGCATTATTGTAGAATGCGATCAACATTAACACCCTAAACCAAAAAAGCACATACTTTCTCCTAGCCTGCCGTTCCGCGTCCAGCAGTTCGCTGGTCGAACTGCTCTTAGGGTCCGGCGAACTGTCGACGCGCCCGCGCCGCTTGAACATCCGCCGCAGCCCCCGCAGGAACCGGCCCGTGCGGCCTTCGCCTGGAAACATTATGGAGATTGGTAGAAGCGTATTGTTTTATGAATACATGAAGTGAGAAGAAAATTTTACAAACAAGCGCTCGCGCTGTATATGTGTATAATGGAAGCAATATTGGTACATATTACAATAAGATCGGATTTAACATATTTTGTCATGCCGGTTTCTGAATTGAGAATTGATTTGTTTAATGTTTGGAAATTTATTTTAGGATTAAATCAGCATTTAAGCACGGTTTGAGACGTTCTTAAGGTCAAATACTCAATTCAGAAACCAGCCGTAAGTCCTTGAAATTAGAACTTTAAATCATCCTGTGGCTGCATTATTTGAATACGAAAAACATTGTACAAGCCTTCGTTATTTTTAACAAACGATTCTCTGAAAACAATATCAAATTTTCGAAGTTACCATACCCTTTGTGTAGACACTAGTGGCATAAACATATACCACTTACCATGGGTGTTGGTGTCGGCGTGCGGCGGTCGGTAGGGTGGCTCCAGCGAGCCCTCGCGCACGCACGACATCAGCCCCGCGCCGCCTCCGCCCGACATCCGCACTGCCTGCAAGCGAACAAACAATCAATCAATCGAATAAACAATCAATCGATCAATTAACCAATCAATCAATAAAATTAACAATCAATCAATATATTGATCAATTGAATTGAATCAATATACCTACTCAAAATCAACAACTGCTTGTAAATTAATCTAATACCAAAAAAACGTCATAAAGGCAGTTGCAAAGCGTTAAACTTCGCATATAAAAACTACAGTACATATTGCAAAATGCAAATAGTTTAGTTTTCTATGTTGTCTATTAGTTAGACATTTTATTAATCGCATTTTCGCTACGAAAAGACGCCTGTGTAGTGTGTACTATGTTCAGCCCTGCCTTCAAACCTAAAATTACGTCATAACATAGATTTTTTGACCATAAAAATTAAAAACGAGACCAAACTCAAATAATATAGTTCTTTAATATTCCACGAAATATTTATACAAGGTCGAATAACAAAAAAACCGGAGCTACAACGAAAAAAAGAAGATATTCGCTCAAACTAGTGAATAGATACTATGCTCATTCATGCTTGTCCACAATACCCACTTCGACCGGTCAGCGACATAATAGATATAAAACTAGTTTATAATATACTTGAGCACAATATAACTAGCTTACTGACCGAGCTTAAGAGAAATAAATTAAATAAAGCAAAAAAATCTGTTTTCCTTTAAGGTGATGAATTAATTTTTCTAACATTTACGGCCCTTTTTAAACCTTCGTAATTTTTATATTATTAAAGTTGTCGTGATGAAAATTCTTGACAAGAAAGTTCAATAGTAACACAATACGTCTACCGTTTTAGAAACATGATTCCATAATATTTTCTCGATAGAAAAAAAATACAAAGTTCTCATTGTTATTTTTTTTTAATCTCTGGCATCTTCAAAATAACAAACGTAAAGTTACGACTTTTTGGATATTAACTATAAAATATACAACCTATACGTCTACCGATTTAGAATTTTGAAATATGCGATGGTTTTGAAATAAACAAGAAATACTTGAAATTAGCGCGCGACCAGCCAATATAGCGAGAGCCGCCCTGTACCTTCCCACCCCGATCGCTGCACGAGTCATTCCCGCTACGGCCGTCACACGGGGAACTTGTGTCGCTCGCGCAATCGTAACAAAGGGTGACAACACGATAAGACAAATGGGGACAATAAAGAAAATAAGAAGAAGAAATATAAAGGTTGGAGGAAAAAGAATGCTTACAATTGGAACAAATTAATGAAGTAAGTTGGTTTTATTTTAAATTTGATGATAATTGTATTATAGACGATGCAGATGTTTGATATGTACCCCTGTTTTAAGTACATAACGAACGTGTAAGATTTTTTCATTTATAGCATAGATAATCTTTTCAGAAATCCGGAATCCAGAAGGAAAATAAACCCACTGATTGTTCACAATGTGAACCCACTCTTTCGTAAGTACCTTTATTCAGTCAAAAATGTATGTTATCAACGCTCTACTGGTTTTATCGCATGATTCCATTTTTAGCAAAAAGCAACAAAGTGCAAAGAAATAAAAAATCATGGTGAACTTAGTGGAAGTATGGTGGACATAATATGGAACAGGAGCTCATTGGAGTAGTATTATATTTAAAAAAATACGAAAAAATTTCAAGAATTACATTTCTTAGTAGGTGGTAGATAAGTATGTTGTATAAAGAATTTGATGTTGATATTTATTTCATTTATACTTACTACACCTGTGCGGGAAATTGCTTAGTACTAAAACAGGTTTATATTCATATTTACATAGTAATGTGAGTTTTCATTTCGAATAATTTAGTGTAAGTATATTAAATTGAGTTCCTGGGTGATCTGGAAACACAATTGGGCCCGGAAGATGGCGCTGCAGTCACTCCTCCTAATCACATGAACCGATTTGGATGAATATTTGTGTGCACATTTCATTGTTGTGGGATGATTGGTTGATTCGTTTTCACATTAGCTAATATTATGTATTTTTGTTCTTAGAAAGTAAACTTAATTTAATGTTTATAATACATTATTATTGGTATAAATAAGCCAGTGTTCGTCTCACATTGCTGTACCTGCCTACCTACCCTACCAGGGCCTAAATTTGTTCTGGCTATTTTATTTTGATTATTTGTAATGAATAATTACAATTATAATAGAGTGCAAAAAATAAATACATGCGTCAATATATTTTGTGTTTTTTTTTAAAACAATTTTTTTATTTAAAAAAATATCATTCCGACCGCGGCTTTGCCCGCGTGGAATTAGGTTATATCGTGAATCCTGTTTTTTCCCACAGAAGTGTTCAGTTCGGATAAAAAGTATCCTATGTGTAAATCCAGGCAATTAGCTATATTTTATCAAAATTGGTAATGTAGTCTTGACGTGATTAAGTAAGAACTAACAAAAAAATATACAAATTAACATCCAAAGTTTCGCATCAGTTTCACTGTATTAGTGGTATCTTCCACTCTTGACTTTGACTGAGAAGAATGAGGGTTTATAACTTCTTTCAGAAATAGTACCTTTCATTTCTGGGCATGATGTAATATCTACGTCAGCATCAAATTCTATCTAAATGAATTCAGTAGTCCGCGTTATTGAGTACCTACCATTTCATTTTTTCAGAGTAACAATATTTTTTGATATTTAAAGATTATTTATAACCTGTATTATTTTGTAATAAAGTAAACATTACGAAATAATAATAATTATTAATAATGTCTAAGTAGTTGTTAAAAAGAAGATTATTTGTTTATAAGCAAGAAAATAAAACCAATAAATCAACAATTAAATAAATGTATAACAATATTATAACTGTATGACGACTCCATACATGTTTGTCCCGAGTCGGCCAGCGGCAGCGCGGCGAGTTTGCAAGAATGACTTCCCGCGTTCGCGATAGCGAGCTAATAGACTCCGCCCGCCAAGCAGTGGATTTTTTTTTGTGTATCGTCTTAATGGTCAAAATTTATTTTTTTCTGTGTGACATGCTATTGAAATACATATGTATTTTTTTTTCTTTCTTTCTTTCAAATATACTGAGATAATATTATGAAATTACATAGGAGATAATAAATAGTAAATACTAATTAAAAATACGCAATAATTCAACTTTTTTTATACTTTCACCGACAAAAAGGAACAAATGTTAAACAAAATGACAAAAAAGACTATTCTATTAAGTCGATCTCTTTAGTACACAATTTACTCATATATACGAGGAAAGCCGCTATTCAAGCCTTGTCCAAGCTTGGTGCGGCTTCACGCATTTCATACAGAAACCCTATCAAAATTGATTAGATTATCAATCGAAACCTGCAAGATACAGGATGTCTAACTAAGTCATGGTCGAAATATCTTATACTTATGACTTGGTTTTAATTACCGTCATAAAAGGAAATTAAAATCCTGTATTGCGCAATTCCTATGCTTGTAAAAGGGAGGTAGAAAACCGCTTTTCTTGTAAGTACCTATCCTATTTTATGCGTTATTTCTAAGAGATTTGTTTCACTAATAAATTTCTTGGAAAGTACACAGATAATTATTTTCAGGGTGTAAGCAAATTCCTATATACTGGCGTACTTATATTATTGTAAAGGACGAGTACACGCGGGCGGTAACGGGGCTCCCCGCGCAGCGGCTCCACGTGTATGAGGCGGAATATTAACGCTGCACGTGGAAGAGAGGCGCACCGCGGTTTCGACGAGGCGCACCGCGGTTTCGCCTATCGCGCTGTACTCAATACGCCACGTGTATTGCGTTTACACGTGGAGGAGGCGTGGCCTAGGCGGCAAATGCAAGACAGCCGCCGCCGCTTTTGGATGCCGCCGCCGCTTTGAGTCTCGCCGCCTTTTGGATGCCGCCGCCGCTTTGTGCCTCGCCGCCGGGCGGCCGCTTTGAATCTCCCCGCCGGCGACGCATATAAATAGCCCGAATTTTCAAATGGAGTTCAGTTCGAGCAAGTGCTTACTCCAGACCAGTAGCGAATAAGTACTAATAGTGATCAGTTCGAGCAAGTGCTTATTACAGACAAGTAGTTAATAAGTAATAGTGATTAGGAATTGTAATTGTAAAGAGAAAATATATGTACTTATGTATGTCGAAGGAAGGGTTTTATTTCGACCACGAACCCAAAAATTATACAGTCCACAACAACGTGTGGTCCTTCGATCGCCGGATAACAACGTGTGACCCTTCGATCGCCGGATAACAACGTGTGATCCAACGAGCGCCGGATACTTCAAGGAAGAAACGCTGCACGTGGAAGACCAGATCCTGCCGAAGAGAGGTACACATCGGCAACGAGCTCACCTTCGAGGGACGAATATCGGCAAACCGGTAACGTTGGTACTAGCCTGCTGGTGTTTTTGATCGTCACCAGGCGAGTCAGGTACCTACCGACGGGGCCGCGCTGTTGGTACTAGTCCAATAAGGTGAGTCGTAAGGTTTTTTACGGGCAGACACGGGCCGCCAGTGGTGACCTAGTGGTACGCGCCGGGAATCAGGGGTGCTGGTCAGCGGAACGAGTCTGCCAGTATAAGCCTGCGGTGCGTCACCTCTTTAGGCATGGTGGTAACCCGCAGCCAGGGTGACGCTGTGGAAGTTGAAGACCGGAGCCAGGAGACAGAGCGTGTGCGGCAAGAACGAATGCGGCGGCTGGTGCTGGACCCGTTAGCATCGCCGTCTGACGCACGCTTGACGTCAGCCACAGAAACAATGGAGATCCCGCCGCAACCGCGACGGCATTCGCCAGCGAGATCCGCTAGATCGGTGCGGTCGTCGGCGAGTACGGCGCGGCGGATTAAGGCGGCGGAATTAGAAGCGGCAGAGCGACTCGCCGCTATCCAGAGAAAAGAACTACAAATTGAGAAAGAACTAATAAATAAACGCTTACAGTTCGAGGTGTCCGCCATACAGGAAGACGAGGACCTGCCGGAAGATATCGTCACCGCGACAGAAGAACGAAACAAGGTGGACGAGTGGCTCCAGTCACATCCTGTGCCGAAGGATGACAGACACCAGAGATCCGAACTAAGAAGAGGAAGATCGCCGACGCCGACCAGAAGAACAGGAATCGAGCAGCTGGCGGCGTCCCTAGAGAAGATGGCGCGACCGCGCCTACGCCACGCGGACCTTCCTATATTTTCAGGTGCGATCGAAGAGTGGCTGCCGTTCCGAGCAGCCTACCGGGACACAAGCAGCATGTACCAAGTGTCCGACGCAGAAAACATCCAGCGGCTGCGTACATGCCTGAAGGGGGAAGCAAGGGACGCCGTGGCAGCGCTGCTTCACACTGCTTCATCACCTGAAGCAGTCATGAAAACCTTGGAGCAGTGCTTCGGGAGGCCCGAGATAATTATCGACAGGGCCATGGAGGACCTGAGGAAGCTGCCGCGACCTGGAGCAGCGGCCAAGGACATCAACAGCTTCGCGGTGAAGGTACAGAACGTGGTATGCATACTTCAAACCATAGATAGGAAAGGGTATTTATACAATCCTATGCTAGCAAGGGAGATATTGGACAAACTAAGTCCGCACCTGCGGTCCAGATGGTGCGACTATGCATATTCACAGGAAGGTACGGCAGATCCGGAAATTGTGGTGCTGTCCCGCTTCCTGATGAGAGAGGCGGACCAGGCGCTCCGCTACACATACGCGCCGACGAGCAGCACTGCGCCAGCGCGCAGAGACACCACGGCAGCAGCGGCAGCGCGACCTGCTCCACCAAGAAGGAAGTCGGCAGTATACGCCACAGTTTCCAGCAGTGGTGATGAAGAGGAGAAGAAAGAAGAGAAGAAAGAAGACTTCTGCCTGTGCTGCGGGCGCGACCACACCATGGTTGCCTGCCCGCGCTACGCCAAGCTGTCGGTGGATGAGCGGTGGGCGCTGGTGAGGGAAAAGGGCGCCTGCTTCAAGTGCGCCACGAAGAGACATCGGCGCATCTACTGTCGAGCGAAACCATGCGGCGTGAACCAGTGCCGCCGCCCGCATCATTCATCACTGTACGACGTAAGAAGAGAAGAGTCTGCTGCGTCGACCGAAGAAACCGTCATGGCGGTTGCTGACCGCGCAACCGCACCGCCCCGCGCCGTCCTGCTGAAGATGTGTCCAGTCACCGTCGTCGGCCCACGGGGGGAGGTATCGACGCACGCACTGCTCGATGAGGGCTCCACCATCACCCTCATTGATGAGGACCTGGCGCGACAGATCGGCGCCGAAGGTCCTGCCACGCCGCTCCGCATCCACGGGGCGAACATGGAGCAGATTGAAGAAGGAAGTCGACTGGTGACGGTGCAGCTGCGGGGGCAGAGCGACGGGACACTACACGACCTGCGCGCCCGCACAATGAAGAAGCTACAGTTGCATCAGCAGTCCATCCCGGGTTCCCTGCTTCGGTACAGACACCTGCGCGACATACCGGAACATGAGGTATGTTACGAACAAGCACGCGCGGGTGTCCTGGTGGGTACCGACCACTGGGAGCATATCGTGACAAGAGAACTTCGGACGGGCGGCGCCGACGAACCTGCCGCCTCCAAGACAAATCTCGGCTGGGTGATACATGGGACAACGCCGCGTCGAATGATCGTCGAAAGGGACTGCGTGCTTCACGTCCGAGAACAGCAGCAAGCGGACCTACGGCTACACAACCTGGTGGAAGAACACTTCAAGATAGAATCATTGAACATAGCCAGTAGACCGCGCATAGGTGAAGCCGACCGACGAGCAACGTCAATCGTCGAGATGACTACGAAGAAGACGCCGGGCGGGTATGAAATCGGCCTGCCATGGAAGAGAGATAATGTCCGCATGCCGCCGAGCTACAATGCCGCGCTGCGGAGACTTCTGAAGATTGAAGCCAAGATGGACGCCGCGCCGGAATTCGCAGCCGAGTACACCAAGCAGATGAACAACTTATTTGAGAAAAGGTATGCGGTTCCATGCGATGGCAGTGAAGGCGAGAGCAGCGTGTGCTGGTACCTGCCACATTTCGCTGTGACCAATCCCAACAAGCCAGGGAAGCAGCGATTGGTTTTCGATGCGGCAGCCAAAAGCCACGGGACTTGTTTAAATGACGAACTGCTTGAGGGCCCAGACTTGCTACTATCACTGCCGGGTATATTATTTCGATTCAGGGAAAAGGCAGTGGCAGTCACGGCAGATATAGAGGAAATGTTCCTACAAGTAAAAATAAGACCCGAAGACCAGCCAGCGCAGCAGTTTTTATGGAGGGGAAGCCGACGCGACACGCCGCCACAGCACTACAAGATGACGTCCATGATATTCGGCGCAGCAAGCTCTCCGTTTATGGCGCATTACATCCGTAATCATAATGCGCAGCACCACGCAGAACAATATCCAATGGCGTTAGAAGCGATAACGAAGAGCCACTACATGGACGACCTGGTGGTGAGCTACGCCGACGAGGAGGAAGCTAGACAAGCAATCGAAGAAATACGGACGGTGCACGCGGCGGCAGGCTTCAAGCTACGAGGATGGAACGCCAGCGATAGGAGCATGCTGAGGGACGTGCCACGAGAACTGCACGCCAGCACACCAACGCAGCTGGGAGGAGCGCAGCCAGCCCCGAAGATCCTCGGGCTAATTTGGGACGCCGAACAGGACGCGCTAGGATTCAACACAGCAATGAACAGGGTACCGGTGGAGGTGCGAGATCGCAAGCGCCCGCCAACCAAGCGCGAAGCATTAAGTGCGGTAATGTCAATTTATGACCCACTAGGCCTCTTAAGTTATTTCACCATCCGTGCTAAAATCATATTGCAGAGCCTGTGGCGCCTCCAGATTTCATGGGACGAACCAATACCTGAAGAAGAGGGCGAACAGTTTTCGGGCTGGCTGGCGCAGCTGGAAGCGGTCGGCGCGCTACGTTTACCGCGATGCTACGCAACGGACAACGTCGAAGACATCGAGCTGCACGTGCTATGCGACGCCAGTGAACAAGCGTATGCAGCCGTGGCGTACTGGCGTATGCGGCGAACGGACGGCAGCGTACAAGTGAAACTCGTCTCGGCGAAAGCGAAGGTGGCACCACGGCGCGCGCAGACAATCCCGCGCCTAGAGCTGCAGGCGGCGGTGATCGGCGCCAGACTCGCCGATCAGATAAGAAGAGAGCACAGGTATGACATATCTCGTACTTGGTTTTGGACAGACTCATCGACGGTGGTGCACTGGGTGCGCAACGATGCAAAGAGATACACGCCGTTCGTCGCGCATCGCCTCGGTGAGATTGGAGAACTAACACAAAGGGAAGAGTGGCGGTGGCTGCCGACTCATGAAAACGTTGCCGACGACGCCACCCGCCTAAGTTTCACCACGGGACATGATCGATGGTTCCAGGGTCCAGAATTCCTGACAAAGACGGAGGACCAGTGGCCCACGGAGAAGGAACTACGAGAAACTACGGACGAGGCTGATATACTGCATGTAAGCGAGCTGCCACGGAAGATGGAATGGCTGCCGGATCCAGAGCGCTTCTCCAAATTCCGCACACTGGTGGGAGCAACAGCAAGGGTGCTCGCATTCATCGACATACGCATCAGACACACGGCGACGAGACTAGAATGTCGCCACCTGGAGCAAGCCGAACGACTGCTGGTGCAGCGCGCACAGAACGACAGCTTTGGAGAAGACATAAAGCGAATCAAGGACGCGCGCCCCATCAGCAGATCCAGTAGACTGTACAAATTGGACCCGGTAATGGAAGACGGCGTGCTGAGAGTAAGGGGCCGCATAAACGCAGCCACGGCACCCGACACAATGAAGAAGCCGGTAATCCTCGACGGCCGGCACAGAATAACCAGACTAATAGTGTTACAGGAACATTGTGCCGCCGGACACGCCAACCGCGAGCGCGTCACCAACGACCTGAGACAGCGCTACTGGGTCATCCACCTGCGGCCTACAGTGCGCGCCGTGGAAAAGAACTGCGCGCTGTGCCGAGTACGCCGAGCAATGCCGCAGGTCCCAGCCAAAGGGGACTTGCCGCGCGCTCGCCTCGACCCGTCCCACCGACCCTTCACCAACTGCGGGGTCGACTACTTCGGGCCAATGATGGTCAAGATCGGACGAAAAAGAGAGAAGAGATGGGGCGCGCTGTTCACATGCCTGACATCGCGCGCCGTGCACCTGGAGCTCGTCGCATCTCTGTCAACGGACTCAGCCATCATGGCGCTGAGAAGGATGGCAGCTCGCAGAGGGTGGCCTCGTCTGATGTACTCAGACAACGGTACAAACTTCAGGGGTGCTGATCAAGAACTGAAGAAGGCGTACAACGAGTGGGCGCCGGCGCTACAAGAAGAAGCGCTGCGCCACCGGATGGAGTGGCGCTACATACCGCCGGGTGCGCCGCATCAAGGCGGTGCATGGGAGCGGCTGGTGCGGTCGGTGAAAACCGCGCTCGGCGCGACACTACGGGAGAAGGCGCCGCCAGAAGAGGTGCTGCGGACTCTACTCACCGAGGCGGAGTTCGCGGTGAACGCAAGGCCGCTGACTCACGTAAGCGTGAGCCCAGACGACCCCGAAGCCCTCACGCCCAACCACTTCCTGTTGGGCTCCTCAACGGGACTGCCGACGACGGGGCCGTGCGACGAAGCAGACCGACGGACCTGGCGCGCCAGCCAGGCGCTCGCCGACCACTTCTGGCGCAGATGGATCAAGGAGTACCTACCGACGCTCGTGCCCCGGGGGGAGGCGCGAAAGGACACGCGACGCCTCGAGGAAGGTGACGTGGTCATCATCGTGGACCACGTCTTGCCGCGCAACACATGGCCCATGGGGGTCGTGGTGCGCGTTCACGCCGGGCCGGACGACGCTGTGCGGGTAGCCGAAGTGAAGACCAAGAGCGGGATCTTCAGACGCCCCGTCAGCAAGCTCGTCGTGATGAAGGAGGCTACGCAAGCTACGCCGGGGGGAGGACTGTAAAGGACGAGTACACGCGGGCGGTAACGGGGCTCCCCGCGCAGCGGCTCCACGTGTATGAGGCGGAATATTAACGCTGCACGTGGAAGAGAGGCGCACCGCGGTTTCGACGAGGCGCACCGCGGTTTCGCCTATCGCGCTGTACTCAATACGCCACGTGTATTGCGTTTACACGTGGAGGAGGCGTGGCCTAGGCGGCAAATGCAAGACAGCCGCCGCCGCTTTTGGATGCCGCCGCCGCTTTGAGTCTCGCCGCCTTTTGGATGCCGCCGCCGCTTTGTGCCTCGCCGCCGGGCGGCCGCTTTGAATCTCCCCGCCGGCGACGCATATAAATAGCCCGAATTTTCAAATGGAGTTCAGTTCGAGCAAGTGCTTACTCCAGACCAGTAGCGAATAAGTACTAATAGTGATCAGTTCGAGCAAGTGCTTATTACAGACAAGTAGTTAATAAGTAATAGTGATTAGGAATTGTAATTGTAAAGAGAAAATATATGTACTTATGTATGTCGAAGGAAGGGTTTTATTTCGACCACGAACCCAAAAATTATACAGTCCACAACAATTATGTACGTACTTATATAATATGTATTGGTAAAGTAAAGCGTCTTGGGACCTAAACAGTATAAGTTTCCCGTAAAAGGAAAGTTGGGGACCTTATATGTTTGAACTTTGAACTCTTTAGTACTTCGTTGCTGATGCAAATGCTATTATCACAAAAAATATACTATCTATATAACGTTACATTTTATGTAATACTAGCGGTCCGCCCCGGCTTCGCCCGTGGTACATATGAAAAATAGATGTTGGCCGATTCTCAGACTTACCCGATATGCACAGAAAATTTCATGAGAATCGGTCCACCCGTTTCGAAGGAGTATGCAGACTAACATTGTGACACGAGAATTTGATATATAAGATTATCATAGATCCTATAATGGCTACACACATGCGAATATACAAGCAATATTAATCACGTATTGAAATCTTTTCTGGATGAATAACCAAAATTACGAAACCCTATAAACCTTACGAAAACAAATTTAAAGTCCCAGAAATCCCCTAATCCGTAAAGTATTTAATCTCAAACAAGTTCCTATAGTACTAAGCGGTTTTTACTTTACAGTAATTGAAAATGGTCCAGAGGAGCAAGGTCAGGATAATATTTACGCTACGCCAAGGTCAAGGGTACTGGATCGATCGGATGCTGCGAGAGGGACGGAGGTAGAGTGTGGTGGGGGAGGGAACGGGATGGAGGGTAGGCCTCTCAGTTGAGGGAATCGACCACAGAGTGAAAAGTATTCTAGTGTAGTTACGAGCACATTTGATGGAATCGCTGATGTTAACCACATGGTTAGGGCTTGTTAATCATAAATGGGTATAACAACATACAACAATTATGACGCCGTTGTACATCAACAACATTACATGCGTACAGCGAAGGTTTAACATTTGAAATGCACAAAACGGTTGATTAAACTTAATTAAATACTTATAATGTATTAATTGCGGGTAGTTTGTTTATTAAAACAAGCTTAAATGTGTTTTACAAACAGTTTGTAAGGCCCGATTGCTATTTATCATGATTTCATAGTTTTTTTTTCATCCAAAAATTAAAACGTAATATAAATAGAAAAGATAGATCACATTATTATAAAACCGTTAAAAACGAAAAAGACTTCATTGCAAATATACAACATCTTCTATAATTTCCTAAACAAGAGTTCAGGCAATTAACCCTATACATGTGTTAAACAGAAACCACGTGTAGGGATTGTACACACACATGATACAATAGGTGTATCATCCATGTTTACTAAATGTTACATATTGTTACGTGTTAATGGGTCCTCAATCCTCATTCCTCATGTCCATGATTCCATGTGGTATTACGATTAACGACATTTCTTTTTAGGCCTAATTTAAAACTTCGTAAAAGATCTATGTAGCTTTTCTTAAAACTTTTGTAAATCAACAAGAAAACAGATTTTTCGTTTTAGTTTCTTCTTTGTTCACTATTCATCTATACTAATATTATAAAGCTGAAGAGTTTGTTTGTTTGTTTGAACGCGCTAATCTCGGGAACTACTGGTCCGATTTGAAAAATTCTTTCGGTGTTCGATAGCCCATTTATCGAGGAAGGTTATAGGCTATATATCATCACGCTACGACCAACAGGAGTGGAGCCACGCGGGTGAAACCGCGCAGAGCAGCTAGTATTAAATACATGAAAAACTACTCCTTGTTTTTACTTAAGAATAATGATAGATAACTGTGTGAAATACCAAAATATTTTAACAAGTGGCAGAATAATGAGGTTTTGACTGTTTTTATTTTGAGTTACGCAAAACTTTCACTTCAGTAGTGACCTACGTAACGTAAGCAAGCGTAATCATTTTCTAAGATAAATTACTAGTAATTATCTACATGTAAATAAGAGAATTAATTGTTAATTAAAATAACATGCAGCTACCAACTTGGCCAGCTGCAGCGTGATGGATTATGTCTTCAAAATTTACGGGAAACCAGAACCCTTGTAGAGGATACCTAAGATTCGAGAATGGTTTTGATTTACAAAAAGTACGCGAGCGAAATCGCAGGCACAAGCTACTTTTTATTTTGTTTTTCGCTTAAATAAAAAATAAAATAATTTAATAATTCTATTCCTGAATTTTTAAACATACTTTTCGGGGTTAAATATAATTGAGTCCAAGCAATTAAAACTAAAAAATGTTAACCAAAACATAACGAGCACTTAGTTTAAAAGTCAATGTCGAGTATGAAACTCCAATTTCGCAGTATAAAAACTTATTACGCAGCTATAATAAAGAACATTTTACACTCGCCTCTCAACCTAGTTCCCACTGAGGTGTAATAATTGCACATGCTACGGTAAATTGCAGCTGAGGTGACAAGTACTCTAGATTTCATGTACTACCTCTTAATGTGCTCTGTGGTTTTAATAGCTGCTTGCTTGTGCCCTTTGTATGAATTTCTTGGGAAAATTAGAAGAATTCTGATTAGGGATTGGTTTTAGTGGTGCTTTTGCATGCGTCGGTGATAAATGGTTAAATCTGCAGTTTTATTAATAGCGTTTTAATTAAAAAGTGCGTCGTTATATCAACTGCCTGAATGATATCCAGCCCTTTAAAAAAGGCAAAAGATTGCCTAGGAAGGTCTGTAGATGTGATGTTAAATGGATGATGTTTCTATCTCAACCAATCTAATACGAATGCAGCAATTTTGATAATCATTTGGTTAACAGTAATAACAAAACTTTAGTCTCCCAAAAATCGAACCAGAGATCGTCGTACTACCGCTGTCTCCAGCCATTCCTATCCATGTATGAAACGAATTGTTACAACCCCTTCACGAGAACAAAAGCTGTGTTTTCACAATTGCATCTCATCGATCCAGCATCCTAGGTGTGTCAAGGCCGGGCCAAGTGCATGCGCTGATGCAATCAAGGTTAACACTCCTTTACGGTACTTGCAGCTTAAATAAGCTAGCTGTTACGCGTGGCTTCGATCGCGGTGATACGTGATAGAATAAAAAAAAAGACGTGTGGCACTCGGGGACTGCCACGGTAAAGCTATTGCATAGCATGCCTTCAAGCCACACCTCCGTGTCCGTCGGAGTGGAAAGCGTGAGGTTTTTTCGTTACGGAATTTCTCGATTCGGTCCCCGCGCTCAAGGCCCGCGATAGAAGCTATGCAATAGCTTATAATAATATTTACTTGTATGTTCCTCAGGTGCAAACTTTAACTTTCTGCTGAATGTAGAGTGAATTAATTTGTGAAGTCATTCGTGAGAAACATTTAAAAATACTCATCTTTCCTGTTTATTATATTACCAGAGGCTCTTTCCAATTTCGTCCTATTTGATTCAGTATTAAAACAGCCTATGTCATATGACAATTTTGAAATACGGTGGCACTCACCCACCTGTATACATTATTACGACAGAGTTTAGTATTATTATTCTAGTATTATTCAGCGTTAAGTTGTATACAATCCAAGACTGAAATTCGAAGACGTAATTGTGTAGTATAATACACAATGCTTAAATATACATATATTACATAAATATAAGGGATATCATAGTGTCTGCACGTACGTATTTCAGAATTCCCTCCATGTATCGCGCTTGTACATATTCTGATGTATACTGTATACGTAAATACATAATATGTATATGTATGTACATCATTGTTATCACATTACAATGCAGATTTGTGTCTGTCTCATCGTGATACGCGTACGTTGTTGTATGTAGAAGGTCGAATTTCGTCCACCCGGATCCTAGTAGGTATCATAATTAAATAAGTATATTAATCACATAAAGGTCTTTAAACATGTTTCTGAAAAAGTTTTGACCTTTCTGTTCACTATCACACTTGGAATGTTTTAGAATTCCTTTCAATTTTATGATAGATCTTTAGCATATAGACCACGCTTAAAAAACTATCTCTGGTCTACATATTAGGTGAGAATCTCATGATTTAGATATGGATTATGGAAGCAGAGCATCTATCTTCAAAACATCCAGTACAAACGTTTCTTAAAATACTTGTACGTAGACATGAGGAAATCGGTACATTTGTGAGTAAAATGGAAATTAGATATGCCACACACACGATTGAGTTCTCGATTGTGACATCCTATACTTATATTATGGTCCGGGAGCCAGCAGCAGATTTTATGACCAAGTTCCTCTCAAGCGGTAATTAGTAAAATGCATCAAAGTATAGTATTATGAAGCCTCGTGAACGTCAGCTGGAGCTCGGTTGGGGGGAAGAGCGGTTGTAGCCTCCCGTATCAGCTGACGGTTTTTCCACCAAGATACAGCCAGCTGACATATATATTTATCCACAGTTACATATAAGCTATCATCAGGTAAATTTTTGTTTGAGAGGAAATAACGGAAAATAAATTTTTCTTTAAATTTAACTTTCATGTTCGAGACACCAGCTGACGTATAATACACCATGTTGTAATCAGCTGACTATTTTTTTTCGTTGAGATATTGGGTTAGCTACAATTTGACAAATTTTTAGCTGAGAGGAAATGAATGAATGAATGTATTTTTTTTCCTATGTGCGTGGGAGGCTACAACCGCTCACCCCCCCAACCGAGCGCCAGCTGACGTTCACGAGGCTTTATAATACTATACTCTGATGCTTCTGACGAATTATCTCTTGAGAGGAAATAATGAACCCAATTTGCACCTGGCTCCCTAACCATTATAATGGCAAAAGTTTGTGGGTCTGTATGAACTATTTCCAAAAAACGTATAATTGGATCGGGATGAAATTTCGTACAAACATAAATTATATTGCCTTTGCCTTTTTACTTAGGTACCAGACATGGTTTCCCTACAGGCTGATATTATATTTATAATTTACTAGCGGTCCGCCCCGGCTTCACCCGTAGTACATATTTCGCAATAAAAGGTGGCCTATCTCAAGGTCTAAAGATTATCTGTGCCAAAATTCTATGCTAAATTTCATCAAAATCGGTCCAGTAGTTTTTGCGTGAAATCCATACATACAAACCTTTCCTCTTTATAATATTAGCTGTGATATTAGTATACTAGTATAGTATATATTGCTACTTATACAATTTAAATTCTCTATTTTTTTTAATATCCCTAAGTGGAAAGGGTTTCTTAGCAGACCAAAGTGTGCTGCTTTGATAGTTTTAGCAAAATTTTCACGTCCATCTATCATGCGTCATTGGACAATTTTTACAATATTACAATATTACTTGTTCTGGTTTTTTTCCGCAAAAATCTCATAGCTCTAACTAGCATATTTAACCACACACAATATAATACTATACTAGTAGTATAACGACAATGTCTGCCCATACACGTCCATCGGAATGTCATTTCTGCTATTTAAGTATTTAACCTTAACGTTTGCGAAGCAATACGTAATGCGCATTTATTTTTATTTTGATTATCTTTAGATACTACCGCCATATTGATAAGATAATTGCAATTACTCCAATAGGACAATGAATTATTACGCATTAATGACTAATGTAGACATCTGACTATATCCATATTGTACATATAAGGTTTCTAAGTATGGAAGATAGGCCTGCAGGCTACAACAGATATTTATAATAACAAAAAAGGCTTAAACAGCATCGTCCTATTTCTTAAAAATCTGCCTTATCAATGAATTTTTTATGAGTAATAAATGTTCAAATCTGGTTATTAAAATTGATTTCCAGTATTATCTATTGAAAGAAACGATAAGAATTTTCACAACGCATTGACGTTAACTTACAAGTGCCTGAATAATTTAGCAGATGTTTAACAGGATTTTTAATTTAGCACTTTATTACCTTTTACACTTTGTCTATTACAAGATACACTGCACTTAATTTTAGAGAACAACATCATTTAATCATGAACGAAGATTCTCAATATACTTACGAAGTAAAGTACACCAGCTCAGGTGTTCTCTGGCTTGCAAAATGTGCTTTTAATACAAAAAGCCGTATTTATTGCTCTTCTTGAGCACCTTTTAAAGACTCAAAGCAATTTCGCTGTAATGATGTCACGTTCTTGTATAATCGTTTTAAAATTATTTATTGGAATTGATTTTGTTTGTACGCTAATTGGGTGAAAATGGAAACTGGAAAGTGAGAAAAATTAAATGAGAGTGAGAAATTCAGTGAGAGAGCTTTTAGAAGAATCGTAAAAGAAAGACTACATGTAGTCTTCCTTTACATTAAGTTTTGGTAATACAATATTTGACCTAATTATGCCTGAAATAAATAAATACCTAAATAAAATTTTAAATCGGTCGATCTTGTTTGTTTGTTTACAACGACAAGTAGGACCGTTGCAGCAATCAATAAATGCGGACGAAGCCGCAAGGCACTGCTAGTAACTTTGTAATTAATTCAAATTCGCCGTGAAACTTGGCGAATTATTATATTAATTAATATTTTGCTCTTAGTTAATATCACTCCAAGTCGTATCTCTTATGAAACTGTTTTATTATTTGAAACTAAATATCCATCAATAAATAAAACCACCTCTTTTTTTCAATAAATCAAACCCAATACAATACAACACTACAAGCAAACGAACCGGGTCATATACAAAGGAATATATTTAATTATATACATATATCAATAAAACATCTGCAATAGCAAGTTGTTGATACAGATGTAACGAAATTCCTAGATCGAGCGACCTCGGCTGATTGGAACTTAAGGTAGTGTCAAACAGACTGCGACACGATACGAATTCTATTGCGATGCGATGCGAATATTTAAATAAATTTTATTGTTTAAATTATTTAATTATTGTATGTAATGTATAAACTTGAATACAGTAAATGCTATTTAGGAATATGCCTGAGCAAAATAGTTTACTAAATATTTTGAGTCTCGATTTCTATACTGTGTATTACAATTTTAATAAAATATTATATTATCTAATGAGATATTATGGATTTGGCATTGAATTGCGAAAACAGAGATCTAGAAATGGTTAGACGTATGGGAAGCAAAAAAGAAAATAAAATAAGACCAATAATAGTTTCATTTACAACGTTCGGCAAAAAACTCGCAGTATTAAAACATAAACAAAATTTAAAAAACCACGGAATGTACATTAAACAAGACTATCCTCCACAAGTGTTAGAAGCACGTAAGAAACTACAAGAACAGTTAGAAAAAGAAAAAGAGAAGGGAAACAATGCTTATATTCGACATAACAAACTAATAGTACATCCCCATAATACCACACAACACCAGTTCAATAAAAATATGGAACAAAACAAACAAAAAAAACGGGAACTAGAAATCACACCGCCAAATCCAAAACATAACATCCAATCCAATCCAACACAAAATACCGAGCCATCAACATCTAAAGGTCATGTGGCTAAAAAGAACAAAGTAACAGGACATCAAAGTCAATTAAGCAATTTCTTCCATAAACAAAACAATCAAAATAATAATTCAGATACTGTACAATCCAACTCGGACAACGAATAGCCAATATCCCTCCTCCAAAAGAAACAAACTAATACCACCTATTCATCCACAAAATATATTAATAAACAAAATGATAAAATAAAACACATCCCTCCCCCACAACGGCTTGTCACCGCGGGGGCAGTAGACTCTCACCCTCCAATAAAACAAAAATATTATATAGCTACATTTAATCTAAGATCATTAGCTAATGAAACAAGAATACTAGAACTTGAATTTGCTTTGTCGTCTATTAATTGGGACATACTCGGAATTTTCGAAGTCAGAAGAGAAGGATTAAAAATTGAACAGAGAAGAAACTACGTTTTATATTACTACGGCATGATAAAGGGACAGAAAGGAATAGGTTTTTTAGTCAGGAAAAGTTCAAATACAAAAGTTAAAGAGTTCCAACCTATATCAGACAGAGTTGCAATTCTACATGTGGATATATACGACACTTCCTTTTCCCTTATACAAGTCTACGCGCCGACCGAAAGCTGCAGCGAGACGGAATTAAAAAACTTCTACAATGATCTGGACATAGCTATAGAGAAATGTACCAATAAGATAATTTTAATGGGAGATATGAATGCTAAGATTGGTCAGACCAACTCGTACGAACATCTTGTCATGGGCAGCTTTGGGTGTGGCAAGCGTAACAAAAGAGGACAAATGTTCATAGATTTCTGTTTGAGGTATAAACTTAAAATAGTAAACACACTTTTTAAAAAACCTGAGAAGCTTAGATGGACTTGGCTCGCCCCAAATGGAAGAACGAAAAATGAAATCGACTACATAGCTACCAACTGTCCTGGAATTATCGAAAACTACAACGTACTTAGTAAATTTATACATCCAAGTGATCACCGAATCGTAAGAATAACACTTGATCTTGGCAGAAGAAAAAAATTAACCCGAGCTCGTTTCAATAACACGAGTTCTTCAAAGCTCAACTTTAAAAATTTTAAAAACAACATTTTAACACTCAATATCACTAATAATATTAGTGTTCAGGACTTTTATAACACCTTAATAAATGAAATAAAAAAATCACTAGAACGAAATTCACGAATACGCGAAATAAGAATTGAAACTGTAATGACAGACGAAATAATTAACATGAAGAAAGAATTACACAACCTTAGAAATACAGAAAACAAGACAAAAATAGAAAAAAAGAGAATTAGCCAACTTTACAAGACAATAAAAAGAAAAATAAAAAGCAATGATAAGGAACTTAGAATAAAGACCTTGGAGACCTTTTTAGAAAAGACAGGAGGTGTCAAAAAAGCATATAAATCACTCGAAATTAAAAAAGATTTACTGTCACAACTTACCCATCCTTCAGGTTCCTCAGTCTTTAATCGAGCAGGAATACTAGATCTAGCCACACAGTACTACAGAGACTTATATAAAACTAAGACCATACCAACCAAGTTGGATTCGTACACTACCTACTTGAATAACGATCCAATACCTGTCTTTTTGAATGAAGAAGTAGAACAAGCAATTAAAAATCTAAAATCTGACAAGAGTCCCGGTGCAGATGGAATTACCAATGAGATGATAAAAGCAGGTTCTTATATGATGGTGGAGACACTAACAAATTTATTCAATCTGATTCTCTCACAAAATGCAATACCAAATCAGTGGAAGGAGTCTGAAATAGTTTTAATATATAAAAAAGGAAGTCCAAAACTAATATCTAACTACAGACCTATAAGCTTAATATCATGTCTCTATAAAGTTTTCGCATCTACCCTATTACGACGATTAAGCCATATAATAGATGAGAGCCAACCGGTAGAGCAGGCTGGATTTATGTCAAAATTCTCTACAGTAGATCATATATTTACATTAAAAATAGTTATTGAGAAATGCGTGGAATATAACAGACCCCTATACATATTATTCATAGACTACTCAAAAGCCTTTGACTCAATATTTCATGACTCTATGTGGGAAGCTCTTCAAGCACAGGGTTTAGAGGCTGGTTACATCAATCTTTTAAAAGAAATATATAGAGAAAACTATGCAAGGATAAAGTTGGACACAAATGGTTCACCCTTTCCAATAGAACGTGGTGTTAAACAAGGAGACCCACTCTCACCAAAATTATTCATTGCGGTACTTGAAAACATCTTTAGGAAACTTGATTGGGCAGACAAAGGCATAAGAATAAATGGAAAATACTTGTCCCATTTACGGTTCGCAGATGATATAGTGTTACTATCAGAATGCCCGATTCAGCTTCAGTCAATGTTAACCACCCTCAGTGAACATAGCAAAAATGCAGGATTAGAAATCAACTATGACAAGACACAAATTATGACTAACAGACAAAAAATACCTTTATATGTAGACACAAAAGAACTGAAATATACAGATGAGTACATATATCTGGGTCACCTTATCTCATTTAAGTCCTGCACAGAGAGGGAGATATCTAGAAGAATAACTATGACATGGAACAAGTACTGGTCTATGAAAGACATATTTAAAGGACCAATACCAGTACGCTTGAAGACGAAGGCCATGAACAGCTGCTTGTTACCGTGTCTTACTTACGCATGCCAAACCTGGCCACTGACCAAAAAATCTCTTAACCAATTAAGAGTCTGCCAACGAGGAATTGAAAGAAGCTACATGAATATTCGATTAAAAGACCATATAAAAAATAAATCAATAAGGAAAGTAACAAAAGCGAATGACGTCGGTAATCATGTTCTTCGATTAAAATGGAGATGGGCAGGACACAACCAAAGGCAAAAAGATGAAAGATGGTCAACGATCATTACAAACTGGTTTTTAGCGGACAGGAGCCGAAAAAGAGGCAGACCCTATAAAAGGTGGCAAGACGACATTGTTGGTGTAGCGGGGAACCACTGGGTAAAACTGGCTAATGATAGGCAGAAATGGAAAATTTTGGAGGAGGCTTTCACCGCACAAAGCGGTCCTTACAATATAGAATAATAAGATAAATACTAACATAGAATAACTAAAAATGTCACTAACAATACACATAATTATATTAGTTTAAGATTTTATTATATAAAGTATTTAGTATTAAGTTAAAGTGTAAATTTTTGTAAAAGTAAGGAAATAAAAGCTTATATTATTATTATAATGAGATATTCTTCGAACGTGATCGATGTGTGATCGATGTTTCAATAACTAAAATTTCTAAGTCAACTTCTTTAACCGACTTCAATTAATTTGTATAATTTATCTTTACAACCGCTGTTATACCTTTTATGAATTAAAAAAAAGGAATAGGTTATTTCTCTACTAATGAATCCTTATTATTAATACAAGTCTAGTCTTAACCACTGAAACACAACCTCTGAAACATACTCGTCAACACCATTTATAAACAGAAGAATAACTCCAACATTCTATTAATTCGACATATTTCTGTATGAAACAGGCTTTATATATGTAGGTCATCGACAATTTCCCGTACCGAGTGTTCGTCATCGAATATTTATATACGAGATTGTAACACCGATGTATTTTCTTTTTTTTTTGCAATATATTCTTTGTGGCTCAGTGGTTAAGGCCTCTGAATTGGGAAAGTCGAAGATTCGAGAGGCTAGTGTGAAAAATATTAATAAAATTTAAAACTTAAATAAGAATTAGAATATTAAATATTGGGCATATTCTTATTTATCAATTGCTAAAGATATCATACATCATTGATCAATTTTTAAAGGCCAGTATCTTTGTAGATGTAATAATAATTAATCAGACCTTCTCAAGTAATTAATACTTAACATGGAATAAAATCCGCTATTCTAACTAATGTAAGGTTTCCAACGCTTCTAGAAATATTATAAAATGTCAATAAATCACAAATTAACAAATTGAAAGTGAGCGAACACTTTACAATCAAGATGTACTATTTCTCTAAAAGCAAATTTTAATTACAATCAATTTATTCATAGGCCTTTGTATATTAATTTCAATTTACTTGACGCTGTTGTATTCGTATTTTCTTGCGTTTGATTTTAGCTGAGTACTTTTAAAAATTAAACTCTACAATGATAAAATATCCTTTGTTGCTATAGAAAATAATTTAACAATAAACAATAAATTATATTCCCTAGTAATGCTCACACAAACAGACGAATAAAATCAACATGCTCATTGCTCATACACTGTAAATGATTATAGTAATTATAGTAGGTTAAAAACTTAATTGAGCTGATTACCTTCTGCACTGGTTGCCGGGAAGAGATCACTACTAAGTGATAAGGCCGCCAAATACACTAAATTTTTGTATATTTTGGTACCTAAGACTATTTAGTTGTATTAAAGAGTAAAATAAATAAAATAGTAAATACCAAATCTAGTTTAATCATTTTCGCGTTACACACAAACAAACAAAAAGTATTATTCTTGTGTAAACGCCGCCTTACACTATGAAATTCAAATGATACTGAAATATCTCAAGTTTCTCCCGCTCTAGAAATCTTCGTTGAATAAATTAAGAGAGAAAAACGTTTTCTTGTTAATACAATCACATCGAATTACGCCAAATACGGTTCTACTGTAAATAAATATATACATTATACTTGGACATTTCGTACAATGTTTTTATGAATTTATTCATTCATTTATTCAATGACTAGCTTTCGCCCACGACTTTGTACGTGCATCCCCGTTTTTTTTCCGCAAGAATTTCGGGAAATCCTTTCTTAGCGGATGCCTACGTCCCAACATCTACCTGCATGCCAAATTTCAGCCCGATACGTCCAGTGGTTTGGGCTGTGCGTTGATAGATCACTATATCAGTCACCTTTGAGTTTTATATATATAGATGTTTAGTTTAAAACTAAGCAACGTTACTATGATGGTGAATTACCAAGTACCTACAACGGGAAAGGCCAAGGAAAGGCACACACAACAGTATAGGACTAATTACTAATATGTTCGATTTTACGCGAAAATTTCGAAATTAAAGACTTTTTCACGGATTTTAAACGCGATGTGGTCGACCGCGACGGGGAGTCTTCTGATTCCCGAGACCCCGCTCGCAGTAATGTGTGAGAAATGTAAATCGCCTTAAAAGTATTTATTCTAAAAGTACTAAACAGGTGCACTTCCGCGTTACATAACTAGTCAATACAAATAATACATACCCTTGTACTCAGGGGTGTGTTGTGACGCCGGCAGCCATAGCGACCGGCGGCCCCGACGCGGCCTGGAACAAGTTAACACTCATTATTGATAGGAAAATTTATTTGTAGTACTCAGGAGAACTATAAAATAGCCTTACAAAGAGTAATATTAAAAGTATAAGATCCGACCATAAAAGTGAAGTCCCGTGTCCCCTAGTGGGGTATAGGGCAGATGCATTATGAATACATGTTTCACTGATCGATTTTCTTTAGGGACAAGTAGGTGATCAGCCTTCTGTGTCCTGCCAGACCGAGACATTTTTGAAGTGAAAACTTCTTTAGCGGCGTTGAGCACTTTTTCTGTAATGGGTATAAAATCTTTAACTCGCGTCAGGACACGTGACCTGATCGAAAAAGCGTAAGACGGATGGATATCAAACATGCTCAACGTTAATAATCAAGTTTTCACTTCTGCCGGCACTCCCGGAGTGCAACCCGTCTTTTTTTTTCTTTGTCTCCACCGGGAATCGAACCCAGGACCCCTCGGATTATCGCTCACGCGTCAACTGTGCCAAGGAGGCGGTTCAGACTTCAGACCATAAGATCTCTGACAAATAAATTTTCAGTTCATTTCATTTCCACCAGTGGTTATGTAATATGATGATACAAAATCTGTTCAGCAGATAAAGCCTTAGAGTCACGGACAAAGAGATTTACTGAGCATTTATAATAATAGATATTGATTAGCTTTGCACTTGACCAATTCATGTATAGATAAGTAATGTTAGAGAATTCTAAGAAAGATAAACAAAAATTGACCGCCTCCTCGGTACAGTGGTTGACGCGTGAGCGTAGAACCGAGGGGTCCTGGGTTCGATTCCCGGTGGAGACGAAAAAAAAATGTCTCGGTCTGGCAGGACACAGAAGGGTGATCACCTACTTGTCCCTAAAGAAAAATCGATCAGTGAAACAGATGTATGAATAATGCATCTGCCCCCTACCCCACTACGGGGACACGGGACTTCACTTTTTAAACAAAAATTTGGAAATCTAGGTGCAATAGTGGCAAATATTCTACCCCTAATGGGAAAAGACAAAATGTACCAATGAATAGTAGAAAATAACATTACTAAAACAGTGAATTATTTACTAACATATCCTGAGTAACATAAACAATTTTGTTTGTGTATTCATGGATCCGTCGGGAACCTCTTTCCTCGAAGCGTCGAAAGACATCCCGTGGGAAATATTAGAAACAGTCAACATATAAATATTATCTAAATCGGTATTATTCTTAATATAACTTTTTCTGGTAGAGATTGCTACTAGATGATAATGTTTTGTATAGAATAAAAGCTAAAGTTTATAAATAATACTAGCGGTCCGCCCCAGCTTCGCCCGTGGTACATATGAAAAATAGATGTTGGCCGATTCTCAGACTTACCCGATATGCACAGAAAATTTCATGAGAATCGGTCCACCCGTTTCGGAGGAGTATGCAGACTAACATTGTGACACGAGAATTTTATATATAAGACTCTACTTGGGTCATCCGCTTGCTTGCGAACATTCGAACAATGATATTAACACTCATTCGCAAATGTGGTCCTATAGCTTCTTGTTTGCGTATTCGTGCAAATGTGAGTGCATAAAACAAACAAATGGTACGTGACAAAATAATCGCCTTAAGCTGAGCAAGATTCATTTAAAGATTATTTCACTTATGTAAAGCTACATTATCAGCCACCAAATTAAAAATAGGTGCACGAAATCATGTGACACAACAAGCATACCTACATTTTAACATAAACTCCTATTTCCAAAGAAGTCTTGACTTAAGAGCAACTCAATTCTCTAGAGTCTCCATTGTGTTTATACCGACCATAATATAAGGCCGAATCCCAAATAAATTTATTCAAGGACAAATTTATTCCAATTTTGTTGTGGTTTGAATTAATTTTATCATAACGAGTTGTTTAAGTATTTTTTGCTTTTTTATATCTGGCAACACGCTTTCTCTGTGCGCCTACGTTATAATTATTATGCCAGAAATATTGGTATATTATTGTAGGTGTAATAATAAGACCCTTGACAGTCATTTCTTGAAAGCATCGTGAGAGGTATTTTAAGCTACTGTTGAGTTTTACGAATAGGACGTATGCTTCTACAATCGGAAATAAGAGTTATTAAATTTAAACGGAATTGAAACGCTATTAATGAATTACATATTTAATCCGAATCTTTCGAATACTAAATAGAGTCAACAATTTGCTCTCAATTTATAAAAAATAAAATTCCTATTAATTTAATTTATCATTAAGGCATTGATATCGATATAATGTTTAAGGAAGCCCTTAAGGGCTTCCTTAAAATACCTTCAAAATCTATACTAATATTATAAAACTGAAGAGTTTGTTTGTTTGTTTGTTTGAACGCGCTAATCTCGAGAACTGCTGGTCCGATTTGAAAAATTCTTTCGGTGTTAGATAGCCCATACGACTACGACCAACAGGAGCCACGGGGGTGAAACCGCGCGGAGCAGCTAGTTACTAATATGTACAAGGAAATACGTAACATTATAAAGTATTGGTATTTAATGGCATATAGAAATGTCGTGCCGCCTGCCTGGCGGACCTTTCTTTTGTTGTGTAAACTAACATTTATGTTTGTAAATAGTAAAGGGCACTGGCTATATAATAGATCCGCTTTCGCTTCGCTTCGCTTCACATTCATAATACGTTGCTGAAGGTTCCCAGTTCTCACTACGAATTTTAATATACCCGTCTTTTGGCAACATAATAATTATTATCACATATTCTAACGTTACGTTGTACGATGTAACTTTACTGTTTACAGTAAGAAGGGTTATAGGTACATCAGAATAACACATGAGCTATAGAAACACTTGATTTTGCCCGCAGGTTCGTCCGCGTGTAACTGCACGGCACAAGTACCTTTTTTTAAGTGGGAAAATCTTCCAAAGATAACACGTCCCCCGGGGAAGGAGCCGTGGGTTATGTCTTATGTCGGATTCCTACCGACTAAAACCCCACTGTGTTCGTCGAGCCGCTTCAATGATGGGGCCGCGGGTATTGGTTGGAATTCTTCCGCGACCCACGGCACAAGTACTTAGTAAGTTTATAATAAAATTAAGACCTTAATAAAATAATTTTGTCATAACAAAATATAAAATTCCCGTGATATAAGTATTTTTAAAAAATCCGGCTAAAAACAGACAGACGGGCAGATTAAATAAAATCTAACTAAACAATTAAAGGTCGGTTTACACAGTTCAATATCCTAATAACAATCGATACACAAGGTAAAGTTCAATGTCTAGACGCAAAAACTGCGCGGAAACCTTGGTGCACGCTATTGTGCGCTTGCGCATTTATATCGTTTTTGTTATGATAATGTTTGAGATTTATTGCGTATTGATACGATTCCTGTAATAACGGATTTACTTTTTTTGTAGAAAGTTGAAATATGTTGATGAAGTGTCAATTATATCGGCTAACAACATCACTAATCAACTTTTTATCAGCAGCTTTAGGTGCATTAATACGGAAAAATAATCATAAATCGTAACTATATGAAATGATATGTACATATATTCAATTGAGTAATTAAATTTAAAATCGTCATATTACAAAGAAATAAGGTACAACAAACAGCATGAAAGCAGTTTGTCAGACAGATACAGTATAGTAGGTACCTATATCTTTTCAGGTAAATAATTGTACAGTTTACTTTTTATAAATAAATATCTAATTCAATTAGCTTTAGGGCTGATTTTTCAATCCTTGGATAAAACTTATTCGTCGAATAATGTATAAAACACCATTTAAAAAACGTATTCTAATTGCCCGTATTTGACAGTTTACGTGACATTTTAATATTATCGTGTAATACTTTATTGGACGGATAAGTTTTATCCAAGCATTGAAAAATCGGGCCGTAAATTAATATAGTCCTCATTATTACCATAGTATAACATAATAATATGTATAAGCAGTAGTTTACTTAAGACCATACCTTAATCATAACACCATCACGAAACAAATAAAATTTGAATCAACACAATGTGCACACCCTATCGATCGCTGGGCCAAGATTGATGCTATTTTAAGGATCAGGATAAGCATTCCAGCCCGGCTCAGTTATATTTAAGGACTTAGTGCATAGTCTTAGGTTACTCACCTATGTTTCAAGTGGATATAAATGGTGGAATATTGATTGGGTGTATAAATATAAAGGTTTATGGTATTGAAGTTTGGAATGTATGATATGTATTCACTGCAATAAATTACCTACCTATAGACACAGAATAATGATTAGTACCTAACCTATAGAGGAGCTTTAGAAGATAAAATACTATATTCATAAATAACTGGCCTATGTTAATCGCAATTATTCCAATTGATTCTACACCTTAGACATGACAAAGTTACATATTCCTTTTATGATTAAAGATCTAAACCAATTATAAATATTATTTGGTAATTCTGCACCCAAAGTAATAGTCGAGTCACTATCGACCTCACTAGAGTTGCTAATCACTGTACCGCTAGTAACATCAACTAAAATACACATAAAGTGTCAAAATAATGAGTTAAAAACTTGAATTACATGTATAATTGCAGTTCGAAGGTGAACAATTACGTAGCGATTCGAACAATACGAGTTACGAAGTGACCTCAATGTGGGAATGGGCACAATTTGATATACTTAATGATATTTTACTGTGGCTTTTAGATTTTGTTGTGGCGTTAGAGTAGGTATATATTCTATGGTTGTGGTAATGTATGGTAATGCAATTTTTTGTAGTGGTAATATCTGAATTGGGAATTGGGAAATATTAGGAACCTTGCTCCAGCAAAAGTAGATAATGTATGATTCCAATTTGATAATATTAACCAGTAAGTATTCACAAATTACAAGTCTATACTTTGAAAAGAATTCGATTCTTGGCAGAAAAAGATTGAAGTCCCATTTTCCATTGTATTGTATGGTCCCAAATTCCCCTAATGGATTTTATTTACAAGCAAATTTCAGCCTTCCATACCTTAAAATACGGAACACCACCTGATAATTTGGATTCAGTTAAAATGTCGAAATTTAGGGCAGCGTCAAGAATTTAAGGAAATTTGAGAAGCGGCAGCCGTCGCCATAATTAGAAAATCTTCATCTCCTCAAAATAGGAGATGTCTTGACTAATTTTAGTTCACTTTAAAGCGACGTCGCTTTAACGATATTTACTTCAAGTGACTTATGAGATTATTTAACATTCTTCACTTTAAAGTGCTTTTGTAATCTGGGGCAAGATGCCACTAATATTTTGAGTGGAATATATACAAGTCTGTCTATATGTTGCTCAATGTATCCGTTTTGACTGACAGTGTGAAAAAGCCTGTATATTCCTGTTTTGCCCACCGCTATTAGGGTGTAAATAAGTTTGTGTTATTTTATGCCTTCATGCTTTACTTCTCGACTAAAAGACATGGTACATATTCCTGACATAAAGAAGCGAGTTTCTAATATGTAGTTCTGACCTAAATACTAAATAACTGAAATAAATAACTTTCTTTCTTATAAAATTGTTGCTTGCGAAGAGCAATATAACATTAAAATACGCTTATTTTACATTATTTGAATCAAAAGCTATTACATCTGTCGCCGGAACACGCTTCGCTGAATAGATATCCGTTATTGTATATTTAATTTTATATTCATTCGTAAACGACAGTAGACACTGGGAATGAATAATTTAGTAAATCCTGTATTGATTTCAAGGCATTTGTATCAGAAATGGATATTGTGAATTTTATTAAAGATTACAATTGACAAAGTAACAATTTATTAAGTCTATTTTTTTTTATTTGAATGTATCGTAGGTTTATTTTAGGATAATCAATCGTCATAATCGTCAAATCGTCATCAATGAGAGAGTATAAATGAAATCAAAGACGAAAAAAAGATTCAAAAATTGTAAGAAAAGACGGTTCGTTCAGTTGCAGTTGGTAAGAACAGAATGTAAGCAGACTATTTAATAATTTCTAAGTTCTCTAAGTTCTAAGACTAAGTTAAAATTGGTCAGAATAAACTCAACAATAATATAAGGGAAACTACAAGTAAAAGCAAGCAATCTATCAAAGGCCTAATTGCCTAGATTTTCCATAGGCTCGGGTATTTTATGATTTTAAAGTCAAATGACTGCGAAACGTTCCCAATAAAGGCCTGTGACGACTTTATTGGATTTTTAAGCCGTTCTTTGAGACGAGATTTATTTTATAACGAGAATTTCCTGATAAGCTTTCTTCACCCAGTTTTGCTTGCGGGCTTGAAGGTGTCACGGTTAACACTCCACCAAATGACATCCCTGTGTTCTAATTATATATTTTTAAATACATTTCTAAGTGTTTTTATTTTTTATGTTTTAAGGTAGATAAATGGTAGATAATAAGAGTTTTATTTAATATCCCAAACATACGGTCACAGTATTACAATATATTTCCTATATATTTATTGTAAGACTGTGATACCTTTGGGATTAAACAAGAAGTAATAAACATACCTAATACGGAATACCCTACCTATACAAATAAAACTGCGCAGTAAAAGGTAATCGAATATTTTAAGCCTTGTTTTATTTTGAATCAAACCCCATTCCTGTTAACTGTAAAGCCGAGTGAATACGTGCTTACCCACTGTGCATGATATTCATCACGTACATTTTACATGTTTTTACTAGCTTCATCTGTATGTTTGTATGTAACCGATTCATTTTGACTAAACGGACAGATTTAATTCAAACTTTGTACACTTATCAAGGACTAGCTTTCCGCCTGCGGCTTCGCCCGCGTTTTCAAAGAAAAACCCGCATAGTTCCCGTTCCCGTGGGATTTCCGGGATAAAACCTAGCCTATGTTACTCGTGGATAATGTAGATTTCGAATGGTGAAAGAATTTCGGAAGAAAATCGGTCCAGTAGTTTATGAGCCTATTCATTACAATCAAACAAACAAACAAACAAAGTTTTCCTCTTTATAATATTAGTGTAGATTGGTGGCAATACATACAATAATTTCACGAGGTTAACAGTGTTTTTTTTTTCGTATTTTTAAAAGTAATTATTTTCTATTCAATTCAAATAATTTCAATGAATTTCAATAATAATTTCTAATGAACTGATTTGTTATTATTGTATGTACAAGTATTACCTACCTATGTAATTATAAATTCATTCATAAACATAGTTTTATTCAGGCATTTACAATTGCTGCATTTTTTTTTTATTTTTTTTTTTTTTATTTACAATTGCAAGTATTTCGTGATTTTTAAAATCAAGCATGTCCACTCAATCGAATCTAATCAGATAGTTATAGCCATTTACGAAAATCCCGAGAAATATACACACACTAAATTCAACAAAAAAAGTACATTGGTATTACACCCTCCTCAGTTTTTACCATTTAGCGCAGTCAATAAAAATTTACAGACTAAACACGTAATTCCCATAAGTTGAAAGTTATCCATTGCACAGTCAGTAAGAACTAAGAACACGAACACTCGATAAATCAATAATGTTGTGTGTTTGTATGAGTCATCGAACTTAAGTAATTTTATCCCGGCTTAATTAAGGAGTTAGCGCAACTAAGGTATCAGACTTTCAGTGTTTAAAAGTTTGTATTATCAAAAGTTTAAAAGATACGTGTGTTTAATAAGTTTAGAGAAATATTGCACAATGTTAGTATAAAAAAATTTATCAAATGTGCAGTTTACACCGAGATATATTATGAGCTATCATAACTATAACGTGAGTATAAGTATTTATTTTACAAGAATTATTGATTGTATATCAAAGACCATTTTGTAGTTTCAAATTATAAAAATAAAACATGGTTTGCAATATCCATACTAATATTATAAATGCGAAAGTAACTCTGTCTGTCTGTCTGTTACTCAATCACGCCTAAACTACTGAACCAATTTGCATGAAATTTGGTATGGAGATATTTTGATACCCGAGAAAGGACATAGGCTACCTTTTATTGCGAAATATGTACCACGGGCGAAGCCGGGGCGGACCTCTAGTCTTCCATAACTTTAATTCAATAATGGCAACAACAAAGATATAACATGATATATATGCAATCACCAAATTAACTAATTATTCAGTGATTCACGTGGGTATAATAATAAAACTTAATTGATTACAATTATTGCACGTAGGTAGGTACAACACTGAAGTTAGTTTCACTCTTTCCGTCCTTATCTAACACATTACAAATCATATCTCCATCTCCTTTCGCAACTCACTTCAGAGCTGTTTGTTTGTTTTAAGTACTATTTCGATTTTCTAATCGTAAAAGGGCTTATTTCGAAACGTCAAATTAGCGGCGCCCACGCAGCGTGGGTTTTGACGATTTACAATACGAACAGATTTCATTTATTCTCGTTTTTATGGTCGTGACACATATAGGTTATGTCGTTCCCACAGTACAGTTAGTTTTCTGTTAAATGATTTACAGCCTTGATGAACTTTGTTGCACTTAACTAGCTGACGCCCGCTACTTTTCACTAAGGGTGGCTTGCACAACGATCCTTAAATGAAATTAGGGACTCCTTAAACGTATTTACTTCACTAATCACGATTAGCGTCTTGCATTACGAAAATAATGCCCAATAAACACGTTTAGTGAACTGTCAAAATTAAACGCTCCTAAACGGCTATTTAGCGCTGCGTGTTTAGCGGACGCCATCTTTTAATGCCAGCTGATTTGTCGTGGTGTCCCATATACAATTTACTCTGTGGTGGTCAGTGGTGGTGTTTTGTGTGTGCATCGTTACTTTAGTTTACAATGGATTTATGGGAATTCTCGGATGATGATGAAGAGATAATTGAATTTATAGCTCGACCTATTACTGCGAGACAACTTTTTCCAAGATCGGATTTATTTAATACGCTTTCAGATGAGAAATTCGTCCGAAGATTTCGTTTGACAAAAGCAACAACAATAATTTTACTAGAGCGAATCGAACAAAGCTTAAAATACAGGATTGATAGGTAAATAATTATGTAAATTCTTTTATATAAATGATCAATCAATTTTTGTACCCTATCAGTTGTTTTGGGGCCTTAGAATAGCTCGTCGGTCCATTTCACGAATTTTTTTTTAAGAAATGCAACCATTTTGCTCTAAGTCAAGTGTACAACGCACGAAAACTTAAAAAGGAACGCAAGAAACTGCTTTACCGACTCCCTAACTACGATTAGTTAAATTACCATCCAAACGGACATGGGCAAGACCTTTTTAATTGTATTTAGGCTAAACATATTTAGCAAGTTAAACGCATTTAACTAAATTCTGTTTAGACCAAATGTTACGCAAGCCGCCCTAAGTATCTTATTCAGATTGCAGTATTGTCAACTTGCAAATATACATGTTGTATTTACTTTATGTGATTTTACGATTGAAGATGTATACCTACAGTTTTATACACCTTTTTAGTAATTAACTATGTATTATACGTGTCGATAGGTAACTATAGCCCTATAGGACAAGTCAATGTTTGTGAAGAAAAACATTAATGAAGCACATTGTTCTACATTCATATTTTACTGGCTATTTTTAAGAATCTAATTTGTATAAACAAAGACGAGCAGAATTCAAAAACAGAAAAGAAACACTTGTTCTTAAAAAACACTTTTCATACCTATTGCATGATACATTAATTTCCTAAGACAATAAAGGAAAACGCGAAAAGCCATACTAAAGATATTATCTAAATATAAGTATGAATTACCGTAATTTGGCCGCAAATTTGATTATGACAAATTCAATTAGGTTTGCGTCGTAATGTGATTAGTGTCGTAAAATCACCTTTTTCATTAACGTCATGACTTCGCATACCTTTGTTTGATGATATTTATAAATTAGAATATGTATTTTCAGTGTAAAAGCACAGATTAATAATAGTTTCTTTGGAAAAGGAATTTTAGCTATTTTAAACGTGAAACTGTGTAATAATGGAAATTTTTTAGTTGTCCTTTCGAAAACTACTAAACGAATTTAACATAAATTTTTGTTTATTGGTAGATTAGAACCCGAAATTTACACATTGTATCCGGATACATCTCAAATAACACTACAGATAATGAAAATGAATTAAACATAACGTATAATGCAGTTCTAAGTATTAATATAAACTTAATTTGTTTCATGCAAAACTAACTTCTGTTTTAAACCTTCCTCATAATTCTAAATTCCATAACGTAACCTAACCTAGGTCAACTATACCTTTTAGTATGCAAATAAAAGGTCTAGGTCATACTTTACATTGTTTACTATCTGAAGGTTACAAGGAGAGGCAGGAAGTGGGAGCAGTCTAACTAACTATTGTATGTTGTGATTGTTAATGAAATAATATGTTGTAAGTAGTGAATTGGTTGAATCAGTTTGATTGTGTTTTTGGAAATTGAAAGCAAATTAGAAAATATGAAAATATCGTATTTCTTATTAGATATTGATGTTTGATGTACTATTTTTAGTGCAAAATATATTTCGTCTGTTTAAATTAATAAATAAAATAAGTATAAGTATCTTATAATTTCTACCTGGTGCTTGGAGAAGTCGCAAGATGAAGTACCTAATTAGGTATTAGGATACCATAAACGTCTTTATGATAGATTTTAGTAATTCACGCAGAAACGGCTGATCAAATCTGAATGAAAATTTGGATTCGAGTAAGTTTATTCAACTTTAACCCACCACGCGTTACAAACAATTTATTAAAAATTGAATAACAAAGTTTATAGAAAATTTCACCTGATATCCCACAAAGTCGCGGTTAAATCGATTGCTATCAACAAATAATAGCAATTATATAATTGGTATCTTCGGGGAGCAAATATCAAATGAATTCCCCTTTCGAGGGGTCTGAACGGATTTCCCTGTTGTTATTCGCGTCAATTGATTTGTCACTGACGAGGTTTCAACCGCGCCAAGGGCGTTGTTTATCAATTTATTTTATGTGATACTTTTTTATGAAAATTATTAAAATGTATAACTACCACGTGAAAAAAAGACCTTGAAAAGGCGAATGATAATGAATGATAATTTATAAAGAAGTCGGATTCTTGAATGAAATTTAAGAAATAATTATTTCCTGTAAGACGTTTTTCCTTCACAAACATCTGAAAATGAGTTTATCGGTTTATTCTTCCATTTACCTGCAACGGAGCAATAGTCAAGATTTCATGCAAAAGAATCCAGGCACTTGAGTAGTTACTTACCTAGGTGTGAAATGTACAACATTACCAAGAAAAAATTTTAATTGGAGCAGAAAATATTTATTATAACTTATAATGATGCGTTTGTGGACTCGTGAGAGCGACCTACACGTGCAAGTCTTGTACCGACAGCAAAATCATTTTGTTGCAATTTTTTTAATTCAAAAAATAACAATTGGCTCAATAAGTTTTGAAATCTAACTGGACATAAAGGCTGGCTTTTGTTTGATAAAAATTGACTCATGTTTTTGAAATTAGTATTTGGCATTACTTACACATTTTATTTTGTAGATACACACTGCAGTTTAAAGGCAATAATCAAATAAATCATTATGTAATTTCATGAGATAAAACGTTACATATATGACGTCAGTTCATATTTCTATGCACTCTGCCGACCTTACAAGTCACAAAGCTTATAACTCAAAGAAACGTACGTGTAAGGCACATTCTCATTGTCTTCATTTATTATGCCTTTGTGTATGAGAAATTAATTATTTCTGACCCACATTTTTCTGAAGACTATACTTCGAGGATTATGGCCCGATTCAGTGCGACGCGGACCGTCCGCACGCGGACTAGGTTTTGCGTCCGTCGCGGATGATTTTGTCGTTCAGTGCGATGCGGATCGGGATCGACTGTAACCCTCTCGGTTTGCACATTTGACGCAGCCGCCATGACAACGACAGTACTTTACATCCGCTCCGCGTGACTGTTGTCCGCCGAGCACTGAACAAATACATTAGAACCAGGCACCGTCCGCCCGCGGACATCCGCGGCGCGGAGGAGCGGCGCGGAGCGATTTCGACCGCGCGCGGATAGCTCTCCGCGACGCGGACAGCTCCGCGTCGCGTCGCTCTGAATGCGCTGTAAGGTTTCATACATTTTACCGTCCGTCGCGGACGTCCGCGTAGGTCATCCGCGTCGCACTGAACAGGCCCTATTAGGCAAAGCTTGCTAATCGACATTGTCATATGTTTACGAACTTCCTATAAAATCTAATTATAAGTTAAATGATCTTTTGTGTTTGATAACACGAGAGATATCTTCAGTAATATTCATACAGGAGAAATTTAATGACATGTGAGATGGAAACGTTGTTAACAATAAGTACCTAGGCGACCTAACTTAGAGCGTATACGCACTATGCGGGTAGCCGCATTGCGGGTAGCCGTCCGGCTGACCGCAAGCACAATTATGTACGTAATATTCATTTCTATGCGCACTTTGCGGTCTGCGGTAGCCGCATCGCAGTGCGCATAGAAATGAAAATTACGAACATAATTGTGATTGCGGTCAGCCGGACGGCTACCCGCAATGCGGCTTCCCGCATAGTGCGTATACGCTCAGGCTACCTATAGTCTTTAGGTTCCCTAAGTTTTCATTAAAAGAAAATCATCAGTATAAAATCACTTTATTCTTACGTGACAAAGCTTTTACTTTTTGTACATAAAATAACATTCAAAAAACATATGACACTTATCACTGTGTAGTGTTCTCTACCAGACAACCACGGAAGGAAAGGTTGAATACCTTACAGAATAGGTCTACAATCTTTGCTTCTTGACTACTCTGTGTGAAAAGTCCTTTATTTATCTACAATAATCTAGCCATCTAGGTACATATATCCTAGACATCCACTTGACAGAGTAAGGATTAAGGAACACATGCAGAAAGTCGCAGGAGCACCCTTAACCCATATACCCGCATCCTTCAGGTATAATCTCGTGATCATAGGTACAGGATAACAGGGTACCTACAATATTTTTTAATATTATCCTACTAATATTATAAATGCAAAAGGAGTGTGAGGATGGATGGATGTTTGTTACCCTTTCACGCAAATACTACTGAACCGATTACAAATTGAATTTATATTTTTTTATTTTATGGCATTCAAATGCTTTATAAATATAAATTTATAAAGAATAGAAAAAAGCCTCGTGATCGAATTTTTTCTATTCTTTATAAATTTATACGATTACAAATTTATCGCGGTGATTTCTTATTCCCAAGGGAATTTCATTCAGCTACATTACTTTACTTTTTCATTATAAGGTAAACCATTCCTATTATAGAGCTTTATAATATTGCTACATATTTGCTCCCGAGTTAAATGAATATTGATACAAGCACACCCACAACAAATATGAAACAAAATATTATAAAGCAGCAAACAATTATTGTTATAATAACATCAAAAACCAATAACATAATCTTATATATATAAAATTCTCGTGTCACAGTGTTAGTCTGCATACTCCTCCGAAACGGGTGGACCGATTCTCATGAAATTTTCTGTGCATATCGGGTAAGTCTGAGAATCGGCCAACATCTATTTTTCATATGTACCACGGGCGAAGCCGGGGCGGACCGCTAGTAATAATATAACATGTTTATAGAAAGCAATTTTATTAAATATAAAAATAATACGTAGTTGAAAGTTGAAACCAATATATATTCAAAACAATTTTTATTTCATTTATACCACGTCCGCATATTTCGAAGTGAATTTAAATCGAATCTTCGAACAATTTTCTATGATATGAGCATTCCTTGATCCTTCCAACGCGACGGCCACGTCTATAAAAGTGATGACGTCACATTACTTACTATAACTACAGTATGTTGTTATTTGAAATCGATAAATATATTTATGCAATGATTCTAATGCAGTACAGTAATTATGAATACTTTTAAAAGGTACAAAATTGAATAAAACAGAAATCGTTTCGCTACAGCAATGTTTCATATTTATTACCAAGCTAAATATTAATTGCCATTTAAAGAAATTTACTTTAACTTAAAGGAACTCAATTATTCTACAATTGATAAAATTTAAAGTGTGTGGACACACATTTCGCGTTTCTTAAAATATCTTGTGTTTAACTCACAACCAACCTGCATTACCTGACGAAATGTAATGGGAAGTAGTTACGATTTTCCAGAAATAATCACCCTGTATATACTTGGGTTCGCCTCGAGTATACTTGGTAACGTAACGATGCTTCAATATACGAATAATCCATAATCTTACTGGAATTCTCGAGATAAAAATATACCTGAGAGATTTAAGGTGAATTTAATTTGTAGTCTTATTTTACGGCAATAAATATCATTTTACTTTAAAATGATTTTTATGCAACTTGGGAGTCTTTATTCGATTATTTGAAAGATTTTTTCCACAAGACAAATTATGGAAACTAACTTTTCCATTTTAATATTATTATGGCTTATTATTTCGATTGTAAGGAAGGCTTTAGGATTTTTTAAATTACGCAAATTTTGTTAAGCATGCAATACATATTTTCTACCTAGATTTGAACAATTTTTATTCAAAATAACTTACATTGTATAGAATATAAACAGCTTTGTACGTAAGTATCTAAATCCTTATTAGATTAATGAAATCGCGAAACTCATAACTTATTTAATTACTTCCCTGAGTCTTAGTAGGAATCCCTCTAATCCTGCCAAAATGAAGGCGCATTTTTACCCAGGACAACCGAAATGTACTATAAATTTCAATTAAGGTTTCCGCGGTGTTAAAAAGAAAATTTTAATTTTCTGTGAAAACCCAAGAATCGCGCAATACTCAAAACAAATAGGTACATGTATATTTTAATAAAAAAGAAGCTGGTGCAAGCCAGGTAGGTACCTATACCTACTATGTCCAAAATAAAAGTATCCGAAGATATTACTTACTTATTATTTGTAACAAGATGGCTTAGTAGTATTTAAATAGAGTAGGTATTTCATTTTCATAAACATATTAAATAATACATATGTATATTTATTACTTATTTTCTATAAAGAATTCTTACTATTTAACGCCTAGAAGCGGAAGTTTCCATTTCAAAAGCGCATTGTTCTTCTCAAAATGACCGAATGTTTTGCCCAGAGTCACGTTTTATTTGGAAACAAGTAACAACGCTTGTAGCTGGAAAATTGATATTTCTGTAGACTCGTATTGATGGAGATACAAAAAAAATTTTGCTGGTTAAGCATACTATGGAGCGGTCAAAATATTGATGGGTAAGTACATGGTATTTATCTCATAGTATTACAGTTATAAGATAAGGGTCGTCAAAGCAGTTAAATGTTCCTAGTAAAGTTTATTTATTTATTTATGGAACACACAACAATAAATACACATTACATTATATAGGAAGACATTAGATATTCATTATCTAAGTACTTAATCAAAAAGCTTGATCAGGTGGTTACCAAACAAGCAAAAAAAAACAAAAATACCTGAAATAAATAAACATTTTCGTGATAACATAAACTTTATGAAAGAAAGTATGATATTTGATTCAATACGTTGATATTAAATACCGCAATCTAATTGTATCAATTTTAATTTTCAATTTCCTTCCAAGATTTTCCTCAAATAAACACGCAAAACATCTACTTACGACTATGTACATCCTTCTCTTTATATATAAAAATGAATCGCAAAATGTGTTGGTAAGCGCATAACTCGAGAACGGCTGAACCGATTTCGATAATTCTTTTTTTATTATATTCCTTGAAGTACGAGGATGGTTTTTATATAGAGAAAACGTAAATATGTACCACGGGCGAAGCCGGGGCGGACCGCTAGTTAAATAATAAAATCGTTTGTAACAAATACATAATAAACCTAACAATGTATGTGTACTACAATCGAAATCATAAAACATTTACTACAATGGAGATTTCACTCCTTTTGATAGAGATTGGCTGAATTTTAGCTATTGTTATAAAAATATCTGGAGCATCAGCACACGCTCAAACTATTTCGTATTGTTGCAAATCTAGACTCTAGCCATAATAGACGTGCTAAATCGGAGACAAAAATGTAAGAGAGGAATTATTTACTACACCTTACAGTTACTTACTTGTAGTAGCCTAGTAGGTATTATGTCCTTACTTTTCACAGTAAAAATGACGATGATGATTACCTACTTTATGACGAAAAGCAAGACTTTCTGATCGTTATGTTTTTCCTTCAAACAAAAATAGTCCTGATAATAACCACAAAAAATCAATTCGATGCTGTAGATGTGTCTTTAATATATTAGGTACCTATATAAAAAAATAACCGACTAAATTGTTGAATATTTCCAACAAAAAAAAAAACAAAAGCAATTCCTGGAAGGGCAAGATGATTAAATTTTGCTGGGAAAAACAAGTTTTATCCGTAAATCTTATTAAATAAAAAGGGTGTTTATTAAAATATTGAAGCATTAATTCAAAAGGCTTTCTTGTTATCTTAATTCCAAGTAGAAGCACCGCTGAACAATTGTTTAAACCAAAGAAAGGATTAAGGAATAAGAAATCCATTTAATCTGCTTTTACAATTCAATTTATATCAACAGTAAGATTTTAGTAGGATTTATAAAAATGGTTATGTATTCCGTCTTCTTTAAAGATAATAATAAACTACAGATATTTTAATTTTTTGCCCGTAGTTAGATCGCGTGATCGATTAGAATTTAGAATCTACGTGTAACATACAATATTTTATGTTATACTAGCATACCGCCCGCGGCTTCGCCCGTTTTGTCTTAAACCTAATAAATTGTATACTAAAACCTTCCTTTTGAATATGTCTATTTATTTAAAAAAAACGCACCAAAATCCGTTCCGTAGTTTTAAAGATTTAAATCTTAACCTTTTAATCTTTATTTATGCTTAAGCATACAATGGGACACAGGGAGAGATAAAGCGACTTTGTTTTATACTAGTGATAGCTTTATTAAACTTTAACAATGTTAACCATTTATTATTATAAATACATTCTAGAATATCTCTAGTCTTTGGTTGAATCTAGTTCCAAAAAGCAAACATTTAAATCAAATACATAACACTCATATTCGATGCCATAACGAAACATAATGCATGCAAAGTGTCCACTATTATGCTAATCAACCTGTCTGACAAGTGACAGCTTACGTAATTTGGATCACGCTAATTATCATACCGATACATTTGAACACCATGTATATGGAGCGTTTAAAATGTTTACAAGTTGGTAGAAATATGTTTTAGTATAAGAAACTGAGGATATGTACAGAGGATATATACATGTTTCTCTGTGTATATTAAAGATATTTGATTTGATTTGTGAAATAGAAATACTTCTGACCTTTGGACGAATAGTTAAATGAAACACTATACGAAATGGATTTATTTATAAAATTAGATAATTTTAACATAATATCGATGACCATGACCATGGCGAATCGATTTCTTATATTTTGAATTAAATTCTACTATAATCTGGGGGCACGGCAGTGCCCCCGCCAAGTCGAGCAAAAAAAAAGCGGCACGGCCGTACCATCCTTTTCTCGAAGCAATTCGGGCCTTTTTCGACCCCCTATAATTCGGTTGTGGATAAAGCAAGAAACCTGAATCTTCAGTAACTAATCCGGCATTGTATAAACACGGAATATTTAAAATTTCAGTCAATTTGAACCAGTAGTTTAAGAATGACAACTTGTTAAAGTTTCTAAATTTTGTCACTCACTGACTCACCGATCATCAAAAGTCCAAGGCACTTCTAGCAGACTTAGAAGCTTCATATTTGGAATACATATAGAGTTTAGTGTCTTAATCATGGGAAAACTTAAATATTTTGTAATTTCGGTCCAGTTTTCCAAATACACCAACTGCATCAATAACTTTGTAATCCCATATAAATATATGGGATTACAAAGTTATTTATGCAGTTGGTGGTTGGTGGTGGTTATAAATTTAATAGGTGTAGATAGGTACCTATCTACCATATGAGGCAAGGGAGGGGGTATAGGGTGGGTAAGGGTGTGTTTAGCCCATGAAACTGAACAACATTATTACTTGTAAAATGGTCGACGTAATGAAAAACACATGATTGGACATGTCTTGAAGTACGAAAATCTAATAAAACAATATATTATAATTTAAATCTGTTATAATATATAAATTGTTGGCGCGACTAGCCTCCTTACAGACAGACTGGCCTCTATTTTACTCTATGACTGACAAGCAAAATATACGCCAAAATGACAGAACAATGAAATGTGAATGCCTTCGAGCGAGCGGCAGCCGCACGCATACGTGCGAGCGCCCTCATGCTGTTCGGATGTGCCTCGAAACCTAACCTATAAGTTTGCGATTTTCATTTATAATTTCGATTGATAAATTACATTTACGACTAAAAGGCTTGCTCATTAGTTTACTGATATTATTTGCTTACGATTGGGATGTTGTTTGGTTAATTTTAAGGAACTTACATAAATACCTTAGTCTTCAAATATAATTACTTAATAGTGTCGGTCGAAATAACGAGACCAAAGTTACGTTTAAGTATTAATTGTATTCTTACATCTTGCATATCTACCAGTACTAGTAGTCGCAATGGATTCGGAAATACTGTATGTGAATGACCATCCATGCCCACACCGGATTGTCCGTATACCTGGTGATGGTTCGTGTCTATTTCATTCTTTGTCATTCTCTATGTATGGGAATACTGAGTCGTCGTATGAGATTAGACTTGCTATAGTGGAGTATGTGGTAGCGCATTGGGACGAGTTCAAAGTGTATACGTGTGACGAGCACGGAGACCCCTACATTGACGCCGACCTGTACTCGACGGCAATGGTAAAAACAACTACCTATGGCTCCGTGTCTGTGAAATTATTAATAGAGCTTATGTTCATCGCGAACAATTTCCCATATGTATAGCCTATGCTATAACTATACATAAAAGTCAGGGCCTAAGCGTAAGTAATGCGCTGATGGATATAGGTTCTGCAGTGTTCACATCCGGTCAAGCTTACGTGGCACTTTCGAGAGTTACAAGTCTGGGCGGTTTACATCTCATTAATGTCGACTTTGGAAGTATTAAAGCGCAGGAATCATCAATTTGTGAATACAACAGATTAAGAAGTATTTACCGTCCAGACTTGTCAAAAATTGAGACATCAAAGCCTCCGAGAAAAGCCCATAGAGACAGGGAGTGGGCTTTGAGAAAAACTGTGGCTGAAGCTCAAGAAGTAGTACCGGAAAAGAAAAAGAGGAAGACTACATATAAAAATAAGAAAATATCATAAGACCTTTAACAAAATTCGTTAGAAGTAGATGGTATCAAAAAGAAAGGCTCTACAAAAAGAAGTGAGATCCCATCAAAAACATCCTGTAAAAAACCCAAGTCTCGCAGCTCAGTCTTTCTACCGTCAAAAGTTGTGAGATCCATGTAATACCAAGTCGGTTAATCTATTTAGTGTCTACTTGAAGGACCTTCTGTCTTAAGTTATTACATAAGTTATTATCATGCCAATATTAAAAATATTTAACGTTTTAAACAAATAGATCGACTTGGACATCGCATGAAAACAAAATGAATATTACAATATTATATTAGATTCTTTAGTCTCTCGCGCCTCACGCGATTGAAACTCTCGTTCCTGTTGGTCGCTGGCCCGTCGTGCTGTGTAGTGTGATACATACTAATAATCAAATCAAGCGATGTCCAAGTCGATCTATTTGTTTAAAACGTTAAATATTTTTAATATTGGCATGATAATAACTTATGTAATAACTTAAGACAGAAGGTCCTTCAAGTAGACACTAAATAGATTAACCGACTTGGTATTACATGGATCTCACAACTTTTGACGGTAGAAAGACTGAGCTGCGAGACTTGGGTTTTTTACAGGATGTTTTTGATGGGATTATATTTATACTAGAGGTCCGCCCCGGCTTCGCCCGTGGTACATATTATTTCGCAATAAAAGGTAGCCTATGTCCTTTCTCGGGTATCAAAATATCTCCATACCAAATTTCATGCAAATTGGTTCAGTAGTTTAGGCGTGATTGAGTAACAGACAGACAGACAGAGTTACTTTCGCATTTATAATATTAGTATGGATAAGTATGGATATTATAGTTCTCTAACAATAATTCATTTTCTATAGAAAACGTTGCAGCTAAAAATCTATAATTAGCAAACAAAATGAGATGTTACGAATGTGCCAATTTTGTTTGTATACTTCCAACTTTCACATCGAGACGGCTGAATAAATTTGGATATAATTCATAATCTAGATTAAATAGCCGCTGTTACGTCGCTATATCAAAATAATATATGTATAGCGACGTAACAGCGGCTTCTTTTTATTTTTGTTCATATATTTATTTATGCTCTGCCATACTCCTATCCTTTACTTAATTTCTCTCTGTACAACCGGTTGTCTGGAAGAAATCGCTATTTAGCGATAAGGCCGCCGTTTGTTACAATGTATCCTAGATTAAGTCTCAATTTGTAATTTTTAAGAGCAATAAAGTAATAAATAAATAAATAAATATAATAACAAAACATAACGATATTGTAAATTAATATTATAAGTGAATTGATTCTGTAATGTTTATTAATTGTGTAATTAATACTAACATAGTTACTGTTTTAAGATCAGTACTAAGAATAATATGGATGTATATTATATTATCTGAATTAAATAAAATAAATAAATAACATTAGGAGAGGCCTACGTCCAGTAGTAGACAACAAATGGCTGATGATAATGATGATGATGATGAAAAAAACCATAACCTATCTCAAAAAAACAAATCTATTGTCTAATAAACAATGACATATTTATGAAATAAATAATAAAAAGCAATCAGCGGGCAATATGCAATACCATTTTGCAAGATCACTCGTAAGTAATTGCAGTATTAAGTGCTTCCGTGTGAAAAGACACACACACATGCACAATAATAAGAGTACATTAACATTAAACTAGTGCGAGAGTTATATGACCCTAAGCTTTTATTAAGCTTGTGCAATCCATACTAATATTATAAATGCGAAAGTAACTCTGTCTGTCTGTCTGTCTGTCTGTTACTCAATCACGCCTAAACTACTGAACCAATTTGCATGAAATTTGGTGTGGAGATATTTTGATACCCGAGAAAGGACATAGGCTACTTTTTGTTGCGAAATATGTACCACGGACGAAGCCGGGGCGGACCGCTAGTTATAAAAATAAATTATTAAACGCGTTTTACCTTGACGTCCCATCGGAGATCACTAAAAAATTGTGGTGTACAAGCTAACACTAGTACTGATTGCAACTATGATTACAGATAAGCAAATAATAGCTTTTTGTCTTTTTAATAAACAAGATTACTTAGATATACCTACAGGTAATTAATAAGAATAATATGTATACGGGCATTTCTCCGCAACTTGACGTCAAGCGCCTATTTTGCGTGAGAGAGGGAGGTGGGGGAAACCAGCTAAAACTGAAACCATTCGAGCTCCTCCATACAGGTAATTATTAAAAACATAGAAGAATCGACTTGCTAGAAACGCACAGAATACCTAGACTATCTTCTACTATATAAAAATAAGTCGGGTTTTCCTTCCTGACGCTATAACTCCAGAATGCACGAACCGATTTCCACGGTTTTGCATTCGTTGGAAAGGTCTCGGGACTCGGGCTCCGTGAGGTTTATAGCAAAGAAAAGGTGGCTCTGGTGGCGAAACGGAGTTCGCCCGGTTTGCTAGTAAATACGATATTACATATTTGTTTGTTAAATGTTTATAGGCAAATAGGTTAAATATTTTGAGCATTGTTAGAAAAGTTCTCGAAAATTCTGGATTGAGATTGAATCCGAAATCCTGTATAGGTTTCAGTCAAAAAGGGTCACGAAAAGGTTTCGTCTGCTGGTTTAGTTAATTATTTATTCAAAACGGATATTTTATTTTTAATTCTGTATCCAATTTCAATTAAGTATTTATTTTCAAAGTTCAGAATATTATATGGCATATTTAACCATGTCATATGGATATAAAAATTACTTCGATATTCTCTGTCATCCAGTTAAAAGATGTTGATTCATTTTAAAAAAACTTGCAGATAAAAACATAATAAATAGTACGGTATTTCTTAAGTAAATTTTAACAATAATTATAAAGGGCTGGATATCAGCTGACAGCTCCAATAAAAATTCACAGACTTCGTCGCGTCTTAAGTATTTGGTGACATTTATAACTTTGGGTCATTGAACTTTACTATAAATAGTAAAAATTGTATCCTGTCCGAGTGTTACCAACATTATAGTATCACTATTTTGTCGTGTTTTTATTTTCTTTTATCCATAAATATTTCGAAGATGAAAGAAAACATTATTATTTAGATGTTTGTGCGTTAAATTTAAATCCTTATTTATTTTTAGTAAGTAATTTATTATCCAGGAGGATATTGCATACAGAAACTGATTATAGAAAACATAAATATAAATAAAATCTGTAGATTTCTGACGCAATATAATATGTAGTAGCTATTTACAAAATTCAATGTTTACTATTTTTGCAATCTCCATAACGATAGCTTCAAAAATTAAGCAATACACGTTATCATTATGTACACTGAAGATACATTATGTATTATGAATTCTGATAATATTTATACAGTAGGAACGTTTACTATGGGCAAATAAAATTAGTAATGCTATTTCTAAGAATTATTATGTCACATTATTTGCTACGGAACGGTTTTCCAGATTTCTGAATGCATGTGAATTCCTTTAACATCTGTATGTTTACACTCGTTAAGTAATTATGCGCATACACTCGGTAAGTTATTATACAAAGTTTTATAGGTAGTGTGAAATTATCTACTGTATGGAAAATTTGACGAGATCTCATACCTTAAAAAATATTTTTTCGATAGTTGAATCATAGTGGAATCCCTTAAAAAATATTGTCCAAACTGAGCCTTCCTGAAAGGACAATTTGGCAAAGTACAAACAGAAAATTTAGCTTACCAATGAAGCGATTAAATAATATATATATATATATATATATATATATATATATATATATATATATATATATATATATATATATATATATTATGTACGTGTTAAACTATAAAAGGCGTCGAAGTGGCAAACATCTGGTTATCAGTTGGCTGGATATCGCACGTGTTTATGAGCGTAATACCTATCACAGATTATTAAATAGTTTCTACGTAAGAGGTACTTCAATATTATATTTGCACGTGATATTAATCATTATATTAGTTTAGTTTGGTGAATGCAGTTCATTTGAAACTTGACTTGAGTTGTAGGAAGCCTTATATTGTGAAGTTTGATTTGTTGTTTACGAGTTAGGTACTGTAGAAACATTGATAAGGATTAAAGGGGACTAGTGCTCCGATATCCTGACTCATTTATACGGTACTAGCGGTCCTTCCCGGCTTCGCCCGTGGTACATATTTCGCAATAAAAGGTAGCCTATGTTCTTTCTCAGGGTCTAAAGATTATCTGTGCCAAATTTCATCAAAATCGGTCCAGTAGTTTATGCGTGAAAACCATACATACATACAAACCTTTCCTCTTTATAATATTAGTATAGATTATAGTTTACCTATATTTAATCTACTTACAATTTTAAAGTTTTATCCACATATATAGTTATGGGTTTATCCTGTTATAAACCTTGAACATAACTTATAAATAAGCTTAATTTAAAACGTATAAGACAGTAAATTCATTTCATTTTTGAAAACAAACTGAGCGTCGAACAATAATAAGTTCTTAAAATTGTGAAAATATGAGCAACACTAAACAAATATGTACATAATTTATTCCCAACGTACGGAAGTAACATGCTATCTTGACAACTATTTTAAAAGTCGGTTAAAGAGAGTTGTATCCACATGAATGAATAATGGAAATTTAAGCAAATGAGATTGTGCCAGATAAGCTTCGTACTAGATAACTACTGGTGTGTAAAATGGCGATATTTTTGGAGATCGAAACCTTGGCATTGTTATTTTGAAGGGATATAGGTGATTTATTTATAACGCTATAAATAAGATATTTTGTCAATAGGTTAAGTCGTCTGTCCTTTATGACGCGTGCAATTACCTACCATTTTTGATTTTACATCAGTTTCATATTTTTTTTTAGGTTTCTTTGTCGAATCCAGGAGCTTTCCCTTCTAAGTTTCCAAATTCACAGTTTTATTTTTATAGGATACTAGCTGCGCCGCGCGGTTTCACCCGCGTGGCTCCACTCCTGTTGGTCTTAGCGTGATGTTATAATATAGCTTATAGTCTTCTCGATAAATGGGCTATCTAAAATTGAAAGAATTTTTCAAATCGGACCAGTAGTTCCTGGGATTAAATAGCTTTCAGTGTCCTATTTTATTAATGAAATATTTCCTTCATAATTTGTTCATACTGTATCTATAAAAATAACCAAAGAATTATTCGTGATATCGGTTTACCACCTTTTTATTCGCCAGTAAGTAATACGTTTATATAGGCTTCTGATAGGAGGCCATACTAAAAAACTTATTGTGTTTATTTTTTGTCCACTTATTTGTTCTTATTCTATCGATTGATTGATTGAATAATGCTCAATTGACCGAATTAACGCGACGAGCGATACCATCGCGTGTGAGAGCTGACACATGTGAAGAATAACCTTTGATATAGGTAATATATAAGTTTGGTCTAGATCAGTGAATTATTATAGACAAAAAAAGAGTGTTATTTATTATTGAATATTGACTAGTTTCTTGTCGGCTCTTTGAGGAACTGTTTTCCGAACCAGCGGTAAATATGTACTAAATTATGTATTTTGATGAATTTTAATTTGAAGGATTACTAGACTAATTGAATATGCATCCGTGGATTTCCATTTACGTATATTATTGGTTTAAACTTTAAATAACATTACCTTCTTTGACCAGATCCATGGTACTTTAAACTCGTGAGCTTATGACCTATGAGATTTCTGTTCAATTCCATCTCTTACAAAACTACAGATCATCAGATGATCATGATGGCTTTGGCATTAATTCATCCCCAAACACTTTCGCGTACTTGTAAAATTACTATTCTATACAGGATATACGTTCTCCTTTACAATGCTGTTGTTTTCTTGTGTTATTCTTGTTTATCTTCCAATCCCTTGACATAATTCACCATACCAATTGTCCCAATCAGTCGTGCCTTTGTTAATCAATTGATTGTTACGACACCGCATTGGAGCCTTGTGCTGATCGCACCCGCGTGGGCGTGAGTCAGCGGTCTAATGCATTGACATTATTGTGAACGTACCGTAATCTATTATATTGTTTACGCGTGGATAACAAGGTTTCTGGGTGTAGATTTCGAGGTGAGATGCTGCTTTAAACAATAAGTGAGTCAAGTATACATAAAGTTATATATATTATGTATGCAGCAGTTCAATACTTTAATTAACAGTTCAATAAAAACCCCAACTTCATAAAACGGTACCGTTAAATTTATATTCTGAATGATATTTAGATTTTAGACGTACCGTTAGTTAATTAGTTATATAATATATATAACATTTAACGAACTGACTGGCTGATACTTAGATCAAGAAACAATAACATGCAATGCCAGTAATTTCATGTTGTTCCACTTCCCTCGTAAGTCGATGCAGATAATATGAATTGAAAAATCTGTTCAATTTCTACACGCTTATCCACTCCTTTTGAAACATTTTCAAAAAAGAAGGAGGTTTCATTCGACTGTATTGTTTTTTTTTTATTTTTGTTACCTTGCGTGTGGTACCCAAGACCATATTAATTTGGCATAGTTTGACAGCTTTGAAAGCGGTTTAGGTTTTGTTAAAAACAATTATTATTGATGTAAATAGCCTAAGTCACCACTACACATGAACAACAAAGGTCAATTTACCAACCCAAGACTAACACTCGCTCGCTAACTACACCAAGGATGCTAAAACAACACACAACAAATATTTCAGCCATAGATAATTACCACAGACCAGATAAACCAATTAACGCCTAATTAGAATAATTACAGCATACGTCACGTGACCGTAAATATTTGACGTGACTAGCTTTTGCTCGCGACTCCGCTCGCTAATTTCTTAACATCTTTATTTTTCATCTATGTTTTCATACAGCGGATTAGATAGGAACATCAAGTGTATTTTATATACAAAATTTGGGTTTCTAGATCTAAGATTTGTACATTGTCTGTCTGAACCAGTTACGCACGTTCAGTTAAAATCAATAATGAGAACAATATTTTATTGTTTTTGTAATTTCTATTCACTATTGTGATAAGTTGATAACATTACTTTGGCCCAAGATATGATAGATTACAACTTTACAAGTTTGTTTTGTATGCGATTTAAAGTACGTAATCGAAAATCTTGTCCTCTCTTACTCCAGTAAGTGTCAGTCATAATAAGAAGTGACTCAGCTTCAATGAAGAATTTATCTGTATACACAATTCATTTTCACTTGCTTATCGATTTTATCAATTATTTTTCTATTTAACACAAAATCAGTATCATCAAAGTTCCATACATTAAGCCATTATAAACAAATACATTATAAATGACTGTATTTACATTCTCGTTAAGACGAAAGTGTTTTCGACGTAATCAAACCTTGTTTACGATGCTCCGACTTTCTATTACCTGTAAATAGAAAATCTAATTAGTTTTTTATAGCAATTAAACTGAAGGTAAGATTTTAATAAACTTTTAAATGTATTGGAAAATGGAAACTTGTCCCAAAAATTTGGGCAAATCTACGCAAATCTAATTTTATAATGATTACATGTTTTACTCTAAGGTCTAAATTGCAGTATTGATTTTGATGAAATTCGGCATGTAAATAGGTAGATGTAGACTGTAGTTTTGGTGGATGTAGAGAGTCAGTAAGGTGAACTGAATTACTGAAAGAAAATAAATAAATTTTGATGCAGACCAACCTTATAGACTCAGGCGTATATAATTATTGTAAGTACCAATAATTGTTACATGTCTAAGCAAAGCCACATCACAAAGCTATGCAAGCAATTACTGACGCCTGCGCATGTTTATATGCATCTAATGATCTAACATATAAATACGTGACAGTTTTAACAAGCGGCAATTATTTACGTGTTATTTTATTATAACAAGGCCCGTGCGATGGTTACTGATGAGATATTAGAGACTAATTTGAAAGTTCTTTAATTGGAAGGTAATTCGGAACAAAAAGACAAGCAGACAGTATTTTATATAGTTGTAGGTTTTATATGTTTGAGTATATTGTGGGTGTTATTTATTGATATCAAAATAAATACTTTTTAATTAAGTCTGCGACTCTTGCTTCTATTTTTGTGCTATTGCAAACTGTTTCATTGTTAGAAAGTATATAGTTTCATTTTATTTCATAAAACTCTACTTCGTTATACCTACTAAGTTTGTACTTTTAATTACCTAAAACCTATATGATTTTGTATATAGGTATAGAATTCATAAATCATAATCATAACTTACTATTCAACTTAAATAAATACCTGCATGAAAAAAATCACATAAAAGAAATACCTTAAATTAATCAGTTAATCAGAAATATAAAAAACAGAAATTTCGCTAACTCCGCCGTTCCTCAAGGAATCAAGTGCAATAGAAAAATCAGTGACCCAAATACGAGTCTATATGTATCCATATGACTATATGCAGCTATATACAGAGTGTTCGCGTCACAGAGAAGTTTTTAAGCCGATCAATGAACCATGAATGTTTTAATCGATGTTATAACAAGTTTGCTCTGTCGTCGTGTTACTCTACTCTGCAAATCAAACACATTTTTAATTTAACTTTTTCAGGAACTACCTAACTAAAAGATTCGATCGCGATTGGAAATGAAATCAATTATAATTAAAAAGTGACATACTTAATTAAGTACCTAATTAAGATCCTATCAATCTAAAATCCTACTAACAAAATTCTAATTACTTCAAAAACATCGAAAAACCATTTCAAAATTCACACCACATCCAAAAAGTTCACAACACATACTTACTCCCCTATCCGCAGTCGGTCAAAAGCAATCTACGTGCGGTCTGAGCAAAATTGAATTTCGCCTAACAGCCGTTGACCGGAATAAATGGATATGTCGATAATATTACGATATAATCCGTCTGCTTGATGGACAACCGGTAAGGACTCAAGGAGTTAATGTTTTTAAGATATTATTTATTTACTAGCTTTTCGCCCGCAGCTTCGCCCGCGTAGGTACTTAAAGAAAACCCCGCAATTCCCGTTACCGTTGAATTTTCGGAATAAAAACTATGCTATGTGACATGTGTTAATCCAAGTTATCCTTTATGTGTGTTCCAAATTTCATGAAAATCGGTTTAGCAGGTTTGCGTGAAAGAGTAAGAAACAAACAAACAATTAATGAAAAATGAAAAAATTAAACATACAAACTTTCGCATTTACATTATTAGTAGAATTGAATGAAACATAACTTTTTTAATTTACTAAGTATACTTAATAATATTAACTACATATTTTGAAAATAAAAATACACAATTAGGTACCCAACAAGATAATAATCTAATGATTATTACTTAACAGAATATGTCTATAGAACACTGTATAGAACAAAGTTATTAAAGAGTCATCAACGATCGCAGAATAATATACAAACTTCATATTATATTACCTAAGCGAATATTTACCCTATCATTTCCTCAATACTTTGGCATCGCATGCCTTCCTTCCTATACATGTAAGTTGAGAGCTAATTATAATAAACTTATATAAATCTGCATAATTTCCTCTATTCTCTATTTTCTTTATTAAATTAAACAGATAATTATTGCAATAAAGTTTATCTTTTCATCACACGCAACTTTTAACGTCAAACGCGTTTCCGAAATAGATTCGTGGAAGAAAGGAAAAAAAGTATAATATTAAGACGTTGGCAAGTTTTAAATGTTACTGTAAAATAATATATTAATAAAATGCGTTTAATTTGTTAATCACACTATATCACGAAGATCTCGAACTGTTTAAAAAATTTTCTTATAGAGCGGGGGCACACGATGCGTTGCGGCGGCGGTGCGGCGCCGGAGCGGTGTCGCTGCGTCGTCTTACATAGAAATATCTGTGGCATGTCACACGATGCGCTCCGGCGCCGCACCGGACTTGTAACCACCAAGACGAGGCGGGGAGGGGTGAATGCGGTGCGACGTCGGAGCGGCACCGCTCAGTTGTTTTGCGTCACAAGGAAGGACACGCTGTCCAACGCTGCTACGTCGCCGCTGCGACATAAAAACGTTACGGCGCCGCACCGCTCGTGTGCCCACTGACACGGTGAAATCTTTGCGGTGCGGCGCCGCAACGCATCGTGTGCCCGCGCCCTTACTTACATTTTATAAGGCTGCTATAGCTTCACCTGTAGGTTTGTATGTTACCGACTTTTTTTGACCCACTTTACCCAGATTTCATTCAATAACACAAGGATCGGTAATAATAGAATAAAACAATTTCATGACATCAAAGCTTGTAATCTAAAATATATTTTCTTAAAAGTTAACACGTTCAATGCGATACATTAATATATTTTATAACACAGTAAATAATCTACGTCTAACAGGCACTCTATCCGCCTAGCGCCACCTTAGTGCATACCTACCACATATAATATAATACTAGGTGCATACGTAATCCAGATTTACGTAATCTGATGATGCATAAATGCTGGACAGAGCCTTTCACTGAATTACCGTGTTCGTTACATGGAATAATGATTAGCTTGTGACGATGTTTCGTAAGCCCTTGTGAAAATTGTTTGGTTATTATTACCTTATTTATGTAGTTACTATTATAATCCATACTAATATTATAAATGCGAAAGTAACTCTGTCTGTCTGTTACTCAATCACGCCTAAACTACTGAACCAATTTTCATCAAATTTGGTATGGAGATATTTTGATACCCGAGAAAGAACATAGGCTACTTTTTATCCCGGGAAAATGACGCAATCCCGGAAATCCCACGGGAACGGGAACTATGCGGGATTTTCTTTGACTGCGCGGGCGAAGCCCGAGCCTGTATTTTTATATTTTTTGGTGATAAGGGATCATTAGATCTTATATATAAAAATGAATCGCAAAGTGTGTTGGTAAGCGCATAACTCGAGAATGGCTGAACCGATTTCGATAATTCTTTTTTTATTATATTCCTTGAAGTACGAGGATGGTTTTTATGTAGAGAAAACGTAAGTACCACGGGCGAAGCCGGGGCGGACCGCTAGTACTGTATAAATTTATCTATCTAAGAAGTTAGAAATTATTGCCATAACCGTGAATTTGCCTGGATACAGGATATTTTCTCTCTGTCGTTAAAAAATTACCTTTGCTTTGCCATGTCAATACATTGAGATGCTCTGAATGTAATGTAAAAATAACAACAAAACTTGTTTGTTCACCCTTCTAAAATCCTCATCGATATAACCGATTTTGATGAAACTTTTAGTTGCAGATCACTCACAAAACAACTTGAAAGTCTCATAATATATCCTGGCGGACAGAACCGCGTGCAAACTAGTTACAAAATAAATAGGTCCGTTAGTAATGGGTTGCTACAAGATGTGAATCTTCAATGTGTTTATGTTCCCAATCGAAAACATTAACATATTGTGCCGATTGTTCTCGATCCTTCGATATTACAACACTATTGTTTTAGCCGATATAATATTTCTACGGAAATGGAAATCTTCCGGTAACAGCTTTGTTTATTTTAAAAGTATGGGAGAGAAAAGTTTGTTTCAGGTTTTAATGTAGATAATTTTACAAATTGCACAAAAATCACGAAGCATAATGTTTACTTAAGGATATTCAATCTTTCTGCTTTCTAGGAATAATGAACTAAAAGGTAAAAACAGTAAAGTACATACTAAAATCATAAAGACGAAAGTTGGCAAACATACCTGCAAAAACTCATATCTACCTATATATATAGTTACATAGTTCCTACAGAAGGTAACCTACACTTGCAACTAAAATACTAAAACATCGAAACACATGACATGCATTTGTCCCATAACCCACCGGACAAGTACCAAACAGTAATCTAACATTACTGTACCTCAATAGTAAGAACCATACAACGTCATAAATCCCAATTTAAACACAAAGTGAAACCTATTTTGAACTTTAACCCGTTGTAATAAGATTCAAGCCGAAGGAGGTCAGATTTCTATTTAGATTTGATAGCAATTGTATTGTATTGTTTGACATCGAATAATTTTAGCTGGGGAAAGTTTGCGTACCGAGTTGGTAAGTTGTTGTTTATAAAAATATATTATTATATGTATCGTATTCTTTGCCTACTTAAACTGGTTATGTGGAAGAAGGTACTTATCTTATTTATTGCATTAAAGTTCGAGCCCCAAATTAAATCAGACATTTATATGTAAAGTATGTAATTTAGGAGTATTCGTGTAATTCGTGAAAAAAAAAATTATTAGGAATGACATTCTTTAAAGAGCTAAATTGCGATAGCGTAAAACCATCGTAAAACGGACTTTGAAGAATACTGAATAGATAGAAAAAAACAATAAAAATAATCATACACATCTAAGAAATAAACACATTCGCATGTTAATCAAACGATCGTCAACCGCGTCGAACAAACGGACACGCGAACTATATATAAAATTCTACGTATATCATTATTCATTACAATAAAGATGCATCCACACGACCATTCAGCACATTAATCAAATACAATGCATGTGCATCTGTAGCTTCCGCGTAATTAATGCTAAATATATTTACATACGATATAGTCGGCTGTTGCAGTGAAACGCGTCCTTATTTGTAAATCAACGTACGGACAAATTGGTCCGGCATGTATCGGTCTTAGCAACAAAAAAGCTACAAAGTTTACATAATTTTATATTAAATTTTGCTATTTTGACGCTGCTATCTTGATAGAGCTGTTTTTTTTTTATCTTTATTTAGGGAGCTTAGTCGGAAGTCGATTATGTCGCTCCGTATGTCCTCTTGTTTCACTCAATTGAACCTATGTAGAATATAGATTTCTTAAGAAGCGTGCAATACAAGCAAGTGTTATGCTCCTTGTATTGTACATTTGAACAGGGATGCTTACCTGTTTTACTACACATATAGATTACCCACGCAAGGATACAATGTCGTATGTTACATTGTAAAACAGTAAGCATCCATATTTATCTATCCAGGGCTGAATATCGTACGAGTTTCTGCAAAATAGTGAAGTTCCTTCGTTGTGAGGACTTAAAATCTTTTAAAAATACTCGATAGACAACAAAATTTACATTCATATCAATATATCTACAATTCCAAACCCGCGATATTATTTACAACTTAGAACAAAGTCGTGATACACTTAACCAGGTAAAAAGTTATCTGCATATAAAATAACTTAGATATACGATAAACAGTACTGTTTTACGCTACAGTAAACGAAACTTTATATAATAAACTATATATATGTAAAATATATTACCTAATGAACCGCGAAAATATAACGTAAATGCATGATTGTATTTTCGTTTAAGAAAGTAATACTGAATGACGTTTTTACTACAGTTTTATAACGCAATTTAATTTTTTACGCTGTATCGTTAAATAATAATTAGGTAAAATGGTTAAAAAAAAACAGGCTTATTAAATTTACTATAGGAGTTGTCACCGGACTTGATAAGTGTCCAAAGTTTAAATTAAATGTGTCCGTTTAAAGTGGTTTAAATTCGACTTTAAAGCAGTTGGTTACAAACAAACATACATACAGGTGAAGATAATAAAAGCGAGTTAAAAAGATATTTTAAATACATACTTGACATTTAATTTGACGTATATAACGATTCCGCTACCGCAGGCGTTATAAATCCTCGAGTCCGTAAAAGACAGAAGAATCGAACAAAGTCAGGCTTTATCTTGTTTGTTTAAGCGTTTCTAAGGCAACCTTGATCGCACCGCATTATTGAAATTATTGTAAAAATACACAAGTATGCCAAATGTAAAGTCAATTACAAATTGGTTTTCATTAATTATGGGCCGTAGTTTTTAAGTTATATTAGGACCTTTAACTGTAACTACATTTGTTGCCTGAAATAAACAAATAAATAAATTAAGCTACTAAGATTTGCCCAATGAACTTAACTCGGCCAATTAACAATATCAATTTTAAAAATGCGTAAGATTTTATTTCATAATAAAAACCCTTTATTCAACCGAATACAAGAGAAACCTCTGGAACGTTCTGGAAGTTTCGACACACAATTATCAAAGGGCTCACTACATTACGATAAGAAATGACTCAAACCTTTCTCGGAAACAGAACAAAGGTCCTTTTGGCCGTCCTAGATGTTCACCGAATCTTAAATAAATAGTACACATTTATTAAATAATGTTTGTATAATTATACATAGCAAACTACACATGAAAACAGTTCCTAATTTGGAACTATTTCCTAATTAGAAACTTTTTTAATATGTAGTTTACTAACATAGTACCTAAACAGTAATTAAATAACACAAAGTTTTGAGTTGTATGTTCAGAAAACATTATTTTAAAATTTGAATTTGTATTAAATCGTACGTCATGTAAACGGACGCCACCGCGGGTCTCAGGTACTCAAATAAAAAATATATATTATATATATATTATATATTGTATATCCTAATCAAGATCACAGTAATATAAAGTTATTTTAGGTACCTAATAATAATAAATTATTCTAGTCGTTCGTAGACTCTTATACATGTACCATCCCAGCCTTCTGCGGTGGTTATTACTGTTAACTTGATATCTGTGAATTCTCGAACATGTTTCGATCGTATTCCCTATAAAAAAAAAATAAAAAATAAACAAATATTATATCTATGAATGTTCGTGTTTTACTTTACTTCCTGTGTCGGTAATATGATCATGATAGTGCATTTTAATATCATCAACAAATAGTTCGATAGATAACAACTTCATTTTATCATACTTTCTGTATTTAATGTTATGATTGAAAATCTTCCTAATTAACAAAATAATAATTAAATTTCCAGTAAAAAAACTACTAACTACATTCATGTTATTATAATTACGAAACAGGGCGAAACACAAAGTTTCAATAGTTTAAGTTAAAACAGACCAAAACTAAGTTTAAGTAATTAAGTATACGAGTGACTGACAATTTAATAAGGATGCATCTAAAGTTTTGCTTTCTTGGAAACTTATAATTTTAACTTTTAAAGGACCCATGCAGAGCCTTCACGAGCAGTTACTACCTAGGTATACCTATAATAAAGTACGTAGCTATATCTGATAGAGGTATTAAACTAATAGAAACACGTCACGCAGCACGCTGAACCAAAAGCAACAAAAGTATCAAACCATTTCAAGTTCCATAGTCCATGAAGAAAAGTATCAAATCATTTCTTTATAGAAGTCCATTCATAAATTTTTCGCGAGCAATCTGCGGACAGCTTAGGCCATAATTTTGCTGAAGTATTGTTAGAGCAGACACAAAAAAACTTTCTCCAGTATTTGAACACTAGGGTTGCGAAATGCCGGTTTGTTTTTATTTTTAATATTTAAGATTTTGAATGCATTGGAATTTGTTTTGGGAAGTTAAAAGAAAATAAAAGTTTGAAAAAGAAAAAAGACTTGTATCTTAACATGAAATGGAATAAGATATTTAATAAACTAGACAGGTATAGTAACAATAAAAAAAAAATAATAAAAATATCTTTATTGAGTACAAAAATTAATACAGTACAATTACAGTGTGGCTCTGTCTTCCTAGCTAGGAAAATCCTGTGTTAAGGAAGACAGTTCCTTCCCAGAGAACATGTTCTCACAATAAGCAATTGGTTTTAGTAGTATATATTTAATAATTTATGTTACAAATAAGATTAAAAAAATTAAGAATAGGTAGACTATGTCTTAGTATAGCATAGTATAAAAACTTTATAAAATAGCCAAGTATAAAATAACAAAATAAAATCGTTCATGTCCTTGGAGATCACACCTTTAATTCAAATTAAAACCAAAATACTTTAAACATTTAATTTAATCTTCATACATATTAAATCAATAAAAACATTTTAAATAATATCTTAGCCCTGTTAAAGTGATGAAACTGCATTACAATGCACTAAAAGGTTTGCGAAAGAGCCTGTTGGCTCCGATGATTATGGTGTGTGACGGAGACAGCATCGTGCCACTACTATGGGAGCTCACTTTTATCTCACTCGGTCTGAACTCGATTCAAATATAACTGACACCTATAGTTACAACAAGCTGAGTCGAAATAATACAAATATTTACGAATAAATATTGTAACTACACTGCGCTGATACTTTATTTCATTCGTTCATTGTAAAAATGTTTTCAAGTAAAAAATTTACAAGATATAATTTCCAAATAATAAAAAATCTGGACGTAAAGTACTAAAGACGAATACGTATAACTACATACAAACTCCTTCGTAAGGATGTCACTACACACATTGAAACAGTAATTTGGAGGGGCGCGCCATGTAATCGTAGTTTATCTCTAGTGAAGGTTTTAATTGTCTTTTACACCGCACATGACAATTTCAAACCTTCATAGTTACTTTCCCTACACCCTCATGCGTACTGAGATCACGCATACACCTGCAAAGTACGAACTCATTCTCGCTTACAACTCGAAAGCAACCCATTACACCCTAGTAGGCGCCGGTCGTTGCTTGTCACAGTCGACTGCTGCCACGGATCTGGCCGACATTGGATAGTTTTAACGTGAGGGGAATATATCAATAGAAATGAATGTTTAACGGATTCATTACTACGGTATTATTTCATACGTTTTCGTATTCATGAGTTACCACGATTTGGACGAGGTGTTATTTTATTTCTTTATTTAGTATCGCTCGAGCTCTTATTACTGAGAAGCTTCTAGATGTAAATATGGAAGAATGGCGAAGATATTTTATGGGATTTCGTTATTTAAATGAAAATATAAGTAAAGTTGGTAGGTAAAAGACGTAACTGATTATTGAGTGTGGATACTTCGGTAGAAACCCAACTGAAACTGCTAACTGCGTGAAAATTTTGAGTGTTAATTATTTAATAGGGCCATAATGTTTTTAAGTTAAAACAAGAAACACAAAATTACAAGGGCATCATTTAGTATGTCAATTATATGCATTTACTGGGTAATATTATGCTCTGTTTAATTCAAATTACATTTAAACTTGAACATTAAAATAAATTTATAAGAAAAATAAAATAAAAACAAAGGGAATATTAATTAATGGCGTTATTATTATAATGACACACCCTAACGGATTTAACGAATTTTGGCCAAGTCGGCCGATGGACAGCGACTACGTAGAACAAAAAACAATATCGTCCCTATATTAATCATTTCTGCAAAGCCAAAAAAATGGCAAGAAACGGCCAAATTATTATAACAATATTAAGCTTATATGCCACGAATCTTATATAAAAAAATTAATCGCAAAATGTGTTGGTAAGCGCATAACTCGAGAACGGCTGAACCGATTTCGATAATTCTTTTTTTATTATATTCCTTGAAGTACGAGGATGGTTCTTATGTAGAGAAAACGTAAATATGTACCACGGGCGAAGCCGGGGCGGACCGCTAGTAATCTTATAAAAGTTATCTCACGCGTAAAGTCCAACAGATATCGATTCTATTTAGTAGAAATTCGGGTAGATTATATTCTGGAATACAAAATGTTATTTATTCATTTACCACATGCAAAATTCGTGAAGCTATAACTAAAATCCGAAAACGTTTTAATAATAAACACAGAACATGTAAATTAAACAGTATAATAACTCAATTCGAATCCGAAATATATTTTACGGTGTAAGGTTATGAAAATAACGTTATCTTTAGTAAACAGTTATGTAGCGTTTCATTTTTCTTAATTCAATACATTATTACTCAAAGTCGTTGAACTTACGGTATGTGATTATGAAAGTTATTTTTTCTTACACGAAATTAACTTTTAAACGCATTTTGTATTTAAATACATAAACAGTATTTTCTGTACCTATTGTTTCCTATGAAATACGTAATAACACTCTTTACATAAGTACATTGACGACAATAAAATTAAATGTTATTACTCGCACCTGTAAGAAAAAACCGGCCAAGTGCGAATCGGACTCGCGCACGAAGGGTTCCATACTATCATCTATGTATAATAGAAAATCACGTTTGTTGTATGTATTACATATACTAAGTATGGGGAAACGCCTTAAATTTTTTTTTATAGGTATCAGCTATTACGGTTTATAAGATACAGCCTTTTAAATGTACAGTTGTCGCGTTTGTAAACAAAAAACAACAAATTTAAACCTGATAAAAGTATAAATAACAATTTACATACATATTTATAAAATAAAAACATAAACAAATAAACAGGTAGATACCACAACGTACCTTGAACTTTCACCCTTTAAAGAAAGGGTATAAAAATAAATCACTCGACGGGCCCGATATTTACTTACGAGTTACGGTACGTAAGATAAATTTTTATTAACAAATAAATATACTGCGTGTTAGGCGCGGGACATATACAAGCGGCGCGGCGCGCATCGGGCGCACCGCGGGCGCGCCAGACGGCGCGCCGCGGGCGCGCCAGCCGGCGCGCCTCGGGCGCGCTGCCGGCGCGCATCGGGCGCGCTGTTGGCGTCCGAAAATGATATTTATATAGAGTGGTTAAATGCATTTTCTTCATGCATAATTTAGTAAAATTATGTTTTTTGTGCTAAAAGAGATTTGAAAGTAACGTTAATTTGAAAGTAACGATTTTGTTTTGATAATTCCTTGTAAGTAAATAGCGAGGATAACCCCACGATTGCAAATATATCTTTGTTGGAAATGTTGGAATTAACTTGGAAAATTTTATAGTACTTTTAAAGTAATTTTAAAGTAGTACTGGTGTAATGATGGAAGAAAAGAAGGTTAAAATAACACAAAATTTATATTGTACTAGCGGTCCGCCCCGGCTTCGCCCGTGGTACATATTTCGCAATAAAAGGTAGCCTATGTTCTTTCTCAGGGTCTAAAGATTATCTGTGCCAAATTTCATCAAAATCGGTCCAGTACCTAGTTTATGCGTGAAAACCATACATACATACATACATACAAACCTTTCCTCTTTATAATATTAGTATAGATAAAATATGGTTTTCAAACACAGGTTTACATTTAAACCATATACTAAATCTTATCATTAAAATCTCAGTTCAAAAGTATTTACAGTACTGATCATTCCACAATATTATTACAATTACAAATAAATAAAAAACACAATCAAAATCAGGATTATCTTTATTTCTGACATTGTAAATACATGGGAACTTTCATTATGCTCTTCTTCATTTTCACTTTCCCTACTGCCATCACCTGTGTAAATCATTTCATCGATTAATTCAATTCACCTTTAAAAACAAAACGAAGAAGGGTATGTAATAGCAGCTCTATATAATTCCACACAGAGAGAACACATTTTTGACTGACAGGCTACCGTCTCCTACTATAGACCGGGAGATACTGACACAAAATTTCGAGTCATTTGTAACAGGATGGTGGTTCTACAGGGGTCTTAGTACGCAATGACAAAAAGGAAAATGATGGTGTGAACGCTGGTACCGGTGGCTTAGTCGCGTGGGAGTTAGTCGAACTCGTCGGAAAATAGCGAAAGTCAAACGATTTGTAACAGTATGGCACTTATTTTTCCTGTAAGTTTGAGGATCAACGAATATAAATATAAAATTTCAAAGATCTAGGTGTTGGAAATTTTCACTTATATAAATTAATAATAAATTATTTTTTTAAGTATGACAGCACTTTTTCCCCCTACTAGAAGTATGGCAAATATAACAATGGTCACATTTTATCAAATACTCTCCAAAAATCCAAATGCAATACTGGTACAAAAAATTTGGCGAAATAAATTTTTTTGCAGATTTTCGGCGGTATGGCGACCATTTGGAATCGTCCGAAAAGTATGGCATGGCGATTTTCGTAAATGGCTGCATGACGATGGTTACCTGTGCAAAAGTTAGCCTGGTACAAATGGTTGAATAATTGTTTTATTTAAATCAACACATTCGCGTCGGTATGGCGGGCTGTAAGTCACACCGGAAAAGTATGGCATGAGACTACCGCCTACTTCTTTTTTATGGGCTATCGGTAAATTCTAAAATTTTTGTGTTACAAATCGTTTGACTTTCGCTATTTTTCCGACGAGTTCGACTAACGCCCACGCGACTAAGCCACCGGTACCAGCGTTCACACCATCATTTTCGTTTTTGTCATTGCGTACTAAGACCCCCGTAGAACCGCCATCCTGTTACAAATGACTCGAAATTTTGTGTCAGTATCTCCCGGTCTATACCACCCGATTTGTTTTTGATTGTGTATGACCGTGAATTGACCTCTATTTGGATGCGATGGGGGAAGCGCGCCTGCGGTACGCCTGCGGTACGCCCGCGGCGCAACCGTGGCGTGCCGCCTCGTCGCCTTTCCAAAATTCTTTCATACAAAATGTATAAGAAGGACGTGGTGCAAAACAGATTCAAGAGGTGCGCTTATGGCACGCCCGCGCCCGCGCCGCTTGTGTTTGACCCGCGCCTTAGGAGGTTAATGTTATCATAGCTGAACACATCATACCTTCACTTGTACGGTCAGCAAACAAGCTTAGTTGTAATCAGGTTACGTTTAATAGATTTATATTTTAATAAAAGTTTAATTTACGCTAGACTCAACTTGTAGCCTACTTATAAAGTGTAGGTTTGGATTATTTGGTTTAAACGGTTCATTGGACTTGGAAAGAATTAAGTTTGAAATAGACTTAGTACACAGTTTCACTAGAAAGGTATACTGGATATAATTGGCATAACTAAATAACAACAGCTTAAATGCTAATCTTGTCAAACAATAATCCATCTCTGCACTAGATTTCTTTCATACGGCGTTTTTGCGGGAAATATAAACATAAATACCTAACCTGAATTACACAGTGTCTTATATCCCAGTTTTTATAGGCGTTGCCGGAGTGGGTGGCTAATAATAATACCCATAAAGGCGAAGATGTGACTATGAAATAATACATGTACATTGTACACAGTATACACTTATGTGTCCTATAAATAATATCAGCAGTGTACGAAGAATCTGAAGGAAGAAAACTAATTTTGCGTGACGCGAGTTGTAATGAAGGACGTTGCACATTCAAAAATATTATACTGGAAAATCGAGTACATCATTTCACATCAAATATCAAACGAACATTTTTACGCTGACGCTACATCAAAATTGAACGATAGCCATCCATAGATGTTTCTTTCCAATCATGGTATTACACGGTCTGTCTGTATATAATTCAATAACAATTTCTGCGTTCCGCATTATAAATATCGGTTTTCTTGGGAAACTATTATCTGATACGCACGTCTATTGACAATTGGGTTCTCATGGTGTTATTAAAACCGTTAAAAATAATGAAATAATCTCACTCTAGATAAGAGTTGTTGTTAACAAAGTAACAGCATAAAAGAGTGGAAATGTTAATTTCGCCGATTTAATTAAAGACAACCTATTACTATTATCTGGATACCAAGTCTCGGGTAGGTACGAAGACATCGCATAGTGAAGGTTTTCTATCGGAAAAAAATGCATTTATAGATTAATTTACTAATTCAATATATATTGCACTCGAATACAAAACTAAACTAAAGTAGATGTATAAAGTGATACTATTAGCTTTCTACTTTATCGTTTAAAAACTATTTCTTCCAAACAATGTTTTTGTTCAAATGCTTCAAAGGGTTTGTTTGCAACAGTATTTGAAGTGAAACTTCTTTATCGGGGTTGGAAAAAATTTAGTGTACCATTTTTCCGTTACGCGCCATCTTGTTTTTATCCCTTACAAGCGTGATTGACGTATGTCTGTAAAGTTGCATATATAGTAAATTATTTTTTGAAAAATAAGATCTTAAAGAAATTTCACTTCTTACGTGTTTACACTAGTACACGCATACATTTTTTTTATATTCATACAGTCCATTATTACGTAGTATAATCCCCTTAGTAATACGTATAAATACATGACCTTAGCTTCAGAGTTAGCGATATAACCCAGTGGCAGTCACAGAAGTGAAGCAAATAGGCTTACATGTATAAATTTCCAATGGTGGCGAATTAAGCTGCGGATTTACATCTATTATTAGATTTTCTCACTCCACATTAGTTTCTCTTTTATCCAAGGATTTCTTCATTGTATTTGTCACTCTCAATAAACGTACGAACTTAATATGTATTTTTATGCCTATCTGCAACTTTCTCACTGAGTCAAGATTAAAATTAGAATATTAACTTGAATTGGCCAATAACTATATACAATACAATAGTCATCACTCATCACGCTAAAACAAAAGTTAAAAAATGTGAAGTGGTTTGGTGTAAGCTATACATCTGGTCACACATTCGACCCCCCGTGACGAACATTATATCTAGCTGGCTAACGAACAGAACAAACGAATATAAATATTATTAAACACCTGAAAGTCTAAGCATAACAGTGCAAAGGTTAACCTTAACCGTAACCTATCCCTTGAAATAATAAGCAACCAGTTATTATTTCAAGTGATAGGTTCGCAATGACCATGGCTGGTGAATGCAATATGAATTTGCCAGTCAGCTCAATTCAGGGCGTAAACTGCCTGGAAATAAGAGGTCATAAATTAGGCCCCAGGTCGTAAAAACAAACTTCTAAACACCTCACACAATATTTAATACAGACTTTAATATAATAGAATATTCTTCGTAGTATTTATCATAAGTCTACACGTCACGTAATGGATCCAGGGATTCTAGGATTGGATAAGGGATTTTGTTGCGGGATTGCCGCCATCTCGATCCGGGATTTAACCGAACGTCCTCCGCCGAATTCCAATTATATTACCTTATTACCGAAATTGTGTAACAATGGCTTGTATCTTGGGATTCTTTAACCGTAATGGTACCATCTTCTGCTAATCGATTTGCCTAATAGGCACAAGAAATGCCCAGAAGTATTACTAATAAAAACGTTTACGCTATTGCTCATTACAGGCTAACAGGCTAAGAAAAAGGTTACTATAGGTATCGACCTTATCACCGAAATAATTGTACCTATATATGCTTCAATGAATACTTTCTATAAAATTTACGTGTCAGACCAGCTCCTACTAATTTTGCTCAATAATGCACTACCTAGAACTCTTTATAATACAAATTAACATCTATTAGTCATTACTGATAAGGATAACAAGCTCAGAAAAGGTTCCATCACCCAACATAACGTGACGACTCTGAATTCTTACTCAGAAAGTGTGGCGTGCGATCAATCGTGCGTCGGAGTTTTTGTCGCGATCTCTGGCTTAAGTTAACGCACCTTAATTACTTGCGTACATGTCATGATCGCATTTAGATTTATACACTGTGGCTAGAAGGACACTCTTGTACAAGGTCTATGGTCATTATCTGAGGTAAATTTGTCTGCATCTTGGTAGAATAGTGTTAACTCTCCTGGGACGGAAAATCAAGCTCGGAAATTCATACATATATATTTTATGAAATTTGTAATATCCTAAAATGTTTCGGCAGCATCCAACGATGATCTGCGACCTTCGTTTCATAGATACAGCTTTATCCTCCTAAGACCCCGCGTACAAAATTTTGTACAAAATAAAATAGTGCTATCTGACCCAGCTCTGTCATATAGTTTATAGTAATAACCGCCCAGTGTACAATTTTTTGTACTTATTCTTTTAACAACTGTAGTTTTTTTCAAATCTTCCCGCGAATAGTTTCACATGTCAAAATTACTTAAATAGTTTGTATTGTCATTTGTCTATGTTATCAACGCTGCCAACAAAAAAATAAGTATATTTTCAAAACTATATAGCTGTGATGAACGACGAAACCTGCCGCTCCCTCGTGCTAAGAGTAAGTTTAATCTCAAAATACTTATATAATCACTAGTTTTCCCACGTCACTGTTAATGTTATTTTATACTATAAAGTGTAAATATTACACACTATTAATATTTTTTGTTGCTGTATTGAATAAAGGTGATTCACAAAGTCATCAATTATTTTGTTCAATATTTTGTACATTGGTTCTCAGTATCAAACGTTAGGTATCTGCTTTTCATAGAGAGTATTTTTGTTTTTATTTTAGACTAGCGGTCCGCCCCGGCTTCGCCCGTGGAACATATTTACGTTTTCTCTACATAAGAACCATCCTCGTACTTCAAGGAATATAATCGACGAACGAATTAACGAATTTTGGTAGCAGCATCTTGGCATTTTATGCCCGGCTTCTGCGTTAATACTTAAATAACTTCTAAATTGATACTTTTTTGTGTTATTTCAATCTGTGTAATGTGTAGTGAAATGAAATAAATCGGAACATAATACCGCATTACAAGTACTTTAACAACAATGGGTGCGATACCAGTCATCGAGAACAAAGGCCACTCGAAACTTATGTGCATACGGCATATATTTGATTGCTCTATAATCTGTATTACTCCTCATACTTTGCTATTGGCCATAATACAATTTTATGTACCTATATCTAAAAGGGTATTTTGTAAAATACCCTCATCATCGACGATATTTGAAAGGCTTTATAAATACGATTGCTGGTTTAAGTTTTATTTGTACAGTAAAATTTCTTCGCTTTTCAATCTAGCAAGAAATTCTCGGAAACTTTTTAGTTATTGAAAAGTTATCTACCGTCATTTGTCAAGATGATCCACCGAGGTATAAAAAATCGCATGCGAAATTGCGTATTTATAATTGTTGCATGCACGACTGCAACTAAGAAATACAGATCACAATAAATCTAGACATTCTCTTTGCTCTATTGTTATATTATGTTACATATCACTGACCTCTATAGGAGGACCATTGACTTGCTCTTACGGATAAAAATAAAATAAGCTTATACTATCTTTCATCTTCATCGCGAGATGAGAGGATTTACAATAAAATATTTAGAAAAACCTAATTTACGGTTTATGTATAGGCCACTTTATATTGATTTCTTTTGTCAAAGAGCGATCTTATAGTACACAGCTCCATTTGTGCAGAGATATAAATAGTACTTATGTCCAATTCAATGATTCGTAAAATCAGTCATAAACCTACTACAGACATGTGACGCATTACCAGCGCTGTACTCATACCTACAAAGTACGACGCCAATAAAAGCGAGTCTTGATAAAGTATTCGCTACGGAATTTACTATTATGGCTTCCCACAAAACGTATAAGTGCCGATAAACCATCAAATTCGTGTTTTACTATCAATTCAGCGTCACGGACACGGAAGTCGTGGGATTTTTACACGAACTACCAATTTTGGGTACTCTCCAGTTGTGTACGGCGTATTTTGAAATGGTTTTTTCGCTATAAACGGTTATGGCGATATTTAGATTTGGGCAACGCGGCCCGGTTGAGTTTGGAGGAAAATAGCTGGCCGTGACAATACGACACGTTTGTACTTTACCCCAGAATCCCAATTTATCAAAAAAAGCCGCCGCGTCACGTGCGTTAACATCGATTTTATCTGATGAAAGGTTTTGTATGAGAATTGGTGGAAAACGAGAAAAGAATTGCAAAGATCAACATCACTTTGTGTTTTATTTTGCTTACTCAACTTGCAATATGCAGCAGATCCTTATCCGATGCGAATTATACATAGCTTGATTTTTACTGAATGTACCAACCTCGGAAGCAGCTTTCCAATATAAAAACTTATTGTCCTTCTCTTAATTTTAACCTAGAATATTAAGTAGAGGTTACTCACATATTACATAAAGAGAATATAGAACCAGCTAAAAATATTTCAATTGTAAGCGAAACGTTACTTATCAACTTGTTAACCTTTACACCCATTAATGGTTAAACAAAGGTAGATTACCTACAGTATGTGATGTGGAAAAATTCGCCATACAAGGTAAAATGTTACATGCCGAGCTGATGACGTCTTCAAGATTAATTGTTAATGATATGTCACCGTTGCTGGTGTTAGTCATGTCCTAGAGGTACTAGATTTGATTGAGCATTATTACTTTACTTTACATCATGTTACAGCTTAGCTCGTAAAGATTGTGTCGTTTAGCCCAAATTGTACTTAATCTTTATTCTGCAAACAGACCTGTTTTTATGTGTATTGTTTTTTCCTTTGGGATAAGACTTCTTGATTGTTTCTACTACATAGATTATTGTTATAAATTAGGTTCTAAATACTGAAACCCAGTTTAAATCAGTAAACATTTTCGTTTCAGCCGTGGGACGTCCACTGCTGGACAAAGGCCTCCCTCAAGGATTTCCACCACAGTCCACAATCGGTCAGTAAACATATTATCATTGTTATTTTGATTTTTACATGAACTTTCTTCAGTAGTCTCTTTTGGCTGACTGAAGGCAATAAGCAATTATCGTGATTAAGCATTTCGAGCACTGGTATCGAAGACGAAGGCGTAGTAAAGGCTCTTTATTCTTATCCAGGCAAACCAAAGCTGTTGCGGAAGACGAAGACTATTAGTTGCAGGCAGACTGGTAGTTAGCAGAAAATTATGTTCCTACTTGATATTAACGTAAATTGAAACAATAGCCGTGGGTTGAATGAGTAACGAATGAAAAGCAGCTGCAACCTTATTCTAAACAACTTATTGACAGTTTACAAGCAGGATGCGGGTTGAAGTTCCTACTTGTCTAGACATTTGATCCCTCCACCAGAGAGGGTATTGTTTAACGGATAGTGTCAGATTTTCAAGAACATAGTCTTCTATTGATTTTCCTGTACGCGATATATGATAGAAAGCCAAGTCCATTATTTGTCCACTTTTTGTCTGTTATTTTAAGACATAGGTTTTTTTTGACTCAACATGTTCTTAGAAATAATGTGAAAAATGGTAGGTAGGTACCTATTTAAATCAATCAACATCCAATTAGGTAATTAAGTATAGGAAACTGATGTCTGATACAAGTTAAACTAATTTTGCATAATTAATCAGTTAAATGAATTAGTAACATATATTCGGTGATTTAACCAAACGTTATCATACATTTCGTTATAAATAATTAATTCAACGGATGAGTCATAATATGATTAAAAATGCGAAACTAATTTTTTATTGGGTATTCCGGTTTTATGTCTGATTTGATCTCTTCGAATATTATAGCTTAGAACTTTGTATGTCAGTAGATTTTCACGCGTAACCCCTTTGAGGGGTTAAAATTGATTTAATAATATGCACCCACATAATCGACGAAATATAAACACAGTGCTTTAGAGAAAGGATGGATGAGGCATTGGATATTATTAGTCTATGCTCAAGGTACAGAGTAGAGACTAAAGACAGACAGACATAAACTACCTTCTTTTTTAAGCGCAAAATATTGAAGGGATTTGAACTTGGAACGATAAAGTGAAGCCAAAAACTATAGTGAAAACATGAAGTAGCTGTAATTTATTTTTTTCATACAAAAATGTATCAAAGTTTCGTAAAACGTCAACACAAAGGAAAGTAGGTAACATTTCAAAGTAAATTAAGACCCTTTTACTCGCAGGTGGCTAGAATCAACAAAACTTTGTAAACAGTTGAGATAAGAAACCCAACGTTGAGTCACAACGACCTTGAATTGTCGTACAAAAACTGGCATAGGTACAATTAGTTTTTTGGAAGTAATAAAAGCAGAGCAACATGAATTCGTTTCCTTTCTGGTTGGTTTTGTGTCGAAGTCATGCCTTATTTGATGAACATGACTTAAAATTCATAAAATATATAATTTGCTAGTTGTGTGTGGTTACGATACTGTTTAAAAGACATTAAAAATCCATCTATATATCTAACACAAAATGCAATAAAATGCCACATTTGCTGAGATACCGTTATCTTTCGCCCATAATTATACGTCATTAGTTTTAATTATCTGCAAACAATTCCTTATATGTCAACTAACAAATCGTGCTATTTTTAAAAATGGAACATTTGGAATTCGGATTTCAGTTTTCGGTTTTCGTCTGTGTCTGTTCTCTGTCGTCGTGTGTTCAGAAAAGTAAAGTTTGTTAGACGATGTTAGACTTATGACTATTGGATTTAGTGTGGAATTGAAACCTGACATATTTTTTCAGTTAGACCGCAGTCGGTGTGGGAGAACCGGCTTGACGGGGGAACGGCAAGTCAACAGGTAGGGTATAGGGCACTGACCTACAGTCGACGATGCTATGAATGGCAACAGAAAGTTCAGCTGATGGAATTAAACAGGATTATGGAATCCTGTTTGAGTATTTTAAATTTTTAATTCTCTGTAAATATATTTCATGTAACTTAGATAAAGTTCTATCAACTGCGTGGATAATAAGCCGTTGCTCTGTTAGAAAAGTGGCTGTTTCTTTTATTTTTTTATGTTAGGTAGACGTTATTCAATATCAACCCTAAAATGCAGACTTCATTGTTACGTTACGTGGATATCGAGTGTATAATCATTAATCATAATATTCAACTTAACGTTCATTAAATGTGCAAAATAATTATGGTAAAAACTTGAGTTAACTGTAATTGGCAAAGTAAATAAGTAGGTAATGTCGAAAAGCCACTCACCTTCTTGCAACTGAACGCGAAACGCGTTGTTTCGAGTTAGTTGCCAGCCGTGTCCTTATGAACCAAAAGGTCTACTTTCGCCGATGATCGCCAGACCAAAGCATCAACCATATACGGCCCTCTCTCGTTAGGCGAACTTATTACGCTCAACAAAACAGTAACGTTCAATTGAAACGGTAAATTGCAATTGCAAAAGAATACACACAGCACAAACACTAAACGACTCAATCACTAAAGCACCGCACTCATATTTTTGAGGTTATAAAGTAGTTTTACAACTCTGGGCCACTGGAGAAAAGTTCAAAACTTCGGATGTCGGAATACGTTTGAAATCAACGACACAACTTGTTGGGGCGATGCCGCCGCGCGAATGGCAGCGTCTAGTCGGCAGTCGCAACTTTGCTTTCGTCTCGACTCGGTGGTCGCGCTTTGAGAAGAATGAACGAAAAGGACACATAATATAATTAGCGCTTGGGCTAGAAAGAGCGCGAAATATGACCGTTCACCATAGGTGCCATCCTGCCCCCTTTCCCTAGATGCGAAATAAACTTTTTAGCACCTGTATAAATCACACAACTAAATAAATACCTAATAATTAAATTTATTGTTTCATATTTACTTCAATAATGTAGGCTTTACATATGTAAAACATATGTTTCGAACAGTAAGAAAAATAGTATGTTTATAATGTTATCAATAACAATGATATTCTACTAATGAATTTATCATTATTTATTTATATCACTAAGCAATCAGATAACAATTTTGCGAATAATTGCTGGTGGAAAATGATTACCCTAGTTAGTTAAGTTCTATATAATATGTATAAGTGCCTAATAATAAATTGTATTTCAATGAATTTAATTGCAGATTATCTTTCACAAAACTATCATTTTAACTTAGGTATTTCTTTTAAGAGAGAAGTGTATTGCACGCCTCATAAGCGAAGCGTTGAGGTGGGTACTACTGTCACTTCGCGCAAAACATCTGATTTTTCAAACTTAAAATGTCTTTATGTATCATACATTGCACTTGTAAGATAATACATACACACACATATTAAGAAAAAACACTATTTTTAACGTTCATGATATTTTTGATGTCATTTTTGTTATTTAAACTAGTTAAAAAACAGTTTAAAAAAGTTCTGTCTTGGACGTCCGTGTGTCTGTATGTGCGGATCCTTTTTCTTGTTAACACAATAGCGACCGAAATACTTTACTATGACTAATCGAGTCTTTTTTTTTCTCTTACGCTTGAGTATGCTCAGGAATAGAACCCTTTCATTTTTCAGGGTCTGATTCGATGTGGTTTAATTGTTATTAAATAAACAAAAATAATAATTAATAAATATTTATTAAAAAAAAATTATGAGGCGTGCACTTTTGGATTTTCCAAATTATTTAGTACATAGAATGATTTGTTACAAGCTTGTCACAGTTCAGCAAGTAAGATTAGGTTCTTATATTATCACATAAGGTCAGAGATACATAAGTACCAGATTTATAATTCAACTAAGCATTTAACATATTTATTTATTACACATTTATACGTAATATAAAAAACTGTATGCATAGTAAGTAATGAAACTTTAATATATAAAAGAAAAATATATTTGAATATTATAATATCAGACTTTATTTATTATTATTATTATGTACTTACAATAAGTAATTGAAATTAATTTATATGAATTTCTCATTATATTATTGTACAGAAACTTTAAAAACATATTGAATTAAATAAACAGCATAATTTGCTATGTGCCACCTTTGTACATTTTATATACTTGGCAAAATCTTATCTTCAAAATAAAATAAATCAACTCAATTTAAAATACCAGTATATTTACATTTAATTCTTATGAATACCAGTAAAAATACATTGATTACTCTATTTATGATTACTGAAGAATGTCAAAATAATACATTTACAAAATCTCTTTTATATACAGATTCATTTTATGCTTAAAACCTAAATTTCAATAAATATCATTGTCTTATTAAACGTCCATCAGGTATATCTAAATTTTGTGCTACTAGTAAAGGATTTAGTTGTACAGGCATTGGCTTTTCATTTATTCGATGATAAACATCAGGAGCAGCTTTTTTCACAAATGCAGTTCTTACTGAAAGCACTACTGTGTTAATAAAACCTATAATAACATATATACCACCTATAATTGAAAACAGTCTTAACATAAACTGTAAAAGATTTTCTCTTTCTTGGTACACTTTAATTTTTAGCGCTGCCATATCATATTTAAAAAAAAGGCCGGGAACTCCATGAGAGCCCCTAGCGTGACTTATTGGTCTCTCCAATTCCTTAACAGAATATTGGAAAGTCTTTATTGACTCAAATGTAGTATCCACATCTGTTGGTACAACTTCAAGGAAGTATTGATAAAGCATGTTTTCATCATGGGTAATCTTTTCATCACCTTCTAGTGGATAAATAACCCCATTGGCTGGACTACCAAAGCTGAGTCTGTGTATTCTGTGACTAAAATTTTGTGGTGTATCGTCAAACAACATGTTTAAATGAATGTGACCCCTCGGTAGATGTAAACTTTTTCCAGCAGTTATGTGAAAGTTGCCAGCTACTTTATTTAATGTTAGAACTCCGTGAAGCCTACATGCATCTGGTCGACGATTTGGTTTAGTTTTTCTTGGCGGTATTGTAGCCCTCACAGATCCATGGCCCTTCTTCCAAAGTAACTGCCATAGTGAATGGTATTCCTCTCTCAAATAAGAATTTATATATTTTACTGCGTCAAATGCATCCTGTTGTTCTTGTGTCAGCTCAAACCACGTATCCTCTTCCTGTAATTCACCAAAGCCAAACACGCTTTGGGACGTGGAGTCCAGAATATCGGCTCCTAAGTTAGAACATGGCATTGCCACTGTAATGTCAATATTTATACGAAGTTTTTCATCCATATCTGTATCTGGCATGAATTTAAACACTAAATTGCTATCTAGAAAATAACTAACTTCACTGTATACTAGGTACATTATAATTATAAAGCTTATTATCGAAAACGTCCCTCCTACCGGTGTACTATCCACGTATTCATCAGGGACTTTTGCAAACGCATCCAACTCTTTTACTTTATCTATAACGGTTTTCTTGCCGCGATATCTTATCATTGTTTTTAAAATTTGTTTATCACAGAAATTAAAATAACTATATCGTTGAAAATACACAACAAGCAAATCGAGACGTGTTCCTTGAGATACGTTGAGATTAGTCAATTGCATGTCAATTGTCAACGAGATTGTCTTGGATGTCAAAGTGATGAATAAAATTTGTCAATTCTGATGGAAATGTGACATCTGGGTGACACATCACCGGAAGTAAAGGAGCCAGATAAAAAAAAATCTATATCAAGTATAGTACAGGCAGAATTCGTCCTAACTGGGAGGAAAGAAAGAAGAAGAAGTTTAGTAAAACCAACGGGAAATTTCTTTAGCACTAGAAGAACCCTGCACAGAATTAGTATAACGGCTGCGACATTATCCATGCGCAGTAATTCGCTCCACAAAGGCTCCACACCTTCACTCGGCGGCTGTAGGCGGTTACCACAGGTGCAGACGTATCACAAGCACTTGCGGCAAATTCCCTTTGATTTGTGAAGAATTCGATATTTGATTGGATCGGCTACAAGCTTAGAGCATTGCTACAAACACTTGCTAGCCATCACAAACCATCATCATCCATCCAGACTTTTGAATTTGATACGGCTAGGTTGAGGAATGAGGTTTGGCCTAGGTTTGGCAAGCGTGCGAACGCGGCAAAAACAGCTAACATCTTTTAATGTCAAATCATTTGACACTTGACATGACATTTGACTTTAATGTCAACTGTGTCATGTTTTTAAGTAGAAATTGACGTATACTATTAAAATTTCGTTTTCATTGCGAACAACGGATATCATCAATTTCTATTTATATCGGCAAAGTAACAAAATATTTATGCAGTCGGACGGTGAAAACTGTACGTTGCATACATGCTTCGATTTCCTAAAAAGTGCAGTCATGGGGTGCTGTTATAGTATATGCCACAAAGATTCAGATCCTCAGGTATTTTTACTAGATTTACACATGTAGATCCCCTATTTATTAATGTGTGATCACCTACCTACTTATTGTAGTAATCGCTATTGTGCAAATGTTGATACTGTTGTTATTCATACGAGTTTTTGTACTTCCGTCAAACTGTCAGTAAAGCAAGAGCATTGTTATCATTATTTCCCAGTTGATTGCCTTTTTATCTTAAACTAACCATTGAACCTGGAACTGTATTGGAGTCAATGATATTCCTTCATTTAAATTGTTTCTCATGCACTCCAACTAGTTAGTTACATGTTACAAAGAACTTTGTTATGAATCATTATATAAAACTACAGGTTATTGGAATTTTTATTGTGGTGTGTTCTTTATATTGACACCAATTCTTACTTGCTATAAGTGGGGCAATTAAATAAGGTTAAAGACTTAAATAAAGTGGACGTAACTAAATCAAATTAATTAACAACCTTGAAGTGCAGGTTTATTTATATATTATATACTGTGATGTAAAATTAATGGCTATTTACTGTGTATTGAATATTTTTCTATGTACAGTGGTTTGTATGATGAGTCATTCCCCACGCAAATATACATGTTATGTTTGGAATATTATCATTACTATTGTATTGTTGTTGATTTTTATATCATTTTTCCATATTTCTGTTATGTGAAATGATTGTGTATATTATGGTAATATGGTTTTTGTTTCTTTATATTAAAATTTCAAGTTTGTTTATCATAGTATATTAGTAAAGCATACATATATTATGTTGTTTCTTCATATTTCATTGTAAATTTTTCCACTGTCCATATTTTCCATGGTTACTAGTCTATTGAATGAAGTTGGTGTTTTATTCTTATTTGAATTGAATAACATGCACACATCATTATCATAAATGTGTAAATAATAATAATTTGTTAAATTACTGAAGTTGCAGATGCCTCTGGCATATAATTATATGTTCTATGCTAAGAAAAGATAATAACCTCACATATTCTTAAAAAAAAATTAAAGTTTCCAGTATACATTATGTTCTGTGTATGTAACAAAAGTTTGAAACATTTGTGGAACACACATGACTGCTGAAATTCTTGCTTATTATATTGTGTCACTATACAGGGTGTCCCACTATTGGTATACTAAGCGCGAAGGGACTTGTAGTTTTGCATACACTGATCATGTAAAAAATACTTAAACAACAAAATTACGTCAAAAATTTTTTGCAAAATTTTTCCTGAAAATTCATGTTTTCTTCTCTAGATTCGCGCAGCTGGCATATACCGCTTCTCTAATATGAGCATTTTGTCTATGAAAACATAATCTTAAACGATAGCTCACGTGCTGATGGCAAAGTTGGGCTTGGTTGCTTGTTATGGGTGTACACATAGAGTTTTAAGAATCCATCCATTTGAAAAAAAATGCGTCTGGAATTTTATAAGTATTTTTTTCGTACTCAGTGTATGCAAAACTATAACCTCCTTTGAGCTTAGTATACTAACAGTGGGACACCCTGTATAGCATCACCAGTATAATTAACAGCGACTTGTATCATTTATCAAATTCTTTTTAAGTAAATATAATGAACATGTCAACATTATGAATTTGTCCAACTTTAATATCATAAATAATATTGCAGGAAAATGTAGTGAACGAACGGACGCACCTCCTAGAAGTGCCTGAGCAACAACAGGAGACACCATCGCCGACGACGTGCGCGTCCACGCCGCCACGCAAACCAGACGAGCAAAGCGCACTCAATAGGATATTACATGAGACTGCTACGTGAGTTTTCATCGGCTTTGAAGACGTTACATACTTACTTACTTACTATATTACCCCAAAGTGGGTCTTGGCCTCCGAATTTAAGGACGTTAAGTTATTAGAACAATGGGTCATCACGGAATATGATTCGCTAATGTCACATATTTATTATATTGTATTACTAGCTTCCGCCCGTGGGTTCGCCCGCGTGGTGTTTTGATAAAAAGTAGCCTATGTTCTTTCTCAGGGTCTAAAGATTGTCTGCCAAATTTCATCAAAATCGGTTGAGAGGTTTAAGCGGGAAAGCGTAACAGACAGACAGACACTGTTACTTTCGCATTTATAATATTAGTAGGCAAGTAGGGATTTCAACATAAATTAGTATACATTCAGTGGCAATAAGTAATAAATCTCATCTCATCTCGTCGGATTAGATAGTAACAAAAAACAATTGCCTCAATCTCATCTTTATATTTTTAAATCAAACACCAAAAAAGGGAATCTCATTGTATCACATTTTGTGGTACATGTAAAAATTGTAAAGATTATCATATTTTTTATTTATTTGAAAGGATGTGCTTCTTAAGAGATCCCTAATCATTTTGATACAGATCTTACAAGATGTTTATAAGCATGCATTTTATAAACTTTACATCTCTAATCTCTATCTGTTTATGTAAAAAAAAAAAATCCTTTTTATTCTTTTAAAATGTCATGATGCAAGTTCTAAAATGTATTTGCCATAAAACTAAATATAATTAACATATTTTTTTGGTATTTAATATTTATTTGATTTTAAAGATACAAATATTGTATTTTATGCTTTATAAATCATAGTAATAATATCTTTGCATAGATCTTTTATCAAATATCAAAAACCTGATAATTCAGTTTTAATCTTGTACAAAGTCACTAGAAACATATTTTTTTATTGCATAAGCACAGACAAAAAGATCACTTGTTTAATGTTTGATCTATGCAATATAGATAAAAATTGCATTTCCTGATTATTATCAAGACAACACCTTGAATTTAAAATGCATAATATTTTACAATAGCTATACTTAACATTTTTTTTTTATTATTTTCATCATTAGAATACATATTATCTGACATTTTGCTTCATCTAATATCGAAAATGGCCACTTTGCAAACCAAACTATCACTTGTATAATATGATATTTTTTAGAACTATAGTTACAGCCTCATTTCATTTGGATAAAGTCACAAGTATTTTTAAATACTCTATATTGTACATATAAATTACAATTTTAACTGAATAACATAGTAATCAAAACTTGTTGCTAGGGATTGAATAATACAGGATGATTGTCCTACTGCCCTAGAAGGTTAGGTTTAAACAATGTATTTTTTTTTTTAAATTACAATGTCTTGTAGACCTAATTTGTGTATATTTTAGCTTGTAGTAGGATTCGTCATAATTTTTTGAAATGCAGTGCAGGACTGAAGTGGATAAATTTTGTATCCATTCTGGACTGACCTTAGGCAAAATAAAATGTTGTGTGGTTTTATGAAACCACGGTAAAAGTGAAACTGTTCGAACGGTTCCGAACACTGCTTTGTGTAGCGCATGTCGCGTGACGGTCGGCTGCCGAGTAGGTATACCTACTCAGCAGCCGCGATACACGCGACATGCGCTACACAGACCAAAAAGTTTGAGACGATGTAATGAAAGTTTCACTTTAAAAAAAAACGCTTTTCCAATTTTTCGCTATATATTTTAAATTTATTGTAATGTTATAAATACATTTTCTACAATATTCAATACAAAAATTCCAGTAACGTGATCGACGTGGGCGCGCTAGGCCCGTACTCGCTAGAAGCGAATGCGTACAGCGAGCGTGTTCGTGCATACACTGCGCGCGCGGCTGCCGCTGCTTTACCGCCTCCTGTAAGTACATATATACTATACTAGCTAGATCTCGTGGCTTCACTTGTGTAGTACTTGAAGATTGTGTTGGAATATGTGTACATTTATATTGGCAACACTGATATTGTATTCGAGTAGGCAAGATGGCAGATGCCGGTTAGCAATGTTAATTATGTAAAAGTGTAAACTGTTCTTTTCTCTAATAAAGCTAAGTGAAGCTAAAACATGGTGTTTGAATTAATTATTTAACAGATTGTTTGAAGTTTTAAATTTAATCTATCGCTGTCTGAACTGTAGATAATAATCTAATGATAATCTGTTTCACACAAAAACAGTGGAATTTTAAAGAAGTTTTGTACAATCATAGATAAAGATTTACAAAATTTCATCACATTTTTTGTGTTATTTGAGAGGGTGATATACACATAAACTACATTGCACCCTGCTACAACCAATAGTACCGGGCAGTAATGAATTATGTTACAAAAACAGGGAAAATATTCCTTTTTAAAATAATGGGAAAATATATAGTCTAAATGACACTGCTAGTAATTGTATATTATGTCAATGTGTATTTTTATGTTCATTTTATACACAAAATATTGACATAAAATTATACTCGTTTCCAGGTACCCGCAAAACTATTGGCAGATGTACCACCAGCGCAATCTAAAATAATTCTCAACGGACCCCCACCTGAAATCTCTGACAAAGAACTGGTAAGTCATTTACAATTTTTGTATTAGGGCCGATTTTTCAATGCTTGGATAAAACTTATTCGTCGAATAATGTATAAAACTACCATTTTAAAAACGTATTCTAATTGCCCGTATTTGACAGTTTACGTGACATTTTAATATTATCGTGTAATAATTTATTGGATGGATAAGTTTTATCCAAGCATTGAAAAATCGGCCCTAAATCTACTTAGTTACTTACTTTTTAGTGAGGTTTGAGTTTCATTTCTGATTTAAATAAACCTACATAATTTTTATCATTAATTTTGTACATCGCTTTGCCAGACTGTTTAATCTCAAAGAAATTGTAGTATAGGTAAACTAGGCTTTATAAAACGATTCAACATCAGATGAGTTTTATCGAAAAACGTTTTTTTTAATTTATTTTGAGGACTGAGTCCAAATATCATTAAATATTTTTATAATGGGTCAAATGAATATTTTTTTAAGCTATCGCATAGTTTCTATCGCGGGCCTTGAGCGCGGGGACCGAATCCAGAAATTGCGTAACGAAAAACCTCACGCTCCCCACTCCGTCGGACACGGAGGTGTGGCTTGAAGGCATAGCATACAATAGCTTTACTGCGGCAGTCCCTGAGTGCCACACGTCTTTTTTAGGGTTCCGTAGCCAAAATGGCAAAAACGGAACCCTTATAGTTTCGTCATGTCCGTCTGTCCGTCTGTCCGTCTGTCCGTCTGTCACAGCCGATTTACTCGGAAACTATAAGTACTACAGTGATGAAATTTGATGGGAATATGTGTTGTATGAACCGCTACAAAAATATGACACTAAATAGTAAAAAAAAGAATTGGGGGTGGGGCCCCCCATACATGTAACTGAGGGATGAAATTTTTTTTTTCGATGTACATACCCGTGTGGGGTATCAATGGAAAGGTCTTTTAAAATGATATAAAGTTTTCTAAAAAACATTTTTCTTAAAGTGAACGGTTTTTGAGATATCAGCTCTCAAAGTCGTAAAAAGTATGTCCCCCCCCCTCTATTTTTATAACTACGGGGTATAAAATTCTAAAAAAAATAGAGGTGATGCATGCTAATTAACTCTTTCAACGATTTTTGGTTTGATCAAAGTATCTCTTATAGTTTTTGAGATAGGTTGATTTAACTGTAATTTATTATATTTGCTGCTACGGAACCCTTTGTGCGCGAGCCCGACTCGCACTTGGCCGGTTTTTTAAATTCATTTTGAGGACTGAGTCCAAATAGTCGGGTATCATGTGCAAATATTATTAAATATTTTTACTATGGGTCAAATGAATATTTTTTTTTGTTATTATATAGCATTGATTACTATTTAGTGATTTATTCTATTATTATTGCAAATTATCACAATTTTTTTTTTTAATTGTTCCCCCCACAGATAACGAACGCAGTGAAAAAAGCAGCGGCCGCCATATCGGAGCTCCGTGTAGAACACCACGAGGACCTCGTGGTCCCGTTCCGGGTGCCCTAGCGCAGGCTGAGCTCGCCTGCTGACACTAATATATAATATATAGTATATACTCGTATGTATGGTGAGGATGTCGCCGTAAGGGTGGCTGTACGCGGACCGCTTCAAGCAGTTGAGACCGACGGCTTGAAGCCGCGACCGCGCGGTGAACTATAGACATTCATTCACTGCCGAACACGGACTGCTCGAGCAGTCGCGACTGCTTCAAGCCGTTAACTGCGTGGTTTATAGCGACAGCTTGAGCAGGCCGTGTACGCCGCTCAGCCGTTAATTGCTCAAGCCGCCAGTTTATGGCCGCTCCAAAATTGTAAATACCGTTAGGTTATTACCTATTTAACTCGTGTGAAAAAATTACGCGACATTTGGTATTTTTGGTTTTATGGCATCAAAATGCTGTATAAATATAAATTTATAAAGAATAGAAAAAAATCGATCACGGGGCGGGATTCGACCAACTTAGCCACCCGTGATCCCGCCAGAGCGATCGAATTTATTTTATTCTTTAAAAATTTATATAAGTTTACAACATTGTGTGCGCACGGTTGTGTTAAGTTTGGTTCGGTGGCCCGTTTGCGCCGATCCTAAGTCGCTTGAAGACTGAAATCGTCGATTATCGAAGATTTAGGGTGCTTTTTCTTGCGCGTAGCGACGGATTTTTAAAAGAACCAATAGTATCGCTTCAAACTCTAAATGAAGCGATATGAATGGTTCTGTAGAAACACATCCCTCGCACATCCCTGTTGAATAAGCACAAATCTTCGATACTCGACGATTTTAGTTTCCAAGTGAAAACTGCCATACAAAATCGGACCTCAATTGATTTGTATGTCGGTAGTCGCTTGGAGATTAAATCATCGATCACAGTTTTTTGACAGTCAAGCAATCTCGCGAGTTAGATTGTAATCTAACGGTATTCACAATTTTACGGTGACATTGACATGTATGTGAGTTAAGTCTGCGTTTAAATGGAGCAAGTGCAAAGTGGAGGATTAAAAAAAAGGTATTACCTATATAAATACCTACTTTTATGCTCTTGCTGGAGTTGAGTTAGTTTTATTGGATGATTTAATAACCTAAAATGTTTTTCTATCAATAAGTAGAAATACAGAAAATAATATATGCTTACCTTTGGTTAAATAAAATAAAAATGTCTCCACTTTGCATTACTTCTAACGGAGCCATAGCTGAAAATGTATGAGTTACTAAATAGGGGGTAATATAGATATATAATGTTTTAATATTGTTATGTAAATCGTGCTTAGCAGGGGCGAACTAAACCACGTTTGAATATTTAAAAAAAATATCTAAAATCTCGGTAATAACTGATTTTTTGTTTAACTTATTCTTTTAAAAACTATGCTTTTAAATAAAAAGGTAAAAAACTATACAGTATATTGTTGAATTAGTATTTTTTCTGCTCTTGACAATATAATACATCACTAAATTTTTTTTATCAAATTAAAAAAAAATGCGAAAATATTTTTTCATGAAAGCTTTTTCTACTATGTATTTACTATTTTGTCGGTTTTATGATCTGACTATAATATTTAACGTGGTTTTGATCGTCCCTGCGTGTAGGTTTACAAAGTGACTGTTAAAAGCTTCAAGCTTATATGTGATGGGTCGCGGGTTCGATATCTATCACAGTAACTGTAAATTGACTAGAAAACAAGTAGGAACTGCTATATTAAAGAAAATCGCAATTGCTTTTAGTCTTTATGGCTAAAAGATAATATTATTATGAAAAATATTTAATAAAATAAATACATAACTTGATTTCATCAATATATACCTATAGGACAATAGTATTGTTAAAAAATTGAAAACGGACCGATTTATTTCAATGTTTCTACTTTTTTTTCTTTTCCGTTAAATGCTTCTTGAAATTCTTCTAATTCGAATCTTTATTTTTTTTTTCAAATATATTTCTTAAAAAAAGGATATTGGTGAAATCAAGTGCTTTTTAATAACATTTTTTTGTAAGTACATTATTTCCCAAAAACGAGCTTAATGGTCAGGGAAAGGTAAATTAATTAGTATAAAATTATCCCCACCTCCCCCTTTCCAACTAAAAAAAAAGTGTCAGTGGTTTCAATATTAAATAATAATAATTATAATCATTTGTTATGTTTGCTAATTATTCAATAAGATATTTTAATCGACTGAACTGTATGTGAATGATATGTTTTCTGTCATTTTTTTCATGATAATAATTATTGTATTGTATGTATGTTTATTTATTAATTTTATTCGTCAAATGGGTTATAAATCCGTTTGAGTATATAATATTTAGCTGATAAAACTAATATTTGCATCAATTTCAAGTCATATTAGTTATATTAATTATATGTTAAGGGCAAAAGGCATTTATTTAAGCCCAAATTTGAATAACTATGACAACCACGATTAATTCGATCTCGAACCTTCTACAGATATTCTTCGATATTTGATCTGAAATGATATTTTTGCAATATATCTCCTCTCTCTTATTTGTATGTAATTAGAGCGAGAGAGATATATTGCGATTTTATGACGAAATACTTCAACTATAAACTAAAATTAAAAGTTCAAAGCGTAACCATTACCAAAGTCAATATCGGCTATCAGGAACCTAATCTGTAAGTAGTGAAATCATCTCGAAAACATTTAAAATGTCCTATTTGTATATTAAAGCAAAATATTTTAAAAGTGGTGGCAACACATTCGTAATTCTTCACCTCAACAAAAATAGGTCGTAATCTAATAGTAATAACAAAACATACCTTTAGGGCCGGCGCAGATATGGCGGAGCGCATTATGTCAAACTATTATCGACTTTGTCCTCATTGAAATAAAATTCGAAATCAAATAACAACAATTTATTCACGAGGAGCATCGAAGCGTCAAATGCGAAAGGTAATTTTGAATATTATTTCAAAGAGGACTATGTCGATAATAGTTTTACAATGAAAAATGCGCTCCGCCATATCTGCGCCGGCCCTTATTTAAAGAAAGCTTACGGCTTATGTTAGAGCGTATACGCACTATGCGGGTAGCCGCATTGCGGGTAGCCGTCCGGCTGACCGCAAGCAGCAATTATGTACGTAATATTCATTTCTATGCGCACTGTGCGGTCTGCGGTAGCCGCATCGCAGTGCGCATAGAAATGAATATTACGTACATAATTGTGCTTGCGGTCAGCCGGACGGCTACCCGCAATGCGGCTACCCGCATAGTGCGTATACGCTCTTAAACTCGGACATCAGACAAATTATAACAAATATGCGTCTAAGAGGAATATCTAAACACGTTTGAACATGTTTGTAATGAACTAAATGTATTGTAACGCAGTTTTCATTTTAATATACATATATATATATATATATATAATGGAAACGAAAATAGATCTTTTTAAAAACAACTTTCTGTTTTGACCATTTATATCAAGTAACGACTTTAGAATCCCTCTATTGAGCAGAACCATTATTAAAGAAAAGTTTTTCAAAATCTTTTCTACAGTTATTACGAAAAAAAACAAACATTTAATTCTATCTCACGAACTTAAAATTTAATATTAGTGGGATGTCAACATGCCAATTCATGTGTGGTCATGCGCATGAAACGAAAATGGTAACTTTTGTGAGATGAATGTTTGTTTAAAGTCCTCATTGACTCATAATAAAAAAAAAGATTTAAGCATTATTCGAATTAAAATACAGTGTAAACTCTATATAACGTCACTTAAGGGACCGTGCATTTTTCGACGTTATAGAGAGTGGTCGTTAAATGGAGAGAAAGGGAAAATTGCATGATTGGTCCCGAGACAGGAATATTATTTTGACATTGCCTATGAAATTTGACATTGCCTATGAAAAATTTCATATTGAGGTTTCTTCAATTTTTTGGCAGATCGTCCATTTTCTTCGGCATGCAGAATTTTTCTTTATTTTTCTACGACTGCATTTCTGAGAATCTTCGGTATGTCAGTAAAAAAGAATGTACACAACTACATTTTCATTGATTTCGGCAACTTATTCAGTACAACCTAGTCCTAGTTCCTAGTGGTAATGTCTTATTGTGGTCGTTAATTAGAGTGAGCGTGATGCTATATGGAGTGTATTATTGTATAGACAACAATATAAACCAACCAAAGTCGAGAAATCTTGACGTTATACGGAGTTTGACGTTAAATGGAGTGTCGTTATATAGAGTTTACACTGTATTATAAAAAAGTAAATATGTCAAGAATTATCTTTTATGATCTGTATTTCATTCGTTGCCGCTAAAAAGTAATTGTATGTTGAATTATTGAATATCAAGTAATGCCTTAATGATACAGCTATTAGTTAGGTCGTATATTGAATTAATAATTTTAAACTTTGTATATAAAATTGTAAATTGATACTTAAGGGCATCATGGCATTCATACCAAGTCAGAAATATTTACCATAATTTTGAAAATAAAGTTAATTAAAACCAGTTAATTTTTTACAAAAAAAAAAAAAAAATATTGAAAAATATGCCGTGTTGCTCTTATTTTAAGAAATTTGTATATTTTTAGTTCGTAAAAAGCTAATTTTGTATAAATATTATATTATGTTCAATTCTTTGTCAAACAAATGTGTATTCGATTAAAATTATCAAAAATGAATTGTGTTTTATTTTCTATTATAACATCCAAATTCTACTAAAAATGTAACTAGAAAAACTTGTTTCTAACGACTTTCTAACTATATTCGCCCTTATATTCGACATTCTGGTCCGGAAGCAATTTTAATTAAAACTATAAACAGCCCCTGGGCTGAAACTACCCAGGGGCCTTTTTTTTGGAAATGTTCATATTAGTTTCATATACTTACTGAGACTATGTTCGTGTTCGTGTTCGTGTTCATGTTCGTGTTCGTGTTCGTGTTCGTGTTCGTGTTCGTGTTCGGTGTTCGGTGTTCGGTGTTCGGTGAATTTGAATTTGATTTTGAGAGTTTGTGTTTGTGTTTGTGTTTGTGTTCGTGTTCGTGTTTGAATTTGAATTTGAATTTGATGGTGTTCGGTGTTCGGTGTTCGGTGAATTTGAATTTGAATTTGATTTTGAGAGTTTGTGTTTGTGTTTGTGTTTGTGTTTGTGTTCGTGTTCGCTGTTCGCTGTTCGCTGTTCGCTGTTCGCTGTTCGCTGTTCGCTGTTCGCTGTTCGCTGTTCGCTGTTCGCTGTTCGCTGTTCGCTGTTCGCTGTTCGCTGTTCGCTGTTCGCTGTTCGTGTTCGTGTTCGTGTTCGTGTTTTCGTGTTCGCTGTTGAATTTGAATTTGAATTTGAATTACAATTTGAATTTGATTTTGAATTTGAATTTGATTTTGAGAGTTTGAATTTGATTTTGAGAGTTTGTGTTTGTGTTCGTGTTCGTGTTCGTGTTCGCTGTTCGCTGTTCGCTGTTCGCTGTTCGCTGTTCGCTGTTCGCTGTTCGCTGTTCGCTGTTCGCTGTTCGCTGTTCGCTGTTCGTGTTCGTGTTCGAATTGGAATTTGAATTTGAATATGAATTTGAATTTGTATAAAAATTTGAATTTGAATTTGAATTTGAATTTGAATTTGAATTTGAATTTGAATTACAATTTGAATTTGAATTTGAATTTGATTTTGAGAGTTTGTGTTTGATTTTGAGAGTTTGTGTTTGTGTTCGTGTTCGCTGTTCGCTGTTCGCTGTTCGCTGTTCGCTGTTCGCTGTTCGCTGTTCGCTGTTCGCTGTTCGCTGTTCGCTGTTCGCTGTTCGTGTTCGTGTTCGTGTTCGAATTGGAATTTGGATTTGAATATGAATTTGAATTTGAATAAAAATTTGAATTTGAATTTGAATTTGAATTACAATTTGAATTTGAATTTGAATTTGATTTTGAGAGTTTGTGTTTGTGTTTGTGTTTGATTTTGAGAGTTTGTATTTGTGTTTGTGTTCGCTGTTCGCTGTTCGCTGTTCGCTGTTCGCTGTTCGCTGTTCGCTGTTCGCTGTTCGCTGTTCGCTGTTCGCTGTTCGCTGTTCACTGTTCGCTGTTCGCTGTTCGTGTTCGTGTTCGTGTTCGTGTTCGTGTTCGTGTTCGAATTGGAATTTGAATTTGAATATGAATTAGAATTTGAATAAAAATTTGAATTTGAATTTGAATTACAATTTGAATTTGAATTTGAATTTGATTTTGAGAGTTTGTGTTTGTGTTTGTGTTTGATTTTGAGAGTTTGTGTTTGTGTTTGTGTTCGTGTTCGCTGTTCGCTGTTCGCTGTTCGCTGTTCGCTGTTCGCTGTTTGCTGTTCGCTGTTCGCTGTTCGCTGTTCGGTGTTCGGTGTTCGCTGTTCGCTGTTCGTGTTCGTGTTCGTGTTCGTGTTCGTGTTCGTGTTCGTGTTCGAATTGGAATTTGAATTTGAATTTGAATTTGAATTTGAATATGAATTTGAATAAAAATTTGAATTTGAATTTGAATTTGAATTTGAATTTGAATTACAATTTGAATTTGAATTTGAATTACAATTTGAATTTGAATTTGAATTTGATTTTGATAGTTTGTGTTTGTGTTCGTGTTCGCTGTTCGCTGTTCGCTGTTCGCTGTTCGCTGTTCGCTGTTCGCTTTTCGCTTTTCGCTGTTCGCTGTTCGCTGTTCGCTGTTCGCTGTTCGCTGTTCGCTGTTCGCTGTTCGTGTTCGTGTTCGTGTTCGTGTTCGTGTTCGAATTGGAATTTGAATTTGAATATGAATTTGAATTTGAATTTGAATTTGAATTTGATTTTGAGAGTTTGTGTTTGTGTTTGTGTTTGATTTTGAGAGTTTGTGTTGGTGTTTGTGTTCGTGTTCGCTGTTCGCTGTTCGCTGTTCGCTGTTCGCTGTTCGCTGTTCGCTGTTCGCTGTTCGCTGTTCGCTGTTCGTGTTCGTGTTCGTGTTCGTGTTCGTGTTCGTGTTCGTGTTCGTGTTCGAATTGGAATTTGAATTTGAATTTGAATTTGAATTTGAATTTGAATTTGAATTACAATTTGAATTTGAATTTGAATTTGAATTTGAATTACAATTTGAATTTGAATTTGAATTTGATTTTGAGAGTTTGTGTTTGATTTTGAGAGTTTGTGTTTGTGTTTGTGTTCGTGTTCGTGTTCGCTGTTCGCTGTTCGCTGTTCGCTGTTCGCTGTTCGCTGTTCGCTGTTCGCTGTTCGCTGTTCGTGTTCGTGTTCGTGTTCGTGTTCGTGTTCGTGTTCGTGTTCGTGTTCGTGTTCGAATTGGAATTTGAATTTGAATATGAATTTGAATTTGAATAAAAATTTGAATTTGAATTTGAATTTGAATTACAATTTGAATTTGAATTTGAATTTGATTTTGAGAGTTTGTGTTTGTGTTTGTGTTTGATTTTGAGAGTTTGTATTTGTGTTTGTGTTCGCTGTTCGCTGTTCGCTGTTCGCTGTTCGCTGTTCGCTGTTCGCTGTTCGCTGTTCGTGTTCGTGTTCGTGTTCGTGTTCGTGTTCGTGTTCGTGTTCGAATTGGAATTTGAATTTGAATATGAATTTGAATTTGAATAAAAATTTGAATTTGAATTTGAATTTGAATTACAATTTGAATTTGAATTTGAATTTGATTTTGAGAGTTTGTGTTTGTGTTTGTGTTTGATTTTGAGAGTTTGTGTTTGTGTTTGTGTTCGTGTTCTTTGTTCGCTGTTCGCTGTTCGCTGTTCGCTGTTTGCTGTTCGCTGTTCGCTGTTCGCTGTTCGGTGTTCGGTGTTCGCTGTTCGCTGTTCGTGTTCGTGTTCGTGTTCGTGTTCGTGTTCGTGTTCGTGTTCGAATTGGAATTTGAATTTGAATTTGAATTTGAATTTGAATATGAATTTGAATAAAAATTTGAATTTGAATTTGAATTTGAATTTGAATTACAATTTGAATTTGAATTTGAATTTGATTTTGAGAGTTTGAATTTGATTTTGAGAGTTTGTGTTTGTGTTTGTGTTCGTGTTCGTGTTCGCTGTTCGCTGTTCGCTGTTCGCTGTTCGCTGTTCGCTGTTCGCTGTTCGCTGTTCGCTGTTCGTGTTCGTGTTCGTGTTCGTGTTCGAATTGGAATTTGAATTTGAATATGAATTTGAATTTGAATTTGAATTTGAATTTGAATTTGAATTTGAATTACAATTTGAATTTGAATTTGAATTTGATTTTGAGAGTTTGTGTTTGATTTTGAGAGTTTGTGTTTGTGTTCGTGTTCGCTGTTCGCTGTTCGCTGTTCGCTGTTTGCTGTTCGCTGTTCGCTGTTCGCTGTTCGCTGTTCGCTGTTCGCTGTTCGCTGTTCGTGTTCGTGTTCGTGTTCGAATTGGAATTTGAATTTGAATATGAATTTGAATTTGAATAAAAATTTGAATTTGAATTTGAATTTGAATTACAATTTGAATTTGAATTTGAATTTGATTTTGAGAGTTTGTGTTTGTGTTTGTGTTTGATTTTGAGAGTTTGTATTTGTGTTTGTGTTCGCTGTTCGCTGTTCGCTGTTCGCTGTTCGCTGTTCGCTGTTCGCTGTTCGCTGTTCGCTGTTCGCTGTTCGCTGTTCGTGTTCGTGTTCGTGTTCGTGTTCGTGTTCGTGTTCGTGTTCGAATTGGAATTTGAATTTGAATATGAATTTGAATTTGAATAAAAATTTGAATTTGAATTTGAATTTGAATTACAATTTGAATTTGAATTTGAATTTGATTTTGAGAGTTTGTGTTTGTGTTTGTGTTTGATTTTGAGAGTTTGTGTTTGTGTTTGTGTTCGTGTTCGCTGTTCGCTGTTCGCTGTTCGCTGTTCGCTGTTCGCTGTTTGCTGTTCGCTGTTCGCTGTTCGCTGTTCGGTGTTCGGTGTTCGCTGTTCGTGTTCGTGTTCGTGTTCGTGTTCGTGTTCGTGTTCGTGTTCGAATTGGAATTTGAATTTGAATTTGAATTTGAATTTGAATATGAATTTGAATAAAAATTTGAATTTGAATTTGAATTTGAATTTGAATTTGAATTACAATTTGAATTTGAATTTGAATTACAATTTGAATTTGAATTTGAATTTGATTTTGATAGTTTGTGTTTGTGTTCGTGTTCGCTGTTTGCTGTTCGCTGTTCGCTGTTCGCTGTTCGCTGTTCGCTTTTCGCTTTTCGCTGTTCGCTGTTCGCTGTTCGCTGTTCGCTGTTCGCTGTTCGCTGTTCGTGTTCGTGTTCGTGTTCGTGTTCGTGTTCGAATTGGAATTTGAATTTGAATATGAATTTGAATTTGAATTTGAATTTGAATTTGAATTTGTATTTGAATTTGATTTTGAGAGTTTGTGTTTGTGTTTGTGTTTGATTTTGAGAGTTTGTGTTGGTGTTTGTGTTCGTGTTCGCTGTTCGCTGTTCGCTGTTCGCTGTTCGCTGTTCGCTGTTCGCTGTTCGCTGTTCGCTGTTCGCTGTTCGCTGTTCGCTGTTTGCTGTTCGTGTTCGTGTTCGTGTTCGTGTTCGAATTGGAATTTGAATTTGAATTTGAATTTGAATTACAATTTGAATTTGAATTTGAATTTGAATTTGAATTACAATTTGAATTTGAATTTGAATTTGATTTTGAGAGTTTGTGTTTGATTTTGAGAGTTTGTGTTTGTGTTTGTGTTCGTGTTCGTGTTCGCTGTTCGCTGTTCGCTGTTCGCTGTTCGCTGTTCGCTGTTCGCTGTTCGCTGTTCGCTGTTCGCTGTTCGTGTTCGTGTTCGTGTTCGTGTTCGTGTTCGTGTTCGTGTTCGAATTGGAATTTGAATTTGAATATGAATTTGAATTTGAATAAAAATTTGAATTTGAATTTGAATTTGAATTTGAATTACAATTTGAATTTGAATTTGAATTTGATTTTGAGAGTTTGTGTTTGTGTTTGTGTTTGATTTTGAGAGTTTGTATTTGTGTTTGTGTTCGTGTTCGCTGTTCGCTGTTCGCTGTTCGCTGTTCGCTGTTCGTGTTCGTGTTCGTTTTCGTGTTCGTGTTCGTGTTCGTGTTCGTGTTCGTGTTCGAATTGGAATTTGAATTTGAATATGAATTTGAATTTGAATAAAAATTTGAATTTGAATTTGAATTTGATTTTGAGAGTTTGTGTTTGTGTTTGATTTTGAGAGTTTGTGTTTGTGTTTGTGTTCGTGTTCGCTGTTCGCTGTGCGCTGTTCGCTGTTCGCTGTTCGCTGTTCGCTGTTCGCTGTTCGCTGTTCGCTGTTCGCTGTTCGCTGTTCGTGTTCGTGTTCGTGTTCGTGTTCGTGTTCGAATTGGAATTTGAATTTGAATAAAAATTTGAATTTGAATTTGAATTACAATTTGAATTTGAATTTCAATTTGATTTTGAGAGTTTGTGTTTGTGTTTGTGTTTGATTTTGAGAGTTTGTGTTTGTGTTTGTGTTCGTGTTCGCTGTTCGCTGTTCGCTGTTCGCTGTTCGCTGTTCGCTGTTCGCTGTTCGCTGTTCGCTGTTCGCTGTTCGCTGTTCGCTGTTCGCTGTTCGCTGTTCGCTGTTCGCTGTTCGTGTTCGTGTTCGTGTTCGTGTTCGTGTTCGAATTGGAATTTGAATTTGAATATGAATTTGAATTTGAATAAAAATTTGAATTTGAATTTGAATTTGAATTTGAATTTGAATTTGAATTTGAATTTGAATTTGAATTTGAATTTGAATTACAATTTGAATTTGAATTTGAATTTGATTTTGAGAGTTTGTGTTTGTGTTTGTGTTTGATTTTGAGAGTTTGTATTTGTGTTCGTGTTCGCTGTTCGCTGTTCGCTGTTCGCTGTTCGCTGTTCGCTGTTCGCTGTTCGCTGTTCGCTGTTCGCTGTTCGTGTTCGTGTTCGTGTTCGTGTTCGAATTGGAATTTGAATTTGAATATGAATTTGAAGTTGAATAAAAATTTGAATTACAATTTGAATTTGAATTTGAATTTGATTTTGAGAGTTTGTGTTTGTGTTTGTGTTTGATTTTGAGAGTTTGTGTTTGTGTTTGTGTTTGATTTTGAGAGTTTGTATTTGTGTTTGTGTTCGCTGTTCGCTGTTCGCTGTTCGCTGTTCGCTGTTCGCTGTTCGCTGTTCGCTGTTCGCTGTTCGTGTTCGTGTTCGTGTTCGTGTTCGTGTTCGTGTTCGTGTTCGAATTGGAATTTGAATTTGAATATGAATTTGAATTTGAATAAAAATTTGAATTTGAATTTGAATTTGAATTACAATTTGAATTTGAATTTGAATTTGATTTTGAGAGTTTGTGTTTGTGTTTGTGTTTGATTTTGAGAGTTTGTGTTTGTGTTTGTGTTCGTGTTCTTTGTTCGCTGTTCGCTGTTCGCTGTTCGCTGTTTGCTGTTCGCTGTTCGCTGTTCGCTGTTCGGTGTTCGGTGTTCGCTGTTCGCTGTTCGTGTTCGTGTTCGTGTTCGTGTTCGTGTTCGTGTTCGAATTGGAATTTGAATTTGAATTTGAATTTGAATTTGAATATGAATTTGAATAAAAATTTGAATTTGAATTTGAATTTGAATTTGAATTACAATTTGAATTTGAATTTGAATTTGATTGTGTTCGTGTTCGCTGTTCGCTGTTCGCTGTTCGCTGTTTGCTGTTCGCTGTTCGCTGTTCGCTGTTCGCTGTTCGCTGTTCGCTGTTCGCTGTTCGTGTTCGTGTTCGTGTTCGAATTGGAATTTGAATTTGAATATGAATTTGAATTTGAATAAAAATTTGAATTTGAATTTGAATTTGAATTACAATTTGAATTTGAATTTGAATTTGATTTTGAGAGTTTGTGTTTGTGTTTGTGTTTGATTTTGAGAGTTTGTATTTGTGTTTGTGTTCGCTGTTCGCTGTTCGCTGTTCGCTGTTCGCTGTTCGCTGTTCGCTGTTCGCTGTTCGCTGTTCGCTGTTCGCTGTTCGTGTTCGTGTTCGTGTTCGTGTTCGTGTTCGTGTTCGTGTTCGAATTGGAATTTGAATTTGAATATGAATTTGAATTTGAATAAAAATTTGAATTTGAATTTGAATTTGAATTACAATTTGAATTTGAATTTGAATTTGATTTTGAGAGTTTGTGTTTGTGTTTGTGTTTGATTTTGAGAGTTTGTGTTTGTGTTTGTGTTCGTGTTCGCTGTTCGCTGTTCGCTGTTCGCTGTTCGCTGTTCGCTGTTTGCTGTTCGCTGTTCGCTGTTCGCTGTTCGGTGTTCGGTGTTCGCTGTTCGTGTTCGTGTTCGTGTTCGTGTTCGTGTTCGTGTTCGTGTTCGAATTGGAATTTGAATTTGAATTTGAATTTGAATTTGAATATGAATTTGAATAAAAATTTGAATTTGAATTTGAATTTGAATTTGAATTTGAATTACAATTTGAATTTGAATTTGAATTACAATTTGAATTTGAATTTGAATTTGATTTTGATAGTTTGTGTTTGTGTTCGTGTTCGCTGTTTGCTGTTCGCTGTTCGCTGTTCGCTGTTCGCTGTTCGCTTTTCGCTTTTCGCTGTTCGCTGTTCGCTGTTCGCTGTTCGCTGTTCGCTGTTCGCTGTTCGTGTTCGTGTTCGTGTTCGTGTTCGTGTTCGAATTGGAATTTGAATTTGAATATGAATTTGAATTTGAATTTGAATTTGAATTTGAATTTGAATTTGTATTTGAATTTGATTTTGAGAGTTTGTGTTTGTGTTTGTGTTTGATTTTGAGAGTTTGTGTTGGTGTTTGTGTTCGTGTTCGCTGTTCGCTGTTCGCTGTTCGCTGTTCGCTGTTCGCTGTTCGCTGTTCGCTGTTCGCTGTTCGCTGTTCGCTGTTCGCTGTTTGCTGTTCGTGTTCGTGTTCGTGTTCGTGTTCGAATTGGAATTTGAATTTGAATTTGAATTTGAATTACAATTTGAATTTGAATTTGAATTTGAATTTGAATTACAATTTGAATTTGAATTTGAATTTGATTTTGAGAGTTTGTGTTTGATTTTGAGAGTTTGTGTTTGTGTTTGTGTTCGTGTTCGTGTTCGCTGTTCGCTGTTCGCTGTTCGCTGTTCGCTGTTCGCTGTTCGCTGTTCGCTGTTCGCTGTTCGCTGTTCGCTGTTCGTGTTCGTGTTCGTGTTCGTGTTCGTGTTCGTGTTCGTGTTCGAATTGGAATTTGAATTTGAATATGAATTTGAATTTGAATAAAAATTTGAATTTGAATTTGAATTTGAATTTGAATTACAATTTGAATTTGAATTTGAATTTGATTTTGAGAGTTTGTGTTTGTGTTTGTGTTTGATTTTGAGAGTTTGTATTTGTGTTTGTGTTCGTGTTCGCTGTTCGCTGTTCGCTGTTCGCTGTTCGCTGTTCGTGTTCGTGTTCGTTTTCGTGTTCGTGTTCGTGTTCGTGTTCGTGTTCGTGTTCGAATTGGAATTTGAATTTGAATATGAATTTGAATTTGAATAAAAATTTGAATTTGAATTTGAATTTGATTTTGAGAGTTTGTGTTTGTGTTTGATTTTGAGAGTTTGTGTTTGTGTTTGTGTTCGTGTTCGCTGTTCGCTGTGCGCTGTTCGCTGTTCGCTGTTCGCTGTTCGCTGTTCGCTGTTCGCTGTTCGCTGTTCGCTGTTCGTGTTCGTGTTCGTGTTCGTGTTCGTGTTCGAATTGGAATTTGAATTTGAATAAAAATTTGAATTTGAATTTGAATTTGAATTTGAATTACAATTTGAATTTGAATTTCAATTTGATTTTGAGAGTTTGTGTTTGTGTTTGTGTTTGATTTTGAGAGTTTGTGTTTGTGTTTGTGTTCGTGTTCGCTGTTCGCTGTTCGCTGTTCGCTGTTCGCTGTTCGCTGTTCGCTGTTCGCTGTTCGCTGTTCGCTGTTCGCTGTTCGCTGTTCGCTGTTCGCTGTTCGCTGTTCGTGTTCGTGTTCGTGTTCGTGTTCGTGTTCGAATTGGAATTTGAATTTGAATATGAATTTGAATTTGAATAAAAATTTGAATTTGAATTTGAATTTGAATTTGAATTTGAATTTGAATTTGAATTTGAATTACAATTTGAATTTGAATTTGAATTTGATTTTGAGAGTTTGTGTTTGTGTTTGTGTTTGATTTTGAGAGTTTGTATTTGTGTTCGTGTTCGCTGTTCGCTGTTCGCTGTTCGCTGTTCGCTGTTCGCTGTTCGCTGTTCGCTGTTCGCTGTTCGCTGTTCGCTGTTCGTGTTCGTGTTCGTGTTCGTGTTCGAATTGGAATTTGAATATGAATTTGAAGTTGAATAAAAATTTGAATTACAATTTGAATTTGAATTTGAATTTGATTTTGAGAGTTTGTGTTTGTGTTTGTGTTTGATTTTGAGAGTTTGTGTTTGTGTTTGTGTTTGATTTTGAGAGTTTGTATTTGTGTTTGTGTTCGCTGTTCGCTGTTCGCTGTTCGCTGTTCGCTGTTCGCTGTTCGCTGTTCGCTGTTCGCTGTTCGTGTTCGTGTTCGTGTTCGTGTTCGTGTTCGTGTTCGTGTTCGAATTGGAATTTGAATTTGAATATGAATTTGAATTTGAATAAAAATTTGAATTTGAATTTGAATTTGAATTACAATTTGAATTTGAATTTGAATTTGATTTTGAGAGTTTGTGTTTGTGTTTGTGTTTGATTTTGAGAGTTTGTATTTGTGTTCGTGTTCGCTGTTCGCTGTTCGCTGTTCGCTGTTCGCTGTTCGCTGTTCGTGTTCGTGTTCGTGTTCGTGTTGGAATTTGAATTTGAATATGAATTTGAATTTGAATTTGAATTTGAATTTGAATTTGAATTTCAATTTGAATATGAATTTGAATTTGAATAAAAATTTGAATTTGAATTTGAATTTGAATTACAATTTGAATTTGAATTTGAATTTGATTTTGAGAGTTTGAATTTGATTTTGAGAGTTTGTGTTTGTGTTCGTGTTCGCTGTTCGCTGTTCGCTGTTCGCTGTTCGCTGTTCGCTGTTCGCTGTTCGTGTTCGTGTTCGTGTTCGTGTTCGAATTGGAATTTGAATATGAATTTGAATTTGAATAAAAATTTGAATTTGAATTACAATTTGAATTTGAATTTGAATTTGATTTTGAGAGTTTGTGTTTGTGTTTGTGTTTGATTTTGAGAGTTTGTATTTGTGTTTGTGTTCGCTGTTCGCTGTTCGCTGTTCGCTGTTCGCTGTTCGCTGTTCGCTGTTCGCTGTTCGCTGTTCGTGTTCGTGTTCGTGTTCGTGTTCGTGTTCGTGTTCGAATTGGAATTTGAATTTGAATATGAATTGGAATTTGAATAAAAATTTGAATTTGAATTTGAATTTGAATTACAATTTGAATTTGAATTTGAATTTGATTTTGAGAGTTTGTGTTTGTGTTTGTGTTTGATTTTGAGAGTTTGTGTTTGTGTTTGTGTTCGTGTTCGCTGTTCGCTGTTCGCTGTTCGCTGTTTGCTGTTCGCTGTTCGCTGTTCGCTGTTCGGTGTTCGGTGTTCGCTGTTCGTGTTCGTGTTCGTGTTCGTGTTCGTGTTCGTGTTCGTGTTCGTGTTCGAATTGGAATTTGAATTTGAATTTGAATTTGAATTTGAATATGAATTTGAATAAAAATTTGAATTTGAATTTGAATTACAATTTGAATTTGAATTTGAATTTGATTTTGAGAGTTTGAATTTGATTTTGAGAGTTTGTGTTTGTGTTCGTGTTCGTGTTCGTGTTCGCTGTTCGCTGTTCGCTGTTCGCTGTTCGCTGTTCGCTGTTCGCTGTTCGCTGTTCGCTGTTCGCTGTTCGCTGTTCGCTGTTCGTGTTCGTGTTCGAATTGGAATTTGAATTTGAATATGAATTTGAATTTGTATAAAAATTTGAATTTGAATTTGAATTTGAATTTGAATTTGAATTTGAATTTGAATTTGAATTTGAATTTGAATTTGAATTTGATTTTGAGAGTTTGTGTTTGTGTTCGTGTTCGCTGTTCGCTGTTCGCTGTTCGCTGTTCGCTGTTCGCTGTTCGCTGTTCGCTGTTCGTGTTCGTGTTCGTGTTCGTGTTCGAATTGGAATTTGAATATGAATTTGAATTTGAATAAAAATTTGAATTTGAATTACAATTTGAATTTGAATTTTAATTTGATTTTGATAGTTTGTGTTTGTGTTTGTGTTTGATTTTGAGAGTTTGTATTTGTGTTTGTGTTCGCTGTTCGCTGTTCGCTGTTCGCTGTTCGCTGTTCGCTGTTCGCTGTTCGCTGTTCGCTGTTCGTGTTCGTGTTCGTGTTCGTGTTCGTGTTCGAATTGGAATTTGAATTTGAATATGAATTTGAATTTGAATAAAAATTTGAATTTGAATTTGAATTTGAATTACAATTTGAATTTGAATTTGAATTTGATTTTGAGAGTTTGTGTTTGTGTTTGTGTTTGATTTTGAGAGTTTGTGTTTGTGTTTGTGTTTGTGTTCGTGTTCGCTGTTCGCTGTTCGCTGTTCGCTGTTTGCTGTTCGCTGTTCGCTGTTCGCTGTTCGCTGTTCGCTGTTCGGTGTTCGGTGTTCGCTGTTCGTGTTCGTGTTCGTGTTCGTGTTCGTGTTCGAATTGGAATTTGAATTTGAATTTGAATTTGAATTTGAATATGAATTTGAATAAAAATTTGAATTTGAATTTGAATTTGAATTTGAATTACAATTTGAATTTGAATTTGAATTTGATTTTGAGAGTTTGAATTTGATTTTGAGAGTTTGTGTTCGTGTTCGTGTTCGTGTTCGTGTTCGTGTTCGAATTGGAATTTGAATTTGAATATGAATTTGAATTTGAATAAAAATTTGAATTTGAATTTGAATTTGAATTACAATTTGAATTTGAATTTGAATTTGATTTTGAGAGTTTGTGTTTGTGTTTGTGTTTGATTTTGAGAGTTTGTGTTTGTGTTTGTGTTCGTGTTCTTTGTTCGCTGTTCGCTGTTCGCTGTTCGCTGTTTGCTGTTCGCTGTTCGCTGTTCGCTGTTCGGTGTTCGGTGTTCGCTGTTCGCTGTTCGTGTTCGTGTTCGTGTTCGTGTTCGTGTTCGTGTTCGAATTGGAATTTGAATTTGAATTTGAATTTGAATTTGAATATGAATTTGAATAAAAATTTGAATTTGAATTTGAATTTGAATTTGAATTACAATTTGAATTTGAATTTGAATTTGATTTTGAGAGTTTGAATTTGATTTTGAGAGTTTGTGTTTGTGTTTGTGTTCGTGTTCGTGTTCGCTGTTCGCTGTTCGCTGTTCGCTGTTCGCTGTTCGCTGTTCGCTGTTCGCTGTTCGCTGTTCGCTGTTCGTGTTCGTGTTCGTGTTCGTGTTCGAATTGGAATTTGAATTTGAATATGAATTTGAATTTGTATAAAAATTTGAATTTGAATTTGAATTTGAATTTGAATTTGAATTTGATTTTGAGAGTTTGTGTTTGATTTTGAGAGTTTGTGTTTGTGTTCGTGTTCGCTGTTCGCTGTTCGCTGTTCGCTGTTCGCTGTTCGCTGTTCGCTGTTCGCTGTTCGCTGTTCGCTGTTCGCTGTTCGTGTTCGTGTTCGTGTTCGAATTGGAATTTGAATTTGAATATGAATTTGAATTTGAATAAAAATTTGAATTTGAATTTGAATTTGAATTACAATTTGAATTTGAATTTGATTTTGAGAGTTTGTGTTTGATTTTGAGAGTTTGTGTTTGTGTTCGTGTTCGCTGTTCGCTGTTCGCTGTTCGCTGTTCGATGTTCGCTGTTCGCTGTTCGCTGTTCGCTGTTCGCTGTTCGCTGTTCGTGTTCGTGTTCGTGTTCGTGTTGGAATTTGAATTTGAATATGAATTTGAATTTGAATTTGAATTTGAATTTGAATTTGAATTTCAATTTGAATATGAATTTGAATTTGAATAAAAATTTGAATTTGAATTTGAATTTGAATTACAATTTGAATTTGAATTTGAATTTGATTTTGAGAGTTTGAATTTGATTTTGAGAGTTTGTGTTTGTGTTCGTGTTCGCTGTTCGCTGTTCGCTGTTCGCTGTTCGCTGTTCGCTGTTCGCTGTTCGCTGTTCGCTGTTCGTGTTCGTGTTCGTGTTCGTGTTCGAATTGGAATTTGAATATGAATTTGAATTTGAATAAAAATTTGAATTTGAATTACAATTTGAATTTGAATTTGAATTTGATTTTGAGAGTTTGTGTTTGTGTTTGTGTTTGATTTTGAGAGTTTGTATTTGTGTTTGTGTTCGCTGTTCGCTGTTCGCTGTTCGCTGTTCGCTGTTCGCTGTTCGCTGTTCGCTGTTCGCTGTTCGTGTTCGTGTTCGTGTTCGTGTTCGTGTTCGTGTTCGAATTGGAATTTGAATTTGAATATGAATTTGAATTTGAATAAAAATTTGAATTTGAATTTGAATTTGAATTACAATTTGAATTTGAATTTGAATTTGATTTTGAGAGTTTGTGTTTGTGTTTGTGTTTGATTTTGAGAGTTTGTGTTTGTGTTTGATTTTGAGAGTTTGTGTTTGTGTTTGTGTTCGTGTTCGCTGTTCGCTGTTCGCTGTTCGCTGTTTGCTGTTCGCTGTTCGCTGTTCGCTGTTCGGTGTTCGGTGTTCGCTGTTCGTGTTCGTGTTCGTGTTCGTGTTCGTGTTCGTGTTCGTGTTCGTGTTCGAATTGGAATTTGAATTTGAATTTGAATTTGAATTTGAATATGAATTTGAATAAAAATTTGAATTTGAATTTGAATTTGAATTTGAATTTGAATTTGAATTTGAATTACAATTTGAATTTGAATTTGAATTTGATTTTGAGAGTTTGAATTTGATTTTGAGAGTTTGTGTTTGTGTTCGTGTTCGTGTTCGTGTTCGCTGTTCGCTGTTCGCTGTTCGCTGTTCGCTGTTCGCTGTTCGCTGTTCGCTGTTCGCTGTTCGCTGTTCGCTGTTCGCTGTTCGTGTTCGTGTTCGAATTGGAATTTGAATTTGAATATGAATTTGAATTTGTATAAAAATTTGAATTTGAATTTGAATTTGAATTTGAATTTGAATTTGAATTTGAATTTGAATTTGAATTACAATTTGAATTTGAATTTGAATTTGATTTTGAGAGTTTGTGTTTGATTTTGAGAGTTTGTGTTTGTGTTCGTGTTCGCTGTTCGCTGTTCGCTGTTCGCTGTTCGCTGTTCGCTGTTCGCTGTTCGCTGTTCGCTGTTCGCTGTTCGTGTTCGTGTTCGTGTTCGAATTGGAATTTGGATTTGAATATGAATTTGAATTTGAATAAAAATTTGAATTTGAATTTGAATTTGAATTACAATTTGAATTTGAATTTGAATTTGATTTTGAGAGTTTGTGTTTGTGTTTGTGTTTGATTTTGAGAGTTTGTATTTGTGTTTGTGTTCGCTGTTCGCTGTTCGCTGTTCGCTGTTCGCTGTTCGCTGTTCGCTGTTCGCTGTTCGCTGTTCGCTGTTCGCTGTTCGCTGTTCGTGTTCGTGTTCGTGTTCGTGTTCGTGTTCGTGTTCGAATTGGAATTTGAATTTGAATATGAATTAGAATTTGAATAAAAATTTGAATTTGAATTTGAATTACAATTTGAATTTGAATTTGAATTTGATTTTGAGAGTTTGTGTTTGTGTTTGTGTTTGATTTTGAGAGTTTGTGTTTGTGTTTGTGTTCGTGTTCGCTGTTCGCTGTTCGCTGTTCGCTGTTCGCTGTTCGCTGTTCGCTGTTCGCTGTTCGCTGTTCGCTGTTCGGTGTTCGGTGTTCGCTGTTCGCTGTTCGTGTTCGTGTTCGTGTTCGTGTTCGTGTTCGTGTTCGTGTTCGAATTGGAATTTGAATTTGAATTTGAATTTGAATTTGAATTTGAATTACAATTTGAATTTGAATTTGAATTACAATTTGAATTTGAATTTGAATTTGATTTTGATAGTTTGTGTTTGTGTTCGTGTTCGCTGTTCGCTGTTCGCTGTTCGCTGTTCGCTGTTCGCTGTTCGCTTTTCGCTTTTCGCTGTTCGCTGTTCGCTGTTCGCTGTTCGCTGTTCGCTGTTCGCTGTTCGCTGTTCGTGTTCGTGTTCGTGTTCGTGTTCGTGTTCGAATTGGAATTTGAATTTGAATATGAATTTGAATTTGAATTTGAATTTGAATTTGATTTTGAGAGTTTGTGTTTGTGTTTGTGTTTGATTTTGAGAGTTTGTGTTGGTGTTTGTGTTCGTGTTCGCTGTTCGCTGTTCGCTGTTCGCTGTTCGCTGTTCGCTGTTCGCTGTTCGCTGTTCGCTGTTCGCTGTTCGCTGTTCGTGTTCGTGTTCGTGTTCGTGTTCGTGTTCGTGTTCGTGTTCGTGTTCGAATTGGAATTTGAATTTGAATTTGAATTTGAATTTGAATTTGAATTTGAATTACAATTTGAATTTGAATTTGAATTTGAATTTGAATTACAATTTGAATTTGAATTTGAATTTGATTTTGAGAGTTTGTGTTTGATTTTGAGAGTTTGTGTTTGTGTTTGTGTTCGTGTTCGTGTTCGCTGTTCGCTGTTCGCTGTTCGCTGTTCGCTGTTCGCTGTTCGCTGTTCGCTGTTCGCTGTTCGTGTTCGTGTTCGTGTTCGTGTTCGTGTTCGTGTTCGTGTTCGTGTTCGTGTTCGAATTGGAATTTGAATTTGAATATGAATTTGAATTTGAATAAAAATTTGAATTTGAATTTGAATTTGAATTACAATTTGAATTTGAATTTGAATTTGATTTTGAGAGTTTGTGTTTGTGTTTGTGTTTGATTTTGAGAGTTTGTATTTGTGTTTGTGTTCGCTGTTCGCTGTTCGCTGTTCGCTGTTCGCTGTTCGCTGTTCGCTGTTCGCTGTTCGTGTTCGTGTTCGTGTTCGTGTTCGTGTTCGTGTTCGTGTTCGAATTGGAATTTGAATTTGAATATGAATTTGAATTTGAATAAAAATTTGAATTTGAATTTGAATTTGAATTACAATTTGAATTTGAATTTGAATTTGATTTTGAGAGTTTGTGTTTGTGTTTGTGTTTGATTTTGAGAGTTTGTGTTTGTGTTTGTGTTCGTGTTCTTTGTTCGCTGTTCGCTGTTCGCTGTTCGCTGTTTGCTGTTCGCTGTTCGCTGTTCGCTGTTCGGTGTTCGGTGTTCGCTGTTCGCTGTTCGTGTTCGTGTTCGTGTTCGTGTTCGTGTTCGTGTTCGAATTGGAATTTGAATTTGAATTTGAATTTGAATTTGAATATGAATTTGAATAAAAATTTGAATTTGAATTTGAATTTGAATTTGAATTACAATTTGAATTTGAATTTGAATTTGATTTTGAGAGTTTGAATTTGATTTTGAGAGTTTGTGTTTGTGTTTGTGTTCGTGTTCGTGTTCGCTGTTCGCTGTTCGCTGTTCGCTGTTCGCTGTTCGCTGTTCGCTGTTCGCTGTTCGCTGTTCGTGTTCGTGTTCGTGTTCGTGTTCGAATTGGAATTTGAATTTGAATATGAATTTGAATTTGAATTTGAATTTGAATTTGAATTACAATTTGAATTTGAATTTGAATTTGATTTTGAGAGTTTGTGTTTGATTTTGAGAGTTTGTGTTTGTGTTCGTGTTCGCTGTTCGCTGTTCGCTGTTCGCTGTTTGCTGTTCGCTGTTCGCTGTTCGCTGTTCGCTGTTCGCTGTTCGCTGTTCGCTGTTCGTGTTCGTGTTCGTGTTCGAATTGGAATTTGAATTTGAATATGAATTTGAATTTGAATAAAAATTTGAATTTGAATTTGAATTTGAATTACAATTTGAATTTGAATTTGAATTTGATTTTGAGAGTTTGTGTTTGTGTTTGTGTTTGATTTTGAGAGTTTGTATTTGTGTTTGTGTTCGCTGTTCGCTGTTCGCTGTTCGCTGTTCGCTGTTCGCTGTTCGCTGTTCGCTGTTCGCTGTTCGCTGTTCGCTGTTCGTGTTCGTGTTCGTGTTCGTGTTCGTGTTCGTGTTCGAATTGGAATTTGAATTTGAATATGAATTTGAATTTGAATAAAAATTTGAATTTGAATTTGAATTTGAATTACAATTTGAATTTGAATTTGAATTTGATTTTGAGAGTTTGTGTTTGTGTTTGTGTTTGATTTTGAGAGTTTGTGTTTGTGTTTGTGTTCGTGTTCGCTGTTCGCTGTTCGCTGTTCGCTGTTCGCTGTTCGCTGTTTGCTGTTCGCTGTTCGCTGTTCGCTGTTCGGTGTTCGGTGTTCGCTGTTCGTGTTCGTGTTCGTGTTCGTGTTCGTGTTCGTGTTCGTGTTCGAATTGGAATTTGAATTTGAATTTGAATTTGAATTTGAATATGAATTTGAATAAAAATTTGAATTTGAATTTGAATTTGAATTTGAATTTGAATTACAATTTGAATTTGAATTTGAATTACAATTTGAATTTGAATTTGAATTTGATTTTGATAGTTTGTGTTTGTGTTCGTGTTCGCTGTTTGCTGTTCGCTGTTCGCTGTTCGCTGTTCGCTGTTCGCTTTTCGCTTTTCGCTGTTCGCTGTTCGCTGTTCGCTGTTCGCTGTTCGCTGTTCGCTGTTCGTGTTCGTGTTCGTGTTCGTGTTCGTGTTCGAATTGGAATTTGAATTTGAATATGAATTTGAATTTGAATTTGAATTTGAATTTGAATTTGAATTTGAATTTGAATTTGAATTTGATTTTGAGAGTTTGTGTTTGTGTTTGTGTTTGATTTTGAGAGTTTGTGTTGGTGTTTGTGTTCGTGTTCGCTGTTCGCTGTTCGCTGTTCGCTGTTCGCTGTTCGCTGTTCGCTGTTCGCTGTTCGCTGTTCGCTGTTCGCTGTTCGCTGTTTGCTGTTCGTGTTCGTGTTCGTGTTCGTGTTCGTGTTCGTGTTCGTGTTCGTGTTCGTGTTCGAATTGGAATTTGAATTTGAATTTGAATTTGAATTACAATTTGAATTTGAATTTGAATTTGAATTTGAATTACAATTTGAATTTGAATTTGAATTTGATTTTGAGAGTTTGTGTTTGATTTTGAGAGTTTGTGTTTGTGTTTGTGTTCGTGTTCGTGTTCGCTGTTCGCTGTTCGCTGTTCGCTGTTCGCTGTTCGCTGTTCGCTGTTCGCTGTTCGCTGTTCGCTGTTCGCTGTTCGCTGTTCGCTGTTCGTGTTCGTGTTCGTGTTCGTGTTCGTGTTCGTGTTCGTGTTCGAATTGGAATTTGAATTTGAATATGAATTTGAATTTGAATAAAAATTTGAATTTGAATTTGAATTTGAATTTGAATTACAATTTGAATTTGAATTTGAATTTGATTTTGAGAGTTTGTGTTTGTGTTTGTGTTTGATTTTGAGAGTTTGTATTTGTGTTTGTGTTCGTGTTCGCTGTTCGCTGTTCGCTGTTCGCTGTTCGCTGTTCGTGTTCGTGTTCGTTTTCGTGTTCGTGTTCGTGTTCGTGTTCGTGTTCGTGTTCGAATTGGAATTTGAATTTGAATATGAATTTGAATTTGAATAAAAATTTGAATTTGAATTTGAATTTGATTTTGAGAGTTTGTGTTTGTGTTTGATTTTGAGAGTTTGTGTTTGTGTTTGTGTTCGTGTTCGCTGTTCGCTGTGCGCTGTTCGCTGTTCGCTGTTCGCTGTTCGCTGTTCGCTGTTCGCTGTTCGCTGTTCGCTGTTCGCTGTTCGCTGTTCGCTGTTCGTGTTCGTGTTCGTGTTCGTGTTCGTGTTCGAATTGGAATTTGAATTTGAATAAAAATTTGAATTTGAATTTGAATTTTAATTTGAATTACAATTTGAATTTGAATTTCAATTTGATTTTGAGAGTTTGTGTTTGTGTTTGTGTTTGATTTTGAGAGTTTGTGTTTGTGTTTGTGTTCGTGTTCGCTGTTCGCTGTTCGCTGTTCGCTGTTCGCTGTTCGCTGTTCGCTGTTTGCTGTTCGCTGTTCGCTGTTCGCTGTTCGCTGTTCGCTGTTCGCTGTTCGCTGTTCGTGTTCGTGTTCGTGTTCGTGTTCGTGTTCGAATTGGAATTTGAATTTGAATATGAATTTGAATTTGAATAAAAATTTGAATTTGAATTTGAATTTGAATTTGAATTTGAATTTGAATTTGAATTTGAATTTGAATTACAATTTGAATTTGAATTTGAATTTGATTTTGAGAGTTTGTGTTTGTGTTTGTGTTTGATTTTGAGAGTTTGTATTTGTGTTCGTGTTCGCTGTTCGCTGTTCGCTGTTCGCTGTTCGCTGTTCGCTGTTCGCTGTTCGCTGTTCGTGTTCGTGTTCGTGTTCGTGTTCGAATTGGAATTTGAATTTGAATATGAATTTGAAGTTGAATAAAAATTTGAATTTGAATTTGAATTTGAATTTGAATTACAATTTGAATTTGAATTTGAATTTGATTTTGAGAGTTTGTGTTTGTGTTTGTGTTTGATTTTGAGAGTTTGTGTTTGTGTTTGTGTTTGATTTTGAGAGTTTGTATTTGTGTTTGTGTTCGCTGTTCGCTGTTCGCTGTTCGCTGTTCGCTGTTCGCTGTTCGCTGTTCGCTGTTCGCTGTTCGTGTTCGTGTTCGTGTTCGTGTTCGTGTTCGTGTTCGTGTTCGAATTGGAATTTGAATTTGAATATGAATTTGAATTTGAATAAAAATTTGAATTTGAATTTGAATTTGAATTACAATTTGAATTTGAATTTGATTTTGAGAGTTTGTGTTTGTGTTTGTGTTTGATTTTGAGAGTTTGTATTTGTGTTCGTGTTCGCTGTTCGCTGTTCGCTGTTCGCTGTTCGGTGTTCGCTGTTCGCTGTTCGCTGTTCGCTGTTCGCTGTTCGCTGTTCGCTGTTCGATGTTCGATGTTCGCTGTTCGCTGTTCGCTGTTCGCTGTTCGCTGTTCGCTGTTCGCTGTTCGCTGTTCGTGTTCGTGTTCGTGTTCGTGTTGGAATTTGAATTTGAATATGAATTTGAATTTGAATTTGAATTTGAATTTGAATTTGAATTTGAATTTCAATTTGAATATGAATTTGAATTTGAATAAAAATTTGAATTTGAATTTGAATTTGAATTACAATTTGAATTTGAATTTGAATTTGATTTTGAGAGTTTGAATTTGATTTTGAGAGTTTGTGTTTGTGTTCGTGTTCGCTGTTCGCTGTTCGCTGTTCGCTGTTCGCTGTTCGCTGTTCGCTGTTCGTGTTCGTGTTCGTGTTCGTGTTCGAATTGGAATTTGAATATGAATTTGAATTTGAATAAAAATTTGAATTTGAATTACAATTTGAATTTGAATTTGAATTTGATTTTGAGAGTTTGTGTTTGTGTTTGTGTTTGATTTTGAGAGTTTGTATTTGTGTTTGTGTTCGCTGTTCGCTGTTCGCTGTTCGCTGTTCGCTATTCGCTGTTCGCTGTTCGCTGTTCGCTGTTCGCTGTTCGCTGTTCGTGTTCGTGTTCGTGTTCGTGTTCGTGTTCGTGTTCGTGTTCGTGTTCGAATTGGAATTTGAATTTGAATATGAATTTGAATTTGAATAAAAATTTGAATTTGAATTTGAATTTGAATTACAATTTGAATTTGAATTTGAATTTGATTTTGAGAGTTTGTGTTTGTGTTTGTGTTTGATTTTGAGAGTTTGTGTTTGTGTTTGTGTTCGTGTTCGCTGTTCGCTGTTCGCTGTTCGCTGTTTGCTGTTCGCTGTTCGCTGTTCGCTGTTCGGTGTTCGGTGTTCGCTGTTCGTGTTCGTGTTCGTGTTCGTGTTCGTGTTCGTGTTCGTGTTCGTGTTCGAATTGGAATTTGAATTTGAATTTGAATTTGAATTTGAATATGAATTTGAATAAAAATTTGAATTTGAATTTGAATTACAATTTGAATTTGAATTTGAATTTGATTTTGAGAGTTTGAATTTGATTTTGAGAGTTTGTGTTTGTGTTCGTGTTCGTGTTCGTGTTCGCTGTTCGCTGTTCGCTGTTCGCTGTTCGCTGTTCGCTGTTCGCTGTTCGCTGTTCGCTGTTCGCTGTTCGCTGTTCGCTGTTCGTGTTCGTGTTCGAATTGGAATTTGAATTTGAATTTGAATTTGAATTTGAATTTGAATTTGAATTTGAATTTGAATTTGAATTTGATTTTGAGAGTTTGTGTTTGTGTTCGTGTTCGCTGTTCGCTGTTCGCTGTTCGCTGTTCGCTGTTCGCTGTTCGCTGTTCGCTGTTCGTGTTCGTGTTCGTGTTCGTGTTCGAATTGGAATTTGAATATGAATTTGAATTTGAATAAAAATTTGAATTTGAATTACAATTTGAATTTGAATTTTAATTTGATTTTGAGAGTTTGTGTTTGTGTTTGATTTTGAGAGTTTGTATTTGTGTTTGTGTTCGCTGTTCGCTGTTCGCTGTTCGCTGTTCGCTGTTCGCTGTTCGCTGTTCGCTGTTCGCTGTTCGTGTTCGTGTTCGTGTTCGTGTTCGAATTGGAATTTGAATTTGAATATGAATTTGAATTTGAATAAAAATTTGAATTTGAATTTGAATTTGAATTACAATTTGAATTTGAATTTGAATTTGATTTTGAGAGTTTGTGTTTGTGTTTGTGTTTGATTTTGAGAGTTTGTGTTTGTGTTTGTGTTTGTGTTCGTGTTCGCTGTTCGCTGTTCGCTGTTCGCTGTTTGCTGTTCGCTGTTCGCTGTTCGCTGTTCGCTGTTCGCTGTTCGGTGTTCGGTGTTCGCTGTTCGTGTTCGTGTTCGTGTTCGTGTTCGTGTTCGTGTTCGTGTTCGTGTTCGAATTGGAATTTGAATTTGAATTTGAATTTGAATTTGAATATGAATTTGAATAAAAATTTGAATTTGAATTTGAATTTGAATTTGAATTACAATTTGAATTTGAATTTGAATTTGATTTTGAGAGTTTGAATTTGATTTTGAGAGTTTGTGTTCGTGTTCGTGTTCGTGTTCGTGTTCGTGTTCGAATTGGAATTTGAATTTGAATATGAATTTGAATTTGAATAAAAATTTGAATTTGAATTTGAATTTGAATTACAATTTGAATTTGAATTTGAATTTGATTTTGAGAGTTTGTGTTTGTGTTTGTGTTTGATTTTGAGAGTTTGTGTTTGTGTTTGTGTTCGTGTTCTTTGTTCGCTGTTCGCTGTTCGCTGTTCGCTGTTTGCTGTTCGCTGTTCGCTGTTCGCTGTTCGGTGTTCGGTGTTCGCTGTTCGCTGTTCGTGTTCGTGTTCGTGTTCGTGTTCGTGTTCGTGTTCGAATTGGAATTTGAATTTGAATTTGAATTTGAATTTGAATTTGAATTTGAATTACAATTTGAATTTGAATTTGAATTTGATTTTGAGAGTTTGAATTTGATTTTGAGAGTTTGTGTTTGTGTTTGTGTTCGTGTTCGTGTTCGCTGTTCGCTGTTCGCTGTTCGCTGTTCGCTGTTCGCTGTTCGCTGTTCGCTGTTCGCTGTTCGCTGTTCGTGTTCGTGTTCGTGTTCGTGTTCGAATTGGAATTTGAATTTGAATATGAATTTGAATTTGTATAAAAATTTGAATTTGAATTTGAATTTGAATTTGAATTTGAATTTGAATTTGAATTTGATTTTGAGAGTTTGTGTTTGATTTTGAGAGTTTGTGTTTGTGTTCGTGTTCGCTGTTCGCTGTTCGCTGTTCGCTGTTCGCTGTTCGCTGTTCGCTGTTCGCTGTTCGCTGTTCGCTGTTCGCTGTTCGTGTTCGTGTTCGTGTTCGAATTGGAATTTGAATTTGAATATGAATTTGAATTTGAATAAAAATTTGAATTTGAATTTGAATTTGAATTACAATTTGAATTTGAATTTGAATTTGATTTTGAGAGTTTGTGTTTGTGTTTGTGTTTGATTTTGAGAGTTTGTATTTGTGTTTGTGTTCGCTGTTCGCTGTTCGCTGTTCGCTGTTCGCTGTTCGCTGTTCGCTGTTCGCTGTTCGCTGTTCGCTGTTCGCTGTTCGTGTTCGTGTTCGTGTTCGTGTTCGTGTTCGTGTTCGAATTGGAATTTGAATTTGAATATGAATTTGAATTTGAATAAAAATTTGAATTTGAATTTGAATTTGAATTACAATTTGAATTTGAATTTGAATTTGATTTTGAGAGTTTATGTTTGTGTTTGTGTTTGATTTTGAGAGTTTGTATTTGTGTTTGTGTTCGCTGTTCGCTGTTCGCTGTTCGCTGTTCGCTGTTCGTGTTCGTGTTCGTTTTCGTGTTCGTGTTCGTGTTCGTGTTCGTGTTCGAATTGGAATTTGAATTTGAATATGAATTTGAATTTGAATAAATATTTGAATTTGAATTTGAATTTGATTTTGAGAGTTTGTGTTTGTGTTTGATTTTGAGAGTTTGTGTTTGTGTTTGTGTTCGTGTTCGCTGTTCGCTGTGCGCTGTTCGCTGTTCGCTGTTCGCTGTTCGCTGTTCGCTGTTCGCTGTTCGCTGTTCGCTGTTCGCTGTTCGCTGTTCGTGTTCGTGTTCGTGTTCGTGTTCGTGTTCGTGTTCGAATTGGAATTTGAATTTGAATAAAAATTTGAATTTGAATTTGAATTTGAATTTGAATTACAATTTGAATTTGAATTTCAATTTGATTTTGAGAGTTTGTGTTTGTGTTTGTTTTTGATTTTGAGAGTTTGTGTTTGTGTTTGTGTTTGTGTTCGTGTTCGCTGTTCGCTGTTCGCTGTTCGCTGTTTGCTGTTCGCTGTTCGCTGTTCGCTGTTCGGTGTTCGGTGTTCGCTGTTCGTGTTCGTGTTCGTGTTCGTGTTCGTGTTCGTGTTCGTGTTCGAATTGGAATTTGAATTTGAATTTGAATTTGAATTTGAATATGAATTTGAATAAAAATTTGAATTTGAATTTGAATTTGAATTTGAATTACAATTTGAATTTGAATTTGAATTTGATTTTGAGAGTTTGAATTTGATTTTGAGAGTTTGTGTTTGTGTTCGTGTTCGTGTTCGTGTTCGAATTGGAATTTGAATTTGAATAAAAATTTGAATTTGAATTTGAATTTGAATTTGAATTACAATTTGAATTTGAATTTCAATTTGATTTTGAGAGTTTGTGTTTGTGTTTGTGTTTGATTTTGAGAGTTTGTGTTTGTGTTTGTGTTCGTGTTCGCTGTTCGCTGTTCGCTGTTCGCTGTTCGCTGTTCGCTGTTCGCTGTTCGCTGTTTGCTGTTCGCTGTTCGCTGTTCGCTGTTCGCTGTTCGCTGTTCGCTGTTCGCTGTTCGTGTTCGTGTTCGTGTTCGTGTTCGTGTTCGTGTTCGAATTGGAATTTGAATTTGAATATGAATTTGAATTTGAATAAAAATTTGAATTAGAATTTGAATTTGAATTTGAATTTGAATTTGAATTACAATTTGAATTTGAATTTGAATTTGATTTTGAGAGTTTGTGTTTGTGTTTGTGTTTGATTTTGAGAGTTTGTATTTGTGTTCGTGTTCGCTGTTCGCTGTTCGCTGTTCGCTGTTCGCTGTTCGCTGTTCGCTGTTCGCTGTTCGCTGTTCGTGTTCGTGTTCGTGTTCGTGTTCGAATTGGAATTTGAATTTGAATATGAATTTGAAGTTGAATAAAAATTTGAATTTGAATTTGAATTTGAATTTGAATTACAATTTGAATTTGAATTTGAATTTGATTTTGAGAGTTTGTGTTTGTGTTTGTGTTTGATTTTGAGAGTTTGTGTTTGTGTTTGTGTTTGATTTTGAGAGTTTGTATTTGTGTTTGTGTTCGCTGTTCGCTGTTCGCTGTTCGCTGTTCGCTGTTCGCTGTTCGTGCTCGTGTTCGTGTTCGTGTTCGAATTGGAATTTGAATTTGAATATGAATTTGAATTTGAATAAAAATTTGAATTTGAATTTGAATTTGAATTACAATTTGAATTTGAATTTGAATTTGATTTTGAGAGTTTGTGTTTGTGTTTGTGTTTGATTTTGAGAGTTTGTATTTGTGTTCGTGTTCGCTGTTCGCTGTTCGCTGTTCGCTGTTCGCTGTTCGCTGTTCGCTGTTCGCTGTTCGCTGTTCGCTGTTCGCTGTTCGTGTTCGTGTTCGTGTTCGTGTTCGAATTGGAATTTGAATTTGAATATGAATTTGAAGTTGAATAAAAATTTGAATTTGAATTTGAATTTGAATTTGAATTACAATTTGAATTTGAATTTGAATTTGATTTTGAGAGTTTGTGTTTGTGTTTGTGTTTGATTTTGAGAGTTTGTGTTTGTGTTTGTGTTCGTGTTCGCTGTTCGCTGTTCGCTGTTCGCTGTTCGCTGTTCGCTGTTCGCTGTTCGCTGTTCGCTGTTCGCTGTTCGCTGTTCGCTGTTCGTGTTCGTGTTCGTGTTTGTGTTCGTGTTCGAATTGGAATTTGAATTTGAATATGAATTTGAATTTGAATAAAAATTTGAATTTGAATTTGAATTTGAATTTGAATTTGAATTTGAATTTGAATTACAATTTGAATTTGAATTTGAATTTGATTTTGAGAGTTTGTGTTTGTGTTTGTGTTTGATTTTGAGAGTTTGTATTTGTGTTCGTGTTCGCTGTTCGCTGTTCGCTGTTCGCTGTTCGCTGTTCGCTGTTCGCTGTTCGCTGTTCGCTGTTCGCTGTTCGTGTTCGTGTTCGTGTTCGTGTTCGAATTGGAATTTGAATTTGAATATGAATTTGAAGTTGAATAAAAATTTGAATTTGAATTTGAATTTGAATTTGAATTACAATTTGAATTTGAATTTGAATTTGATTTTGAGAGTTTGTGTTTGTGTTTGTGTTTGATTTTGAGAGTTTGTGTTTGTGTTTGTGTTTGATTTTGAGAGTTTGTATTTGTGTTTGTGTTCGCTGTTCGCTGTTCGCTGTTCGCTGTTCGCTGTTCGCTGTTCGCTGTTCGCTGTTCGCTGTTCGCTGTTCGTGTTCGTGTTCGTGTTCGTGTTCGAATTGGAATTTGAATTTGAATATGAATTTGAATTTGAATAAAAATTTGAATTTGAATTTGAATTTGAATTACAATTTGAATTTGAATTTGAATTTGATTTTGAGAGTTTGTGTTTGTGTTTGTGTTTGATTTTGAGAGTTTGTATTTGTGTTCGTGTTCGCTGTTCGCTGTTCGCTGTTCGCTGTTCGCTGTTCGCTGTTCGCTGTTCGCTGTTCGCTGTTCGCTGTTCGCTGTTCGCTGTTCGTGTTCGTGTTCGTGTTCGTGTTCGAATTGGAATTTGAATTTGAATATGAATTTGAAGTTGAATAAAAATTTGAATTTGAATTTGAATTTGAATTACAATTTGAATTTGAATTTGAATTTGATTTTGAGAGTTTGTGTTTGTGTTTGTGTTTGATTTTGAGAGTTTGTATTTGTGTTTGTGTTCGTGTTCGCTGTTCGCTGTTCGCTGTTCGCTGTTCGCTGTTCGCTGTTCGCTGTTCGCTGTTCGCTGTTCGCTGTTCGCTGTTCGCTGTTCGCTGTTCGCTGTTCGCTGTTCGCTGTTCGCTGTTCGCTGTTCGCTGTTCGTGTTCGTGTTCGTGTTCGTGTTCGTGTTCTAATTGGAATTTGAATTTGAATATGAATTTGAATAAAAATTTGAATTTGAATTTGAATTTGAATTACAATTTGAATTTGAATTTGAATTACAATTTGAATTTGAATTTGAATTTGATTTTGAGAGTTTGTGTTTGTTTGTGTTTGATTTTGAGAGTTTGTGTTTGTGTTTGTGTTCGTGTTCGCTGTTCGCTGTTCGCTGTTCGCTGTTCGCTGTTCGCTGTTCGCTGTTCGCTGTTCGCTGTTCGCTGTTCGTGTTCGTGTTCGTGTTCGTGTTCGTGTTCGAATTGGAATATGAATTTGAATATGAATTTGAATTTGAATAAAAATTTGAATTTGAATTTGAATTTGAATTTGAATTTGAATTACAATTTGAATTTGAATTTGATTTTGAATTTGAATTTGAATTTGATTTTGAGAGTTTGTGTTTGTGTTTGTGTTCGTGTTCGCTGTTCGCTGTTCGCTGTTCGCTGTTCGCTGTTCGCTGTTCGCTGTTCGCTGTTCGCTGTTCGCTGTTCGCTGTTCGCTGTTCGCTGTTCGTGTTCGTGTTCGTGTTCGTGTTCGTGTTCGAATTTGAATTTGAATATGAATTTGAATTTGAATTTGAATTTGAATATGAATTTGAATTTGAATTTGAATTTGAATTTGAATTTGAATTTGAATTTGAATTTGAATTTGAATTTGAATTACAATTTGAATTTGAATTTGATTTTGAATTTGAATTTGAATTTGAATTTGAATATGTATTTGAAGTTGAATAAAAATTTGAATTTGAATTTGAATTACAATTTGAATTTGAATTTGAATTTGATTTTGAGAGTTTGTGTTTGTGTTTGTGTTTGTGTTCGGTGTTCGTGTTCGTGTTCGTGTTCGTGTTCGTGTTCGTGTTCGTGTTCGTGTTCGAATCGGAATTTGAATTTGAATTTGAATTTGAATTTGAATTTGAATTTGAATTTGAATTTGAATTTGAATTTGAATTTGAATTTGAATTTGATTGTGTTCGTGTTCGTGTTCGTGTTCGTGTTCGTGTTCGTGTTCGTGTTCGTGTTCGTGTTCGTGTTCGTGTTCGTGTTCGTGTTCGTGTTCGTGTTCGTGTTCGTGTTCGTGTTCGTGTTCGTGTTCGTGTACAACACAAACACAAACACAATCCAAACACGAATTCAAATTCAAATTCAAATTCAAATTCAAATTCAAATTTTTATTTAAATTCAAATTCAAATTCAAATTCACATTCACATTCACATTCACATTCACATTCACATTCAATTTCACATTCAACATTCACATTCAACATTCACATTCACTTTCACATTCACGCTTGGCGAACGTTCATAATGCTACATCCACACGCTGGCTGTTTGTCACAAACACCGCAAACAGCAAACAAAGTCCCAAACACCAACCACAATCACCCAACACAAACAGCCATCCACATGCTTGGCGAACGTTCATAATTTTTATGCTCATGTACGAAATTAAACTTATTGACGTGTTCCTTAAGGCTGTGTACGCGGTCCGTGCGCTGTTTGGCTCAAATATGTGATTTTTCAAACCAGATTGTCCATCAACCACTAATCCTACAAACATATGAATTACTAATAATTTTAGGAAATTTTATTGTCTATGTAGTTAGTTAGGAGTTTTTTTCAATTAATACAGTATTTCTGAATACCATCAAGATAACTGATCCGATGATTACTTGATTTCACTTTTAGTGTCAATTTCGAAGCTAAAAATATCTGAAATTGCTGACAGATCTAACACACAATTATTTTTAACTAACTGCAAAAATCCTTATTAAAATAGTTAGTTAAAAGATTTTTTTATTTTGGACTCCTAACTTACGAAATTAAAATCCGAACAATGTGAATTTTTTTAGAAATTATAGTCGACAAAATTATTATTTTCACCAAGATATTTGACTTTATTGAATATAATTTATACATATTGCAATAAAAGAATGTCTTACTTATAAGATAAAATTTAAAAAATCAACTAAGGTACCTCTATTATTTTTCTACAATTTTTTTTAAAGTACTATAAAACACTGCGCGCGACCCGATTAAAATCAGTCGGCAGCGAGCCTTTCCAGAGAGAGGACATGTTGCTCGGCGCTCTCCTGTGGACCTATGCTGTTCATAGTAAAAGGATAGCGCAAGCCGCGATCTATCGTAATAGATCGCGGAGTTTTTGACTTGCGTTAAATAGAATATGCGCTCTTAACTGCTACACCATTTTAAAGATTTTTTTAAATCACTAGCTGTGAAGCAGAACGCTCCTTCTCCAAGATGTCATTTGTAGAAAATAAATATAGGACAACAATCGATGATCGGCTAAATAATTTATCACTTCTTTCCATAAATTGTGATCTAACAAAAGACTTGCAATGTGATGACCAAATAAAAGAATTTGCAGCACAAAAATGCAGAAAGGTTGATTTCTAAATTACTTAGCTAAATTATTATTTAAATAACATAGAGTTTGGCTAACGAAAGATGAGACTGGCTTTTTATTTCGAAAATTTATATGGCAACACTTATAATTACGTAATTGTCATTAAAACCTGAGTTGTTGATGTGTCAAAGTGAAAATTATTTCCGCGATTTTAGTGATTTCTAATTGAAAACGAGACGAAAACATTGAAATGCGACTTAAAAAAAGTTCTTTTTACTATGATTAGTAAATTTGAAAAGAAACAAGTTGAAAGAGATGTAGTTTTCAAGGAAAAACAAGAGTGTTTACGTGAAATATCTCAATGCATTGTTAAGTGTGACTTTGATATTTTGATACTATTCATTTTGATTGCATTGTTTAATATTTATTATTTTGCAGGTAACATGGATGATACCAATAGTCCAGTTATAAACTATTCAAGCAACAATAAAAAAAATTGAATGATCTGTTTCGTTCAAAATGTATCAGTATCTTGACGAGATTTCTTCTATGACCGGACCATGTTATTCGTGTTGAAGATAGTATAAAAAACGAGATGGAATAACTGCAGAAATGGAAGGGTTCATACAGTGAAACTTGGTTAAGTGGGACGTGGATAAGTGAGAAACCTCCATAACTGGAACTCATGCTGAGGTCCCAACACTTTGGCACTGAATTACCTCTGTTAGTGGGACGAGGTAAACCTCTATATCTGGGATTTGTTCTTTCGATTTATCATCATAGTTACCTCTATAACTGAGACAGCGAGTAAATTTTATATGCATAAACCTCTGTAACTGAGATAACATTGTTTGTTTACTCATTCTTATTCTACCCACAAATTCCACACGTAATTCCATGTACGTAAGTACAAATTTTGAGCTTCAATTACCTTCAGTTTTAGTTTCGCTTTACTATCATACAGATGTTTATTTGAAAAATGTCAAATTATTATTGGAACCCTCTGTAAATGAGACAGATATTTATTTATACCTGTATATCTGAGACACTGGGTAAGTGGAATACCTCTATAAGTGAAACGACATTGCAGGTCCCTTGATGTCTCACTTAACCAGGTTTCACTGTAATAAGAGTCAGAGATAATGATAGTGATTCTTACTATTCACTCGCGGTTGAATTTTTAGATTTAATATGATTATATTGATTAAACAAACTTTAATTGTATTTTTATTGTGTTTTTTAGGGTTCCGTAGCCAAAATGGCAAAAACGGAACCCTTATAGTTTCGTCATGTCCGTCTGTCCGTCTGTCCGTCTGTCCGTCTGTCACAGCCGATTTACTCGGAAACTATAAGTACTACAGTGATGAAATTTGATGGGAATATGTGTTGTATGAACCGCTACAAAAATATGACACTAAATAGTAAAAAAAAGAATTGGGGGTGGGGCCCCCCATACATGTAACTGAGGGATGAAATTTTTTTTTTCGATGTACATACCCGTGTGGGGTATCAATGGAAAGGTCTTTTAAAATGATATAAAGTTTTCTAAAAAACATTTTTCTTAAAGTGAACGGTTTTTGAGATATCAGCTCTCAAAGTCGTAAAAAGTATGTCCCCCCCCCTCTATTTTTATAACTACGGGGTATAAAATTCTAAAAAAAATAGAGGTGATGCATGCTAATTAACTCTTTCAACGATTTTTGGTTTGATCAAAGTATCTCTTATAGTTTTTGAGATAGGTTGATTTAACTGTAATTTATTATATTTGCTGCTACGGAACCCTTTGTGCGCGAGCCCGACTCGCACTTGGCCGGTTTATTCTTGCTTTCATTCGGTGTTCTTTTTTGTCTATCTGTATCACTTAACTGTACTAAGTATATTACATAAAACAATATTATAAAGATGAAGAGTTTGTTGTTTTTTTTTTGCTCGTAAGAAAAAATAATAAATAAAAGTATTAAAACTATATTTCCAACTATAACCTAAGTTGCCATATGTTGATTTTTTGAATTTGCCGCCTTTTTCCAGTCTCATCTTTCGTTAGCCAGACAATAACTGTCTCATAAGTCATACATAATCTGTCAGATTCTTTTACTAATTTATTATCAACTAGCGGTCCGCCCCGGCTTCGCCCGTGGTACATGTTTACGTTTTCTCTACATAAGAACCATCCTTGTACTTCAAGGAATATAATAAAAAAAGAATTATCGAAATCGGTTCAGCCGTTCTCGAGTTATGCGCTTACCAACACATTTTGCGATTCATTTTTATATATAAAGATTAAGGGCTGATTTTTCAATCCTTGGTTAAAATTTATTCGTCGAATAATGTATAAAACTACCATTTTAAAAATGTATTCTAATTACAGTTTACGTGACATTTTTATATTATCGTATATATATTTTTATATTATACTTTATTGGACGGATAAGTTTTATCCAAGCATGGAAAAATCAGCCCTAAATAACATTATTTTATTATATTTTTATTATCTCTATATTATGTATAAAAAAAATACGTGTCACTTTGTTTGTCCGCGATAGACTCCTGAACTAATGAAACGATTTAAAATAAAATTTGATTGTGTTAAAATAACAAAATTGCGAAAGTAAGTATGAAACTAATATGAACATTTCCAAAAGAAAAGGCTCCTGGGTAGTTACAGCCCAGGGCCCCAAGAGTTCACGGTCCGGCCCTGTATGACTTTCTTCATATTTTAATTAAACGAACGAGCAAACGAATTATGAAGTTGTTAACTGCGAATAATAAAATTTTCGCCAGCGGCCGCCATCTCCACACATAAACACAGCGCTTGCAGCTCCTCTACCAATGATTAATGTGATGATGTTACGATATGATCAAATAATTTTGATCAATTCGTGAAAAAACCGCGCGTTTAGTTGCCCATATCGAGAAACGATTTCTTATCATTGATCTGCTCAAACCACATCATGTTGTGGCCAATAGACAATTAACCATTTCATGAAATGCGACCATTTCGTGTAATGATTAATCATTTCATGAAATGAGCAAATCTACGATATGGCCACGGCATATAATATATTAAATAACCAAATAGTTTCAATAAATAAGATTTATTTTCTACATATAAGTTGAAAATCAGCATGCAAACATCCTTTTACATGTTAGCAAAAGTTATTGAAGTAGGTATGCGATTTTTCATCAATTTGTTTTTCGAAAACTACAGATTTATTTTTCAAATTATCGCCTATTTTTTTTATCGGGGTTTGGGGGCCCTTTTAACCTCGGGGCCCTGGGCTGCAGCCCATAAAGCCCATGGGTAGATCCGGCCCTGACTATAAACTATCACTACATAGTATTTAAAAACAAAGTCGCTTTCTCTGTCCCTATGTCCCTAGGTCCCTATGTATGCTTAAATCTTTAAAACTACGCAACGGATTTTGATGCGATCTTTTTTAATAGATAGAGTGATTCAAGAGGAAGGTTTTATTATATAATTTATTATGTTTTAGACAAAGCGGGCGAAGCCGCGGGCAGAAAGCTAGTAAAAAATAAACACCTCAGTAGTTACAGACTATGGACATTAACAATATAAAAAATCTGTTAAACAGTCAATTTAATGCCATTTTTAATGTCAATTTTTTATGTAAAGTCCACAGGTCAATCAAAATCAATAGTCATTATTTGTATAAATATTTCTATAAATATCTTTTGTATTTTCTGTTTACTCAAGTTTTGTATACAATCGTGTAAAATGTCCGTTTTCGACGGCGAAATCGAATTTCAGTCTGTTTACATGGTTGATTATGCAAAGAAAAATAAACCGTAAGTTCACTTATACTTTTGAAATAATTTTTAAATAAAATCTCAACAAAAACATGTTGACCTAATACCGGAGCCGTTACGGGATCGCATGGAGCTCATTGATATGTCCGGTGAGATATCCTACTAGTAATATTATAAATGCGAAAGTTTGTGAGGATGTGTATGTCATGTTAAATGATGCCAAGACGCTACAGTAGTGTTTGTTCCAAGCGTCTCTAGTCTCTACATGTCTTAATTCTATTTCTACAAGCCTTAGATTAAAAAGCTTAGTTAAAAAGCTAGGTCGCTTTGCGACCTTCAGTCGGTAAAAGTTTATAATATATTACAATTACAATAGTATTTGTGCCTTACTAAACGGCCAAATCCATACTAATATTATAAATGCGAAAGTAACTCTGTCTGTCTGTCTGTTACTCAATCACGCCTAAACTACTGAACCAATTTTCATGAAATTTGGTATGAAGATATTTTGATACCCGAGAAAGGACATAGGCTACTTTTTATCCCGGAAAAATGACGCAATCCCGGAAATCCCACGGGAACGGGAACTATGCGGGTTTTTCTTTGACTGCGCGGGTTAAGCCGCGGGTGGAAACCTAGTCACATACATACATATATTGTAACTAAGCTATAGAGTTTGTTAAGTTTTGTTCGTTTAACAAATGTTTGCCCAATACGAGCCCTTCTAAAGCCATGTATACGACGCTCTACTTAACTTCTTAAATCTTTTAATTTCTAGCAAGAGTCCTCGTCGCAAGGCCATAGACGACAATTGTCTCATCGTAGGTCTGAGTCGCGATTCTCTGAAAGCCCGTGAGGAACCACGCAAATGTCCTGATGTGTTGTGCCCTATCGATTTTGAACATTACAAGACAGCTGTTGAGAGGGTGATGCCGTGATGGGCTTTTATATTTTTTAATAATATCTACTGTATGATTCCAGTAGTAACGTGTTCTAATTAGAATTAGAATATTTAGATATCTATTTACTGCCTACTCTACCATCGTAAAATCAATTTTTTTTTATTAGAACATACATGGAAATTTAAGTATAAACTGTTATTGAAATAGCGTTTTTTTTTCTAATACGCTTCAGTTTGCTGAAGATTACCCAATAGCAACGAAAAAATACATGAGCAAGGACATTGACCCCACTCCTGTAGACCATGAGATTCAGGACTTGAAAAGGACCGAGTATCTAACGAAGTATTGCTCCAGAGGTAATCTTTTATATCTACATATATAAATTACATACCTATATGTTATTAGGTCCCTATTTATGCTGTCACCTGTTGCGAGTAAATCTCAAATAATAAAACACGCTAACTGCATATGTATCTCTCGTTAAAGTTACCTATGAGAGCCTTTTCAATAGGGAGAACAGAGACATAATTTAACCCGAAATTTACCTGCTATTAGTTAGAACATAGGCCATGGAAATATAAAATACCCCAGACTACCAGATATATTCGCATTATCATTACAAATTTTTCTTACTTAATCCTATTATAAATTTCCTACCACATTCATCCTATTGTCGCTTTTACCAAAACTAAAAAGTAAAACATCGCTAAATGCAGAACTACCCTTCATGTCTGTGAACCTGGCGCGTCGAGCCCGCGCGTTGCAGACACTCCGCTTGCCAGACGACATCTACATACCAGACACTAGCCAGAAGGGATCGTACAGACCCCCCAAGCCGGAGAAATACGCTGACCCACCGTCCGCTATGTCTATGAAACCTAAGTTTGATAATTCTTTAACGAGTAAGTTTAAGTGTTAAGTTATGTTTTTCAAGAGATGCGTGTGCGATGATAAACAGTCAAGGAATTTTTCTTGTCGTTTATTTTTATGAATCATGGCATCATATAAACTATTAGTCAATTAAATTTACCTTTACCAATTTACCATCTCCTTTAGCCGAAGCTTTGTACATGTTTTTCTTTTATGTTCTTTCTGTATATCTATGTATTTCTTATGTGTGTGTAAGTGTTAATTAAATAAACTGCTACAGCAATATCGTAACACATGTATAGAATGTATAGATAACATCTTCGAAAAAAAAGAGATCTATTAATCATATCATTTTTTAAACTGCTGCACTTTATCCTAAGTTACCATTTATCGTAAATTTAATTATACCTTTATCGTAAATTTAATTATAAGATAAACATTTTATGTCATTTTCAGAGGAACTCCGCCGCATCTTGCGCGTGCGCACCGGCGACACAAGTTACGGCGTCAGTCACGACCTCCTCGCGCGTGTGGTGTTAGAAAAGAACCCCTTTGGACCCGCACGGGAGGAACCCAAATATGGACGGTGGAAGAATCGATACTTTTACACGTATAGACTGTAGTTTTGCTTGATTGTATGATTGGTTTGGTAATAAAGATTTGAAATGACATTGCGTTTTTCAATTTCATACTTTTTTTATTATATATAAAACACCCTTGCTCGTGCTCTTTTAAGAAACAATTCGATATATTTTAATTAACTTCCTAGTTTTCATGGCAATTTACTTAGAAATATTATGTACCACTTATTTATTACCTACATGAAAAAATATCGTAAAAATCCCTTGAGTTCGTCGATGTGTGGGCGATGTGTACCTACAGTCGAATTGAGAAACTCCTCTTTTTGATGTCGTTTCAAAATTGTAATCAATTCGCATGCAAACTATTTTAATATCAACAAATGAGGTCTATCAATTATTTGAAGTTGTAATCTAGGTGACATCCACCTAACAACGTCACAATGTAGCGCCCATAATATTTGATACTTATAACTTATAGTTTTACACAATGTGAATCGTTTAAAATTAATAGTGTGATGGAAATTATATAGTTTAAGTAAACACAATCATGGATCATTATTTAACAACATACAGGAAGGACTATCTCTGGCCCAATTTGCCGGGAGCTGGTGGAGGCGGTATTGCAGAGTATGTTTTTTTAAAGTATAAAGTACTAGGTAGCTTTCCATCCGCGTAATCTTATGAAATTACCATGGTAAGGAGATGCGGTAAAAAGAAGCTTTCACCACTCTCTAGGCTCCTAATTATAGACACAAAAATCATATACATAATATAGCTACGGTGCGGTGCTAAAAATCATATCATAATAAAAATGCACGCGAGTGTGCAATGTGCATACTGCATAATTAATGTATTTGTTGTACATACTAAATGGAATAACAACAGCTAATGTATTCAAATTGATTCCTTCTCAATCACACACACTATAATATGTTTTTACTCTGTTCAATACATTAACATACGTTGTAATTAACAACGTATTGAACAGATAAACTACTCATTTTTCCCACATAGTGTCCCCAAGCTATCAGGGGAGGAGCTAGCCTTCTACCAGGCATGCATGCAGCACACGAGACCGCCGGACTGCCGCTGCCCGCAGTACTCCGGCGAGCAGGTGCAGCTGCCGCCTGGCAAGGAGGGAGGATGGAGTCGGAATGAGGTATGAGTCACTTAATTCAATATTTTAGCATTTCTCTCTAAATATTATATGAGACAACAATTTATGAAAGCACCTTTTTAGCTTTAATAGAACTATTCATATTGTCAGAAAGAAATCCTAGACATTTTCGTGATATCATTTCTAATATATTCCATCAAATTAGCCACTAAGTTTTTTTTCAAAGTGCTCCAAAAAGCCGTTACACGTCGACTTGCATAGTCTTTCATATCTATCTATACATTTTAATTAAGCCTGCTCTACGGTCTATGTCTACAGCCTCATCGAACAGAAATGCTTCTAAGGTATAAATATTTAAAAGCATTTCTATTATTTTCTAATTCTGTTGTTCAATAACAAAATATATATTTTTCATTGTTAGTTAATGGGACCGATGTTGGATCCAAAACTGTACCCAGTACGAGTGGCAGCCAGCCCGGAGTCACCCACGTCGCGGTATGATCAGCCCAATGCATTCTTGGACAAGGTAATTATTTTTATAATTTAATTATTGTAACTAGCTGTATAGTATTTCTAAAGCTAATGTATCATTCATACGTAGGCTACAACACTGCTATATCATAAAAATCAATTCATTGTTTTTGCGTAAAAGAATAAGCAAATATCCAATATCCATCCATACATCCTAACAAACTTTCACGTTTATAATACTAATGAAATAACAGTACGTAAACAGATTATTGATGAGAGAGCGGCAATCATAGCATATCATGGTTATGTTTCATCGTTGCTTCGGTATGGTCTTATTTTATGGGGCAACTCTACAAACGTAAAAAAAGTCTTTATAGCTCAGAAAAGGTGTGTCAGAGCAATATGACACACCTTTTCTGAGCTATAAAGACAGAAATATAAGGAGTAGGGCCCTTAGAAAGTTGTCGAGACTTATTTAAGCGACTCGGACTTTTAACACTTACTTCTTTATACATCTTGGAGGTTGGAATATTTGTAAAACAGCATCCCTATATGTACATTAAAAGTTGTCAAAATAGTCAGTACCCAACCAGGGATCCTCACAGATTGCAACTTCCAATTTGTCGCACTGCTTTATGTAGCAAAAACAGCCATGTTATGAGTGCGAAGATATATAACGGAATCCCAATGGCATTTAAGGAATTGCCCATGCAATTGTTTAAACTTAAATTAAAAAAGTGGCTGCAATCTCATTGCTTTTATAATATAAATGAGTTCTTTGCTTGTAAACACTAAAGATAGATAATAATAATAACTGTAATCTAAAATGTTAAAATTAATCTAAAAATATATTGTATTTTAGTGAGTTAAATACACATAAATATTTGTATGCCAGTTTGCTGGCGAGTTGTGCGGACTTTATTGTAATATATTATTGTAAAACCTTGTATTAACCACAATTCCTGCAAATATAAAAAAAAAAAAAAAAATACGACTTACTATAATTGTATGTAACTATTGTAACTTATTGTGTGTATTAAATGTGTAAACTTATTTTATGTAATTGAGTGGATTTCAACAACTAGCATTTTTTTACTAATTTTGGTGGAAATTTTTGTTTATGATTTTTTTTTATTCAATTTGATTTTAGGTGTTAGATAGTACTATCTTTTAATTAAATTATCAACAAGAATAAGAATATTCCCATAAATAATCATGTTATTCCTGACACCGAAATTGACCTCCCACCAAAATTGGTTTTTTGACACCAAAATTGAAAATGATACCACCAAAATTGTTACACCCCACCAAAATTATATTTGGATGGAAAAAAACCTTGTACTGCAATAAAAAAATGAAAAATAATAATAAAAATAATTTGGAAAATCCAAAAGTGCACGCCTCATAATTTTTTTTAATAAATATTTATTAATTATTATTTTTGTTTATTTAATAACAATTAAACCACATCGAATCAGACCCTGAAAAATGAAAGGGTTCTATTCCTGAGCATACTCAAGCGTAAGAGAAAAAAAAAGACTCGATTAGTAAAGTATTTCGGTCGCTATCGTGTTAACAAGAAAAAGGATCCGCACATACAGACACACGGACGTCCAAGACAGAACTTTTTTAAACTGTTTTTTAACTAGTTTAAATAACAAAAATGACATCAAAAATATCATGAACGTTAAAAATAGTGTTTTTTCTTAATATGTGTGTGTATGTATTATCTTACAAGTGCAATGTATGATACATAAAGACATTTTAAGTTTGAAAAATCAGATGTTTTGCGCGAAGTGACAGTAGTACCCACCTCAACGCTTCGCTTATGAGGCGTGCAATTGCCTTTTGGTAACAGATCTGCTGACTGCCTTGGCTGGCTTGCCTGCCTGAATAACTTTACCTTAAAATTCATGTCATGTAAAGCTAGCGTGCAGCTTTAAAGATGGACAGAACATGTACTAGTATATAAAGATGAATCCTAATGGCTGTACCTACTTATATATTTTGAAGACCAACAACCTCAAACCTCACATTTACGTAGTAAACAGGCAACCGTAGTTTTTTCACAAGTCAAAGTATTTAAGACCTCTGTTATGGAATTTTCAAGAATAATCTTGTTGTTCTTCAGAGATGATATTACAAACTCCATATTAGCATGCGTTTTACACATGCACGTCTCACGGTTTTCGATTCTTGGCTTAATAACCCAAAATGGTCTCATTCTTGTAAAAGTAATATAGCTTATAGGCGGGTACCCATTCTCAAGATATTTTCGATGTAAATTTCTTAGAGAATCATTCCAATATCGTTTTTGCTTTCTCAATCCACCTCTTGTTATATAATCTTGCTTGCCTGGACAAATTCGACTATTTTCATCATCTTCAAAGAAGTTTTTCACAATATTGCGTAGTCTTTTTTGTTTAGGACTGATTGATTTAGGACTTACCTTACGTTTGCTACACCCAACCTTAACTTATCTTCATCTTTCTTTCCAAACTCTCAAGTCTTTTTCTATACAAAAACTTTTGTTGTTGTTCCTTCAGAAGAGCTTTCTTAAGTAATCTTATTTTGGACTTTTTCTGTTCTCGGTATTTTCTAAGTTGGTTGTTCAGTTCTCGTTTAAAGATGCTACTTGTAGAAATATCTGACTGTGGACTGTTTCGCCCAGACATAGAACTGGGAGAGTGTATGCAGCTTATGTTGGGACTTATAAATGGAGAAGCGGTCTCATTAACGGGTGTGCTTCTTTGAATAGCATCGATGGATAAAGTTTCTTCAATCGGAGCAGCAGGAGCAGCTTCAACGGTAAAAGTAAGACTTTTGTTATGGGATCGCAAAACTCGAGGTGAATTTGAAATTGGCTGATGTGTTTGCTGTGACGTAGGCTGTGACGTTGTTTCGATGGGTAAATTATGTAGTGGAATGTAGCTGGACAGTATTGAAGGTAAACCTCTTCGTTTTTTTCTTTCACAGTACGCTTTGAAGTTAATATAATTTCGTCTCTGTTTCAGTCTACGGGCTCGAGGTGGTAATTCGGACAACGCACGGTACAATTTTGCCTTCAGCTTTCTTTCTGTGGTATCTTTCGCGTTCTTTTCTTCTCAGTTCTTCAAGCTTGAGAGGATCTTTTCTGATGTTTTCTTTTCTCTTTCTTTCTGACTCTCTCTTGCTTTGTATCTGCTCTGCTCTAGTTTGTTTAGTTTTTTTCTTTGGATTCCTGTAACAGAATACCTTCTTAATTTGAAAATATCTATCTATAGGATAAAAAAATAGTGTTATGTAGGGTGAATATTGTAAAATTACGAGGCAAGGGAAAGGAGGGCACAAGGCGGTACATTGTGCTATCATCATAATATTTCGACTCATATTCGATTTCATAGTAATTACGTTAATATTTAGTTCGATTTATTAATTGATTTTATAATTTTGGTCTCATGAAGCAATGTTGGTTTTAGTAAATAAACATTTTTATTTGAATTTTCTAATTTTGGTGTAAGGAAGCAATTTTGGTGGGTCTAAAAATGCCACCAAAACCACCAAAATTGTCCCACCAAAATTGGAAATTGCAAGAAAAAAATTCTTAAAAAAAAACTACGTGTACTAAAATAATAACATATTTACTAAACAATAAACAAACCAAAACTCTACTAATACTCAAAATAACAATAAAATATTACTGTCACAAGTATGATTATTTAAGTACACCAAAATTGCATAAAATCGGGGGTGTTGCAATGAAACTGTTTACTTACATTTTTTGCGGGAAACTGGTACGACACAGCACACAACCACCTGCTAAGCCGGTTAGCGCGTGACTAAATGAAGTGCATAACGTAAATTGTATGCTTTAGAAATCACTGGTGTTTTGTAGAAATATCGTTTTGTAAATGACACCAAAATTAGAAAATTCTCGGCGACAGACCTAAATTGTGCCTGTAAAACTATACTACAGTACTTAATATAATTAAATTGATATATTTTGAATGGTCAACTATTATAAAACGACTACATAAAAATTAAAATCGAATCCTACGTCTAGTTTTTAGTTAATCGATCTTGATATTGAGTGAAGTAGGTCGGCGACAAGCCACCAAAATTGGAAATCGCCTATATTTACTTCATTTTCTTGGAAAATAATAATTATTTTTAAACTATAATGATAGGGTCATATTATAAACATTGTGCTTTACGATTAAAACAAAAAATAAAAACAATATCTTGAAAAAATAGGATAGTTTTCAGCCTTGCCGCGTAAAAAAGCGGTTTGGGAAATCCACCCAATTAACAAATGGGCGAAAATAAAATATTTTATACTTATTCCTATATTACTTTCACAGTTACAGTCAAAGTATCCAATGCTGTATAGCATCCTACAGAATGAAGCTTCACCAGAATTGAAACAGAGAATCGATCGTGACAGAAACAAGACGACGTACCAGGTTGATTTCTGCGAATCAGGTTTGTAATAATAAATATTTTTTAACAGACATATTGACATCCCTAAGGCAGGTATCCTTCCTTTAGGCGGGTAATGATTTTTAACACGATATGATCCATTTTCCCATTTTATTTGTTAGATTCAGAATACGCATTCATAAAGGGAAAATTGTTTCTTTAAGCAATTTTTATATTAGTCCTTAGCCCCTATTCATTAAACTACTCTGTAATGTATTACAACTACGGTTATGAACCTACCTACAAACATGCATCGACTGAAAAGTCGTAATTTATGTTCACACAGGTTTTCGATTTCGTATTACGAATGTAATTTGTGTACAGTATCTATAAAAATGTGTTTTATATCACCCTTCGCTTAGTCTACATCGCAATCACGCTTTTTAACAAATTTATTCTATCTGGCAACGTCAGACTCACGTGCATCGCGAATTTTCGTGTCACGCCTCAAGCGTGGCTCTGATTGGTTGTCTAACCTTAGATGCTATAAGTTTTCTAACAAAAAAAAAATAAGGGCTTCGAAAATGACAAAAATTAGGCTACTGAAATATTTTTATTAGATTTGTCGTGAATTTGAAAAGCTGTTGATTTTACTGTTTCATATAGGGCATGCACCCGGGTTTACCCGGTTCCGAAAAACCCGGGTAAACCCGGGTTTTTTGATGATCTTGAGAACCGGGTCTGAATAGTATGAAACCCAGTTCTCCCGGTTCCGACCAAAATATTAAAATATGAAGTATTATTTATATGCTGATAGAAATCTAAATAACAAGACACATAGAAGTGCTATAATGTCATAATTCGTATGAAAACCGCTGTCGCCAAAATCAACACATTCAAACCGAAAGCTAAACAGTACACACAAGTAAACTATGCCTTTTATTGGACAGCTTGATTTTAGTGAAAACTAACTTAACTATTAAATTAAGCTTTTGAATATGTATCCTAACGCACGAATTTACGGTTTATTTTAGAATAACATCCCTAAGTATATGAGACTTTTTGCTCCAATACGAACAAACGTGATAATAAGAATGGTCGACTGTGTCATTCATTGTTATTTCGATTACTATGGTGACACTCGTAATACTTGTAAATATTCTATAATTTTAAGGAAAAACGGCATTATTTCTAAAAAAAAATATTTTCCGATGAAATATTATTCCTTTATAAGTATAATTACAACTTGTGGAAGAATTTCCGCAATGGGAATTGCTGAAACACACCATGTAAACACTCATACGTCTCCAGAGCAACTGAACAGTGACAAATGCACTGGTGATGTGAAAATCACCTGAGTGGCGACAAGGTCACGCACGCTTACGACTTCTAGTGTCTTGTTATTTAGATTTCTATGATTTTGCTGCATTATTTTAAAATCTACCAACTGCTAAGCTTATTTCATTAATTTCATCTTGTCAAGTTCGAATGGTAGATGAGTCACTATTTTCTTAATGCGAATGAACTATAAGTTTATTACATTCCAGGTCCTGGCGCCAAATTCGAAGGACTTCAACGTGCAGCTGACGAGAGCGGTACGGGTCCGTGCGCACAGCCCATGCGGCTGCCGGGCGACCCGTGCCGCGTGGGGCCTAAACCCCGCATGACTACGCCTAAGACGATATCCAAGCAAGGGGGAGGCGCTAGCGAGCCACGGGCTAAGTGCGGTGTGTAGATTTTCTTTATCTTATATATAAAAATGAATCGCAAAATGTGTTGGTAAGCGCATAACTCGAGAACGGCTGAACCGATTTCGATAATTCTTTTTTTATTATATTCCTTGAAGTACGAGGATGGTTTTTATGTAGAGAAAACGTAAATATGTACCACGGGCGAAGCCGGGGCGGACCGCTAGTTATATAATAATTATTGTTGAATAGTGTAGAATAGATTTGTGTTAAATGTATTCAATAGAATTTGGCTGTTATTATGTATGTATTGCCTATATTAAGATGATAAATGGCTTGTTAAAGTGTATTTGTAGAAATAAATGTTTGAAGTTGAATTGGAAAAAATAAAAGCTTGTAACATATACAGATTCTTATTTAACAAAAGGAGAGTCTGTGTCCAGTTCTGGCTATTGTAATTTTTTACATTATCGGCTAATCAAATATTTAATTTTGACCAATTATGATGATTGTAGTTGATCAACAAAATTTTCACGAAATATAAAATTTTGAAGTTGATAATTTCTTTATTATTATTCTTCAATTTAATATTTTTACAGAAACTACGTCAGCCGTGCCCCCGCTCGGTAAGACCGAGTACCAGGATGGAGTGTCGAAACTTGGAGGCATTATTATGCGAGACAAACTACATAGAAGATGAAATAACAGTGTATTGGAGAAATCTTCGTGTTTTTGATCTTTGACTTTTTATTAAAGAGAGATCTATAGTAAATTGTTGTTTTATTTATAAGTTTACTAGCTTTCCGCCCGCGGCTTCGCCCGCTTTGTCTAAAACATAATAAATTATATACTAAAACCTTCCTCTTGAATCACTATCTATTAAAAAAAAAACCGCATCAAAATCCGTTGCGTAGTTTTAAAGATTTAAGCATACATAGGGACATAGGGACAGAGGAAGCGACTTTGTTTTATACTATGTAGTGATTTCATATCAATGAGATGGTTACATGTGTAAGTTGAAGAAAGGCTTTGTCTACAGATTATATTAGGATTTAACATTAGGATTATAGGATACAATAGGATAACATACAAGTTTTATTTATTTCTCGAAACAAAGCGCTTTAGTTATATTACTTTTGTTTAATATCTATATTGTTATGTACTACTAGCGGTCCGCCCCGGCTTCGCCCGTGGTACATATTTACGTTTTCTCTACATAAGAACCATCCTCGTACTTCAAGGAATATAATAAAAAAAGAATTATCGAAATCGGTCCACCACGCGTGATGCCGTGTCCAAGGAAAACGGGTTTCATTTTTATACATATAGAATAGATGATATGATAAATTAAGTAATTTTCTCATTATATTGTGCAAGTAGGAGGTTATTTACATGATTTCCTGTGGCTGTTCATTATTTTTCTAAGGGTAAGAAATAATTCATCCTAGCAACGTAACCTATAATTATGAAAGTGTGTAACTAAAAATAAAGCAAGTTATCAACAACATCCATTGATACTATTTAAAGGGGGTGAAACTCATGAAATAAAACGAATATAAAGATAAATAGACGTTTATGTATAAAAGCAATGTATACAATGTGTCATGCGGGTCGAGTCTGCGCGCTTGAGATAAGCTCGCCCCGCTTGTAAAGCATTGTGCCCTCTCTCCTCTCTTCTCTCCTTTCTTCTCTTCTTACAGCTTGTTCTTCTCTTCTGACAGTCTGATCTTCTCTTCTTACAGCTTGCTCTTCTCTCCTGACAGTTCTGTCATCTCTTCTGACAGAATGGTCATCTTTCTTGCTTGTGTCGTTCCTTTTGACTTCGTGTCTGATCTCTTCCCGCCTCAAGTGGTCCGTTCTGACAGCTATGTCAGTTTTTCTGGCACTTTGGTCACTTTTGATACTGTCACTTCGGACGTGGTCACTTCTAGCGTTGTCACTTCGAGCGTGGTCACTTCTGGTACTGTCACTTCTAGCGTGGTCACTTTTGTGGTCATTTCTGACACTGTGGTCATTTCTGACTTCTTCCCGCCGCACTTCACGCGATATTCTGGTGGCGCGTGAAATGGAGGTTTCATCGTGTTGCCTCACGATTACTGCTCTCGCATCTGAGGTATTGCGTTCTCTGAAATGTGACATAAAGAAATTAGAAAATAGAATAAAGCTTGTACAATAGAAATGAGTATAAAAAGTAAAAGTGAGTCGATATCTAAATGAGAAATGCATTTTATCTTTTACTAGCTTTCCGCCTGCGGCTTCGCCCGCGTTTTCAAAAAAAACCCGTATAGTTCCCGTTCCCGTGGGATTTCCGGGATAAAACCTAGCCTATGTCACTCAGAAATGATGTAGCTTTCCAACAGTGAAAGAATTTTTCAAATCTGCCAAGTAGTTTCGGAGCCTATTCAATTCATACAAACAAACAAACAAACAAAAAATCAAACCTTTCCTCTTTATAATATTTGTCTTTTATAATACACAACAATAAATTCATAACAGCTGTTTAGGAGTTAACGGATTTGCAATTTTAGCACTGGAATTTGAGCAGATTTATATCAATGTTCATTTAACCAATGTTTTTTCTAAAAATGAGTTAATTATGATGATTTTATTAATTGGTTACTCACCGTCCAAAAGCAACGAGCCTTTCAATATCTCTCTGCGAGCGAGTAACTACCGGCGGGGGGCTGGCCGGGGGCGACGACCCCGCGGACCCCGCAGACCCCACCGACCCCGGAGACCCCACGGACCCCGGGGACCCTATCGACCCCGGGGACCCGATGGACCCCAGCGACCCTGGTGATGCTGGTGAGGATCCCACTGCGGAGTCCCGTTTGGCTGAACCGGAGGAAGATGCAGAACGACGCCGTACTGCTGGTATGTGTAGAGAGGCTGTGATCACACACTCGTCTTCTGAACCCACGCCCGCCTGGAAAAGCAATTATAAAAATGAAATGATGGTAATATAACGATGCAGATGTGTCTATGTAATCTAATTTGAAGCAAGTTAAGGTTTAAAAAAATTGAGAATTTAAACTATTTATTTGCAAGAAATGTGGTACAAGGATATACAGATGTTAATACAAGTACAGATTAATGCGAAAATGACAAGAAAATAAAAAAAAAAGCTTTTCAAAGCGTACGTACAATCAGTTCAGAACATTCTGATCTAAGATACTGATAATATACTTTTTTAAGTGATTTAACTGCACCTTATACGTTGTGATTAAATAAATATTTTTTAATAATACGGGATAGAGATATTAAGATAGGTCAAAATGATGACATAGAACATAATGGCACAGTATTACAATATCTATAAATAATATTGTAATACTGTGATAATGGTTTATAATCCATACTAATATTATAAATGCGAAAGTAACACTCTGTACAGTAACAGTCTGTCTGTCTGTTACTCAATCACGCCTAAACTACTGAACCAATTTGCATGAAATTTGGTATGGAGATATTTTGATACCCGAGAAAGGACATAGGCTACCTCTTATTGCGAAATATGTACCACGGGCGAAGCCGGGGCGGACCGCTAGTATTAGTATAAATACCTCGTTATAGTCACTGGCGGAATCATTAGAGTCAGCCGCTGAATCTCTAGCCGCGCTCGCTACACCACTCTCCTCGCTGCTACGAACCCTTCACAAATAAATAAGAGACTCAATAAAATAAATATACTTATTAGAGAAGCGCAATAATCGAGGCTTGGCCTCCGATAAAAAATATGTTCTCTACATTTATAATGGTATCAATAAGTTGAAAATTCACGAAGGTATCGAGTTACAAAACAACAAAAACTAGCTGAAAACCTTCTTTTTTGGGAACAATAAATACTTTTAGTTATCACTTCCACTTACCCTACGTAAATTACATGCATTTCATCAACGTCCGCCGGTATTTGACCATTTAAAACAAAATTAATTATGATTGTGTGTGAAAAACACAAATTGTAAAATTGTACCTTCTAACGTCTACAATGAAGTAATTTGTTAAACTATTTTCGACATGTAATTTGTTCAAATTTATCCTATTTTCTACCCTTGTAACCTGGTAAAAATTATTTCAGGGTAAATCTCAATTACACTACTACAAAAAAAAAAAAGACGGGTTGCACTGGGGGAGTGCCGGCAGAAGTGAAAACTTGATTATTAACGTTCAGCATGTTTGATATTTTGGAATGGTATCCGTCTTACGCTTTTTCGATCAGGTCACGTGTCCTGACGCGAGTTTAAGATTTTATACCCATTACAGAAAAAGTGCTCAACGCCGCTAAAGAAGTTTTCACTTCAATAATAATTTTACATTATAAAAACATCTAAAACTTACCTAGTAACAATAGTCATAGCTGAGGAGAGCGAACCGGCCGAAGCGTCTGACATAGTGTCCCGCGCACGGGTGCGTCTGCCTGTGCTGCGGTCATTCCTGAAAAACAATTTATTATTATTAACACTAAAATACAGTAAATTGAACATTTTTAATAGGATTTCTTTACGATTTAACTATGTTGAAAAACTTACGTAAGGGTTCAAAAGTTTTGGCATACTGCAAGGGTGTATAATTGGACCAGTAGTATTTTTTATATTTATTTATTGATTTATTTCAGGAGTATTTCCCATACAAGAACATTCAACTTCAAATAAAAACAATAAATCAAATAAAATTAGAACTCAAATTAAAAAATAAATAAACAAATCAAATTGAAAATATAAAAATCCAATAAAAATTAAATTGCTAAATTTCTACATACAAAACATTAAAATCGATAAAATAAAATAAATTAAATTAATTGGACCGATAATAAAATAATAAAATTTGATACAATTCGAAATTTTAAATTTATGGATACAATTTAGATTCTATAATTTATGTCGCTAAATTAATATTAATATTGTTGTTTAAGTGTAAATAAGCTCATGTGCTCAGTTTGTAGAGGTAAGCGGTAATGGATAAAGTAGAAGTAAACATTTGTTTATTTAAGTTGAAAAGTTTGTTAATTATTTGACGGTACATCTCGTGTGTTATTGGCTTCGATTCGAAAACATGATTAAAGTGCCAAAATGTGGTACTGTGGTTACATGTATTGTTGTGGTACATGTAATATGAAGTTATAAAGATTTAAGCATACAAAGGGACATAGGGACAGAGAAAGCGGCTTTGTTTTATACTATGTAGTGATGATACATGTCACGCGTGTCAATAAAAAGTAACGTACGTGTGGCGAGGAGCGCTGGCGTGCAGGAAGTGTTCCCGCGCCCACACGCGGCGCCCGTCGGCACTCGCTTGGGCCTCCGCCACTCTGTCATATGAGTGCATGCTTTATTGACGTGAAGTTTATTATATTGACAGGGAGATAGTCTCATTTTATTTTAATTTAAGTGTCTTGTGGGATTCTGTATGAACTTTTTGTTATGCATGTTTTATTTACTGTAGGGAATTAAATTCACAAGTTTTAAATAACATTTAAGTTACAGGTGGAATTTTTATAAAGTTTCTTTAAGCATGCTTTATTGAATAGCGTAAATATGAAATATTTGGCGATTGTGATAGGACATACGTGGACACAATTATATCATGCTATTTATTTACTGAAAAAAGGAGCTTGATTTATAAAAATAGACATAAATGTATATGTAAATGTAGATACAACAAATTTTGACTGGCAACCCAGTTGATATATTATATCCTCCTAATCATAAATATACATAAAATTTTTGTTTTAGAAAAAAACTACAAACGCACTGATCCTGCGGTGGGATCTTATACTAATAGTAGTAAAGAGTATAGATGTAAACGTAGATGTTGATACCGACGTAGACAACAACGTAGAAGATGTAGATTTCAATGTAAATAAATACGTAGATAGTGTCAATGTGAATCTTAACGTAAACGTTGATGACAATATTGTATCTGTGAAAGTAGTTAAAGATATAAATGTAGATATCGATGCATATGTTTGTGTACATTTAAATGTAGGTGTACATAACACAGTTGTACATGTAGCTGGTTTTAACAACAGCAGTGGCCACAGCTTCACAGCTCTTACTAATAGCTATGTTTGTGTACATTATTCTGTAGGTGTAGATAACACAATTGTAGCTATAGGTGTTTTTAACAATAGTTGTTTAATCCATCAGGCCCCGGAATCACAGACACAATAGAAAATCTATTGTGTCGCGCCTGGCCGTTCGGTGCTCAATGGGTTAAAGAGTCTTTAAGCCAGCAGCAAAGCAGTAGGAACACTCACTCGGCGCGCTTGAGCAGCAGCGAGTCGAGCAGCGCGGGGTGCTGGCGCGCGAGCAGCACGTACGCGTCGTGCAGCAGCTCCGCCGGCAGCGCCCACAGCTCCGCGTGCCGCTCCACCAGCTGCCGCACCACGTTGATCACGTCCGTGCGCTCCGACAGCTGCTCCGCACTGCGAATTGGGATATTTTTGGTTTTATGACATTCAAATGCTTTATAAATATAAATTTATAAAGAATGGAAAAAATTCGATCGCGAAGCGCGTGGTTGAGTTGGTCAAGCGTCCGCCCCGGATTGGCGTGAAAGGATGCGGGTTCGAGTCCCGCCTCGTGATGATATTTTTGTAATTTTTTTAAAAATGTATATTGACGGGTATGTGTGTAATGTGTATGCGGTGTGTGTGTGCGATGTGTGTGTGTGTGTGTGTGCGGTGTGTGTGTGTGTGTGTGTGTGTGTACCTGGCCGCCTCGCCGGGCCCGCTGCGGTGCAGGATGTTGGGCGCGAACACGGTGGCCAGGTTGGCGGCGTCCATGCGGTTGTGTGCGGTGTGTGTGTGTGTGTGTGTGTGTGTGTGTACCTGGCCGCCTCGCCGGGCCCGCTGCGGTGCAGGATGTTGGGCGCGAACACGGTGGCCAGGTTGGCGGCGTCCATGCGGTTGTGTGCGGTGTGTGTGTGTATGCGGTGTGTGTGTGTGTGTACCTGGCCGCCTCGCCGGGCCCGCTGCGGTGCAGGATGTTGGGCGCGAACACGGTGGCCAGGTTGGCGGCGTCCATGCGGTTGTGTGCGGTGTGTGTGTGTATGCGGTGTGTGTGTGTGTGTACCTGGCCGCCTCGCCAGGCCCGCTGCGGTGCAGGATGTTGGGCGCGAACACGGTGGCCAGGTTGGCGGCGTCCATGCGGTTGTGTGCGGTGTGTGTGTGTGTGTGTGTGTGTGTGTGTACCTGGCCGCCTCGCCGGGCCCGCTGCGGTGCAGGATGTTGGGCGCGAACACGGTGGCCAGGTTGGCGGCGTCCATGCGGTTGTGTGCGGTGTGTGTGTGTGTGTGTGTGTGTGTGTGTACCTGGCCGCCTCGCCGGGCCCGCTGCGGTGCAGGATGTTGGGCGCGAACACGGTGGCCAGGTTGGCGGCGTCCATGCGGTTGTGTGCGGTGTGTGTGTGTGTGTGTGTGTGTGTGTGTACCTGGCCGCCTCGCCGGGCCCGCTGCGGTGCAGGATGTTGGGCGCGAACACGGTGGCCAGGTTGGCGGCGTCCATGCGGTTGCCGGCGGCGTGCGCCGCGAGGTGCGCGAGGAAGGCGAGCAGCGCGCTGAGCGTGTCGCGGTGCGCGGCCGGCAGCAGCGACACGATCAGCCGCAGCGCCTCCCACTGCACGCTGCGGTTGCTTATCTCTGGACGACAAAGTTTATATACGTCACCGTGAGATTGCAAACACTGATTTAAATCTAAAATTGTGATCCGTAACAGCTTTTTTTGCTGTAGATTGTAATTGTAAGCAATATGATATGGATCAAAATTTTTCGAAAAATTGCACAATGCAGAAAAAAGTTGGTTTAAGTTGGCTAAAGACAAACTGGAAGATATCAAATGATTTAACAAAAATTAATACAACTTTTCTTTACTTCTTCATTTACCACAAAACATTAAATTAAAATTTCAAGAAAAAATCATCGACAAAATAATTTCCAGAAGTTACAGAATTAAAACTTAATTCATCAAACATTAAGAAATAGTGACAGACACATCGAATAACCTTCACTCACTCTGAGTCTGCAAGAAGGCGGGGTACAGGTCCCGGCACAGCAGAGGATCCGGGAGGTCCCGGAGGAACTCCTTCAGTAATGTGGCCACGTCGTGTGGAAGAGCTTCATCTAACGCTGCTTCTTGACCCCTCTCCCATTCTTCACGTAGCTGGAAAGTTGAAGGAACTACGTAAGGCATTTGATGGTAAAAATGCTTTGGAGCATTAGATGTTTTTTGTTGAATTATCACGGAAATAGTTCAAGTACCATCCGCATCACCTGGATGAGTGGCTCTCAACAACTGTGCGCTTTTCACGGCATTTTCTGCCCCGAACAACAAAATTGTGGAACAGCTTGCCATCTTCGGTGTTTCCATCTACCTATGATATGGATGCCTTCAAAAAAAGAGCCTACGCGTCTCTCAAAGGCCGGCAAAACAATCGCAAAGTTACCTAACGTTGCAATTGTTCATGAGCGGCGGTGATTATTTTCATCAGTACACCGCCCGCTCCTTTGTCGGTTGTTGTATAAAAAAAAAAAAAAGATGCTGTCACAAGAGTGAATTTCGATAGTATCTTAGGTCTATAACATGGTCATTGGTTTCCTATGATGATTTGGAGGCCTATTAGTCACATTGCTATTTTAACAAAATAAAACATCAACTAATTAGTGTAGAAATGTATCCAAGATAGAGTTTTGCGATTTTATAACAACTGCCACGAATTCTAAACTGCTGTAAACATTTATACTCCCAAACCCACATTTTCAACATTGTAAATTCCTGTTTTGCCGCATGTGTCATATTTACAAATACCTATTTTCTTACACAAACAATGATTTATGAAGCGTATTTAGAACAGGAAATTAATATAAGTGCATATCTAAAATCTTTGGCAGGGACAATGTTTCTGGTTTGATAAATTGTAATGTTGAAAATATTTGTGCGGACCATTAAGAGCGCTCGAGTAATTTTTGGGATTGTTTTCTGTGTATCGTTGACTTGAGCTTTAGGTTTACTCATGTTGAAGAGATATTTGCTCTTAGAATTTCATGCAAAAACTGCACTTAAGTGATTGGAATTGGGAATATGGTTAACAGATAATTTATGATACCTTAAATAAATTATCAGTAAGAAAATCCAGATCTGATACACGTGCGTCAATATTCCTTAAACTCTTCGGAGAACAATCGAAATAATTCGAACCTTAAGTACCTTTATGTTTCTCGAACGATCTACCGATTGAAATCTATCTCATATATTGCACCGTTTAGATTACAAACATTGGAGGACTTAATAAATTATACCAATCTGGGCCAACGGCTATTCACTGTTGTATGAAAAGCTTTGCAAATTGAGAAAACATTCAGTTCTTGAGATAGCTATTTGATTTTCGCTGTGATTCAATTACCGCAAACCATTTTACTTTTAAAAAGGTAATCGTTTATTTCTTGTGATAGTGTTTAATGCCAATGTATTAATTTGCAATTTAGCTTAGTATCATATTTCGAGCTGCATGAGACTGAATGTATGCAGGTATAAAATTTGTACAATCTTTAGGAACACCGCTGTTATTGAGTTAAAACGGAAAATTGCATTCACCGATTGTGTGAAATTGTGCTTTTACCAACGAACAAAACATCGCAATGTTTACATATTCTCGTTCTAAAAAATCTAGTTCGATACACTAGCCTCTAGCGGAGGCGTAAATACCTATCCATCATTATTCATTGCAATTTACATATCAAGCATTTGAGCCAACGGATATTGTGCGATCTTTGGCAATCTTTTAATTATTTCATTATTTTGTACAAGAAATGCCAGATGAAGTACTTTGTTACTATTTAGAAGAAACTGGTACTCCATTACAATGTTACATTTATTTAATCGTTAGCTTCATTTGGTATTGCATCGCGATGGCTAGAGCTTTATTATCTGCTTTTATTTAATTAACCAAACTAGTCTTTTTATATTGACTTGTTTCTTCAAGTGTTTAGAAACCTACACGATTGAAGATTAAAAGTTCGTTTCTATCGACCCTCACCAAATTTTTCCAATTTCCATTTGATTTGAGTTAAGGAGGAGTTATTGAATAGTCCCTCCTCTAAGGCACGCCCCTAGTTAACAACAAGGTCTTTTAATTTATCCCAGTTTAATTTTGCCATTTCTTACTTTAAGATAAGTCCAATATGTGATATCTTATATGCCTTTGTTTACAAAATTATTGAACATTTCATGAACTAGACCATTTTACAATATGCTAACGACAGGTGCCCTATTCCACGGTACTTTAAAGTTATAATCTTTGTTACTTCTGTAAATATTCTTGCCAATTAAGTACCTATTACTTAAATGAACGTTTGCTTCCGAACGTTTTGTAACTAATCCTATAGATTTACGCGCTACCGTGCCCATCTAATTCCGTAAATGTTTGATCCCGAGTGTGTTGATTTCCACTTCATAAACCAAACCAGACTTACGCTTGTATATTCTGTCATAGCAACTGGCCGCAGTTTGTTACTTTGTTAAACTGTTGCGAGTTAATTAGTGTTTTGGTTCGCGTTATGACGTATTTAATTCCGCTAATTATAGCCCGGTTTAGTGGAGTCGCGATTCGTGGAAGTGGGCTTTATTGAAAACTTTTCGTGTAACTGAGCTGTTTTAGGTTGTTTGTTTTAAGAGAAGTGAATTACGTACATTTAAGATACTTAACAAGGAAAAAGTCGTGTGAATATTGGCTATCACATAGCAGAAAAAAAAACATTTTTTTCATGTATGCCCTTATCTGACAAGCGACCGTTAATCCTAGGCACAGTTGTTTAGTAAGAAAAATAATCTTAATTAGTTGATACTTATCAATTTAATCAGATTATAACTATTAACGCATAACATGTTCAATTAAACGAATTTAAAATCAAAGCAAAATATCATCTATTCAAAGCCCTCCTGAAAACACAACACAACACGCAATTTCATCAATATGCGAAGGAGAAGAAGCAAGCGCTCACCTGTCTAACTCTCTTCTTAGAAGCAGACACACGGAAGAGGCCGAGGGTGGAGACGTGGCGCCGCAGGTGCGCGAGGCAGGCCGACACCAGCGCGGGCACCCGCGGCCCGCTCTCGTCTAGCCCCGACCAGCCCCAATCCCCGGAGTCGCAGGATTCACTCTGCAAACGTTACCTTAATGTTGTGAAAACTGAAGTATACCTATTATAGAGGAATAAGAAAAACTATATGAGAGCTGGATGATTGGAATGTTAACAGCGTTCAACGAAATTGCTAAGGTTTATCAAATACTGAAGCAGTGTATTCCTTTCAAATAAGGAATCATCAACGTAAGCATTGACAGCTCTTTTGCCCTCATAAAAATTAAATTATTCATATTCGAGAAATAATTGTAAATAGATTCGACTATTCTGCAATTCGTTGTTCCTGCTATTGTTAATTGGCTATTAAAACGACTCCAGAAAAAATCGTAGGCAGTTATGGAAACGTTTACGGTATTCATTTTGAGTCATCAATCCGACGTCAGCGGAACACTTACGCTGATTTGTAGCTAAACAGACGTAAAATTTTATTATACCGCATAAATCTTCTTCCTGCAGAGGTAAGTGGTATTGCAACTCGTAAAAAGAGAAAGCGCCCAAAGTTCAGGGCCATTTTCGGCTAGCAACCGGCTATGCCTATTGGTGGTTTATTTCGGGACATTGGGATGGGCGAGGCGTCATCGTATAAAATTATCGTGGCCTTAATGAAAGTAAAGGCCGGCCAGGTAACCAGATACCTGTGACGTCAGCGTGACGATGAGCTACGTCAAATCTGACCTATGAAGACTTTTCTAGCGATTGTGTGATGTTTCAATTATCTAACAGGGCTGTCACGGCTAACAGCTGGCAATGGCTGGACTCGTTTTAATAGCTTTTTTATTCACTCCCAGTCAACTTCCGTATTAATGTGAGCATCGAGAGCTCAAGATTTACTGTAAACACACGAAAATGTTGAATGTAAACATCTTAGCTATAATCGCTTTGATCGATAGAATATTATTTTATTCGCAGACTTTGATGTTTGTGATTTTTAGACTGGTAAATATTTAAACAGTCTGAGCTTCGGGGAAATTGAATCCATAGATATCATTATAGTACTGGCATTTTAAAAGCAATTAAATGTAATGCCTTTTCTTCTTCCGTTAGTTTAATATTATCATAATTCCAATCTTCCTTTGGAACTTCTTTGTTAGGACATATAATGACTACCATAAATAAAATCTTGATACAGATAACTAGAGATAAATAGCAGCTATTTAATCGGTATATAAAAATCGAATTAAAACTACAAATTCCGCTCAAATAATCGTAGAATATTGCACATTCCTTGCAATATCTGCATCGATATTAAACCCGATGTTAACATAAATCAATTGGCGCCTCTCAATATTTACGAGAATTTCGGTTTGTGTAAGCAATAAGACGTGCAGTTTCGACTGTAATGCATCCTCCGTCGCATAAATCATCGGAACACCCTCTGTCATTACATTGATCTATTGACTAAACGTTAGTTGGCTCGTCTCATGTAAACGCATGACGCCTACGACTCGTCTGTGATTTCGTCTGCTTTGTCGAATACGTATCATTTACTTCGAATGTCTTTATAGATTTCTGGGAACAATCAGCTTTGTACATAGGACTAAATCTGTATTGAACAGACTTGCTTCAGAGCTAAAAGAAATTTGCCTATACGCATTGCTTAATTTTTTGGAAGTAGGTACATTGTTTCATCAGTTATCTGGTCAATTCTCGAGTGCAAATTTCCAGAAGATAAAAATTTTCACGTTATATTTTAAGCACATTTTCCTCATGTCTTGGCTTTGCTACAAAAACGATCTTTAGATCATATGATTCACATAAATGATCAGAGTGTATTGCCTGCGTCACTGTTGTTTATTTCTATTCGATATCAACATGTCCATTGACCAGAAATAAGGTGATAGTTTATAAAATGATAAATTCAAAGAAATAATCTACGGCAAGATACTAAACATCGCATTTGTAGATTAAATGGTACAAATACGAACATGTCTTTCATGACTATCATGACGATGAAAAAATGTGTCATGGCAGGTAGTAATTCTAAAAGTAGGTACACCAATCTTGTGAAATTTATTAGGAGAATGTATCCTCAATTACCACGTGCTTTATGACTATAAAACAAACTAGGTGCAATAATTAATAGTGCCTTAATTTTAAATATTTGACAAAAGTAAGTTTACAATCTAAATACAAAGAAACATGGAAGAAAGGAATCAATTTCTCAAAAAATTTGTACAGGATCGCCGTAATGAAAAAAAACCCATCCAAACGAGCACAAAAATAATGTGAATTTCATATTAGAATTTTCCAATAGTTGCTTACATTTGCCGACATTGTACCAATATCTAGGAACGATAAATCAGCTCGGCCAGCGAGTAACAGAAAACAAACGTGACATTAACGTGTATTACTAGTGTTTATGGCTATTTCACGGTTTTGTTGAAAATCAAGCCAACTGCCAGACGTTACGCTTTTAACGCTTTTATTTAATTTGCTGGAGTAATTTTAGTACAAGGCGAGCATTAAAGGTCTTAATGTAAGCCTCGTTGGTTGCGGTGGATTTAATGTTATTCAGTTTTGTATATTATTCTTTTCTTCGGAATTATGTGGTATGGTACAAGCAAAGTTTTGAGGAAGTTACAATAGATGTTTCTGAAATATTTAGGTCCAAAAACTACGAGCCTTTTGAATGAACGAGCTTTCATCACCTTGGGATTGAATGCTACGAAACCATTTGATACAATCCGACGGTTATATAAACTGCGGGTGGTATGAAAATTACGGTATATTATTTTCTGTTTTAGCCAAAGCATAATGTTACACATCGTTTAAGAATGTCTTAAAGAAATAAGCGCGATTATTGTGAAAAAGAAAGGTCATGGGTTGAATGCGGGGCGGAGAAAAAAAGTCTTGCATGAGTTTTTATACCATAAAGATAATTGCTTAATTTAACTTAATAAACTACACCGTGACATTTATCTATTTAATATTTAACTTTATAGCATTGAAATGCTTCAAATTCACCTTACCGGGCGAAAGACGCGTATTCGAAACAGCTCGTGTTTTTTTTCCTGTTCTTTAAAAAAATCACATTAATCTATTTGAAAATAAACCCCGTTTTAAACCCGTTAAAAGCGACAATCCCGTAAACGTGCGGTGCATAGTGGATAGGCCCAGGTGCACGCTACGTGTGTTGGCGCGCGCGCCGCAACTATTTCTGATCCAAATCGCTAATGCCAAACGATATTCAGTGTTTGTGATTATTCATTTTTGTGTGATCTTTGAAAGTTTTTTGTAGGTACTTAATTTAATAAGGAAAAGTTTTATTAAATCTGTGGTATTATTAAAAAGACCGCGAAAGTCTTTGGGTAGATGGAAGTTTAGTAGTTTCACAGAAAAATGGCAGGTCAGAACTGATTGACAATTTAGGCCCTTTGTACGATGTTTTTGTGCTGAGCAGTTTAATGTAGATTTTTTATTCAATCTGTGGTATTCTGCTACTATTAAACGAAAAAAATTGTAATTAGTTTCACGCAAAAATAGCTAGTCAAAACAATAGCTCAATGACTGAAAATTGATAAAGATAGTAGTCAGGAGCATATGCAATTTACCATGTTTTTTTTATAGGAAATCATATCATTTTATATAATAAATCCCGTTTTTTAGGACCAGGACTTTAAAACGAATTTTTAATTTTTAAGTCAGGAGAAATCTAAATTAGATCCATCCCTTAACATTTAAAAAGTTATAATATAATGCTTTTTCCTTTAATAATACCATTTAAAAGATAACATCTCACTACACACGTTTCAAAGTCCGTTCGGCATATTTCACATAATTTTACACTATTATTAAAACACAGGTTACCGGTCTGTTTGTTTATAAATCTCGTAAAGTAATTCTAATCTATTTCTGTTTCCAGAGTGTTCGCTCGTGCCGATGTGACGTCATCGTTCAAAGATAACACAACTTTAGGAAAGTATTTGGCACCTGATAAAATAATTGATATATGTACCTTCAATCTAATAAGATCAAATGGAAATACTAGGTGCTTAATGTGTCTTTCATGTGCAAGGCATATCTTACGTATGAAAGACATTTTATTATCTATCTAGAGAGAGAACCCAGAAGATCTATATCAAAGACTTATTTCTGGTTGCCTACGTATTCTATATTTGTATCATATCAAAAACAATAGTGATAGAGACATGAAAAATATTCCACAATATCTATTACTAAAAGAGCCGGTTTCATAGCTGATTCGTTCTGCTAAACATATCTGTCATCATGGACGTATAAAAAAAGACGGACGGTATATCGCCTAAACATTGAGTGAAGCCTAGTAATGGCGGCGAAACATCCATGTGTGTGTGCCATGTTGCCATGGCAACAGCTGTCCTGATGACAATGGCGGCTGTATTTTTTTCTATAAATTTTGCCGTAATAATTTTGTCATTAAAACATAAAAGAAATAACTTGCTTCCCTGTGGAATGTAATCCCTTGTGTTTTGTTACCTATTTAAAATTGTACTGTTGCGACACCATTTAACCACGCAAGACGGCATTTTAAATATTTTTTGTAAAATAGTGACGCAGTTAATCAGTCGGTAGTTCACGACGTAATGGCGGCCGACTAGCTTATAGTACGACATAAAAGAGATGAAATTAATTATTTTGGAACTAATTCGTTTTTCATTACCTGGCAACCCTGAATTGGCAATGTAGCTGTCAAGTTGAATAAAAATTTGTTGTTTTTTTCGTAAAGTGGAGAATTATTGAGATAAAAGTGTTATTTAGAACAAGAAATTTAAATAAAAAAGGAGACATCATGAAAAAGGTTAAACGTAGCGGTGTCCGTGATGTCGTGTATAAAGTTTTTATTCGGTGTTTGTCCGAATTTCAAGTTGGAAATTTATTGACTGATTTGGAAAACGTTTACAAACGTACAGCAGAATATACCGGTGAGATTTCATTTATTTTTGCTCAGTACTACGTAAAATAGAATATTCCATTAGTGACGAGTGTTTAATGTATGTATGTATGGCGATTATTACGTTTTCGCAATTTAATTTGAGGTTATTTGTATGTAAACAAAAACTAGTTTTTATAGTGCGACCAGCACAATTTGAGTCAAGAAGTTATATCCAATCCAACCAGCCTCAAATAAAGTACTTAGTTTAGATTTTACTACATAGTATAGTGATAACTGTTTTCATACAGCTATCTATTAATCAATCAAACCATAAGAAAAAAAAAATATTTTAGATTTAGCTTACTAACTACTTACTAAAGTAGCGCAGGGACGCTGGCCTCCTACATTAAAAAAAAATTAATAAAATAAAGGAAGTTTTAGTTTTAAGCTACTATAAAAATATGTTAAATGTACTATTTGATTTTATTCATCTTAATTCGTTTGTTATAGGGGTTTCTGAAAGCACAGTACGCAGGATAGTAGAGGCAGAGAGTAGAAATGAAGGCAAATTTTCAACGCCAGCCAAACATAGGAGAGGTACTTCGAAACAGAGTGATGATCAGTCCTTTGAAGGAGTAGAATATTTAGATTTTGATGAATTATATTAAAGTACAAAATTTATCTACAAAAAAAAAATAAAAATATGTAGTTTTCAAATCGCCTTGTTTTTTTTCTACCCGACGGACCCAGAAAGAGGGTAATGTGTTTGAGCTGCATGTATGCTTGTTTGTTTGTATGTTTGATTCTATGTGCGCCTCTGCAGTCTAAACACTTGACCGATTTTTATAAAATAACTAATTCCAAATACATTTAAGTAAAATTTGACCTAGGTAGGTCAATTAAAATACTAATGTATTTTTGTCTTAAATTTACACTATTGCTACAATGAAACAATTATAACGGTTTAAATCGCGGTATTTATTTTAGATTATATTATATAGATTTTTAGATTTTTATTCTATAGTATCAAGATCGCTTGCGTCGCAGTATCAGTGTTGCTATATGAGCGACGGTGGCGCCCTCATTTATTTTCATCTCTTTTGTGTCGCACTGTACTATGGTGAGAGTGTGTGCGTGTTTATTGTCTTTACACGATCGCTAGCTTACTATGGTGGCTTCACGTTGTTTGTTCGTAATACGGTGTCCGTCTTTTTTTATACGTCCATGTCTGTCATTGAAAAAGCACAAACATTGAATGAAAATTTACATCAAAAATGATCAATTAGGGATCAATTATCAAGGACATTATCAAAAAATATCCTTGAATTAAAAAGCTATAAATACACATACGCCGCCATTTGTACGTATACTTGTCTCTGTTTGTCTTACTATATCTGTAACTGCACATATTATCTGTGCATTAACTGGTGACTTGTACTCCAGGTTCCTCGAAACCTATTTCAGGCACCAGTCTCTCACAACACTAGTTGATAAGCTCACTCACTATGTATTTGCAAGCAATGTATCTATTTACCTAATGTTGTGATGAGACAAATAAAGTTATATATTTATTTTATTTATCTATTTATCTATGTCACTCACATCATCCCCTTTCTCGAGAGCCCCGAGCGAGGCGAGCGAAGCGCGCGACCCGCCGTGCTGCCGCCGCAGCGCGCGTTCCGTTTCCACGCACTGCGATAGTGGCACTCCGAATATACTGCCTGATGGTTCTGTTGACAAAGTTGATACCTATAGTTTATTCTAAAAAATAATCTATACTAATATTATAAAGCTGAAGAGTTTGTTTGTTCGTTTGAACGCGCTAATATCGAGGACTACTGATCCGATTTGAAAAATTATTTCGGTGTTAGATAGCCCATTTATGGAGGAAGGCTTATAGGTTATATATCATCACGCTAAGACCAACACGAGCGGAGCACTGCGGGTAAAACCGCGGGGCACAGGTAGTAGAAGGTAGAACTATGAATAGGTTGCCTGATGGTTCTGGTGACAAAGTTGATACCTATAGCTTTATTATTTCAAAATAATTGTAAATAAATAGGAAGTCAAAGAAGAACTCTGAATAGGCTGCATGATGGTTCTGTAGACGATAAATAAAATACTTAATATTGCACAAGATAGATAGAGATAGAGTTGATAGATGTAGTAGGTACGCCAAGTAGAATTATAGGAAAGTTATGCAAATAAAAATTCTTTTACTTTGAAGATTTATCAGAATATCTTCCAATTATTGAGGATGTTGAAGTTCCTCTAATAAATGTTACAATCAATGTAACTTATTTTATACAAGTTGCAAACTAGTAACTTGTTTAACAATAGAAGACACCATAAAGAGATACCAATACCACCATAGAGAGCAATAATTATAGAAGACACCATAAAGATTAAAAAGTTGATAAAATTGAAATTACAATTGAACTATCAGATCACGAATAAAGAACTCAGTAGGTATCATTAAGTACCCAAACTCAAACTCAAACTCAAACATTTATTTATTCAATTAGACTACTTTTAGTAGCACTTTCGAATCGTCATTACATAAGTATTTTTAACATTTACCACCGATTCGGAAAGCAGTATCTATGGAGAAGAACCGGCAAGAAACTCCATAGTTGCTCTTTTAAAATCATATTGTCAATATTACATAATCTGTAACTTAAATCTAACTACATAATATATCATAATATGCCAAAGAACTGTCCTGTGGTTCTTACGCGACAACCCTCCATGGATTTTCATCTTCCATATATTCCTTAATGCTATAATAGGCTCTCTGAACTAATATATTTTTTACATAAGTTTTAAATTTAGCACTACCAAACTCTTTAATATTATGAGGAATTCTATTGTAAAAGCGTATACCTTGACCCATAAATGAATTTTTAACTTTAGCTAATCGGAAAAATGGCATTTCAATTCTATTTCTGTTCCTTGTGCCATAACAGTGTCTATCTCCTACTCTTGTGTGTACGTCGGCATTTTTGTGTACATGCAAAATATTATTAAATATATACTGTGATGGTACAGTAAGGATACCAGTATTCTTAAAGAGATCTCTTAGTGAGTCCCGAGCACGTAAATTATATATAGAGCGAATGGCTCTTTTCTGTAAGATAAATATAGTTTCTATATCTGCTGCCCTGCCCCATAGTAGAATTCCATAGGACATAATACTATGAAAGTAGCTGAAATAAACCAATCTAGCTGTATCTTCATCGGTGAGATGCCTTACCTTTCGGACTGCATATGCTGCTGAACTGAGCTTACCTGCAGCGGTGTTGACATGGGCTCCCCACTGTAGTTTCTCGTCCAATGTTAACCCAAGAAATACAGTCGATTCTGTAGGGTGTAATACCTCCCCGTTCAAGGTAATATTTCTGCTCAACTTTTTAACGTTAGGTAGTAAAAATTCAACACAAGTTGTTTTTTTGGCATTTAATAATAAATTATTAGCAGTAAACCAGTCGGATATGTGTAAAAGAGTACTGTTCACTTCGTCAACATTTGGGTCATGCCTATCCACATTGAATATTAATGAGGTATCATCTGCAAACAGAACTATTTCACACCTATCCTGTAAATAATAAGGTAGATCATTGATATATACCAAGAACAAGAAGGGTCCTAAAATAGATCCTTGTGGAACACCAATGTTAATTGACGCACCGCTAGAACGCTCTCCATTAACAACTACAGTTTGTATCCTATCATGCAGGTATGAGGCTATGAGGTTCTGAGCTTGTCCTTTAATCCCATAGTGATTAAGTTTACGCAATAATGTACAATGTTCAACGCAGTCAAATGCCTTGGAAAGGTCACAAAATATCTCCAAAGCATTTTTTGAGTTTTCCCATGCCTTATATATATGTGTTAGTAGTGCAACTCCAGCATCTGTGGTTGAGCGCCCCTTTGTGAAACCAAACTGTTTGGTGTGCAGCAAATTATTAGAAGCAAAGTGACTAATCAATTGGTTTAATATTAACTTTTCGAATACCTTACTTAATGTTGGTAAAATCGAGATAGGTCTATAGTTGTTACAGTCTTCTTGATCGCCTTTCTTAAATAGAGGTATAACTTTACTAAGCTTTAGTAAATTAGGAAATGTACCATAGTCACAACACTTATTAAATATGAAAGCTAAATTGTTTGCAATATTTTCTATTATATTATTAACTAAATTTACGGACATTCCCCAAAGATCACAAGTGTTTTTTAAATTAAGTGTCTTAAATGCTGTAACAATATCATTAGCAGTTACGTGACGCAATTGAAATAATGTACTGCACCCCGCAACATGGTCCCTCAAAAAGGTCTCTGCAAGTACTGAAGACGAGTTTAAATTATTAGTAATGCTAGCAGGGACACTACTAAAGAAATCTTCAAAAGCAAGCGCAACATCAGCATTTTTGTCAATAACCATGCCATTATGTACAAGTTATATTAAGTCCTCACACATAACAGCCCAATTACCATTACGGAAGACTGTAATGGCTTTACAACTAGCGACATTAAGTCGGTCGATCTAAAAGCGCCGCCATTTCGCATTGTGTAGATTTAGCGCGCCGAGAATAGCGCGGCCTTTCCTGCACTGGGTATTATTATGCGTGAAAAATATGCGTGCTAACAATTAACTGATTCATTGAGTAGTCTGTAATGTGGAATTTAGAAAAACAAAATAAGTAATAAAAATAGAAAGAGAGCTTGGAGAGGATCATAATGATCATGATAGTCTTAGCCAATAGAGCAAGGTTATCTGTTATATTGTTTTGTGAACAGTTGACAAAGTAAATGCGTAGTAGTGATCAGACATGTTCGATTAAAAAAGTGACCCTTTTCTTCCGCTATGTAATCATTCAATTCATGTTTAGGATTTACATGTGTTGCCACCATGTTGCCACGCTTATATCTGTCCACTTCATTAAAGACGCTTGCTGACGCAGTATCTTTATAAATAACTGCAGTTTAACATGTAACGCAATTCAATTCTGTGTTAATTACTGCTCCTTCAACATTGCGGTCTGTAACTCGAAAGAATGGCGAGTGATTTTGACAAACATGACCCAAATTTTTGATAAGGGAACTCCAAAATCACTTTCACGATGTATTAACGAAAATTGGCCGTGTTTCAAGTAAACAAGAATACATAAATTTATATTGATTTAAAAATAAATACTACTACGCCACCGCTAGAAGAATAGTGCGATGTTCGGTATGGCTTTGTTAGAATTGTTTCTTATAGGTGACAAAATGGATCCATGACGCATAGTGTCCTAGTTTTAATGTTCAGATATTAAGTGGGTTACACGTAAAATTTTCTTGTGACAAATGAAGCGGAGGATCCGTAGCCGTAGATGACCTTCAAATGAAATGTGCTATTTGCGAAAACTGTTACGATTTATTAAGAACAAAACATCTTTTGAGCATACAAGCCACAGTGAAAATTAAAAAAAAAAAAGGTTTTTTTAACTAGTCACCAAATTAAAATAGGTGTAGTCAGTATACTAGGAAACCAACATTGGTAAGGGATAAAACTATTTGAAAAGCTAGGTCCACAAAATGAGAGACGAGATGATCTATCTAACTTCAAATGCAATAAAAAGGCCCCAAGCATCAAGGCCAAATCCTGCAACACAATTGCATAATCAAAATCGAGCCAATGATGAATTCACAACACCGATTGATCACAGATTGCCGGCAAAAAGTTTCACAGCGTACAAAGTCCGCCAAAATGTTTACACATAACAATATATCGACACTCGATGACTGACAAAGCTCATATACAAAGTGTTGCTATAAATACGAGTACGCCATGGCGCCTACTAACATTATGTGTTTCACCGAATTCCAGGGTACGTAGTCATCTGCACTTTCGCCAATAGTTTGGTCAATGACATGTTGAAATTTCGGATCATTTGTTAGGGTACTTGTTAGGAGTATGGACTTAAAAACGAGTTTGGATTCTTGGATGTAGGTCATTTGCAAATAAGGTTTTCAGATTTATACAAATATGGTGGTTAGTATAACTTTTTTCTTTTTACCATTTGATTCGTACTTAGTAAATCAGTATATAGTATTAGTAGTAAAATTTCTTATAACATTTACATTCTTATAACATTACAGAGAGACGTCAATTAATTTACGAATTATGATTTTTAAGTAGCATGTTCAACTAAAAATCACTTTACTTGTGAAAAAAGAAAGATCAATGAAACGATATAGAAAACATCTGGTGAATAGAAAATACAATTTTGTGCTAGTTCTGGTTACACTTATGTAGTTTTCCATTCTGTTCACAGTCTAGTAAAAGTGCACGCTGAAAATTCGCAAATTCATCGTCTTCTTCATTTACGATCCAAAATTTCTTTAAGCATCGTAACTGATACGTGAAATTGTAAAGTTTCCACTGCTAACAATCGTGTATCGTTTAAAACTCAATAAAACGCGAAATGCGCTGGTCTAATGAATACATCATACTGATTTACTGTCCGACAACACGTGAATTATTTGCGATTTTTATATGCAATTACTCATTGGTCTGCATTATTTCAAATTGGAGCTTGGTGAGAGGCTGAGTCAGCTTATTAGCTTAGATTTTGATCCTAGTTCAAATTTTTTTGCGAGGAAAAGAATAATAGAGATTTTAGAAATTTTTGAAACTTGTCATGTATAAATGCCAGTTGAATCATCAATATTTGTGTACAATTCTCAGAATATTTATAATTTTCAAATAATTATATTTATTGTAATCACAAAAGCTCTATTAATTCTTCTAGAGGACGAGTCGATGAGTTAGATTTTATTTAGGCTAACAATAACGTTATAATTATAATGTTAAAACTAAGGATTTCTGCTTTACTTCAGTGAAACAGATAGGTTGGTTAGGATACTTTTGATAAATAAAATGATATGATCAAAATAAAATAAACTGTAGTAAACAGAAGACGAAAACACTAACCCTGAATACATAACTATAATAAATAATTAGTAATCCCAGTAATCCAGATAAAATGAATACTTCAAGATAGAGATGCAACGAATAGTTGTTTGGCCGGATACCGGATACCGGATGTTCGGCCGGACCACCAGCCGAATGTTCGGTATCCGGCCGCCGAATATTCGGCTGGCGGCATTTTGAGTTTCGTAGGTGAGTGTCGCGCACCGGCACGGCGCGGGCGGCGTGCCGGTTGACTTGTTTCGTAGTGAACGTACGCGCGGTCACAGTTCTTGGTAGAGACACTTTTATCGTGTCAGTCAGCACGAAACAATTTCGTTATAAAAAAAAAACGTTAAAAATAATAAAAAGCTTCAATTACAACTGTGTCTTTATTTAGATTCTATTTATAAAATCTACCAAGTTTACTGTGTGTATCCGGTATCCGGCCTGATAGTACCTTACCATCCGGTATCCGGCCGGATAGTAAAAAAGGGCCGGATAAGCCGGATACCGGATAGGAACCGAATATTCGGTGCATCTCTACTTCAAGAACAACAGCTATTGGTAAATACAAGTGGGTTACAATCCGAGACATTATTGGCACATAGCTGGATTACTCACTGGTATCAGATGATACTGATATCTGCTGACAACGCGCCAAAACACTTATGACATATTACATGCTCCTTAGTTATTTACTGTTTATGATACAGCTTCTGGGTTTCTTATAGTCTAATGGAAAATGTAGTAACCTACTTCCCTAATATAGGTCGCAAATATTTGTAGAATTAACGAGCAACAACTGTAAAGACAATCATTTCTTCTGTTATTTTAATTATTTCAATTAAAAATCATTTCTAAGCGTGTAATTTTTGCTGTTCTCTAAAACCGATAATAATTTATGTTTAAGGAGGAGGTATATTTTTACCTCAAAGAACACGTCGCGCTTTTAATCTATCATTTGGGAAATGGTCTAAAACAGATAGGTATTATAGGGGTAATAAACAAATACCTTCTAAGAATAGAAGAAAATGTGCTACTATAACCTGCTAGCCTAAAGCTTTTCTTCATTGACAATTCTCATGGTGTCATAAATATCGACGAGGTACTTATTTTAAGTACCTATGATATTTATAGATAATATTTATCAAATAAATTTTAATAATAGAGCTTCATCCATACCTTTTTCCTTATCAGCATCTTTCCGACTCTGGTCAAAGAAGCCAGTAGTGAGCGCCTTCCGCTTGAGAAGATACGCCCGCCGTTTCGGCTTTGTAGCTACTGCTGCTGTGTTATCTGGTAAAATAAAGTAAAATAACCTTTAGATGACGTCATTATATCTTTAGTATACTTTGTAATTAAAAGTTTAATCACATAGGGGTAATGGACGGGTTTAAAAAGCGTATAGAGTGAACAGGAACCTACTAGCGAAGAACGTCCATCTTAGGCCATAACTTAGCTTAACATCAGGCGAGACTGTCAATTTTGCCAATAAAAAGCTACATTGTCCTTAAGAATTAAGAAGATGACGAAATTATTTAGAGTTAGGAAGTGATTTCATTTAAGAATTTTTGCAAAGGCAGAGAAGTGCTGTTATAAATGTATGGAAATCCTATACATAAATTATTGACGTACGTATATTTTCTTCGTCTAAACTTTTATTGGTATCCAACACATCTGCTGGGTTTTCCACGTAAAAATTAACATAAATTATAGGTACAGAGTATCTATTAATACCTACAGGTGTGTACACGTCATTGTTTATAAGCGACGCACATTCACAACATTCAGCCTCCGACAATAAAAAAATATTTTGATGTAAGTATAAAAATACATTGTCATAAACTCTGATGGACGGATATTCGTCAAAACAACTATCAGGTTGCCACTTCAAGGTGCTTTTTTTGCTCGTAAGTGTTTACGTATCGCTGCTAAATTATTTATAGATAGGCAGATGATTAGGGAAATGGGTGATCTCGTTTTGTTTTATTATAGCGAGCTACTGCTTATGGTCCGGGAGCCAGCAGCAGATTTTATGACCAAGTTCCTCTCAAGAGATAATTCGTCAGACGCATGAGAGTATAGTATTATAAAGCCTCGTGAACGTCAGCTGGAGCTCGGTTGGGGGGAAGAGCGGTTGTAGCCTCCCGTATCAGCTGACGGTTTTTCCACCAAGATACAGCCAGCTGACATATATATTTATCCACAGTTACATATAAGCTATCATCAGGTAAATTTTTGTTTGAGAGGAAATAACGGAAAATAAATTTTTCTTTAAATTTAACTTTCATGTTCGAGACACCAGCTGACGTATAATACACCATGTTGTAACCAGCTGACTATTTTTTTTCGTTGAGATATTGGGTTAGCTACAATTTGACAAATTTTTAGCTGAGAGGAAATGAATGAATGAATGTATAAATTTTTTTCCTATGTGCGTGGGAGACACCCCCCAACCGAGCGCCAGCTGACGTTCACGAGGCTTTATAATACTATACTCTCATGCGTCTGACGAATTATCTCTTGAGAGGAAATAGTTAACCAAATTTGCACCTGGCTCCCTAACCATTAGCTTACTGTAACTGATGTCGCTTGTCAATTATTGACCAATTAAAATTTTTGATACGTTATTCTAAAGAAAACCACCATGGTGGTGAGTCAAATTAATATTTTACAGTTGAATCCCGTCTTTCTGTGGGAAAACAAAACTATTCATGAATAATAAAGCCTTATCAATGAAGATTTTAAAACCATATACATAGCTAGTTTCATTATGGCACAAATTGTGGATTACCTTTGTCTGTTAGCTTTATCGACGGTTAAAATTTATAATGGATAAAATATAGGTAATGTTGTCTAACATTGTGAATTTATCAGAAAGTCGTGAATCGTCATACAGCATTAGGATAAAATACTTTATACTCCATAGAAAAAATTAAACAAATTATATTATTATTTCCAAGGTCAATTGCTGTTGTTAAACATTCTTTCAAACGCTTGCTTTTAATATCTACAAAGTTAAACTCTCGAATTCTACCAATTACACACAATGTAATCTTAAATGTGTAAACTGCCTGTCTATTTCATAATAAATGGCGTTTAAAAAACTACTCGTGGAATTCCCACGCCTTGGCGTATTTCTGGATAACGCAAGAGATGGTAAAAACAGAGAATTAAGAGCTTTAATGTTATTTATAATATGTTTGATATTATTTAATATTTGTTAGATGCTTTAGTCGATACATAAGTCCAAGACACTTTTCCAAAGTTCAGGCACAGATAACTAAATAGCAACGTTGCCTGAAGGCCTAAAGTATAATAATTAATATGTATAATATAGGTGAGACTTCATGAGCGATTATTAATAATTAAATGTTTTTAAGTCTTATAAGAATTTACTTACAGAGTTACTTTCGCATTTATAATATTAGTATGGATTGTCCATTCGCATAAATTCTAAGCAAATGAAGATACTTAAAATTATATTAAAAACTGAAGCATTAAGATTAAAAAAAAAAACTTTATTGCTATTTAATTTCTTAAGAAGATTTATGAAAGCGATTAGAACACTATATGACATCAGAATTACAAGATTTCACAAACTTTTCCTCCTTCTAATTTTACGATGATTATGCGTTTTTATTTCAAGGTTACGGTTTACAGAAATTAAATAAATCAAATTTGATAAACTTTCAAACATGAAATTTTTTTACGATTACACATCGCATTCAAGTGTTGGGGAGACAGCTTCAGCAACGCAACGTAAACTTAAGTCAGGTATGGATGGGAGAGCACAGTAAAACACCTTTAATATTTGAGTGAAAAGACCATAATTTTTTTAGAATAATTTTTCAATGATTATATTATTTAACAAGCTTTTGGAGACAGGAATTCACTCTACTAAAAAGAGGTAAAGTTTGGAGTTTGTGGGGTTTATTAATTACTAGCTGCGCTTCGCGGTTTCACCCGCGTGGCTCCGCTCCTGTTAGTCTTAGCGTAATGATATAGTACCTATAGCCTATAGCCTTCCTCAATAATTGGGCTATCTAACACTGAAATAATTTTTCAAATCGGACCAGTAGTTTCTGAGATTAGCGCGTTCAAACAAACAAACAAACTCTTCAGCTTTATAATATTAGAAAGCTACTTCTCTACCGAGCAGTATCCAGGCTCAACCAACTAAAACAGCTAAAACAAGGCAAGTAGCCACTAACTCGTTTACCATACGATACCAAACATTGATTTTTTACAATGGAACTCAATAAATGAATTAGCAGCGACACTGCGACATGTCAGTACGAGATAATGCAGGCGTGCCGGGGATGCCAAACTATATTTAGATTGCATTTATAAGTACGCGCGAAATTCCATTCGTTCCCGAGTAAGCTGATATAGATGGGTGCATTGTAACTGAAATTATTTAGCGTAGCATGTGTAAGTATTTTGGAAAAAATGTGAGAGACTATTTAAAATATGAAGATAGATACAGATGACAAAAATATATTTAAAAAAATAGTTTTATTTTTATTATGTCCTAAATATTAATCTTTACACCTTTAACAAACAAAGGGGCAGGTGGCCCACCAAAGATTGTAGAAGTACAAAAACAAAAAACAAATTGACCGTTCATATGAATCAAGGGAGCCGCGTCCGTTGCTTTTATTTTATTGGAACGAAGTTCCTTATCGCGCGTTGTGAAAGGGGGCTAGACGGAAAAAATTCTTAGGAAAAGTTGTCACGACACTTTTTGCTAGAGTTGTAAGCCGTGCGGCGTGCGCGTGGATCTCTATCTGTCTCTCTCTAACTTAACACTTCGTTCCATCCGGATTCCGGATGTCCCTTGACATCGCTCATGTTTTTTATTTATATTTTAATCGCATTGCAACACTCAACGACAACACCGAATTAAAACAAAGTAACATCACAATTAATTTCATATTAACAAAATTCCAAAACAAAAATAGATTGACCATAGTCAATCTCCTGATAAATTTTCATTTTGTGGCTAAGTGATTAAAGGTGTAGCTACACCGAGAATTTAGTATTTTCACATTAATTTATCTGAAATATTTATATTTTAGAACATTCCTACCTAAATCGTGAATAGTCTTGATATTAGAAGTATAAATAAGGTGGATGTTCATTCAAACAAAAAAGAATAATGTAAAAGCAACACACCTAATGGGACACGTCCATTAGAAGAAAAATGTAAATGTGATTTAAAGTGATCATGTAGTCATTTACAAATCTTGTTCTTTTATGCGTCAAAGCAAAAAAAACGTATTCATAGTATCAATTCTTTATTATTATTTCAAATAATAACGTTATGAAGGTCGAACATTGACCGGACTTTGTAAATAGACTATACAATTTGTAATAGAATATACAATTATTAAAAACCGTCATTTTCCTACAAATTATGAGATCGAGAGAAAGCTGTTTCAAACATACTGATTGACATTTGTTATACTGCACGTAAATCCCGCCCATATTATTACATTACACATTTTTGCATTCCTCACAACATTCAGTCTAGTCGCCTTGTTTATTCGCAAGAAAAATAAAATCCCGATATATCACAGACATAACTGTTGAGTCTGTTTCTTAATTGTTTGATCCCGGTTCCGATTGAACTGTTAAAGGAAAATAAACTGAAGCTTTTTAACCTGTATTTGACGTGGTTTGGTTTAAAATTTAAAAGGTTTTAGATTTTTTGTATAGATAGCTTGTAGATAGAGTTATAACTGATAAGTAAATTCAATTTTAAATTACATTTATTTACACGAATGTAGTTACAAATATAGGTGTTATTATTATAGCGCAAAATATTAATAATCAAATTCAATTTCAAATTACATTTATTTACACGAATGTAGTTACAAATATAGGTGTTATATATTACAGCGCAATATATTAATCTTTACACCTTTATCAAGACAATAAAACACAAATAGACTTTATATTATTTTTAGTATCGTACACCTATTTTTTACACACACAAACTCATAAACAGATCGAGCAATTCAGAGTAAACAGCTCAAAAATTATTATATTCAATTTAAAATAAATAAATGTAAACACAGTGTAGCTTTATAATGGAACCCGTTTGCCAACTGTTTGAGAAGTTCCCAAACGAATTATCCACCTACATTTAGATTCTTAATCAAAAATAATCTCTTAAGAAACTCATCAAAACGTATCACGTGACAGAAGGAAACTGTGTTGCCAAGTAAAATACATATATTTAATCCGCAAAACTAAATACATAATTTCATGGGCGTAGCCACGGTGGGGCAGGGTGGGGCACTTGCCCCACCCTGGCTCTGACCTGGAAGGTACCTAACCAAATCTAAAAAACTTAATTATCTAGGTACTGACTACAAAACTTAATATCCGTTAAAAAATTCTCACTCGAAAGTTGTCAGTCGACACAAAAAATGCGATCTAAACAAAAAGCTTGCGCTTCTATGTTAGATGATTTAAACCACTTTTGGTGCCAGAAAAAGTAGTGTAGTACTGTTACCCCATTCAAAGCTGTTTGTATTTAGCCAAATTCGCACTAAATTTCCCATCCAATTTCACTTTTGTTTTAGGTTAAGTTACTGACCATAAAAGCACAAAATGCTGACAGATCCAGGTGGAGATACGCCCGCAATCTTACATAAAAATTTTTGGCCGATATCTCATAAACTATACATTTTAAGGCAAAAAATATGGAGAATTTTTGGTAGATAGTAAAATTTTACATGTTTTATACCTTGTAAACTTTTTTGTAAAACTTTCCGTTTACGATTTATGGCCTATTTAATGATCCGATTAATCGTTTTTGGCAAGTAACTCTTTAAAATATTGGATTAGTCAATGAAATGCAAAGGCATTACTATATACATATATGCATTATCCATTTATTGAGATAACTTTATTTGAAACTTTTTTTCTAATGCTTTTTGAGTTATTTAACGTTTGGCGAAAAATAGAAAATTTCAAGGTATGTATGTTTCGTATATATATATTTCCTACAACTAAATATTATTGAGTAGTTATTTTATATTCGGATGCAAGAATAAAATAAAAGAAAATGGATCGAAAATATTTAAAAAAATGTATTAAAAACTTTTCTATAAGTAAAAAAAAATAAAAAATTTTGCCGTTTCGGAAACGGTGAAAATCCACTTGCATTGGAAATTTCTTCTTCGTTTTCATTACATCACCTGCCACGTCACCCGCCGAGCGGCGGCATTTCTACATTATACGTAGAACAACTCAAAAAATATGGGCACTAAAAAAAAATTCAAACAAAAGTTGTAGAGAATAAAGTGATCTAAAAACAATGTACATACCTACATGCATTTTATTCATTAATCCAATATTTTAACGAAAAACTAGTTCATTAAATTTATAGGCCATAACCGTAAATTTTACAGAAAAGTTAAAAGAGTATAAAAGATGCGAAATTTTTCTTTCTACAAAAAAGTCTAAGTAACTTTTGCCCTAAAGTGGATAGTTTTCGAGATATCAGTCAAAAAATATAAGATTGCGAGCAAAGCTCCACCTGGATCTATCAGCATTTTGTGTTTTTATGGTCAATAAGTGACCATTAACCTAAAACAAACATGAAATTGGATCGGAAGTGCAAGGTTTTGCTTTATTTACTGAGTTATATCTACCATTTGAAATGGTTTATTTTTCCATTTACATAGACATGTTTAGTACCTAGATTTTATGGTAATAATAATAGTTTAACAAAACTAAAAAACACGCTTTTAGTTCGGTTTTCTATAAAACGCGTGTTTTTTATTTTTTTTAACTATTATTTATTTTATCAAATTAGTGTATTGTCATCGGTCCTAAATAAATCTACAAAGTTTGAACGAAATCTGGCCGTAATCGCGCCCAAAGAAGTCGGTTACAAACATACAAACATACAGGTGAAGCTAATATAAAGCGTGTAAAAAGGAATCATATTATTTTATTAGAAAGATAAACTATATATAGGGATGAAATTTGCAAGATAAACGGCTGTATCTTTTGAGTTTTGATTTATTCATTATTATTCCAGCTTGATACCACCACGCGTTCTTGAAAAAAAAAGTGTTTTTAGACAGATAGACAGAAGGACAACAAAGTTTGTCTGTCGGTTTGTCTGTCAACACACTTTTTCTCAGAAACGCGTGGAGGTATCAAGCTGAAATTTATATCGAATACTCAAGTCTACAGTCGCTTAAAGCTGTGAAAAAAATCAAACTATAAGCCAACGCAATCAAAAGATCCATTTTATGCTGCAAATTATCGCAAATTTCGACATTCGCAAGGGAATCAAAACCAACATTGTACTTCCCGTGAACACAGTCTTAAAATTTGGTTAAAACTTAAAAGCAATGAATAGCACAGATAAAGGGAAAATTGCTAAAACATACATTTTAGAGTTACAACATAATAAAAAGTAGGTTTGTTCGGAGCTCTCGGTGCGCGAATCTGACTCGCACTTGGCCGGTTTTTTTTTTGCCCCACCCTGTGCCCATGGGTAGCTACGCCCATGCATAATTTGTGAATTAATTGGTACATCGCTGATTGATTGTGCTGCTTTTGATAAAACAAGCTGAAATGAAGATGCGAGGGATGGGAATTTGTATCTTATCTTTACTGTAATTAGGGATTAATTAGAGTACTTATAAAATAAAGTATAATTAGATAATTAATAGAAAATTCTCCTCTATACAATAAATATTGCAATATATTTCTTTAGAGTCAGGTATCTTTATTATTTACTAGCTGTGCCCCGCGATTTCACCCGCATTGCTCCGCTCCTGTTGGTCTTAGGGTGATGATATATAGCCTATAACCTTCCTCGATAAATGGGCTATCTAACACCGAAAGAATTTTTCAAATCCGACCAGTAGTTCCCGAGATTAGCGCGTTCAAACAAACAAACTCTTCAGCTTTATAATATTACTAGCTTTCCGCCTGCGGCTTCGCCCGCGTTTTCAAAAAAAAACCCGCATAGTTCCCGTTCCCGTGGGATTTCCGGGATAAAACCTAGCCTATGTCACTCAGAAATGATGTAGCTTTCCAACAGTGAAAGAATTTTTCAAATCTGCCAAGTAGTTTCGGAGCCTATTCAATTCATACAAACAAACAAACAAACAAAAAATCAAACCTTTCCTCTTTATAATATTTGTATAGATGTATAGATGTATAGATTATATATTATATTAGTATAGATTTCATTTCCTTTCAGGCTATATAAATTTCTATCTACATAACAGAAATTATATTTTAAAGACAAGAAAGTCAAACTTCTCATTATAGTTTGAGATTTATGTCTTCCTTTAGACAGAGTACACAAAACTGAGATGAAATAATCATACAAAAGCATTCCAAAGCATATTTCGCATAGTTTAAAAACTTATTTAAATAAAATTGATTAATTCATTTTCGTTATTGAACTTTAATCTTAAAAGAAAATTTTTCAAAATGCTCACGCAATTTCCATCAGACTAGAACACGCAGAGAAGTATTTTTTTCAAGTTTTGTTCTTGTTTGATACGTAGAAATTATCTGTTCTGTGGTTTTCTAGCTTCTACATGGATTTATGAATATATATCCTAAATTCTTTTTTAGCATATACATATTTATAAATAACTTTAAAAATTTCTTGAAAAAGTCGGATATTTGCTACTCCATAATACCAAAACTTCCGAAAGGATTTTGACACTTGCAGCTTATGTACAACAATAACAAGCTATAGTCTATAGGCATACCACATACAGGGAATGCTTAGCTTTTACACTTGTAACAGCAAGTCACCCCGGGCGAAGTCAGGTAAACCAGCTAGTTTATATCTGTTAAAACTTTATGCAATGTCTCGTCTGACGTCACCACGCGTCACTTTCGTAGCGTATTTATTTAAAGTCCATCTTGTAAATAGCCGATGTCTCGCGCGTCAAGTTATTTCTGGCAGCAGTAGGTCACCTGTGTTTAACGTCGCTTAAGCACGCTCGTACTTATGTTGCGTAAAAATGTTGTGTTCGATAGAGATAGAGTTTATATCTTTATCTTGTCTACTAACCAGCATCTTTCTTTGGGTATTCTTAACACAAGCTGATCTATAATTGTATCGCTCTCAAAAGGAGAATTAATGATCGTAAATAATTTAGCTAAAATTCTGCGAGCATTCGAAATTTTAGACTAAATTTTTTAACGTTATTATATGGAAGATTACAAATTTTGTTAGACTTCTATAATATCTATTAATGCCAGAAAACTGTAGGTATTTAAATCCTGTACTTAACAACATTACAATTCAATGAAAGAAGAACATGTTTTTAATTTACCACCCGAGTACCTACAATCGTCACATTTATTAAGAACAGCATTTTGTTATATTTCTAATATCACAATTATAATACATAGACCATATCTGTGTTTATAAGAATCTTATACTTCGATAATTATAGACTCAACTAACATCTCAATATAAGGCATAAGCCATGAAGGTAAATCATGAACGGATTTTCCATTACAAATAAAAATCCCATAATTCTTACAACACGATATATTTATAATCAATTTCATACACTTCCTACTAACAATTATATACAAGGTATAATCTGAGGTCAAATATGATCTGTTTAAACGCTGAAATAGCGTGAGATATTTCGGGAGAGTAGCTCTTTACTGTGCTATAAACGAAATGAGATAAGTACGTTCTATTAGTGTATCGCTGAGAAATAATAGTTCTCTGCTGTTTGCTCCGTCATGTATTTAACATTTTCAAAGGTTTTACGTAGTACACATATGTTTACGTGTCTGGAGGGCTGCTCGATTAAATTTTTTATATAGTTCACATTTTGGACCTTTGGAGGTCTTTTTAGGGTTCCGTAGCCAAAATGGCAAAAACGGAACCCTTATAGTTTCGTCATGTCCGTCTGTCCGTCTGTCCGTCTGTCCGTCTGTCACAGCCGATTTACTCGGAAACTATAAGTACTACAGTGATGAAATTTGATGGGAATATGTGTTGTATGAACCGCTACAAAAATATGACACTAAATAGTAAAAAAAAGAATTGGGGGTGGGGCCCCCCATACATGTAACTGAGGGATGAAATTTTTTTTTTCGATGTACATACCCGTGTGGGGTATCAATGGAAAGGTCTTTTAAAATGATATAAAGTTTTCTAAAAAACATTTTTCTTAAAGTGAACGGTTTTTGAGATATCAGCTCTCAAAGTCGTAAAAAGTATGTCCCCCCCCCTCTATTTTTATAACTACGGGGTATAAAATTCTAAAAAAAATAGAGGTGATGCATGCTAATTAACTCTTTCAACGATTTTTGGTTTGATCAAAGTATCTCTTATAGTTTTTGAGATAGGTTGATTTAACTGTAATTTATTATATTTGCTGCTACGGAACCCTTTGTGCGCGAGCCCGACTCGCACTTGGCCGGTTTTTTTTAATAAATAATGCTTGTTTTTTGGTAAGCTTTTCGTATGAAAGAGTTATTTAAATTGATTATGTTGCAATAAACAAGCGTACAATCAAATAGTCTAACATTATAATAATCATTTAGACTAAGTAGATATTTACATCTTCCGTGCAATTCATATTAATTTATTTATACATAGTCTATTAATTTTCTTAACTATTTCATAGTCAACCGGATAATATAATCCTTATTAGGTATATTGTGCCATTATTAGGTACCATTTAAATTCGAACGCAAAGTATTGTTCGTCCAACTAAATTTCTTTTAGAAGGGCTTTCAAAACATCGCAAAAGGTACCATTAGTTCAGAGAACAGCTTTAACAAACAAGCCTTCAATTTTAAGACTCATCCCATTTCTTCATACAATCTCCTAAACCAATATTTAGAAACGTCGGTCAGTCACTCGTCAGATTGTATACTCTGCTTGTAAATGAGCGTAGTTAATCGCCATAAGCCCTTTTCCCTCAACATTAAGATAATCTCGAGTCTTGGTAGCCTGCCAGTTACAATACTCAGTTAGCTTCAGATTTATTTCCTTTTAATCATTTACCGTCACCTGCGGTATTCGCACCTCGTTTCTGTCGTCTTTTCCCGCTTTTTTATAGTCATATTTCCGCTTGTGTAGATTTTACGAGCCGCGATGACAATTTAATTTTTACTTTTATACGCACTTTGAGAAATACTATTTGATTTTAATTTATATGCTATCACCAATTGGCAATACGGGTTTAAAGTATGTAATTTATTACCTGACTACTTTGCTTTCACCGAATAAACTAGATCTATTTTTCGGAATCTAGACCGAACGAAAAATACACGTGCAGTACACGTACAAAGTGGTCCTCTATACTAATATTATAAAGCTGAAGAGTTTGTTTGTTTGTTTGAACGTGCTAATCTCAGGAACTACTGGTCCGATTTGAAAAATTCTTTCGGTTTTGGATAGCCCATTTATCGAGGAAGGCTTTAGGCTATATATCATCACGCTAAGACCAACACGAGTGGAGCAATGCGGGTGAAACCGTGCGACACAGCTAGTATACAATACAGATGGTTAAAGAGAGTTGTTCTACATTTTTGACTGATCATCAATGGACATTTTACACACCCTAACACCTACCTGCCTAACAAATAATAAGATACATCCTAGATTTTACTTTAAGTTGAAAAATTTCGCATAAATTGAAACATATTGCCGTATTGAAGTCGTAAAATATGAACTTTACAACGTCACCAAACCTTACTTGACGAGCTAATTCAACCGAATTATTACCATAACAAAAAATAGCGTGTTTGCTGAGCACACGTGTCAAAAGTGAAACTTCTATGGCAAGATTCAAAGATACCTAAATCATCGCCTTACTTGCCATGACGCGATCTTAAAATTATACTCTCTAGGTACTCGCCTATCGAACTTCAAAAATATTAACTTTTACGTTGACTTACCTTCAGGTATCTTAATACTGGTCCCAATGTTGAGCTGCTGCAGTCTTGCCAGCGCGGCCTGCTGCAGCGCGCGCCGCTCGACCTCGGTAAGCGTCAGCAGCGACGTGTCGGCGAGCCGCACGCAGCGCCCGGAGCCGTCTGCCCAGCAACAGCTGCCCTGCACAACGCGTCACGTCATCATACTGATATCGATTGATTGGATGGATATAGGTGGCAGTTAGACCTGTATTAATAGTTATTACCATATTATATCACACCTTTTAATAGTTATTATTATTAATAGCTGCACTGCACAACGCGTCATGTCATCATACTGATATCGACTTAGTGGATAGTAAAGTTCTGCCAGAGTTTATTTTTTTTTTAAGAAAAACCCGCATTTTTCTCATTCGTGTGAGATTTGGGGGGGGGGGGGGTAAAAAGCTCTTGCTCTACTAATATTATAAAGCTGAGGAGTTTGTTTGTTTGTTTGAACGCGCTAATCTCAGGAACTACTGGTCCGTTTTGAAAAATTCTTCCGATGTTAGATAGCTCATTTATCAAGGAAAGCTATAGGCCGTTTATCATCATGCTAAGAGCAGGAGTAGAGCAATACGGGTTATACTGCGGGGCACAGCTAGTAGGATAAATAAGAGGGAATTCTCAAGGTCACAATAATGTTACTCATGCAGAAAGCAGTAAAAGTAAATTATTAAGATGAAGGAAGTATTTTCGACAACAAGACGATTATCCAAAATAGTTTGTGTATAAATATGAAAGCATAAACATAATTGACCTGATTTAACATTCCGATGTCATTTGTATTAAACATTAAGCTTTTATTTGCCAAGATTTTCTACGATTTACTCAATAGATTACTACCAATTTTCAGTTATTACACATATTGTTATAATATACTAGCTTTCCGCCCGCGGCGTCGCCCGCGTAGTTCCCGTTCCCGTGGGACTTTCGGGATAAAGCCTATCCTATGTGTTAATCCAAGTTACCCTCTATATTTGTGCTAAATTTCATTGTAATCGGTTCAGTAGTTTTTACGTGAAAGAGTAACAAACATCCATACATACAAACTTTCACCTTTATAATAGTAGTAGGATAATGAGAGACGAGAGAACAATGCAAAACAACACAAATAGTTATCAAGAACATTTTGATCAGCGATTTTTATCTAATAATTAGGTACATAAATTATATATTATTATATATTGCAAAACTTAAAGATTTAAGGTCAAAAATGTTTTCATCATCGGTCATCATCATTTCGTAATTTTTCAAACATATTATATGGAAACACATTCGCAATGCTCCTAACTTTTTGGACGGAGACTGCTTTTATTATCCGTCTATAACTATAAAAAGTTGCTTTACCTATACCCGACCTACGAATGTAAATAGATACCTATTTTTCATAGTATCTTACACATAGTATTGAATTAGAAAGCCAATCTCTTCTCATAAAAAATAATATCCCAGACAGGATGTCCCTCTTCCACCCACGGATAACGTACCCAGTTTTCAGATCAAAGATAAAACATAATATATTATTTATAAACTCATAAAGACTGTATTACGAAAGTCATCAGTTACTGTCGCAATGAACATCAAACATTTTGCATTATTATGCTGTTGATGGGACAGTCTATTCAAAATCTTTGGTGTGAATTTATATTATGGTCCTTCCACATAAAAAAAACAATGAATTAATGATGATTTTTATAAGAAAAACTATTAAGCATACCATTAAGGCACAGCGGATAGAAGTAAAAGCTTATTTCCAATTTTAGGATTAAAATTTGATATTGCACAGCAGCAGCCTGTTTGTGACACATAAAATGGTTTGTGAATTTATATTGTGGTCCTTCCACGTCAATTTTCCCTGAAGTAAATTACCATTTTATTACAAAAAAACCAAGTGCGCAGTAAAAGCTTTTTTTCTAAGAATTTTAGTTGTCTTTGAAATTTCATAAAATGTGCATAGTGATATCGGTGCCTCGAAATCATACGATTTTTTCCTACCATATGATGTTCATCGCAACTAGTGAAGTTTTCACTTCAAGAAGTGTTTCTTAATAGTAATCCAACTATACCGACCACTTATAAAATCTGAGATATATGCATGAAAATTAACGGGACATCAAACGAGTTAGTAGCTCAGTTTCACATATTATTATGACGTGAGAACACAGAACAACCGATTGGTGGGAGTCGAGCATACTTCGGCACGAATTGGGTCAAATTCACAGCAATATTGCAACAGATTAGAGTTAAATTAGTAGCATAGTCATAGAAACATTCTGTGAGGGTGCAGAAAACAACTATCGAATATTTCTGCTTCACTGTAGGATCCTGAATATCATTAATTAGGATTGTAAACTACGAATAAGGGCCCGCAAGTAAAGACGTACATATTTGACTTTTAAAAATAGACTGTTTTTTACAATGGTTTTATATATAAAAACTAGTCATAATAATATACATATATGTTGTATATGTATAATTAATAAAAAACTTCTTCATTGCTATTCAGTCAAACAACCCAGCAGATATTATAATGAATAGTAAACTACGAATTTATTAAGCAAAGCAAGGGTGCAGCTAAAGCTAAAAGTGACGTGATAAATTCCAAATTTTCGATCTTGATTAATAATTATCATACACCTTTTCTCCAAGAGTTCGCATTGCTTCAAAAACAAAAAAACAATTAAAGAAAAGAAATAATTTAACATGCGTAAAAATAATTGGAATCGATTCGTAAAACACAACAAGAAAACACCAGCTCCAAATTCTGTGAAAGAGTTTGTTTGTTGACCGATGAGATCGTGGAATGCAGAATACAAACATTTCTTAATATATTTTGCAATCGCTTGTTTGTATCGATATAAGAAACGGGTCCACGCGGGCTTACATAATTTGTATTTATAGAATTACTAGTTTTCCGCCCGCAGCTTCGCCCGCTTTGTCTAAAAGCTAATAAATTATATATGTACTAAAACCTTCCTCGAGAATCACTCTACCTATTAAAAAAAACCGCACCAAAAGTCGTTGCGTAGTTAACGTTAAAAATTTAAGCATACATAGGGATATAGGGACAGAGAAAGCGACTTTGTTTTATACTATGTAGTGATACTGAAAATATAGTCTGTGACATTGTGCAGCGGTGTTCGTGATTCAGCGATTGTCTAAAAGCATTCCCGAGATTTATCATTTTTTGTGAGTTTATTTTTTTGTATTCTTATTGCTTATTAGTCATTGCGGTGGAAAATACTAAGAGAGCTTTTATATAATACATATTACAAGTAACAAGGACATTCTTGTAATTGTGTGGTAAATACAACGGTGTTAATAAAATTACAATTATTAATGCGCTATTAGATTATTAACTTGATGATTTACAGGATAAGGATTGTTTACGCTAAATAAAAAATCATAAAAATTCTGAACTATGTATAAAAATCTTTCAAAAATTACCAAAAGCACTAAAATAGAGAATACAATTTAAATATAGGTAACAAGTGTATGTTAAGCATAAATATATCAATCCTTGTAAATTTTATTACATTCACGACAAGACATGGAATGACCATAAAAGTCTTGGTCTACCAGGTGTAATCGATAAGTGTGCACGGACGCTTATTCCGTAACAATTGCAGATATCATAAAACTTTAAATTGATATCGAAAGTACTTAACCTAATGAGTTAAATGGCAATAATAAGTTTTTAAAAATAAACGTTATTTCTCGTTATATTTTTAAAAAGTTATTATTTTCATTTTACTTAGTGTGCGCACACTTAACGATTACACCCTGTTACCTGTATATGTATAGTCTGTCTACTACGGGATGACGTACCGTGTGACGTCACGGCTTGTCATCAGTACCGATCCATTTTATAGATAGATACCTAATGACGTATTTGGATGCTATATAAAGTTTTTAAATTGAGACATCAATATCACGTGCTATCAATATCGATATTTAGTATTTACTATATAAAACAAAGTCCTCCGCCAAGTTTTTCTGTCTTTCTGTATGTACTACACAATAAACTAAAAAACTAGTGCAGCGATTTTTATTCAGTTTTCACCAATGGATAGCATGGTGTTCGTTCGTTCGTAGGTTTCAGTATACAATGTGTTAAGTTTTAGACGACGCGGGTGAAGTCACGGGCGGAAAGCTAGTTGTGTTATAAAGAGGAATTTACATTAAGAAGTGAAGTATCTATTTTTATTGAGTGAGGTATATTGAGTGAGGTATATCATCTATATTTTTATTGAGTGAGGTATATCATCATTCTATTCGACAAGATCAAAATACTTTAATATAGAGGCCATCGCTCGTCATCATCATGCAATCACACTCTAAATAAAAATAAAAGGTATTCAAAAACATCAAAATACTGAATAAGTATTGAAGATTGTCTTTTAAATTACAAATGAATGAAGGGGTTTATTTATAAAAAGCTTTTAAAAGATTGTTCCTCATTATTATGTTAAAAAGTTGAAAAACATCCCAATTGACGAAAAATATGTTTTTCCCACAGCGTATAAACATGTTTGCTTTTATAATCCTCTGAAAGTTATGAGAAAGGTACAAATAAAACAAATTGGTCTGGCGACAAATGTGTCAATACTTGAGCAGATGAGCAGAGCGGCTGAGACAGCTTATCATAATATTTTGGTGAAAGATTGCCTGGTTGAAGGCATGAGCTTACAGCGAGTATGTGCGGAGATGATAATTCGTCTTTTTTTGGTGTTAATTTACATGTCAAGAAACAAGGAAATTTTTAATTAACTGAATTTAGATTCCTAAACATCTTCGAAATCGTCAAAGCTAGTTTTACAAACATAAATTAGCATAACAGGTAAATCTCATTCAAATTATATCCTACAGTTTAAGATATTTTTCAGTTTATTTAGTAACTAGATTTCCGCCCGCGGCTTCGCCCGCGTTTGCAAAGGAAAACCCGGATAGTTCCCGTTCCCGTGGGATTTCCGGGATAAAACCTATCCTATGTGTTAATCCAAGTTACCCTCTATATGTGTGCTAAATTTCATTGTAATCGGTTCAGTAGTTTTTACGTGAAAGAGTAACAAACATCCATACATCCATACATCCTTACAAACTTTCGCCTTTATAATATATATTAGATATTAGATTAGACTTCTTTACTATACGCAAAGCATTGTAACTTCTAACCTTTGTAACTTTAAGTGTCAAATATAATAAATCTATTATTTACCGAAGTAACGGCAAACTTATATATGAATATTAGATATTATCTGAATCTTTCTGTTGATATTGGGAAAATTTCTAATTTAAAATTAAATTTATTTACAAGAATTTAATAACAAATTATAGACCTTATGATAAAATAACATAGACAAATAAGAATACTTTATCTTGGTCTCGCATAATAAACACATTAATATTTAAGTAATAAACACGCTACAAAGCGTATTTCTAACAAGCGTGTCAAATCGCTCGCTCTTAACCCACACCCGGAACGGATGGCCCCGTTACGATTTACGAGCGGTGGAAATGATTCGCCAATTTCACGAAAACTAATGTGGTATGTGACTAGTGGGATAGTATAGCTTTGTTTCTGGCGTTACACGTGCTGTTTTTTTTATATAAGAGATCTCGGTGAGTTTTTTGAATTAATGTTTTGATACTGAAGGTGTATACTATAAAGTGTTTTCTTTTCAGAAGTAGGAATAAACTTTAATCGTAGCAATCATCAATAGAATGAAAAAGGAAAAATAAATACTGGAAATTTACGTAGGAACTAAAAAAAATGTAATTAGATCAACTACAACATAATATTATCTTTGAAAAATAAAGTTGAGTTTAATTAATAATTAACTAATAAAATTAAATAATAAATAATAATAACCGCCTCCTCGGTACAGTGGTTGACGCGTGAGCGTAGAACCGAGGGGTCCTGGGTTCGATTCCCGGTGGAGACGAAAAAAAAAATGTCTCAGTCTGGCAGGACACAGAAGGCTGATCACCTAAAGAAAAATCGATCAGTGAAACAGATGTATGAATAATGCATCTGCCCCCTACCCCACTACGGGGACACGGGACTTCACTTAAATAATAATTCTTCAGTCTTTAGTGAATGGAATTATTAGCTATCATAATCATCTGTAGACGTATGTAGCAAGATTGTGTACAGTCTACGAACTGTAAAGCCTACGCAATGCCTACGCCGTAGCAATGAACTTAGATCAAGTGATATAACTTTAATAGATGCGAAATACCAGCATTTTCTCATGTATTTATAAGTTATCGCTGTAAAAAATATTAAAGGAATAATTTTGTGTAAAGCTTCGGATATATATACAGGTCTTATATTTTAAAAGCTTTGTTTACATGAGATTATTAGCTTGAAATATGTATTATTCAAATTGATTTTTTATTAACAATACATTGGAATCTAAATAAAGACAATTTAGAGGAGCTATTCAAATGTTCTAATATGTACTGCTTTCTCAAAGCGAATATTATAAATTGAAATCTTTGTTAGACCTGACCAAGATTTAACAACAGATGTCACGACAAGCTTGCATTAAGAGCATAACATTCTTGAAGTATTTGTCTTTATAAACATAAAATAAAACGTACATAATGCATTCTTTATAATTGAAAAGCTTTCGAAGTGCCACAAAAACTAAGTGCTGACAGAAGACGGTTGTCAACCGCCTAATTATATTTAATTCATGATTTAAATTTTAAATAGCTCATTTGGCGCCAGCTCATGACTCATCGGATATACTTGTATAAAAATCTCTTCTGATGTATGTGTGCAATCATTTCTATAGTTTATTACATGCGAAGCTTATAGGATCACAATTTTAAAAAATAGCGGTTATTAAACATACACATATTATGTATATTATGGGTGTCAATATAGTTAAGTAGTAGGAAAATATTGAAAGAGATCCTTTCTAGAACAAAATTTAATTGGAGTTTAGTTTAAAGTAAATTATCATAGGAAAACTATTGTATATATACATTTTTTTAATTAACAAACATAATTTATTTGTGTAGTTCCGAAAAAACTATATCCCTTAAAACATTAATTTGATATAGACTGTATAGTCGAAATCATCGTCGTCATTGCCTTTGATAATATTACAATAAAATAAATAGAAGCCTTGCTTCTAAAATTTAGATATGATATGGTGTAAAGATTTAAAGACTGAATGGAGCTGGACAAATTTGCATAAACATCACTACATAGTATAAAACAAAGTCGCTTTCTCTGTCCCTATGTCCCTATGTATGCTTAAATCTTTAAAACTACGCAACTGATTTTGATGCGGTTTTTTTAATAGATAGGCTGCGGCTTCGCCCGCTTTGTCTAAAACATAATCAATTATATATTCAAGAGGAAGTATATAATTGATTATGTTTTAGACAAAGCGGGCGAAGCCGCAGGCTGAAAGGTAGTATATTATAAACTGATATAACTTATAAGACAATTATTTTTCACACGTATGATGAGGATCTTTCGATGCAAAATAATATGTTATTAACCAACTTAAACCTTTCCATCCATTTGAATAAATTGCTTTTGCCTCTTATTTATTTGTAGATATACTATAGAGTTATCAAACATAATATTGATTAGATAATTTTACAATCAGTCAAGTAGGTAGTGCCTGTTTATTAAATGTCCAATTGACATATTATCCTTCTACCCTCATCATATGTATCAAACTATTTTTGTATATTTTATATGCTTGATTGTAAACATGATAATATCGACCATTAAGCGGCCATAATATATATTTTTATTTATTTAAAACTTTAAATATTTGCGATTTATGACAGATTTGTAAATAATAAAGAATGAAATCCACACATCCAACAAACTCACACAATCAATAAGTGAAGTGTAAATATAAAGAATGAATAACGACTGACCTGAGGTGTCCAGGAAGCGGCCGCCCGGCTGGAGGAGCGGCTGCGCGTGCGCCACAGCCGCCGGCTGACGCTCTGCACCACGCTGCTCGATGACCGTGACTTTTGCATGCCACCTGCAGGGGGAGCCACCGATGCATGAGACCCACGGCCCAATAACTGGGACAGAAACGAGTGCGACTGGGACGGGGACGTTGGCGTCGACGCCACCGACGCGAATTGCAAATCCCTATACGTCAAAACCCATGCCTCGTCCGTCTGACAGCCCTTGTTGGGCCCGTCGTCATCCACATCACTAGGCATACGCGGTTTTATATTACGCAGGTTTTTATCATAGTTAATACGCTTGAAGCGATCAGTCTTTTCGGAGTCGACGCTCTTTTTTCGCGCCATTCTCAAGTAGCGTTTGATGGTGTCACTCACGGATTGCGACACGTCGTCATGGTCTACGCTAGAGCGGCGCCGCGGCCGCCTCTCGGGCGGCGGGCTCGTCGGGCTAGTTGGCGCTGTCGCCGCTTCCAGCTTATCTTTGTATGATCTCTCCAGCTCCTGCAACACTTCTTCAGGTATGGGCTCAGTTTGAGTCCCAGCATCCACGCCTCTCTCCTCCTGCGACTCACCCAGTACTTCGATAAGGGGCGGCGGCGACATGGGCGGGGAACGAACATAGTCCTCATCGTTACCGTAAGCACTAACACTCCTACCTCGTATATTAATTCTGGAACTTGACGCACTATACACGCTAGAACTGAACCCACCGGCACTGGGACCGCCACCTCCACTCCTTCCACCTCTATATGGTTTCGTTTTACGAAGATCATGGTATAAATTTTTCAACAAATTCCTATCGCTTAATAAATCTTGTACAGATTGATCCTTATTCGACGACCTATTGTAATATCTGCTAAGATGCTCCCGCAATATTCTTTGCGCAGGATCTGTATCAGAGTCTGCGGGAGCGCGCTCCGACTGCCTTTTAAGGTAATTTCGTAGCGCTTTAACGAGCTCCTCACTTTCTGTGAGAGGAGGAGGATCCTTATCGTCTTCTACTTTCAGGTACTTTCTCAATAAATCAACTAGTACTCCTTCATCATTATCTCTAGGCTCAATGTGTGGACTAGTGTTTCTAGCTGCGACATTAAATGCCGCACTGGACGGAGTGAAACCCGATTGTGATGATGGTGGTGGCGCTGCAAAGAAGTCTCTCCTTAACTTTGCTATATCAAATCGGCCACCTGATGTGTGAGGGATGAATAACTCTGTGGGCCGCACGGGCACCGGAGCGTCGTCGGAAGGCGACCGGGCGCGCACAGAGCCACCTCTTGCACGTTTTTTCCGGCGTGGGCGGGCCAACACGCCCGGATAGGAACTTTTCCGCCATAGCAGAAACCTCGGCTCCCGCTGACAGACCTCTTGGAAGTACGACTCAATGCGCGGAACGTCCTCCGTGCGGTTCTGCGCGCCGTCCGGGATGAGCCGGCGGCCGGCGTCCGCCATGTACTTCCATGTTTTTCGCGTCAGCAGCCATCGCTCTCGCGGCCTTTCCCGGCGGCGTACGGCCTTGGTCATGAGGTCTGGGTCGAAGCGGGCTGGGCGGCGCTCCATGCCGTCGGCGGTCACGCGGCGCGCGCGCGGCTCCGTCGCCGCATCTCTCTGCCTCGGCACGCGCACCTGCCTGCGCGAAACTGAGCGTTCCTCACGGCACAGAATATTATGCGCCGAAATAGACGTCCGGTAATAGAGCGGCCGTGAACTGAATATAGGGTGGTCTCGCGCGGCAGCACTCTGCTGAGCGCGGCGCGGACTGGCGCTGCGTAAACAAATGGGCTCCCACGCCGGAGCCGCCCCGGCCCGCGCCGCCGCCCGCCCATTCCTTGACCTATGCGGTGACAACTTTTCCCACCTGTCGTTACTACTGGTCAGGGCTAGGCCCTTTACGTAAATATGCTATAAATTCGATGTAACATGTGCAAGGTTTGCGACTGCGTATGTGTTGACATAATGCGTGTTAAATTAGTTTGTTATAATAAATTTGTTTTGAATGTAAATTATTTATAATATGTCATTTTCGTATCATAACATGTTTATGAATCTTCAATCAAGATACGTGTCTGCTACAATGACGAGACTGATACATTATTTTATATTTATAAATTAAACATTGATATCATTGTTTTTACTATATTTTTTAACATTAATATTTCTCTTTGTACAGGCTACAACCCAAATCCAAAATTGAACAGTACGAAGTACTTATCTATTTTCTAAAATCCGTTGGAAGATGATACTAAAATTCTATCACAATAACTCAGGGCATGAAATTCCTTGGACGAACACCAAATTCCGATTAAATTTAGGAAGACAATGGCAACAGAGTTAATTAAAAGTGTCGTGTTTATTATTAGATTTAGTTATTATAATAATCCTGTTGGTATTTAAATAAATCGATGATTATGATTCTAATTTCCATTACAGAAATTTGAATTGTAATTTGTAATTGTAATTATATTCGAGTGAATTACATAATGATATCTTAATATAAAAACTTAATAGGGCAAACATAAAAGAATTGATGTATGATTATTTTCTGAGGAATGAATTGCTTTAAATTTTTTAAATTTGTGTTAAATAACACGAATAAAATAATGTGTATTCATTTACATTTAAATGTATTTTTTTATGTATTTCAATTGCGAAAAGATGAAGCTTCAGTTTGTAGTGGACAATCTAAAATTTTACATATTGAGATTGAGATTTTTACTTCCATGCATCTTAAAAAGCACAAAATTATTATAAAGGTAGGTATAGAATTTAGAAGACTTACAAATACCGCTATAGTCTGATAAACAACAAGAATTTTGCTAAGACATTTATTCATCGAACATCTCATATTGAATCATAGCATTTGCACGCCTCTGTCGTATATTAACTTCCTCAGCCACTTATAAAACGCTCACTTTTAAAAATAAACTTTCAAATAGCTTTCGTTTTAATTCAGCGCCATCTAGTGTGCGATAGAAGAACTATGAAAATTCTCAGACTGAAACTTTCATGATGCGCGAGGTTCGAGTATGAGTGTGTTTATTTCTGGATAAATGCGCTAGGTGGCGATGGAGGCAATGTTTTATAGATTTTGCTGCAATATTTTTTTATAAATTTCATTGACTATAAAACAATATATGAAAAGATGATACGATTATCAATATTCTGTCATGAAAAGATACATGTGCTTGTAGCAATCCATTTTATTCTTAAAACATTTTGTACATAAAATTTAAATAAAGGCGGCTCCGCTATCTTGCAACCAACACCTGACGGACTCTATTTTATTTTCTATATCGCTATTAAAAGTTAATTGATCCGGTAAATCAATTTAGTTTAGCAAATAAAGTTGAATATTCTTTTTTAATTTACAATTAAATTATAGAATTTAGATGATGTAAAGCTACCTATTTACCGGACAGTTAATTTTCCCTAAATTTGCAAATGTTACGAACACTTATTCTAACGAAAACACGTTTTTGAAAACAACAGGTTTTTAAAAACTTATATCTATACTAATATTATAAAGCAGAAGAGTTTGTGTGTTTGTTTGTTTGAACGCGCATGGTCGGGAACCACTGGTCCGATTTGAAAAATTCTTTCGGTGTTAGAAAGCCCATTTACGAGCTAAGACCAACAGGACCTGAGCCACGCGGGTGAAACCGCGCGGCACAGCTAGTTATATCATAACCATACATAAATAATTTATTATAAGTATGTGTATGAGATTCGACCGATGGCCATCTGTGCCTAATACTAATAGAGGGCAAGTTACGTCACAAAAAACCACCACTTATAATAAATAATAATTAGGTATAATAAATCTTTATTTGGTTGATGTATGTTATAAATGGATTTTCAATACAGTTTTGAGTGCAGGCACATTAGCCAAATTTTTTGCATGCAAAATTTTATCAGTTCTGAACATCACTGGTAAAATAATAACGTTTACAATGCTATTAGTCATGCATCAAAAACACACTTCAATTTTGTATTTAATATTTCCTTAGAAAACTTTATTTAGAGAAATGTATATTCAGGGTGGGTAGGTAATTGAGAACAGGGGTGTTTGTAAACCACTTTAAGTAGGAATACACGACATAATTATTTTAATGAATTTTACTAGCTTGTTATATTATTATAACAAATATTCTATGCTTGGGCATTGGGCTAACCTAAATCAGAGTAAAATAACTGCAAGTTGACTGCAAGATAGAATTGTCTATGATTGACTTATTATACGTTGCAGTTGTAAACAGTGGCAACAAAAAACTTCTTACGTCATTTCAAATTGCAAAATAATTCAAAATGCAATAAACGCTCTTAAGTTCAATATTCATAAATAACTGCGTAAGCTAACAAACAGATATTGAAAACTTTTCCATTATGCAAATTGAATTGAATCACAAAATAAACGCTAATCTGTTTGCAGAAGAAATATTTGGGATGAAAATACGAAAGAATTGCCATTGCAAAAAATTATAATTCAGTTATGACAGCTGTGCTCTGGTGACCCAAATTGTGCTCTGAAGGTCTTAGAACTTTTAAGAATTTCATCTATTTATCGCGTAATAATAGTGTAGTTATGGCGCATTAGGTTACGGTACGTTTTAAATTTATATACCTACAGGTCGCGTATTAATAATAGGGTACCTAGTATTTAAACGAGTGACTGTAAATTAAAGTTTTAGTTATCAAAAATAGAAGAATAATATATGCAACTTAATAGTTGCATAATATTTTTATTGGTTTGTTTAAATTTTATAAAAGAACACAAACATATATTTTAATCTATACTAATACTAATTACTAATTACTAATTACTAATCTTATATATAAAAATGAATCGCAAAATGTGTTGGTAAGCGCATAACTCGAGAACGGCTGAACCGATTTCGATAATTCTTTTTTTATTATATTCCTTGAAGTACGAGGATGGTTTTTACGTAGAGAAAACGTAGATATGTACCACGGGCGAAGCCGGGGCGGACCGCTAGTATTATATAAAGCTGAAGAGTTTGTTTGTTTGAACGCGCTAATCTCAGGAACTACTGGTCCGATTTGAAAAATTCCTTTGGTGTTAGATAGCCCATTTATCGAGGAATGCTATAGGTTATATATCATCACGCTAAGACCAACAGGAGCGGAACCGCAGAGCACAGCTAATACTTAATAAAGCGAAGAGAATAGAGTTTTTTAAATTAAGTTGAAAAAAAACATAAATAGAATGCTTTACAAGCACTGTACGGTGCAACCGCACAGAGTGCAGAATCATCATTTTTGTATATCACAGCATTTTCATATTCATATTCATTAGCGTTAGTTCACATTAAAACGTCGCGAGCCGCGTACGTATGTAACTCATTACAGCATAGCAATAAAATCATATTATTTAGCAGCTTAGTTTTATTAGTAGCAGCAGCATCCCAGGTGTACGAACCATAGTCCGTACATCTTTATGGTCCTTCGAGCCGGATGGCATTTTCATATTCATATTCATTAGCGTTAGTTCACATTAAAACGTCGCGAGCCGCGTACGTATGTAACTCATTACAGCATAGCAATAAAATCATGAGCGAATGAGTTTATTGACCAGCAATCTATTTTAACACAGGATTTTTTCACGGAAATTAGCGAGATGCAAATCGAGTGGCACTTCAATGCACCTTCCTGGCCTAGCGCGGGAGGACTTTGGGAAGCAGCGGTTAAAAGCCTGAAATATCATTTACGTAGAGTTCTAGGCGATCAAAAGCTAACGTACGAAGAGTTCGCCACTCTACTATATCAGTTAGAAGCTTGTCTAAATTCGAGACCCCTATCTCCTCTATCTGAAGATCCGGATGACTTAGCATATCTCACACCTTCCCACTTTTTAGCGAGCGGTCCAATTTTAACAATCATAGAAACTGAGAGAGATGAGAGAACGAGGTGGCAATTGACGCAAAAAATATTTAGTGATATTTGGAAACGGTGGCGAGCTGAATATTTAACGTCATTATCAGCCAGAAGCAAGTGGAAAACATCAAAGCCTAACATCAAGTTGAACGACATCGTGATCATACATGACGCTCTTCTACCACCAGGAAAATGGGCGTTGGGTCGTGTGATTGAATTACATCCTGGATCAGACGGCTACGTCAGAGTCGTAAGCGTAAAAACTAAGGCCAAGCGCGCACCACGATTTTAATTTTTGCGACACGATTTCAAAATCGCGCTGTAGAAAATCGCAGAGAGTACGGTGCGCGCACAGCGATAATTTAATAGTGATCATTACTCACTTTCATCATGGATTTCGTACAAGTTGCTTGTCTTTATTTACTACTTCGGAGGATAAGAAGAAAAAAAAAAGAAAATTCGTCAATATTAGACTCATCCTTTTACAGCAGATAAAATTGTCAAAGGTTTCTTTTATCAGAAATACAATGAACTTCCATGTATGGTATATATTTCTGATATGGATGTATCCCAAAAAATTCTTTGGCTATTATAGAATGAAAATTCCGCCAAAAGGCCATCCTTTGTGCTTTTTTATTTATTTTTTTTATTATTGTAACCTTTATGTATATTTTGTTTCTTGCACAATAAAGTGTTAAATAAATAAATAAATTCAAACTTTTGACAGATTACTGAGTTTATGTTTACCAAACAATACCTATAACACTATGATGTTTACTGTTGGACAGACGAAACACAAGTGAAGTGCCGGCCGGGCCAGAGTGTGCGATTTTATGATCGCAGTGCGCGCGGTACCATACAATTTCATATTCTGCATTTCATTTTCGCGACAATCGCGTCGCGAGCAGTCGCAGCAAAATGTGACAAATCACAATTTTAAAATCGCTGCGATTATTTATTCGCATGTGCGCGCATTGTCATAGTAACTCATACGTTGTATTTCTGCGATAAAATAATCACGCTGCATAAAGTCGTGGTGCGCGCTAGCTCTAAGACGGGTATTATCAAGCGACCGGTTATTAAATTGTCCATTCTCCCTGTTAACACAGAAGAAACAAATCAGCAAAAGCTACAGAATCATACCAGCAGCTTATCACCAGCAAGCACCCCGAAAAAAGCGCATTCCAATTAAATCATTTCATATAAACTTATTATCTATCGTTCATATTAACATTATTTATTTTAATGCTCACGTCAGCTACAAACGTAATATTATACAGTAACAACTTCAATATAACAAGAATAAACGTCGACAAACATTTTATATTCTTCAATAAATTAACATAGTTGAAGATGGATAGAAATTAATTAACTACTCCAATAAGCAACCAAACTTCAAAATTTATTAATAATTAATTATACCAATCATCTGGAAATCATCAGCTGTATGAAACTTTAAAAAGGATATCCATTGTAACATCGTACTATACAAATAAGCCACGATTGTAAACAATTGGAGTTCCATGACCGCATGTTACCGAATCAGCATTTCGATTCAACGAGGCGCACGCGACCAGGCCTTATCAATGGTGTCAGGTATATTATTGCGAATACATTATCTGAGATTAAAGCTATTTCATGATTAATTCACATAAACAGCACACTTATAAGATAAATATTGAGCCGGAGGTGTATCCGAAATCCAACTGATTCAGCATTTTATAAACACCGGTACCCATCAAATTTGGAGCTGGCAAAAAAGCTACAACGACTCCCTGCTAGCTCGGGAAGCGCATTCAGGGGATAGCAGCAGCAGCAGGCCTGTGGTGTGCGTGGCGGCCAGCGGCGGCGAGCGCCCTCCGCGGTGGTCGGGCCTGCCGCCGTGCCCATCAGTGACCCATGTGTTAGTTTTAGTGAAAGTGTGTGAGTGTAATGTGTGTGAAACAAAAAGCAGAGCAATGTGTGTGTGCGTCATTCAGTGAATCAATAAAAGACAATTCCCTATTTTAGAACAGTGTAGCCTTAAGATCGATATCTAATGATTGTCGGGCATCATTTGTTAATAGCTTTTAAGAATATTGTTTTCACCTTGTAATAGGTTAGCTCATCGTCATATCTATCATAGCTTTCACTTCCATCACTCTTGTTGCCCGGGAGCATGTACGGTGCAACCGCACAGAGTGCAGAATCATCATTTTTGTATATCACAGCATTTTCATATTCATATTCATTAGCGTTAGTTCACATTAAAACGTCGCGAGCCGCGTACGTATGTAACTCATTACAGCATAGCAATAAAATCATATTATTTAGCAGCTTAGTTTTATTAGTAGCAGCAGCATCCCAGGTGTACGAACCATAGTCCGTACAAGCACATAATCTTATTTTGGATTATCGGATCTGCAGCAGATTGAAGGTTTCAGGCGAATAACTAACGATGTTTATAAAATAATGTTTTTGCTACACATTTTGAACACATTCTTCTTATAATAAGTTACCTTTAACACTACATATTATAAAAATTTTAAACACAATTAGCTCACAACTCCATTGTATATTCTGTCCGTAAGTTTTCAGCGGATAGGCTGTTAGCTAAAAATTTATGTAGGATAAAATAAGATTTTTTGTTTAAGGCTTGAAGCGCCAGGTGAAACATTCGTTATCTAGAATATATTTTCTTTCTCCTAGGTTATACTATAATGTTGTTTCAAATTTGGTATTTGAAATGTCGAGGGCCTACATGTTTCTATTATGTATTTATGTATGTACGTAAATAATAATAGAGCATTAAAATTAAATTGGTGGTAGTGATTGGCAATATTACAACTACGTTGTACAAACATTATGGCTAGTGAAAAACCTAGAAACAACTGGGTATTATTTTTAATATCTGCTTCAAGTATTATCATCATTATCAGCCCAATATAATCCCACTGCTGAGACACGGGGAATAATGGCTGGCGTCCACTAGGCGGATCGGGCCGGGCCGCATCGCAACGCAAAAATACGCCGGCCTATGTTTTGTATGAAACATCGTCCATTAGCGACGGATCGGGCCGGGGCGGGCCGCAACGCATTGGCGGATATCGCTTCGCAGGCGGATTTCTGCCGGCGGTGCGCTGCGGCCCGGCCCGCCCCGACCCGTCTAGTGGACGCAGGCAGGCGGATGTGAGCGGCGAGCGTCTGTTAGATAAAATCCGCCTAGGGGGTCCGCCGCGCCCCGTACAGGTGGACGCAGGAGCAAACAGCGCGTCCATTAGAGACGGCCCGTTGCGATGCGGCCCGGCCCGATCCGCCTGTAATGGACGCCTAGCATAAGTCGTAATCCACCACGCTGGCCAATTAGTGTGGGTTGGTGGATGTCACATGTCATCTTTTGATTCTTCGATATGTCGGTTTCCTCACGTTGGTTTAAGTTCTACAAGTATGGCAAACTTTTCTTATAGTTGTATTCGTTTATTACTACATCCAAACAAATGCTCTTCACTGCGTACAATTTGTCTTGGTTAAAAAAATATAAGATGGACTTTACGATATACGACTTTACGACAGAGTCACGTGTTTTTAATACATTAAAATGAAATGAAACATTTGATACAAATACTACTTCCCCAACAATTTAATTTTAAATGTGTAGTGTCGTTGGCCGACCGATTAACGAACTCTCAAATGACATCTAATTTATTAACACTTGTATTTTTATAAAAACGTCGACATTTATCTTCTCCCGTAACTTGATTTACAAGAAAATTCAGTATAAAAAACATGTATGGAATTGAAACTTTAAGTCTGCTAAAGATTTGATTTTTGGATGAGTAAGCGCGGATTTTATTTTTCATTATTGTTTTAAGAGTGTTTGTCGTTTAGCGATCGCATCGTTCAAGTTCAGAAATCAAATGCAGGATATATCATAAACATATTATTATGTATATACATATTATTGTAAGCCAATATCGGTTGCTACGACCATCGTTTAACGAGCTAAACTCATTGGTTACTATGGGCCCGATTAAAAAAAATTCTTACAAAACTGCTTGACTGATTCTCCAATCGTTGAAAATTGTACAAAATTTCCATTTAAAGTGGGTTAAAATCGAGCATAAAGTAGTCGGTTACATATCAACATACATACAAGTGAAGATAATAAAAGCGTATTAAAAACTGATAAACAATTTCCGACAAAAACCCAAATTGCAACCTTACCCTACTACCCTCTATCATAATATCAACTATTTCAGAACTAGCCTGCGTCACTTTCATTAAGCACTTTCGATCCGTATTCGGGTTCGTGACAGAATGCGCACACGCAAGCCAACAATGCGATTGTTACCGAACATTAGCAATGCAAAACGTTATTAATATATTTTTATAGCAAGTCTCTGGCAACCGGGTTGTGCCTCTAATGGATTTTTGACGTCAGATCGGATTTGGGTCGGATCCTTATAATAGTTTATTTGGTTGCATTAAGTTTAGTCGATGAGTGAACCGTAAGAAAGGTAGTACCGTAGTAGGTATTATGAGTCGTATGTCGGTACTACCTACTGTTTAAAGTTTTTGAAATCTATTCTTACAGAGAACGAGACATTTTCAGTTTATTTTTAGAAACGCATATATTTAATTCAATATTACAGTCATATCGTTTATCTACTACCTACATACTATTAATAAATGTTATTTTGTTATAGAAACACTAAATAAATGTCATGTTTCATTTCCGTTTTATGGATTCTGTAAGGCTTTCTGTAAATTAGATTACATAATTATGTCTTTATTAATTAATTTATAACATAAATCAAATGAAATCAAGTAAATAGAACACGTCAAATATTGAGTTCAGTATCTAGGTTTATCTGTCTATAAGCTTGCCTACTGATGAAATAAAATTCTAAAACTATTATCATGATTCAAATCCAATTAGCAATACCGAAGCTATGTACCTACATTACAAATGTACCATCATCATTCTTATTTGTTTACAAATATCTATTTTCTTAATCACATGATCTATCTTATCAACGATGACTCATTAAAAAAAACTTTTACAATGTTTAAAACAATTCTTCTTCAATAATGGGATGACTATTAGCACAGATAATATTATCGTCCTTTTGATAGGTACGTTCTTTGGCGTTTTGTCTATGGGTCATTTTCAAAATATTTGTACATCACGAAATTGTCAGTAAACTGTTTCGTTAGGAAATGTCAGGAAATTGTAAAAGTAAGGCTGTATTCAGAATAAGGTAATATTACATATAAAAAAGTAAGAAGTCACTAGTTAAAAAAAATATATTTTTAGTTACAAAATAATCAAGAAACAATCAATTTTTATAATTCTCTGTTTGGTTTTCCTTTTATTTTCTTCTATCATTAGCTTCTTTCCATTTTTGTCTTCGAGCTTCTTTTTCACTGTCATTAAGATCTGATATTTTTCTTTGTCTTTGTTTCACTTTCTCGAGGTGTTTTTTCCTTTTCTTTTCATATTTTTCAGGGTTTTGCTTTTTAGTTTTTCAATGTATTTTTTTGCCGTTCGGCACCGATTAGCGGCATTCTGAAACTAAAAAAAGCTGTTGGATATATGTATTTTGAATAAAAATAAAAACAAAAGTAAGCATCACTTGTGTGGGTGGAAAAGCGATCAACACTAAATGCAATAAGGCAAGCGTTATCCCATCAGAAACCACTTGTAAAATTGGAGGCCAAGACTCACTGATCCGCTTTCACTATAAAAAAGTTATCAGATCCCAGGAAAAGTCAAGTCCCTAAGCCCGACTTTACTAACCCTACATCATGGTTTAAAAAAGTATGGCCTGTAGTTACAAAAAAATAATCTTGAGAGATTTATTGTTTTTCTCCTTTATTTTTATTCGTTACATTAATTTAACACACATTTTAATATCTTATTTTCATACTTTACACATGAGACCACAGCTTTACCGTCTACAATTTACTGACGTCAGTAAATGTCAAGAAATTGTTCGTCAGTAACATGTAAAAAATAACCTAAGAAATACTTTTACACAAAACATAATCACATTTACCATTAGATTGAAAGTGTAATCTATTACTCTAGTCATAATTTAAGTATATTACAATTGCGGTAGGTGAATTCTTCAAAATTTACTTACTTTTGTTGAGAATACGTCGTTAGGAAAATGTAACTAAATTTTTTGCACAGCACACTACAGGACTTCTTCCATGTCTGGACGACGAACAAAATGGCGGCGCGTTAATGTGACCTTACTTTTCGTGACATGACCAGTTTTGCCAATGATTAGAGTTAGATTCCTCTTCTTTGTGATACAAGAAGTTGGTTAATTATGTCAATAAATCAGTGTCACGAAATTGTAACGATTGATAGGGACATTTTATAATATGTCATTCTTCGTTTATTTAAGGTAATTTAAATAGTTTAATCTATCAGATATAACACTTCAAACATTGCTTTTTAATTATGATACAAAAAAATAGGAAGTTTCATACAAAAATTCTGATAAAAATATTGGTTTTCATTGTCGTCCACATAGGGGACAATAAAAAAATGTATGGAGCTTTTTTTGTTACTTTATTTTCACATTAAATTTATGTAAGAATTTGAATCGCAATTCATTGCTTTTCATCAGAAATGATATGCAGTATGCTTAAGTTTAGTCTGTAAAACGTTAACAATGATTTATTTCAGTCGTAACCATATTTTTTTCGAAGATTTTTTAGGGGGACAAACATTTTGTAGTAATGTACAATTATTTTGAAAACGACCCCTATACTTTATCGTTTATGTGTTTGTCATGGTGGTCAATGGCTCTTGCTAAAAATTAACCTATTAAAACCAATTGCTTATCAATTTTATGGAAAAGTTTACGGTGTCACTGAAAAGTTTTATACAATTTTGCGCAATTGGCTTGCGTTATGTTATAACGATTAGCAAGTAGATAATATCAATCAAATAGGAAAGGACAGCCATATGTTTTGGTTAGGGAGCCAGGTGCAAATTTGGTTAACTATTTCCTCTCAAGAGATAATTCGTCAGACGCATGAGAGTATAGTATTATAAAGCCTCGTGAACGTCAGCTGGTGCTCGGTTGGGGGGGTGAGCGGTTGTAGCCTCCCACGCACATAGGAAAAAAAATACATTCATTCATTCATTTCCTCTCAGCTAAAAATTTGTCAAATTGTAGCTAACCCAATATCTCAACGAAAAAAAATAGTCAGCTGGTTACAACATGGTGTATTATACGTCAGCTGGTGTCTCGAACATGAAAGTTAAGTTTAAAGAAAAATTTATTTTCCGTTATTTCCTCTCAAACAAAAATTTACCTGATGATAGCTTATATGTAACTGTGGATAAATATATATGTCAGCTGGCTGTATCTTGGTGGAAAAACCGTCAGCTGATACGGGAGGCTACAACCGCTCTTCCCCCCAACCGAGCTCCAGCTGACGTTTACGAGGCTTCATAATACTATACTTTGATGCATTTTACTAATTACCGCTTGAGAGGAACTTGGTCATAAAATCTGCTGCTGGCTCCCGGACCATTTGGCATTTTCGTTGAAAGGACTCTTTTAGGAAGTAATTAAGTGGCCTACATAATTGGTACATACTGGTTAATAGTATAATTATTATAAAAGAGTGTAAGGTTCCTTCATTTGTTTTTTATTATATTATAGGATTGTTTGAATATTTTTCCTATTAGATTATTCATACGAACATAACAAACCTTGCACATGTAAGTACGCTCTTATCTACGCACGCACGTCCTTTTCAGATTCTATATTCTCAACGTGTAATTTCTTCAATCCTCAATAAAGTCCCGAACCTTCCAGTTAAGTCCATTATTATCTATTTTTAGTTTTAGTACACAAAACACGTGTACCAAACATTTTATATATAATAGTGATGTCCAATTGTCTTGCTATACGCTAAAGAGATGTTCCGAGTGAAATATCGTATCGATAAAAATATAATCGATAAAAAACCGAGTCAAGTCGAATGTCAGTGCTTACAAATAACAGATCAGTGTATTTTCGTTCAGCCGTAACAGAAATTATTGGCGGCCATGCGTCCCAGTCGTCCTCGATTTTTCTGTCGATAAAACGACATTGAACTTAAAAATATTATTTATGAGGAATACATATGATTGACTTTTTTGTGATATTTGCTGTTATTAATATTACTTATTCCATTATTTTATATTAAATGTTCTTTGCATTGCAAAACAACAAGATATATCTACCTAACAATAAAATCTGAAGTAAAAAGCGTAACAAATTGAAACTTGCTTAATGTAAACAAACATACCTATGTATTCCAAACATTATTAACATAATGAACCCCTGGAAAATGTAGAAATCCTAGGTATATACTAGGTACTGAACTGATATGATCAATTGGTAAGTACCTATTAGGTGTAAGCACAGTATTACAATATTATTTGTGTAAGTATCAGACATTTTTATACACATTCCATCTAAGTTACCAGATTGTCGTACCTAACGCGTAATAATACAATCACAGAGGAAGTAGGTACAATATTTCCAAAAGAAAGTGTAACTTTTATTTTCTAAGCTTTCTATATGAGAATACTAATTAAAACAAAATAAAAATACTGAAAATGTTCTTATAATCTCAGACCAGAAACTCTATATATTTCCAAAAGAAAGTGTAACTTTTATTTTCTAAGCTTTCTATATGAGAATACTAACTAAAACAAAATAAAAATACTGAAAATGTTCTTATAATCTGAGACCAGAAACTGTATTAATATTATATTCTAGGTTTTATTTCATATACAATCAAATGAATTAAAGTTAATAATATTATGTACTTACATGTATTATTGCTATAATTTACACTATTCTCCACGACTTGTATTCCCATGTTTGACTAGACGTATCACTCCATAATAGTGTCACACTACACGCCAAAGGCGTTTCTGAAACACTTTAACATTTACATTATAAATGTTTTCACTTCACATCACTTTTCACTTGCCTTGACATCTACAACTAACAATCACTTATTTTAACTAACAACTTTCCCGCTTCACTGTTTAAAAACAGAAAACAATTTTTGTCAAAGATAATAAAAAATAAAATTCAAAATTCGAATTTCGAATATCACTGACAGTTGCGCCTAAAGTCGTTTTTCCCGCGTAAAAGCAGCACGCTGGATGCGTGCGCCGAACCGTCCGATCGCCATGACACTGCGCTTCTGTAAAGAAAAAATAAACGCGTTATAATTTTCTGTCACGGAAGTGTGAGCCGCGAAATTTTTCATATTTGTTATAAATAATTGCGAATCATTTTTCAATAAGCTCTAATATTTTATCTACGAAAGAATAATGAATCCAGTCGTTCGGAAACCAAAATGTAGGTTGAGTAATTGGGGTTTATATAATATAGAATTGTTTTTTGAATCTGTAGCGTAAAAAGATATGTCATAATAAATTAGGGTGCAATAAAACAAAAAAATAACAATTTAAACTTCCTATCCGTCGACATTTCCCAATTAATTATAGGAATTTATTATTTAATTTAATTGGAAAACATTGAATAAAATTACTTTAAAAAATTCTTAGAAATCAGAAAAAACAAACAATAATTACTTAATTTTATAAACAGTACTGTTGACACAGATTCAATAAAAAAAAAGAATATATTTTTACGTCTTGTAACATTTAACGGTCTAATGAATCTGACATATTCTTCTAACGATCTTATCATTGAGTTTTATTTTAAAATTTACGTGTTGTATACTACTAATTAACTTGACTCTGAAAATATGAGAATAGAAGAAGAAAATAGGTCAAGAGTGTTAATTCAGTAAGTATTATACGTAATAATATGTACCTAGTATTTGTACGAATTATATATAGGTAGAAGAACTTTGAAGCAGAAGTTTAAACAATAACTATTGTTAAAATAATCTGAATTTGTAATAATTAGAACCTTTACTTTGAGATTTTTGGAAATGTTTAAATCGATAGAAAAAGTACATTTGTTTATATTCTAAACTAACGGTCTGCCCCGGCTTCGCTCGCGATACATGTTTACGTTTATTTTAATTATTTATTAGATAATAGTTAAGTAGCTATTTAGTAATCTATGATAATAGTATAAAATACCTATACGAAAGTTGGTAAAATGTTATTATATTTTAGACTAATGAAATATCCCGGTGTCACGTGATTATATTTAATTCTGTTGATGAATGGTTCGCACGTCGCAATGTCATTGCCTCGGCTAATAATATCAGCTGAACTTGGCTTATTTTGGCAGCTTTTTTAGGTTATAGATTAAGAAAAATTCAATTACTCTAATTTTGTTTAAAAGAGCCTGTTTCCTAAAGAACAATGATCAGGATATTACAGAAATTGCTTCGATTTACGATTGATAATACGAATAAAAATATAGGTACTTAGTAAATATAATAATATCATCTTTGGATTTAGTGAAATTTATCTATACTAATCTATACCTACTAATATTATAAAGAGGAAAGGTTTGTATGTATGTATGTATACGTATGGTTTTCAGGCATCAACTACTGGACCGATTTTGATGAAATTTGGCACAGATAATCTTTAGACCCTGAGAAAGAACATAGGCTACCTTTTATTGCGAAATATGTACGGGCGGACCGCTAGTGTAAAAATAAAATACCAGCAATGCTTTCTTTTTGAAGACAATACAGACAAATAGAAACGTCAAGCTTTTACATTTATGACTTACTAGCTTTCCGCCCGCGGCTTCGCCCGCTTTTTCAAAGAAAACCCGCATAGTTCCCATTACCGTGGGATTTCCGGGATAAAACCTATCCTATGTGTTAATCCAAGATACCCTAGACTATATGTGTGCTATATATCGGTTCAGTAGTATTTGCGTGAAAGAGTAAACTTTCGCATTTATAATATTAGTAGGATTAATTAGGAATTAGTAGGATTTGTAGGATAACTTCCACTTATTCACTTATTCAGCATTTCATTAATATAAGTTTTTACTTACTCTGCACTAGTTAGGTACCTTTCAAGTGGATAAAGTAAAGCGTGTCCATTTTGTTATTGTAAACCAATTAATTTTCAGAACGCGTCATGGCTTTTCTTCATTTCGACAATGCATTGTAACTAGGTAGATATAACCGTTTTTAGGGTTCCGTACCTCAAAAGGAAAAAACGGAACCCTTATAGGATCACTTTGTTGTCCGTCTGTCCGTCCGTCCGTCCGTCCGTCTGTCAAGACCCTTTTTCTCAGGAACGCGTGGAGGTATGAAGCTGAAATTTATATCAATTACTCAAGTCTACTGTCCCTTGAAGCTGTGAAAAAATCAAACTTCTAAGCCAACGCAATCAAAAGATACAGCCGTTTATGCCGCTAATTTTCGACACTTGCAAGGGAATCAAAACCTACAGGGTGCTTCCCGTGAACTCAGAATCTTGAAATTTGGTACGAAGCAACGTCTTATAGCATAGATAAAGGAAATATTACGAAAACCATAAATTTTTAGTTACATCACATAATATATTTTTTTAAATAATTTTAAACTTACTACCCATTTCCTCATAAACGCGTAGAGGTATTAAATTGAAATTCATACCAAATACTCAGGTCTATAATACCTTTAAGCTGTAATAAAATCAAACTTCTATGTCAACGCAATCAAAAGAAACAGCAATTTGCAGGTTTGTACGGAACCCTCGGTGCGCGAGTCCGACTCGCACTTGGCCGGTTTTTTTTATTAGAGCCTTAACACGAAGTCAAACTCAAACATTTATTTATTTAACTTGACTTCGTTTAGAAGCGCTTATGAAGCGTTTTCCGCGATACGGCTCTTTTACTGCCATCACAACGCGTTTTTTCGCTGAATCGGCTTTTTTCGGTCTGTAAGCGTAAAGTATACAACTAACTTGCCTTATCGGTGTCGCTCCTAAAAATTGGCCTACTAAACGTAAGTCAGTGTCCAGTGAGATTTCACGACCACACGCTTGCCAGGGAATGTTGGCAGAGGCGTGTCACCGTACAAAAATAATATTAGACGCATCGCTGTTATTCGCCTTTTCGATTGATTAACCCAATCGTATGTTTGTCATCGCACCGAGGAAATTGTTTATATGGCTTGTTATTTTTTAATCAACGTCTGGACTTTGAGCGAAGAAAGCGCGTCTTTGATAAGAGTAAAGATAGCGGAAGGAATTTTTTTCACGGCCGTTTTGAGAAGGTTACCATAACTTTACCTATGGAAGATTATTTATTAATTTAATATATTGTATTCTGTATTTCTTGCTATAGGTAATATATTTTACTATTAACCGTAACTATACCGTCCTCTCCATTCTTTTGAATAACTACGAACTACGAGTTTAACTTACTTAGGTAGGCACGTCGCGGAAGTATCTATTTCGACATTATAGTACTGATCCTGTAAGGAAATTGATATTTGAAATTTTTCCACTATTTTCTTCAATAGTTTAAGAACCTCCAAAGATAAGCTTACAGCTAAAATGTACAATGTATATGTATAAGTACTAATTTACCTGTGTATGACAACAATATTTTCAAAATATTTTAATTTCTATTGAATAGCCAAACATTAATTTTCTCACCGCGCAGAAACACAATAGTTTATCGCTAATCAAACAGTACCCATTGTATCTAGTTCCCAAAACAATAGCTTTCTAATCGAGAGTCGATATAGAATCGAAAAATTTAGTTTGACAGGGTCTTGGGCGTGTTGTTAGCATAGGAAAGTGGAAACCCCCGGGTCGCTCGTACATAAAATTTATTTTATACTTAAAATTATTTATTTATTATTTATTTTATACTTAAAATTGTTAAATAAACAAATTAATTAATTGTTTTTCCTACAGCCTATACAAATATTAAGGAATATATTATGTATAAGTAGTAGGCATAAACCTGTATTTAAATTATTTGAATATTTTGATGGTTATTATCTGTCTTGATTATAATAATTATTTATTCATACATTTAATTAAAACCTCTTCAAACTAGAATAATTTGATTGTATAAACCACACATAATAAATCGCTAGAAAGTGCGGGAAATGTAGGCAACACACGTTTATTTCTATTGACAATGTTAGTTTGATGAACGGTGGAGACTGGCATTCGAGTCTAAATATACTCTAATTCAAAACAGACGCTCGCAGATAGCTGTCTACTGTCACAGATATTGAAGGAATATTACTAGACTATGTATTATTTGTAACTAGCTTTCCGCCCGCGGCTTCGCCCGCGTTTTCAATGAAACACCCGCAGTTCCCGTTCCCGTGGCATTTCCGGGATAAAAGTTATCCAAGTTAATCCCTCTATATGTGTGCTAAATTTCATTGTAGGTAATCTAAATCAATGACAATTCTTAAGCAATGACAATGAACACTGGGCCAATTGACAACATTTCAAAATTTTAAGCTACTTATTTTTTTATTTTAATGAAAACTAGATCAAAAATTATTATAGGTACATGTATTTTTTGCTTTTTCTAAATATGGAAGTTTTCATTCATCTTTTTGGGTTTTAAAATCATCTCATTCTAAAATGTCGTAAGCGCCAAATGACGTCATACATACGGAGGAATACATTTTTTCCTTTGCCACATACCTAGTTTAAATTAAAAAAAAAATCTTGACAGTTTACATTTTGGCACATTTGTCACTTTGATTCGTCAAGCTTTGTAAATATTGTTATTTGTTATTTGCTGATCCAAATTTTAAACAAAAGAAACTTATTCACAAGTACTGATGATGATGACTTTATGCAGGATTTGTTAAGGGGTGCTGAAAATTTCTGGGAAACAAATATACTATCCCAAAAACGTTGGAAAGTGTTAAATAAATACAACTTTTAGTAAGTAAACAAAGTCTTTTATTTCAAGAAAATTATGAACACTATAGGCACTATTTGTATAATATAAATGAATTAGTCCAACTCCAATCAAATAAACATCACGCTAATGAGATTAAATTAGAAAACCAAAACACAATAACACGATTTAAAAGTTTGTTTACATGAATAATTCACAAAAATGACATTAATATGAAATTTGACACATGCCATACCCTGTAAATGTCAGTGATAGTTTTTTTTTTAACTTTTTTTAAATTAGGCTAATGCGCATTTTTATTCCTCCGTATGTATGACGTCATCATCACATTTATCGTTTTTATTTAATTTCTCTTAAAATATGCGATTAAAAAATGAAATAATTTTATTTCTGTAATCGCAAGAGCAAAATAAAGAAACGGTTTTTTTCTTTCATGGCCTTATAAAAAATGAAATGTTGTCAATTAACTATTAAACCTATAGGTAATATTCTGTGCCTGGGCTTGCAACTGTTTTCTGATGTTACTTTTTAAATTTCTAGAAATGTTTTCCATACATCATCGTAAAGTCATAATCTTTGAAAAAGTATCGAACGGAAAAGTAGCTATATCTTGCTTTAAGATTTATTCGAAAAATTGTTACAAAGCAATCACACTGCCAAGACAAATAAAGCGTGTGACTAAATGACGCAGATTTTCGCTAAAATCAGTATATTATAGAGATCTTGTCTGCTCGGATTAGGAAACTCCTCGGTTATTTATTCTGGATGATTTGGCTCGTCATTCACATTACCTCTAATTAAATTAAATTAAATTTGAATATTGAAAGATCTTTTTCATGGAAATAATCTTTATTCTTTACTTCGTGAATTCGCTACATTAAAGTGTGATTATATTATTAAATAAGTCTTCTTTTATGAATCTTTTAAAGTTTCATTCAGAATTCATTGCTACTCTTATGTCAATGTTAGGTATAGTTTTATGTTAGTGAACTTAGCAGATCATTTTTAGCAGATAAAAAAAAATGTGAGTTCTTATCGCGTGCAGTTGAGTTCTACAGTTCCTGATACTTTTTAGAAATAGTTCTGGCGTTTTTACCTTAACAAACGACATTTGAAAAAACCCGACCTGGACCCAGCTTAACGTGATGCTAAGACGTAATGCTACGACGTGATGCTACGACGTGATGCTACGACGTGATGCTACGGCGTGATGCTACGCTGTGATGCTACGGCGTGATGCTACGGCGTAATGCTACGGCATGTGTTACGGCGTGATGCTACGCTGTGATGCTACGGCGTGATGCTACGGTGTGATGCTACGGCGTGATGCTACGGCATGATGCTACGGCGTGATGCTACGGCGTGATGCTACGGCGTGATGCTACGGCGTGATGCTACGGCGTAATGCTACGGCGTAATGCTACGGCGTGATGCTACGGCGTGATGCTACGGCATGATGCTACGGCATGATGCTACGGCATGATGCTACGGCATGAAGCTATGGCATGATGCTACGGCATGATACTACGGCGTTTTGCTACGACATGATGCTACGGCATGATGCTACGGCATGATTCTACGGTATGATGCTACGGCATGATGCTACGGCATGGTGCTACGGCGTGATGAAATATGACATAAATAAATTTTCTAGTGTTTAATTTTACGCGAGTATTTCTAAAAAGTATCAGGAACTGTAGAACTCAACTGCACGCGATAGGAACTCACATTTTTCTTTGATCTGCTAAAAATGATCTGCTAAGTTCACTAACATTATAGTTTTGTTATTCAAATCACATATTATGTACCTAATATCTAACTCTAATGTAACCTAATTTATTTAAATACATATATAGGTTTCTCATACTCGCTCTCAGGGATAATATACTGAAACTACTTATGACATAAACATGAATAAATTTTATAAAGCGCTTAAAAAACAACGTAGATAGAACGACGACGGAATATTCCTCACTAGAATTTATGAAAATTGTGTGCAGTGTGGTTAGATTAAAGCCCATTCTATTTCATTCTAAAGAAACTGCATAAAACGATTATGACATAACATTGAAATCTTATATATAAAATTCTCGTGTCACAATGTTAGTCTGCATACTCCTCCGAAACGGGTGGACCGATTCTCATGAAATTTTCTGTGCATATCGGGTAAGTCTGAGAATCGGCCAACATCTATTTTTCATATGTACCACGGGCGAAGCCGGGGCGGGCCGCTAGTAGTCTATAAAATAAAATTGTATGATAACATCAGTTCGTGCAGCTGTCGCGAAAAACTCGCCAAGTACATAAAGCGGGCTATTTAAGTGCCGTTCAGGAACTAAATAAACATTATCACTATTTCGTTTGTAAACACTTGGTTCGAGGCACCGGCTATTTCAAGATCAGACGTTATGACATGTCTTCATTTTGTGGTTTATGCCCAGTTTCAGCTTCCCATTACGAGGACAGACAAAACATTCATCTGGTTGTACAACGCGAAACATTTCAAATCGATTCAGTTGATATTTGTTATGTAACTCAATGGAAGAAAAGCCACTAAGTTACTAAAAGTAGGATATATAATTCATAATTGACGTTCTATACCTTTCTACTTCATTTCTATGCATAGTCCAATAGAAGCAAGTAAGAAAGGATGTGTGGAGGAAGGAAGGTGGAATTCCTCCATCGAAAAAGGGAGGATCCTCGACCAGTCAACTTGACTGGCCGGCCGTTAAGGCCCCGATGGATGATGTCGGAAAGTTGTATATATAGCTCTGTAGCGAAAACATTTCGCTTGCGCGATTCAGAGCGAGGTGTCGCTACAGATGATACCCACAATTTATTCCACACAAGTTACCAATGTACCAAGGCATAAACTTCAGGTCACGTACACCCAGATTGTTGAAACAACAGATCTCTCACGGTGTATTTACGACCCACCACATCATTATACTCCCTTTAATCTCTTGTTAGAACAGGACAGTTCACAAAAAGGGCCATACATCACAGTGACTCAGCGTGACGCACGTCGCGTCATCACCGTCTGGCCTGTCTCATTGCAACACCCAATACTGTTAATTTGATATAAATATCTCGAAAAGTCATGGCGAATTTCGAGTAGGTGTTTTGGGCCAATTAGATAGTGTTCATTAGCTTAATTACAATCAAACAAGAGAAAAGTAACATTTCGTTTGACTCTTTTCTAAATAAATATGGTCCATATCTCAAACTAATCGATTTTATTAAATTTTATATTTCTACTAGCGGTCCGCCCCGGCTTCGCCCGTGGTACATGTTTACGTTTTCTCTACATAAGAACCATCCTCGTACTTCCAGGAATATAATAAAAAAAGAATTATCAAAATCGGTTCAGCCGTTCTCGAGTTATGCGCTTACCAACACATTTTGCGATTCATTTTTATATATAAGATTTGAATCCATTAGTGTTCTGCAAATCCTTATTGATATCAACTTTCTGTCTTATTTAGAAAACTTTTTGCTAAATAAGACTTTCTGACATAGGTTAGTACCTTAACGGAAAATCGGCAGCGAAATTGTAATTACAATTTATTGCCTACCTACATTGTATTTCGGTTCAGCTTGATTAAGTTTGTGTGATAATCATTAATATTGCAAGATATAGCTAATCTAGTTAAAAATGATTTATTTATTCACAAACAAACAGATAAGTACAATATAATATAACGACCATGACTTTTTTCGACGGCGGCTTTCAGTGTTTAATAATGTTTATATTATTCAATTTTCATATTCCTAAAACATTCAATTTTTTTCCATAGATCGAAGGAACGAGAATAGTCCACATTTTGACACAATTCGCAACAAATAAATAAGCTATAGTCCCGTTAAACTGAACAATTTACGGCTAGTCATAAACGAGTTTATGGCTAGACCTTCAGAGATTGATTTTCCCAGATGCTAGGCTATTTCTAATTAAATTCAATCTAAATCTAACGTGGCATGCGAATAAATTTTCAATACCGAATAAATGTTTGTGCTTTCATTTATCTTTTCAATGACATTTTGACATACTTACATTTTTGGTTTATGTGCATATAAGTTTGTTTGTTAGTTGACCGACTCCTTGCTATAGCTGCTAACGCGTAAGCCTGGGATACCTTAGGTTCGATTCCCGGAGGAGACTACCAACAAAAATGTCTCGGTCTGGCCGTACATAGAATACTCATCACCTACTTGTCCGTAATGAAAATCGGTCAGTGAAACTGATGTAGGTACATATATAGCTGAAAGCATGATGCTTCTGCCCCATACCCCACAAGGTCATGACAAGTGACACGGGACTCTACATTTATAAGTAGATCTTATTAAAGCCTCCGTTAATTATTATTTATACTTATTTAACGTACTTTTCAAAGGACAGAAAACTATGTATCGTTATTTGCCACTATGTATATTTTTTATATCAATTTTCGTGTATGTACCTCTGCACATCGTAATTTAGAATCCTACAACACGTCTAATTAAACAAATTACAAAGATCATAATTTAAACATTCAAATCGCGCGGAAACGTAAGAAATACAAGCGTATAAATATAGGTAGTACATAATTTGTTTAGCACGTAACATCCGATTAGATGTTATTGTAACTAGTATTGTGTTCCGGCTACGAATGTTAATAAATAACTGAATTGCGTCGATTTATTGTTTTCTTAAAATTACCTTTGCGTGTTATGTACTAGCTTTCCGCCAGCGTCTTCGTCCGCGTTTTCAAAGAAAAACCCGCATGGTTCCCGTTCCTGTGGGATTTCCGAGATAAAACCTATCCTATGTGTTAATCTAAGTTACCCTCTATATGTGTGCTAAATTTCATTGTAATCGGTTCAGTAGTAGATATTTGCGTGAAAGAGTAACAAACGTCATAATATACCCACAAACTTTCGCATTTATAATTATTGTTGTAGGATTTAGCTACCAATTATACTAGTTTATGAGTTTCTGACGCCCATAGGTTGTTTGATTATGTATTTCACGGGCAGTGGTTACATATTACACATGTTACATTTAAGATTGAAGGGAAAATAGCTTATAACTAATTAATTATAAATTAGTATACATATATAAATAATCAATACTAATATTACATATGGGAAGTGTGTTTATATTGTAAAGAAATGGTTAACTATGAATTAACGATGTACAGCTCGACCAAGCTAAGTTTGCACCTCGAATCGATAACGTCACACTAACGATTACGGTCTGCAAAAAAGGTCGATTCGCTAATCGCTATGACTTAAAAAAACTAAACAAATGTTTGTTAGATTTTCCCTGTGACCTGTGGATTTTACTTTGCATTATTGTGTTGTTTGCAGTTTGCACCTCGTTGGAATGCGGGGCGCCGCATTCGTGCAAACTTAGCTTGGTTTAGTTGTACTAGCTGTGCTCCGCGACTATCTAACAGTGATATAATTTTTCAAGTCGGACCCGTGGTTCCTGAGATTAGCGCGTTGAAACAAACAAACACTTCGATAGATTTACTCAACTCACTTAACTTTTCTTCCACAGTCTATGTGATAGAGTTATTCTTATTTTATCCTCAATCTAATTAAATACCACCCAAGACATTGCTCGTCATGCTGACGTCAACATATTTTACGATTGCTTGGCTTGTCCAAGCCGCAGAGCATGTTTTATGGTAAAAGAACAGGATAATGTTTATTCTGAATAGTATACAAAATATATAGAGAATGGACAAAGATTTAATAAATTATAATGAATTCTGAAGTACATATTTGCTAAAGCTGCCGCTGTTGGAACGGTTGTGGAGAAGAGTATGAATTGAAATTGCCTTGTTATGGGCTTAGGGCCAGCTATTCTACCTTTTACCCTACCATTCTTTTACTATTATATCCCAGAAATATCACGGGAGGATTAAGATCACGGAAAAAAGCACATCATTCATTTAGTTAATTGTAGTAGGTAATTAATACAAGTTTCCCTTTGACGCGAGCAAACCCGCGGGTTTAACTAGTATAAAATATAATTATGTGCCTGCTACGAACTTCACGTAACCAAAAAATTCACAGTATTCAAACCAACCCACTAGTCCCTTAGTTTATTACATTTTACAATGTTAAATATATAACAGTCCAACTCTGTCCGTCTGTATGTCAGTAGTAATGTGCATCACTGAGTGATCCTGTCAGTTGAATGGTTGAACATTAGGCAGTGTAAACAAAGTAACGGGTTCGACTCCAAGGCCACTGCACTGTTTGATCTTTAATTAATTGAAGTATTCCATTATAACGCTAAAATACGGTTTGTTTGAAAACGTTTTATGGAATTACGATTTATTTTATTGGTTTTTGTGTAACGCTAGAGCGCAATTTATATAATTAAATGTGGATCCGTTACAGATACAAATAAAAGTTCGTCATATCTGTAAAATTTTATAGTTGAGTACTTAAATAAATACCACTAATACCTACCTACCTATATAAAAAAGGTCACAGTAGTTTATAGAAATAATACATTACACATTTTTCGCCTCTCGTACTTCTAGACAACAAAACACAGACTAAAAAATAGTAGAGTAAATTATTATTAAAGTTTCAAATCTACTGTTAATTCGAATTTAATTTTTGGCCAAATCTCAACAGGAACATTCATGTAACACTGAATGATTCACGATAAGATGATAACATGACTCACTACACACATAACAATATTATAAATTAATATTATTAGATATTACTAACTCTGGTTATTTGATACTGACCACATATTTACATAGTTTTTGTATTAAGTGGTAGAACATGACGATATAATTATCTTCACTATTTAAACATCTAGGTATTTGTGGTATTTATTATTTAAGTACGCAATTAGCTGTAGGTATCTCAATATCTTAAAAATTGTAATGGAATAAATTATAGGGAGGCGCCCTATAATTTATTCCATTACATATTACCTTTCTACGAAATCTTAATACATATTTCAATATAGAAATAGGTACTGGGTTTTGTCGGGAAAACATAACTCCAAGAGCATAAATACAGGGGTAGGGGAAAAATTGAAACGGGAAAACTAAGGAGCGCTCGAGCGAAGCCGTGGGCGGAAAACTTGTGTGAAATAAAGTCAAGTTCATACAGTCTAGTTTCTTACTAATTGTGCTCTCAGCTACAAAAAGAGTGATATTTCAATTTATAAAATAATGTAAATTTTATGATTAGCAATATAAAAATTTATATAATTATCGAAATTACAGGTTAAAACTAGTATTTTCAACTAGCATCGACCTGGCGGGGCACTTATTACAAACATACCTCGCACATTATTGCTGAAAAAGCACCCATATACCATTTAACAAACCTTATTACCTTATAAAATAAAATTTAAGTAACAAATGACAATTTATCATTATTTACACTAGGTATTACGATAAAAATAGCTCACGATGGTATTTATATATTATTTACTATTAACTATTAATAAATCTATTACAATAATTGTGTACCAGACGTAACATTGGACTATTGTATGAATGCCAAATCTTACATACGTTAGCACAATCAATTATTGGCAAACTTGCAATCGTCATCAAATCTGCTTCAATACAAAATACACTCTATTCCACTGACCTAGAATTCAATTTAAAACAATCCAATATATTATTAATCAAAGAGGTGTAATCGAAATTGTGTTTAATAGCCCAATAAATAGGGTTTGAATTGTCAAAACAATAGCAAAAATGACGTCACAACTGCATCTTCTATTTTTAAGTAAATATAAATAGTGGGTCGCTTTCGTAGAAATCCCGTTATAAATGGAGCAATGCTAAACAGATTTCATAGGTGTTAAAATATTTAGATATGCCCGACGTTGACTTGTTACTGCTATTTAATTATTTTATCTTGTCAAAACGTATGTCTAGTATATTTTGAGCTGTACCTATGTTATATTATAACCGCTAGACAGTAGACTGAGTGCTACGAATGCATGCATACCTACGTATCTATATTCTATTTCCCTATGATTTAATAAAACATGCATTTAAGAAAAAAATATTTGGAAGGACATATTTTGAAGATGCCAGAGATTTAAAAAAAATAACAATGAGAACTTTGTAATTTTTTTCTATCGAGAAAATATCATGGAATCATGTTTCTAAAACGATATGGTCCGGGAGCCAGCAGCAGATTTTATGACCAAGTTCCTCTCAAGCGGTAATTAGTAAAATGCATCAAAGTATAGTATTATGAAGCCTCGTGAACGTCAGCTGGAGCTCGGTTGGGGGGAAGAGCGGTTGTAGCCTCCCGTATCAGCTGACGGTTTTTCCACCAAGATACAGCCAGCTGACATATATATTTATCCACAGTTACATATAAGCTATCATCAGGTAAATTTTTGTTTGAGAGGAAATAACGGAAAATAAATTTTTCTTTAAATTTAACTTTCATGTTCGAGACACCAGCTGACGTATAATACACCATATTGTAACCAGCTGACTATTTTTTTTCGTTGAGATATTGGGTTAGCTACAATTTGACAAATTTTTAGCTGAGAGGAAATGAATGAATGAATGTATTTTTTTTCCTATGTGCGTGGGAGGCACCGCACCGCTCCGCGTACAACCGCTCACCCCCCCAACCGAGCGCCAGCTGACGTTCACGAGGCTTTATAATACTATACTCTCATGCGTCTGACGAATTATCTCTTGAGAGGAAATAGTTAACCAAATTTGCACCTGGCTCCCTAACCAATAGACGTATTCTGTTACTATTGAACTTTCTTGTCAAGAATTTTCATCACGACAACTTTGTTAATATAAAAATTACGAAGGTTTGAAAAGGGCCGTAAATGTTAGAAAAATTAATTCATCACCTTAAGGGCTGATTTAAAATGGTAGTTTTATACATAATTCGACGAATAAGTTTTATCCAAGCATTGAAAAATCGGCCCTAAAATATACAAAATTATTTACAAGTTTAAATCTATCTCGCTTTTGTGTCGCTCGCTTTTGTGTGTATGTCTGCTTGTTGCTATTTCAATCCTTCCAAAAGTACCCATACAAACTGTCGTTAGTTATTTATAATGTTACTATTACACAATATACTCCGTAGATCCATAACTTTAACACATGACCGCCTCCTCCATCACCCACAGACAGCGAATCACTAAACTTGTGTTAGCATTAAGGTGCGTTTATACTGAACCTAATACAATTTTTAATTAAACATACAATACCTACTTAATCAGTAATAATCACAAAATACATTTAAGTATAGGAAAATTGTAATACGGATTTTAGCTAGCCGGCTAGCTTTTGTAAAAGTACAGCTTGTAATATGTCTATTTTATAGTTTTGCTACTTATGGTCACGAGTCACGACCACAGGTCACGACTATATTAAATAAAAAAAAGACGGGTTGCACTCCGGGAGTGCGGGCAGAAGTGAAAACTTGATTATTAACGTTGAGCATGTTTGATATCCATCCGTCTTACGCTTTTTCGATGGTCACGTGTCCTGACGCGAGTTTAAGATTTTATACCCAACGCCGCTAAAGAAGTTTTCACTTCAAAAATTATAATTCTTTAGATAAAAAGCTCTTGTTATAATTCCTACTGTTATAGAGACCCTCATAATGTTATGTAGCTTGTATAGACTAGCGGTCTTACCTTTACAATGGATTAGTTATTGCAATAACTTGCCTGTCTTGTTTTTATGATTGACGGTTCATGTGAGCAAGAGCAGGACAAAGCTATGGTAGAAAATGGTAGAGATTTATACAATTTTTAACTTTTTGTTTGTAAGGCCGTACGTGGGCCGTACGCATTTAAATGCATAGAATTATAATTGTGTTATTTTCTTTTGTAAGCCAATATGCACTCCACCTAACTGGGCGACCAGCCAGCTACTATGCACAGCTAATTGCGAACAGTGTACGATAGGGCGTAAAGAGTATAAATAGATGCTTCTAGATAAACTTCCACGTGAGGTAAATAATAACCTTAGTGCGGTATCTTGAGGTTGAATTATGTTGAGATGCAGTCAGAAATTTTTGATGACATCGTTTTCGAATCGAAAGACATTAAATATTTGCGGGCTATGCCGTATGAACGGCTTGTAAGCTTAAAGCTATAATATGTACCCATAGGTATTCACAGAGACCGCAGCTATTCTTATAGAGTACATTTGTGTTATTGTGTACTTTCATTAAAAAATTTAGGTAGGTATTTGTATTGATTTAAAGCAGACAAAGTCGGTAGTTTTAGGTAGTTTATCTATAAATTTCAAAATATGGTTACAGTTTTATTACGCTTTCATTACTGTTATTATGTTCAAAATGATAAGTATGTTTGTATAATATATTTATCATCTCAACTATTATGAAAATGTAAAAATATGAAAAAATGCCTAACCTGACTTTTAAGACATGCATTGGGAGAATTTTTGAACCAAAAACGTAATTTTATAGCATAATGTGCAATGCCAATTTTGTCTGAAGACTTTTCTAGAAAATATTATGATGATATAGTTCATATTAATTGAGCTTCTAACCTGTGGCTTTTGAATACTCACATTTTGGATTTGGGAGCTTATGTGAAAAAATCTAATTGGAAACATTTTTTAGTTATTTAAAAAAAAATTGACGATAAAATATACGAATAACGAAACTCTGTATCAGCGACGCTTGAAATGTCCGTCTATCTATACATAGAAATTCACCCAATTTTGTTCAGCAGATCACTCATGGTGACATTACTAGCAGACTAAGTTACCGTCACTTATAATATTAGTATGCATCGATCTATTGTGCCTGCGGTATCAAAATATCGAGTATAGTATAAACTATGGTCCGGTGACAGAACCCATTGTCTCCAATGTATTGTTTTATATGACTTGCCTTGCTGGTATGTGACCCTGATGTACCTACTTATTGCACGCCTCATAAGCGAAGCGTTGAGGTGGGTACTACTGTCACTTCGCGCAAAACATCTGATTTTTCAAACTTAAAATGTCTTTATGTATCATACATTGCACTTGTAAGATAATACATACACACACATATTAAGAAAAAACACTATTTTAAACATTCATGATATTTTTGATGTCATTTTTGTTATTTAAACTAGTTAAAAAACAGTTTAAAAAAGTTCTGTCTTGGACGTCCGTGTGTCTGTATGTGCGGAGGATTTTCTGACCGAAATACTTCTCTTACACTTGAGTATGCTCAGGAATAGAACCCTTTCATTTTTCAGGGTCTGATTCGATGTGGTTTAATTGTTATTAAATAAACAAAAATAATAATTAATAAATAATTATTAAAAAAAATTATGAGGCGTGCACTTTTGGATTTTCCAAATTATTTTTAAAACTAGCTTGCCCTAAATTATATGTATTTTCCTAAACTACTGGAAGTCATGACTGTGTAAGTATTTTTATTACCATAATTAGATTTTTTAAATCAATTTTAGTGGTAAATTCAATTGGCCTCTGAATTGGCTAAGAATTTTGTTTTTAATAGGATGGATTTTGGGTTTAATTTAGATTAGTATTCAGATAACGAAGTCTACCTATAACTATATTAATATTTGTGTCATATTTTTTCAGGTTACGCCATTTCTGAAAAACAAAAATGAAAAATAGGACGTGGAAAATTTATAAAAACGTTTTCCTTATGAAAATGCAAGATGCGTTTTTCACAAAAATACCGAAGATAAATATTTATAATTATATTGTTTTAACTCAAGGACGGACGGATGTCCGCTCTATATTATAAGACCTCGAAAATTTACGGGCTAGGTCATTTAAGATTTTATTATATAAACTACACTTTGATGCAGTGAAGCGTAAACAAAATTAAAAGGTAAGTAAATGGTTAGTTATCCAATGATCTTCAATTTTAAGTCGGGAAGGACAAAGGATGTGCTCATCTATACTAATATTATAAAGAGGAAAAGTTTCTAATTATGTAATTATGTATGTATGTATGGTTTTCACGCATAAACCTCTCAACCGATTTTGATGAAATTTGGCAAAGACAATCTTTAGACCCTGAGAAAGAACATAGGCTACCTTTTATTGCGAAATATGGACCACGGGTGAAGCCGGGGCGGACCGCTAGTAATATAATAAAGCAGATAATTCATGTAAAGATTACCACAAAAGTAGATAAATAAGAAAAATAGTATTTATAATTTTTATACCATACGCCTCCTCTAACCAATCATAGTTAAATTAGATTTGATAGTAAAACGTATAGGATATAGGTACTTATATTGTTTTTGCTTATGTTTTTTTATAAGGATATAAGAAGTTCAACCATCTTTACATTGAATTGTTATTTGTTACTTGGGTATCTATGATAGGTACCTAGTTATCCTATGTTTACGAAAATATACGATTTCCTACGATAGTGTCCGTCTCAAGTTCCATTCTCAATAAAGTTAAGCTTAAAGCGCGTCACACACGGTGAAGATACTATAATATGATACTGTAATATTTTATATTACAGTATCTTAAGGTATCCGGTATCAGCGTTCTGACCATCATTTTTCTTTTTGTCATTGCGTACTAAGACCCCTGTAGTACCGCCATCCTGTTACAAATGAACCACAAAATTTCGGGTCATAGTATCTTCACCGTGTGTGACGCACTTTACAATTTGTCATAATCACGTGTAAGGACTTTACAAAACGCAAAAACATTAATCATAAATAAAAATTGGAAAATCCAAAAGTGCACGCCTCATAATTTTTTTTAATAAATATTTATTAATTATTATTTTTGTTTATTTAATAACAATTAAACCACATCGAATCAGACCCTGAAAAATGAAAGGGTTCTATTCCTGAGCATACTCAAGCGTAAGAGCAAAAAAAAGACTCGATTAGTAAAGTATTTCGGTCGCTATCGTGTTAACAAGAAAAAGGATCCGCACATACAGACACACGGACGTCCAAGACAGAACTTTTTTAAACTGTTTTTTAACTAGTTTAAATAACAAAAATGACATCAAAAATATCATGAACGTTAAAAATAGTGTTTTTTCTTAATATGTGTGTGTATGTATTATCTTACAAGTGCAATGTATGATACATAAAGACATTTTAAGTTTGAAAAATCAGATGTTTTGCGCGAAGTGACAGTAGTAGGTACCCACCTCAACGCTTCGCTTATGAGGCGTGCAATTACGTACAAACTAACGATAATTTCATAAAAATCTTTAAAGTAAATATGTAATTTAAAAAAATACAGGTACATTTGTTGGCACTTTTTATCATCTAATTGTGCTTATAAATAACAAGAAGACTGGATATCCATTTTTTATTTCAACCGATCATCCCACGATAACATAATTTTCTAAATAATAAAAAAAGAAGATTTCAATTTACTTAATAATCTTAATTTTCCTTTCCACACATTTGTATTTAATAGGTGCATATCATGTCAAATGATGCCAAGGCGTGTCGAGTTACGCTAAACTATACCGTTGTTTTGTAAACGTCCAGTTGTTAACACTAACAGTAACATGGTGTCGTGATCCTTGTGTTAGAACTATAGTGAATATGCTGAAAAACTGAAATGTTACAGTTAGTTGCCATAGTTGGTCAGGTTTGTCAAGTGAAAGTTGGTGACCATTGGTGCATTTTGTTACATATAGTAAATATTTGAAATTTAAAATCTGTAACGATTGAATACATTTAAAAATTACAATATTATTATTTTAGTACTGTGCCATGCGATAATTAAAAAAACTTGAGCGATGTCAAGGGACATCCGGATGGAACGAAGTGTTAAGTTAGAGAGACTGACAGAGGACCACGCGCACGCCGCACGGCTTACAACTCTATCAAAAAGTGTCGTGACAACTTTTCGTAAGAATTTTTTCCGTCTAGCCCCCTTTCACAACGCGCGTAAGGAACAACGTTCCAAAAATGCTACTTTATTAGATAACGCTACAATCGAACTATTAACGTAGTTTTTAAATGGAAATCCATGGTGGTCGTGGTCTCTATGAAAATGTTTAGCTTTTTTTGTAGCTTTTGGGTGAATAACTTTTCATTACTAATTGAAACTGAATTTACTGTTTATTGGGGGTCACTGAAAAATAGGGCTGTGCTGTAGCAGTCAGAGAAAACAATGAGTTGGACTCATTTTTGAGAAAGGACTGCCGCTCTCTGTTTTTCAGTTATATTTTTTTATGATATTGCTTATCCAGTAAAATATGGTGTCACTTGCAAATTAAACATTTATCCTTTCCTCTATGTAATGTTTATGTTACACTGATATAAACAAAGATAAAGCATAGTTCCAACAGCCCACCGAAAGCTCTGATCAATTCCCTCCCACATCCAAACTCATATTAAACAGAGTTTTTCTATATAATAACATACGTGTAAGTATACCTATTACACAATGAACGGCTCTATAAATCAGCAACATTTCCATCGGCAAGATCAAACGATCCGTTTCGACGATTGTAAAATACATCAAACGCCTGTGTCCTACTTTCTTTCGTGAATGTAATGCTCTCTGTTTAATCTGTGCTTCGTAGTAACCGTGACGTCACTATATCTATTACTAGATTGCAATATGAAGGAAAACAAAGCGTAGTAATTTTATCCTGTAGATTCATTGTGTTGATCTGTCATGTAGCATTTGTACACTCTGCTATTTACGTTGTCGGAGAGGAAAGGCTTGATTAAGAAGGTTTGTTTGTTGGTTATCTCAATCTATTCTAACTCAAAAATGGAATATGAACGTTTATCCCACGCTTTAACCCTGGTTGCCCTGGTCGTAGCGGCCGTCCGCCCCGTCTTTACCAAGTTATTCGAACTAGGTAGAGACGGGGCGGGCGGCTAGTATAAAACAATTAGTAAATTTTGTCGAGAGTTGAATGATGTACTTAAATTATGTTTTGATGCGTCTGTAACACTAAATAATAAGTTACAGGCGCATAAATAATAAAACAAAGATGATATTCTTGAAAATGTGTAATAGAGAGTGCCTTCGAAGTAGCATCAAAATTTTCTTAATTATTATCTATAATAAAAACAGTATATCTTCTTGGATAGGGGAGGGTAAAAAAGAAGAAATATAATAAAAATATATCGTACAGGTCAGATATTATAATTTTCAATTCAAAAATTGACTACGAATAGTTACTTTTCATTCGCCTCACTATTCATACAAATTACTTCAATGAAAAATGAACCCGACAAAAATGCAACAAGAAATATAACCCCAAAATTACATAATATATAGCTTTTTCCATTAAATATAATTTACATCCGTGAACACGACTGCTTCATGTTTTCTATAATTCAAGTATATTTTTAGGTTATAAATGTGCCAGGAGCGTGTGTCACATCCCGATCTAGTACATTCGTCGAGATTATAATAAATAGTTGCGGTTTATCTCTGTTTTTTGTCTATTATGCTTCTTTTAAAACTCTTAAATAACACTTAAATGATATTGCTTTATTTCGGTTATCCACTAAAATTTGTGGCATCTTTTTTCAATAATTATAATGAACTAGGTTTCCACCCGCGGCTTCGCCCGCGCAGTCAAAGAAAAACCCGCATAGTTCCCGTTCCCGTGGGATTTCCGGGATTGCGTCATTTTCCCGGGATAAAAAGTAGCCTATGTCCTTTCTCGGGTATCAAAATATCTTCACACCAAATTTCATGAAAATTGGTTCAGTAGTTTAGGCGTGATTGAGTAACAGACAGACAGACAGAGTTACTTTCGCATTTATAATATGTATTAGTATGGATTTATTTCTACGCAAGTCTTTATAACTTACTATGTACTAGCTTTCCGCCCGCATAGTTTCAGGATTTTCGGCATAAAACCTATCCTTGCTTAGGTCTCCAACTATCGTTGTACCTTTCATCCAAATCGGTTCAGTTGTTTCGGTGTGAAGAAGAGATTAGTAAGTTATTTAAAGCGTGGTGGTTTAAAAATAATTATTTTAATTTTTTAGGACTTTTTTAAGTTTGTTTTAATAAAAGCTGTATTAACATTAAACAAGTTATTTAATAATTTCAAATTATAGAGTTAAATGCAACGGTAAAACTGTGGGTAAAACCTAAACCCATGGCCCATAAAATAGGCTCATATTTTTATATTTAAGATACATACATAATAAAAAAATAAATAAAATTATTTGAATACACAAACCAAACTAAACCATGAATAATATCAAACACGAAAAACATCGCACGCGGACATAAATCATTCTGCATGTATGTTTATTTATATCTCTGTAACAAGCCAAAACGAGACCTATATAGACTTCCTTTGATCCTTAATATGTTGTTTTTAACATAAAGACTGCTGTTAATAAATTATATGTCATTAAATTGAGTGTTGTGCAAAGAACCTGTAACTTTTTTATGTACATTTTCAAATTTTTAATGTAACGCGGTACCTATACAGCAAATTATACGTTATTTCAAAAATTTGAATCCTCTCTTAACCCTCCTTTCTAACCGAAATAATTAGCAGTTTTTTGCACCGAATTAAGATTATTGAATTTCTTGTGATAGGATAGAACCTACAATCAATCAATCATGTTTCCCAAATAATTATACCTAAGTATGTTCTTATTGCTATAAGTATCAAAAATTGTCTTGTTTTTATTATTCTCTAAATTTAATAACCCATGGCTAAAAACTATGAAAGGGATTCGTATCAAAATATCAAATAAATATTTTTATTTAACTTCGCTCTATATAGAGTCAAAATAAAAGACACAAGCGGATTCAACCTAAAAAAAAAACAAAACGATAATCACCAATCGCTTTCCTAATTTCAAAAATGGAACTTACGAAAAAGGTTTAATCCACTTTCGACACACAATAAATCCACAGATTATCACTAACGCACACGCATAGAACGTTTCAAGGCGTTCAGTTCGCGGTAGCTACTGAAGCGGCTGGCGTGCTGTTAATGTGGTACTGCCAAAACTACGTCATACGTTGGCCCAATATCGGCCAGCATGACCAACTTTTGGCGAAACTGAGGTGGAGTTAAAGGAAATAGTAGATTTATACATCTTTGCACTAATTTTCTTGTTTTTCCGAGAATATACAAATGTTAAGCAAAATAGGCTCATCGCTGTAGAAACTGCTTTCCGAAAAAGCACTAGAAATAAAATGATTCAAAAGTGCTTCTAAAAGATGTCCTATGGAATAAATAAATATTAAAGTTTGATATTTTACACCATGATAATAAGCAATAACTTATGGGTGGTTTCCATATATACCTAAATGAATCATAATCTTATATCTTAAGGAAATTTCATGCTGTTTTTTTTAAATTGAAAGTGCACACTTATATTATTTTAACAGCACGTGAGTCACGAGCCAGGCTAATACATATTTGTTTTTAGATGAAAGGATGTATGTCAGGTCCTCCGTGTTCAAAATTAGAGAAAATCAATACTCACGAGGAGATGAGAATGTAGAGTCGAATTTAGCATTATTTCATATTTGTTGGTTTATCTCTAAATGAGTAGTTGTAAATTGTAACGAACTTTAAAAAAAAAACAATGTTAACATTAAAACCAGATCGAGAAGATAATTTTTTTCCACCAAAAAAAAAAATCCAATTCTACATTTCACAATGTTCGCAAATCGTTCATCATTTCATGAGCTACACATAGACTAACATGCCAAATAGACCTCCCAGACCACAAACAATTCACATACCTACCACGCTATATATCACAGCATCATTAAATCATTCCAATGTGATTGATTGCGACACTTCCCGCAGACAGTTTGTAGAAACTACCATTCTTAGAATTATATTCGCGGCGAAAATGCATAATTAAACGGTTAGGTAGACGATGAATTATGTCTCCTTCCCTTTTTCCTAGAGGTACTACGCAGTTATCATCCCTACTAATATTATAAATGCAAAAGTAACTCTGTCTGTCTGTTACGCTTTCCCGTTTAAACCACTCAACCGATTTTGATGAAATTTGGCAATCTTTAGACCCTGAGAAAGAACATAGGCTACCTTTTATTGCGAAATATCTACCACGGGCGAAGCCGGGGCGGACCGCTAGTTTTTAATATTATGTGTAAGTTCTAGTTCTTGCATAGCGCTTGTGGAATCTATAAAATCGGGACAGGCAAGTTCTCTGCAAAATTACGATCTAATTGTCTACTGGGTTTACAGAAATAAACGACGATTAGGTAGGTCCGGTCTGTATAAAGCTGTAAAAGTTCAAATGGAGATTTTCGACTGCAAAGCAAGTAAGTACTTAAATGTATCTGGAAATCAGTGATCAGGTATGAAATAATACTCATTAATATTTTTATTTTAAGGAACTATTTATTTGTGTGCGGATTAAGAAATAAATCTTCACAATCATAACCTATTCATATTTTAGTACGGGAGTTAAAAAAGTACCCGGCTGAAGCTTTTGAGCAACAATTGTATCAGATCAAAAACATACTTCTTATGACTAAATCAGCCTCATTTCATCACAACAAACAAGACCAATAACTATAAAACCACTCAGGTAAGTACACGGAAACAGGGCTATAAAATTTCGCGCCGCTTTTTTCGCGGGAAAATTAGCAGATTATAAATTTTCACAGAAACACGCAATATATAAAGCTTGTCACGCATTGGTCACTTTGCGTTGAAACGCTAACGGCTTTCAGGAACATCTACATTAGTGTCTTTCGGGGAAACACTGCGTATATTGTTTATTTATAAACATTAGATAGTATATAGTGGCAATAAATCAGTCTTGTTTAATAATGAAAACAAATAAGTCGGTATAATTTTAGGAGCAAAGCTTGAACGCATAACCTAAAAGTTATGCGTTCAATGTAATGATGTAATGTAATGATCACACATACGCGACGTCATTTAAAATATTTTACATTAATATATCCTATAAGATGTGTAAACGTAATGTCAATCACATTTTTTAAAGGATTTTATTACTCTAAAAAATATGATAGCTGATATATTTAAGATTTTGTGTACGAAGGGGCTGATACAAGAATAAGTTGTATCAATTACAATAAAAAAGGGATTCCTTAACAATAACGATTGAAAAATCACCGCAAATCTAAAAGAACTGTTACAAAATTACGAAGTTAGTAGTTACATACAGATTGTATCTTATTGTAGGAATTGTATATTGTTATTTATGTTTAAATTTGGTAGATATTACACAAGATATTTTAAGTATAAAAGGCCCTATTTTATATGCAAAATCAACATCCATTGCATATCGAATAGCGCGGGAAATAACAACGCAAAATTCCTATTTCAAAAACATTAATTCCCTCTCACAGATAATACAAATGAGTGACAGCAGTGACGACAGATTAAAAACGAACAATGACGTGACATGGCGGCAAGCCACTGTTTGTGCAAATATATTGCATATTTAATTAAAGGATTATACATGACGTTGGAAACATCTGTACGTCTGCTTCGCATTAGTGGCTTGAATAACTGCTTTTGTTTTGAAAATGTTATTATCTATAAGAATTTTCAAGACATGTGAATGGTTTTCACATTAAGTAATTAAGTATAAGTACATAATAATTTGGAAAATCCAAAAGTGCACGCCTCATAATTTTTTTTTAATAAATATTTATTAATTATTATTTTTGTTTATTTAATAACAATTAAACCACATCGAATCAGACCCTGAAAAATGAAAGGGTTCTATTCCTGAGCATACTCAAGCGTAAGAGAAAAAAAAAGACTCGATTAGTAAAGTATTTCGGTCGCTATCGTGTTAACAAGAAAAAGGATCCGCACATACAGACACACGGACGTCCAAGACAGAACTTTTTTCAACTGTTTTTTAACTAGTTTAAATAACAAAAATGACATGAAAAATATCATGAACGTTAAAAATAGTGTTTTTTCCTAATATGTGTGTGTATGTTTTATCTTACAAGTGCAATGTATGATACATAAAGACATTTTAAGTTTGAAAAATCTGATGTTTTGCGCGAAGTGACAGTAGTACCCACCTCAACGCTTCGCTTATGAGGCGTGCAATACAGGTAGGTAAGTTTTATGAATGAGTAATACAATATTAAAGTTAAACTTTTTGCATAAGTACCTACTCTTTTTTTTTCCATCTTATAGGCATTTTATTTTGGTACTTTGAATTATCAGAAGACGTATATTAAATTGTAAGAAAAAATTAAGTAAGTTTAATCACATTTTATTTAATTTTTTATAAATTGCCGCTGTGAAGATGTTTTTAAAATTTTTGGACCTGGTTTCGAATCGAAACCAGGTACAATTTTAAAAATTTCATTCAAAAATTTTCAAAAATTTCATTCATCGAAACTTTCGATGAAGCATTTGGTAACAACAGAAAATCTGAACGTTCACGTCTAGAATTTTTTTAATACAATAATTTCACAGATTCAATCTCCCACAAGTCACAATCTATTTGCGTTACTGTTCACATTATAAGCTAAGTACCTACTATCAATATTCTATACCTACTAATATTATAAAGATGAAGAGTTTGTTCTAGTTTGGGGTCCAAATGTTACATGTTTGTACCTAACCCACAAATTGATCAATTAATGATTTTTATTTTTTATTTTTTTTATTTGTTTGTTTGTTTGAACTTGCTAATCTCAAGAACTGTTGGTCCGGATCCACGCGGGTAACACCGCGGAGCGCAGCTAATTAAAGATCAAACCGGCACTTTTTCCTTATGTTTTCTAAGGCTCACTTTATACTCAGGCTAAATTGTATGAATGCACACATATTTTATTTATCAATTGATATTAATTACTTAACAGTTAACCAGTATCTCACCAGTATGATACACAGAGTCATGAGTAACTTATATTATTGTGCAATAAAACATGTCAAGTAGATAATAACTCATAATTTCACATCTCAATCATAGAGCAGAGTGGCGCAGTGGAAGCGTGCTGGGCCCATAACCCAGAGGTCCGTGGATCGAAACCACGCTCTGCTAGAATCCTTTTTTATTTTTATTTTTTCCTTATACAGAGATGAAAGATTTTAAATGATAAGATTTCTATTTCCTGTAAATAGTCGATCTTTTATGATAATTTTTAAATAGTTTTTTCAATAATGTTTAGTGTTTAGTAAACACTGTTTACATTATCGTATTCGTAGATCAATAATAGAGTATTTTATACATTTTTTATAGTACTTGAATGACTTGCGTTCTAAAATCACCTTATCTATAACCTTGATAAAGTTATAATAGATTTAAAACTGAACATATAAAACTATTAGATATTGATACTAATTAAGTAATTACTAACTAAAATAGTAAATACAGGTAAATAACTATTTCGCATCATAAAAATTTGCATCACGTGCATCTAAGCGTGCATCGGGTAAAGTTTTTTAATTTTTTTTTATTTTAAGTTAAGTAGCAAGATAGACACGACAATCAAAATCTTTCTTTGGCTCAGAGTGTATTCATGTATGATGTATCATGTAGGTACTCCAGGAACGAAGGATCACGATCCAGTATAACCTATTTAAGTGAACAATACACTGGTAATTAACAACAGATGGTCACAAATCATGCACCATCCACAATGGTTGGCAATCTGCCAACGAAGGCACGAGACACAAAGACATCTTTGTTCAAATACACAAATATCGGGCAAACATCACGTTTCAACGAATCCCTAATTTATCACCTCGTCACATTGTTGCAGATTATTGTTTAGGGCGATCGTTTCCTAGCAACCACTGAGAGAAATTTTAGTGACCAAGCCAAGACCAAGCTGCAAGCAGTGACCTAATATTAAATATACCTATAGCTATGCGGTAGAGTAGAAATTTCCTTGTTACTGTTATGCACTCGTGTAGGTGACGTGTAAAATAAAACTATATTATTCTACCTCTCAGTTCAGCTTAGATTAATAATATTGGTTAATAAAATCAAGCAAATCTTTAACTTAGACTTAAATTATTGAAAATATCCTTGTTTTCATAGATACAGAAATAATACCACGGAATAACTCAATATTATACTGGTTTTATAGGTAGTAAATCTCTCACTAGATTATAAGCTGTCCAAATGTTATGAGATGTGAGACAAAATTATTAACAATTTAACTAACAACTAAGTAACAAAATTTCAAAATAAATCGTTTTATAAATAAAAAGAAATTGCATACAGATAGTGAATTAAGCACTTCCTGGTAAGCTTAAAGCTCCGTGTCCTACTGAAATAGAGAAAACGAAATAAAACAAAACATTCCAAACTTGTAAAATATATTTCCCATAATAACAAGATATAAAAACCTGTGATATAATACAAATGTTCTCGTATCAGAATATCGCAGTGTGGATTACTGTCTTGGCAGCACACCAAACCATTTCAGTCAGGTTATATGATATTTTTTAAACGTAAAAATACGTAATAAAGCGACTTAGCGAGATAGTAAGGTTGTTTAAATTGGTTTACATCAAAGACATCTTCTAGGTAATTTCTTAATAATCGAGATACATGTTTGCAAATAACGATACATATTACTATGTTATTTCACCGATAATCTGCTTTAAGGTTAATAGTATGTAGGTAGACATATTTCTTGAAGATATATACATCATTGGCAATTAAAATATAATATTAGGTTTTATTCATTTGGCAAAATCGTATTAACATCATTGTATGTTCAACTATCTCCACAAAACTGTTCCCATTTCCTTCATCAATACAACCGTTCCCCATCATACGGGGCCCCGTCGAGCTCCGGCTGCCTGGTGCCCTCGGGCGGGAGGCCCCAGCGTGGCCGGCACCCGTTATGAGCGTGGTACCGCGGGATGCGGTCATCTCGTACCATCTCGTAGGCTAGACGGGCTATACCGTGTTGGTACTCGGATAGACCTGTCTTGTAGAGGCAGGGGCGGACGTAGCCGAGAACTGGAAGAGATTTCATGTACAATTTATGCTTTATGATAGGTTAATTTTTTAACTGCAATAGGTCGAATGTCCGGTAAGTTGGTAAGTATATGACACATTTTCTATATTGTGATCTTTATGATATTAGTCTATTTAAAAGGAGTATAAGTATGAACTAAACTTTTTATAAAAACACAAATCTTATGAATAGTTAACATTGGTAATTGACTTGTATAAATCAGATCGCCAAGGCTAGTAAAAACTAGGGCAAGTACATCCAAATTGGTTGAGAAGCATAAAAAACTAAATTTAATTGAAAATATTACACCTAGGTCGCTTTTTACATCGACATGTCACTCAAATACTTTTCTTATTACGTTTGTGTCAGAATAGTAAATTACAAATAGATACATCAACAGCTAATGCTGACGTTGTTTTGTAAATATTCACGGTTTGAAAACAACAGAAGAATGGGATAAAAATAAAGATATTTACTGAAACCTTCATTAAAGACTAAAAAAAATCATACAGTAGCGCTTCGCTATATCACATATAGAAGTTGTTATTATCGACGATAATATTGACAATTACACATGACCCGTTGTTTAAGCAATTTACCAAACATCTCATTCAATTCAAATCAGACATATTACAATTTACAGCATCATCAAACCTGTCACAAACATATTACTAATTATCATTTCATAAACACGATCACAATGTGGCTCATTGTGCACATAACTACAAAACAAACATGCAATATGTACTTACATGGTACAATCGCCCGGATAGAATGCAAAACAATGCATACAATATTATTAAAAATGAGATTACATCAGTTAGCGAGCTTTAGTTTGTATAGACTACAGGCCCATGTTGAAAAAGTTATGGGTCATTTGAACCACCAGGTGACCTATCTAGAACGATAGATAACGATAAGAGCATAAAATAATAAGATTCAGCACTATGCCGTCACTTGTAAGCTGTCCAACTCAGTGCAGATGAGAATTCAAAAGTACAGGTAGTAAGTCACTCTACATTTTGCACTCAGTCATCTGCACAGAGTTGGACAGCTTACAAGTGACTAGTGCTGAATCTTATTATTTTATGCTCTTATATTGTTCTAGATAGGTCACCTGGTGGTTCAAATGACCCATAACTTTTTCAACATGGGCCTGTAGTCTAGTAGTGGCTAGTTACGATATCGACTATCGTCTTCATACTCGAAAACTCTACAATTGGTATTGCCATTAAAACTAATTTCGCTTAGCTAAGTTAAACCAAATTTCTATGACACTAAAATGTACAGCTAATTCGGCACTAATAACATAAAAAACAGATTTGGATATATCTCGATTTTTTTTTGCTAAGTATAACTTGTAATTTTTATGTCAATTACATAGGTACGTAACAATATTCTGATACTAAAAAAGTAAATAAATATTATATCTTAACTACACATATTCAACAATGTCTAGGTAGGTACGTCTACTATTTTCCAATGAAACAAAAACTAACTTCTAAAATGCGTTTTCAACGGCTCCAAAGTCGGTTTATTCATGTCCCGTTCATACAGCTCTTTGGCGACCTTCATCAGCTCGGTGTCTTTGATGGCCAGCTTCGCGGCTGGTGGCGGAGGCTCCTCTGACACCTGCTTCTCTGCCTTGCATGTTGGACGCTTCTTTTCACGCGGTTTGAAGGGACGGGTCTTGAATTCTTACATATAATTTTGGTTTTAGAATTTAGCATATGATAAGGGGTTACGGGTTTTGAAGAAGTATACTTAAATAAGGTTATATTAAAATGTATGTAAATCTATATTTGTGAAGTTGTTTTAGGTACCTATGCCTCGATTAAAGAACAATTCGATACGAAATTATAAAAAAAATCAATTAGTACGCAAACAGACGTAGGTACCTACTAATTGATTTTTTTTTATAATTTCTAAATCTTTGTGTTTATTCAATCTGAATTACGTAACGACTGGAACGATGTTGATAGGAATTACACTGACTACTTTAAAGGATATAACATGTACATCTATCGTAATATTGTAAATTAAAAAGTATTTTAAGCTATATTTATATGAGAAATTTTACCTTGAGACAAATGCGCACAGTAATCGTTAAAATACGTCGACTGACCGCGCAGGCTCCTCATCGTGTCCTTTATGAACTTTTCTATCTCTTCGTCCGTCCATGCTTTCTATAAATTTACTGGTATTCTTATGTAACTCAAAATAACTGAACTACATTAAATCCAAGAATCAGTTTTTGATACATTTAGTTAGGTATTAGTGAACTACCTAAATATCTATTTTATAGTCGTAATTAAGTATCTATAGCAGTTAAATAAAATGATTACATAAGGCTACATGAAATTTACTTATTTGTGAATGTAACTATTGTATTTTAAGATCGACTGTAATAGTATCACCAAATTCCATATGGTTAAGCTTATTTTGTAGGTACTTAGGTACTATTATTTATTTGTGTGTTTATTATTCTAAAATAAATGTATTAAACATTATAACAGTGTTTTATTTATAATAGTGAGCGTGTGTATCCTTACATCTTCTGAACCAACTCTCGGATCTAACCATCTGCCTTCGAATTTTGCCCACCTCAATTCAGGTCGACACCTGCAGCAATCGTAATAATTGGTTTTATATTATTAGCAGATAAAAATATGCTGTACATATGTGATGTATTTTTCTCTTTCTGACTCTTTAATTTAATAGAAGCAGATAATATTGATGATCTTATTAAACGTAGATAGTATGGTGGATATAAAATGTAAAATCTTCTATTACGTAATAAAGTCAAGCTATATTTAAAAACACAACATAAATCATGTAATTTATTTCATTAGATTCGACCCTGCAACTTCTCGAAACATCATCACAATATATGTAGTAGGTAAATAAACCACTGTACTAGTGGGGTCTCTGTAAATAATAACTTATGTTTATATAGGAGAACGTTGTAGAAGATAGCCCTCAATTTTTGTGCAACAGAAATTTAGTGATCTAAGTATTTATATTCTACCATACTTACATCTGCGTCTTCCTGATAGGATGCTGCCGGAACTCATCAAAATATTCCGTTAGAAAAGACATTTTCACACATAAATTTTATTCCCAAAATCGTAATACGCTTATCAAATTAGATTTAATTGACACATTATTGACTGATTGTTTCAAAAGTAATGTTTTTTAAGTTCGGAAATTATAACGTTTTCCAAACTTTTTCTTTGTACGGATAATACAATAATTTGTAGAAACCTTATGGTAGAAACGTCGAAACATCTGTAATATGAAATATCTATGTTCAACGTGGTTCAACAATAATACTGATGTTATGACTAATTTCGATTACAAATTTCTTTCAGTTCCAAGCTTTCATGGCATTGCATGTTTGTGATCTTCTGATGTTGTCAACATTTGGTATTCTGATAATGTTTAACGTTTTTATTGAATAGGTTACTAGCTTTTCTCCCGCGGGTGCGCCCGCTTTGTTTCAACTTAACAAATTATACACTAAAACCATCCTCTTGAACCATCTTAGCTACATCAAAATCCTAGGCACATTTTAAAGATTTAATCATGCATAGGGATGGTCTTGCAGCGGCTTTGTTTTAAACTAAGTATGTAGTGATGAAGCTTATTCAATGTTGGCCTTAAAATAGCAATGATACTTATCACTAAATTTTCTAATGCGTTTGAGCGTGTTTGTAATTCTACGCGTAACGCGTATTGCTCTGTTATGCAAAAACTAATGAACTTACTTGGACCAATTTTAGTATATAGAGAAATTTATAGAGCAGATAAAGGAAGTCGATATCGATGTGATAGCCTATAGTGCAGGTCCACACTGCGAGCCTAGCGCGGTTGCGACGGCGGGCGCGAAATATCAAACGTATGAAACGCGCCTTTGCGTCCACATTGAAATGACTAAGGCGGAAGCCTAGTGCGACGGTAATGAGCGAGCCAGGGCGCGTAGTTTTCAAACTCTCCTATCCGCGCGTTCTGGCCACACTACGGGCCTAGTCAGTAAGCGACCCAATGCGCGGACGGCGGGGGTATCAAACCAGTTCGGTCTTGTCGCTCGACTTCTTATATTATATCCTTTATTGTTTTTCGTAAAATAGCGGTAAATACTTAATTGTTGAAGTGAAACTTCTTTATTTATAAGTGCGATTCAATCTAAAACACTTATATACACCACAGTAATTTTGTAGGGTATAATCTCAATTCTTCATATAAGATTCACCCGTTATTCCTCTGTTTTATTTATTTCGTGTACAACTTCTATAATGATCTCATCTCAAAATCGGACTGTCCAGTAAAAATAGCAAATCGTCCAAAGTTTGCAACACCCGAAAAACGTCGAACCGCTACTTGAGCTCGCGCGTCGGTGTGGCCACCGCGAGCGCCCGCTCGTCGCGCCCGCCTAGGCCGCCGCCACCGCGCATTCAGTGTGGACGCACACTAAAACTAGTACCTACTATGTAAATGAATCGCTATAAGCACTAATATGAAAACGTATAAAAATCCCATAGATTACAAATCAACATAAAGGTAAATAAAAAGAGAAAAGAGCGTAGAGCGTAGACGTATATAATTGACAAAGTAAAAGCAAATTAAACCAAATGTTTCTAACTCCTGAGATATAAAACTCATAATAAGCCAGTCGTACGTACAATTTTTATGCGGCTCGGTGGCCGCACACTGCCGTGACCGTGCTACGTAAATCGGAACGATATTTTTGGATACCACTAATTTGTCGTACATCGTTCGAAGGTCATTATCGTTCCCAAATCAATCCAAGGTTGACGACGCCTGCTCACGATTGATTTATTGAAAGTTTATAGCATTTTATTTCATAAAGGTTGAAGTGGATGCTATCGTTAATTCTAGTTATGTAATGACAAGCAATTAATGTTTGTATTGCATGTAGAATCAGCATTGATTCACAATTATGACGTCTATATCTTTAAAATAAGCATTTAATAATAAAAAAAATGAATCGCCAATTGTGTTGGTACCTAGGTAGTTTTGGAATGGGATTGTTTATACATAATTATCGTTAATTCTTTTTTTACAATATTCCTTGAAGTACGAAGATGGTTCTTATGGCGAGAAAACGTAAATATGTACCACGGGCGAAACCATGGCGGACCGCTAGTAAGCATTTAAAAATTCGTAAAAATAGAATTTACAGTTATGTAGTAAGGTATCGAATTTTGACTCCAGAGACTGAAAGTTAAAAAAATTATACTTTGTGCTTTCTACTCAGTAGTGTTGTGAAAAGGCATGTAACGATCATTGAGATAATATTACCTACTACGTATGGAGGACACACCACGAACAAAATCTGTGCGACATTTTTTTTCTCTAACTCAGTTTTAAAAATTATTATCTACTTAGGTACTTATCGATGAAAAGTTATGTTAGTCACTTTTCCGTATTATTTGTGCAATATCGTAACACACACGAAGGCATATTTGATGCGTTTCACTTTAAAACAAATAAAAAATTAGCGTGCAGTTACTTAAGCCATAATTATGGCTTATGTTGAGCGGAACATAAGTGATGTAGGCGGTGTATCTCCATATGTATATCTCAATGGTAACGATTAAGGGTACGCGCAGACAGAGAGCGTTCTGCGTTCTGCGTTCTGCGTTCTGCGTTCCGCGTTCTTTGTAATGTGAAGGATCTATAGCGCCGACGCACACAGAACGCAGTTAGATCGCGGCGGTCATTCGGAACGCTTGCGTTCTCGCGTTCTCTGTACAGAATTACAAAGAACTCGCGTTCTCGCTATGGCTGGTCCGTCTTCTCCAATTGGTATCTTGTTTTTCTATTTCAGATTTTACATAGTCATGTAACTCATTGAAGCTACTTATTGACATTCGAAAATAAATATAAAATCTCTCTTCATCTTGAAGCAGCTCAGGGATAAGAATACTAAATTCTCCCATATCATCTCGTTTCGTGTTGATAGGGTGTACCCAACATTTTCTACTTTTTTTTGACTCCTCTAGACTCCACAAAAGCAAGGCTTCATCTTCGGAAGATGAACTTTCGAGAGACATGTTTCACGTGCGGAGAGTCGCGAAATAGAACGCAAATATCTTGAACGTGCTCCTGTGTGCGCTAGAACGCAGAACGCAGAACTGACGAACGCAGAACGCAGAACGCGGAACGCAGAACGCTGTATGTCTGCGCGTAGCCTAACTTCCTTAATGCTAAGCATCGTTATGTTTGAAAAATCAAATTATCGCTGCTATAAATGAAAAAGCCATTTCCCTACACAGAAATATAAGGAATGCAAGTAGGTAGGTATAAGTCATGGAATAACTAGAGTTCTCATCCTAACTTGATCTCCATTTAAAAATTAGCTACAGAGGGTCACAGGTAATAAATAAAATAAAACAACCAACATTATATTAAAACTATTTATTATTCTTAGACGTAACATACAAGTGATTTTATTTATTCGACATTTTTACATTTAATAAAACAAGATTTGCAACATTCAAACGGTGCCACATACTTAAAATTAGTTTTATCTTTACCTTACAACTTATCTTGAAAATATATTAAAAACATAATGAAAAATTAATTTAAGAAAAACGTCATTTATTTCATTAATTTTAGAAAATCATTTTGTATAACAAAAGTTTCATAGTTTTACTATATTTAATAATAACGGGTTTGATTTAAGTTATGCACCAATCTACTTTGTATTCACGAAGATATATAACGAAAAAATTCTTGAACAATTGCATTCTTCTTTAATTTATTAAAAATGGGAATTAATTCACAAATCATTGTTAAGGTCGTTAATAACAGAACATCAAACCAACGCGTGCAACGCGATCGGCAAACGGCAGTTACAAAATTACTGAATTATTGTAATATATTTTTAGAAGTATTTATTTATAATTTTTAGAGTTTCCCTTGAAATTTATTCTGTTATGTAACGACCTATAAAAGCTCATTATACTACGTTTTGGTCATTTGGGAATTTCCTTAAAACGATTGCAAAAATTGACGCTAATACAAGGAACACACGAACATTTGTAACTATTAAAAATAATAAGATTTTTTCGTCAAAAAAATTTTTGTTGTTTCATTGGGTGGGTTTGATTGTAACCGATATTAAATCAAAAAAATATGCTTTACCGCTCATTTATGGTAATAAAATCTTAGATTCACGTTAATAGTAAATAGCAACTTAATGTCTTGTCATTTAAATTATTTCTGTAATTAGATCATTTTTATTACATTTTATAAAATCAAGTTTGAATATTGTTTAATTTCAAGAAAATATATGTCAATATTATATCAATGAAACTTTTTCATATTAAACCAATAAATGCATTGAATTGTATCATTGTGAGACAGTACGACATCACTTATCCTTACGAATTTTTAAGTCTATAAAACACGAACCATCTTATTACAAACCGGGCCTAAAACTGATTAAAATCATGGTCATAATCTTATTACAAAACATGTTTGATCGTTAAACTATAGACAAAGACAATAGAAACGGACAAGTTTAAATCTCTGTACTAAAGATAAACCATGACAATTTTTAAAATGAAACTTTTTAACATCGTCTCAAACTTTTTCATCTGTGCAAGCATGACGGTCGAATGGCGGTCGGGAGAAACTGAGAATATTTAGTTAAATGTCTATAATCAGAAAGTTTCTTTAACCATGTTATCCAGTTTCAGAAAAAATTGGTTGTCTGTAAAGTAGGTTCACGATCGAGATGTTTACGTGATAACGTCTTATTGGTGGCAGCGCTCGAGATGAGACGGGAGATCGGTCCGTCTCTCTCTCTCGTTATACCTGCGATTACGCTCGTGAGGTTTTGGTGTGACACAAGTTTCTGAACATGTCACCCGACTAAAACGATTTTAAAAACGTTATCACGTCAAAACTTTATCCACGTTAAGTCAAGTACAGATCAAAATTTGCAACCACGGACCCCCATTAGAATCTAGCCCTTATGTACACGGCAGCAACGTCGTGATTCGCGTAGCCGAGCCGTTTCGCGTGTTTGAATATCTCATTAGTGGTTGCCGTAAGGGGGAGGGACTGTTCCAACGCGTCCCCGAGCCCGAGGGCCAACTTGAGGTCCTTCTGCATGTGGCTGAGCGGTTGGTGCGTGGAGTACGAGGATTCGATCATCGCTGGAATAAGAGAATTTAAATTTTATATAATCTGATAAAAAATCCTAATACTATTATAAAGGCGAAAGTTTGTATGTATGGATGTTTGTTACTCTTTCACGCAAATACTACTGAACCGATTATAATGAAATTAAGCACAAATATAGAGGGTAACTTGGATTAACACATAGGATAGGTTTTATCCCGGAAATCCCACGGGAACGGGTTTTTCTTTGAAAACGCGGGCGAAGCCGCGGGCGGATAGCTAGTATATTATATGCAATTGTTACACAAGGATATTCGAATACAAAATTTTTCGTAATTTAGTTTTTATTAGTTACAACATATTACGCAAATATAAATAGCATAAATAACAAGTTAAAAAACGTAATTGTAATGTTCATTAAGTAATGGAGGTACAATAGCGCCTGCAGTTAAAAACTTGCAGCTATAGCAGCGCCTGCAGCTGTAAAACTTACAGCTATAGAATTTGCGGCTATAGCAGCACCTGCAGCTGTAGAACTTGCAGCAATAGAACTTGCGGCTATAGCAGCACCTGCAGCTGTAGAACTTGCGGCTATAGCAGCACCTGCAGCTGTAGAGCTTGCAGCTATATAACTTGCGGCTATAGCAGCACCTGCAGCTGTAGAACTTGCGGCTATAGCAGCACCTGCAGCTGTAGAACTTGCGGCTATAGCAGCACCTGCAGCTGTAGAGCTTGCAGCTATATAACTTGCAGCTATAGCAGCGCCTGCAGCTGTAGAGCTTGCAGCTATATAACTTGCGGCTATAGCAGCACCTGCAGCTGTAGAGCTTGCAGCTATATAACTTGCGGCTATAGCAGCACCTGCAGCTGTAGAGCTTGCAGCTATATAACTTGCAGCTATAGCAGCACCTGCAGCTGTAGAACTTGCGGCTATAGCAGCACCTGCAGCTGTAGAGCTTGCAGCTATATAACTTGCGGCTATAGCAGCACCTGCAGCTGTAGAACTTGCGGCTATAGCAGCACCTGCAGCTGTAGAACTTACAGCAATAGAACTTGCGGCTATAGCAGCACCTGCAGCTGTAGAACTTGCGGCTATAGCAGCACCTGCAGCTGTAGAGCTTGCAGCTATATAACTTGCGGCTATAGCAGCACCTGCAGCTGTAGAACTTGCGGCTATAGCAGCACCTGCAGCTGTAGAACTTGCGGCTATAGCAGCACCTGCAGCTGTAGAGCTTGCAGCTATATAACTTGCAGCTATAGCAGCGCCTGCAGCTGTAGAGCTTGCAGCTATATAACTTGCGGCTATAGCAGCACCTGCAGCTGTAGAGCTTGCAGCTATATAACTTGCGGCTATAGCAGCACCTGCAGCTGTAGAGCTTGCAGCTATATAACTTGCAGCTATAGCAGCACCTGCAGCTGTAGAACTTGCGGCTATAGAACTTGCAGCTACAGCAGTGTCTGCAGCTGTAGAACGTGCAGCTATAGAACTTGCAGCTACAGCAGTTCCTGCAGCTATAGAACTTGCAGCTACAGCAGTGTCTGCAGCTGTAGAACTTGCAGCTATAGCAGCACCTGCAGCTGTAGAACTTGCAGCTGTAGCAGCGCCTGCATCTGTAGAACTTGCAGCTATAGAATTTAAAGCTATAGCAGCGCCTGCAGCTGTAGAACTTGCAGCTGTAGAATTGAAAGCTATAGCAGCGCCTGCAGCTATAGAACTTGCAGCTGTAGAATTTAAAGCTATAGCAGCGCCTGCAGCTGTAGAACTTGCAGCTGTAGAATTTAAAGCTAAAGCAGCACCTGCAGCTGTAGAACTTGCAGCTATAGCAGCGCCTGCAGCTACAGCAGTGTCTGCAGCTGTAGAACGCGCAGCTATAGAACTTGCAGCTACAGCAGTGTCTGCAACTGTAGAACGTGCAGCTGTAGAATTTGCAGCTATAGCAGCACCTGCAGCTGTAGAACTTGCAGCTGTAGCAGCGCCTGCAGCTGTAGAACTTACAGCTTTAGAACTTGCAGCTATAGCAGCGCCTGCAGCTGTCGAACTTACAGCTATAGAACTTGCAGCTATAGCAGCGCCTGCAGCTGTAGAACTTACAGCTACAGCAGCGTCTGCAGCTGTCAAACTTACAGCTATAGAACTTGCAGATATAGCAGCGCCTGCAGCTGTCAAACTTACAGCTATAGAACTTACAGCTATAGAACTTACAGCTATAGAACTTGCAGCTATAGCAGCACCTGCAGCTGTAGAACTTGCAACTACAGCAGCGCCCGCAGTTACACCACCCGCAGCTACAGCACTCGCAGCTACACCACCCACACCTGTAGCTACACCATTCACAGCTAAAGCACTCGGGGCTGGTGCACACACTCACCGCGGCCCTTCAGTATGAGGTGCGGCGAGGCGAGCGGCGTGAGCGCCAGCACGTCGAGCAGGTCGGCCTGGCTCAGCCCCGCGCGGTCCGCCAGCGCCAGCCCCTCGGCCAGCGCGGCCAGCGACACGCCGCCCACCACCTGCAGCACCGAGTTCATCTTCGACGCGTTGCCGATGTCGCCTGGAAACCGAGTGCGGTTCATTATCCTTTTATATTTAATAATTTACTCGATAAACACAACAAAACAGATGGTTTCTTGCGTTACACATAAAAATAGCCCTCCTGATTGAATTTACGGCCACAACTATGTGCTCTGAATTTGACGAACCATTCGATATCGTCTACCATGATCTTGTAATGCACAAAATTGAAAAAATAATATAAAAACAATGAGTCGTATAATATTACTGGTTGCTCATTGCATAGTGTTATGAATGTTAACTAAGAAGTATCAATTGATAAAAAGTAAAAACTAAATTACAACGCATAACTTAATATGGGGTACCACAGGGTTCGCATTTAGTTCCATTATTATATTTTATAGTTTCTTTAAACTTTTGCGTCATTTTTATAAAACAAAATTAAACCGTAAACGTACGTACGTAATCTATGAAAGCTGTAGAACTGTATATCAGTTTATAACTATTGACAGGGCATGATTGGGTTAGTATTTTCTGATAAAGATTTTGCTCGAAAGATGCGTTATCGATTTTTTTTATATTCTCTAAAAATGTTTATTTTAATTTTTTTTTTTTTTGTTTATTAATAAAGCATTATAATGCTATAGAATTAAAAATATCACAAAAACACATTGTTTTATCTCAACTAGCACACAAAAAATCGGACAAATGCACTACTACCAAGGTAAAACGAGTTCTTGCTCATCGCCTTGAAGCACGACTGGCAGTCGTCGAACAGCGTGCGGTCGCCCGCCGCCAGGATTATCAGTGTACCCTCTTCCGCCTGCGTCTTTGAGCCTTGGATCTGGAAATACAACGATTGTATTATTATTACAAATTTTACTGACAAATGACAATTAACCAAAAAATCCATACTAATATTATAAATTCAAAAGTAACTCTGTCTGTCTGTCTGTTACTCAATCACGCCTTAACTACTGAACCAATTTGCATGAAATTTGGTATAGAGATATTTTGATACCCGAGAAAGGAAATAGGCTACTTTTTACCCCGGGACATAGGATAGGTTTTATCATGGAAATCCCACGGGAACGGGAACTATGCGGGTTTTTCTTTGACTGCGCGGGCGAAGCCGCGGGCGGAAAGCTAGTATATATATAAAGCAGCACGGTTGCCGATCCCTTTAGACACATAAAACAATACAATATTTAAATAGACAAAACAAATGAGGCATTTTGAAGACTCTTTTGATTAAATATTTGAGTTTTTAGATATTAATTAACATGAACATATTGATGTATTACTAACTGCTAAAGTATGATTCATATACCACAATTTATTATTGTATATCATTATGTAATTCTGAAATGCATTTTTTTAGTTATTATCAAGACAAACTTCGAAACTGTCCCGATTTTAGCCCACAAAACTCTAATACAACAGCAGCTTTATAGCAGACTCCTGCTATAAAGCTGCTGTTTTATCATCCACCCCATATCGAACTATTTTCTACCACAACTAACCTGCGCCTCCAAATACCGTCCTCCCTTGCCGCTGATCGCCTCAACGATATCGTGCGACGTGTCCGCATCTATGGACGTCATCTCCACGTAACCCTTGCCTTCTAGCGTTGGACAGTGTAGCACGCCACAGTTGCCGAACACCATCTTTGAGAAAATTATGTTTTAGATACAATTTTTTTTAAACTTTTGCAGAGGTAAAAGTGTGACATGTCTTCGCTACAGGAATAAGAGTAGATGGAACTACTAAACTAGATTCTTTTTAGATGAGTAATATATAATGTGTGTCAAGCTGCAAATTTAATACAATTTGAATATATATTTAACAGATGCACAGTTTATTTAATATAGTGTACCTATTTAATGTGTCTCTTGATTAAGGTAATCAGAGATGTATTATTTAAAACATGTATGATGTAAATTAAAAAATAAATATTGTCAACAACATTCAGAATCACCTTGAGTTCAGTCAATTCGGCAATTATCATCTGTTTATAGAATAAGCTTCGCTTTCTAATGTGGTACATATTAAGACGTCGAGGTCCTCAAACTCATTTTGGTAATCTGGTATTTATCTGTGGCCATTGTTTACAATAAAGTATATGCCATTTACCTCATTCTATATAGCTTTTAAATTAATTTTACAATTTTAGCATCTTTTATTTTTAAAATTCTATTCTCTTCTTTCTATTAAATATTTACAACAAACTGAAACTTAATATTAGATTTTATTAAGGACACTTTTTCTTAATTACCTCCTTAGCCGCCTGAGGGTCTGCTACGCAAGAGAAGGTGATATCAGCCTCCTCCACCACATCACACGGCGTCACCGCTATCGTCGCACCAACCTTCTCGAAGTCTTTGCACTGGAAGTAAAAGATATTACCATTAATCATGTTTCAAGGTTCGGGTTATACTGCGTTAATTACTCAGTAAAGATGTAAAATTGATGATATTACTGGTCAATTGAAGGACGGTCATTAATTGTAATTTTGTTATGAAAATCAGGATATACTATTTCATCTAATTGATATAATAATCCCAATTATCGTTAATTAAAATGCAGAGCATTTTGTAAAAGAGTTTATAAATATTGTGCTTAAAAAAAATTGAGAATTTTTTTTTTTAAAACAGTAGAAAATTTACATTTAAGCATTTTAATTACAGCGCCATCTATCGCAGCCTCGACAAAACAACTTCACCAATAGTTGCGACAGATGGCGCCACGCGCTTTCAGTCCTAGACGAATCGATAGCAAGCCACGCGAACGCTCCCCGCGTCAACGACCGCCCGCACCGTGCGCGGCCATTTTGATAACGGCTCTTTCCCGCCACACACGAGTCACGCACAATTGAACACGGTGCACTCGCCTATACTGAATTCCGAGTCATATGCATACGACACGCCGACAGTTGGAAACCGTTTTGTCGTTACATCTCAGTATCAACATGCGGTATTTCGGAAGTAGTTCCTACAGAATTTTGGTAATTTTGTCAATGTTATCATGGCACAAATCGTTGTGCGATTCGTAACAGCTGATATGCTCGACAATGACTTGACTTTTTATCACGCTTTTATTTGTAACGGGAAACCACGCTCGTAAATCATAATTATATGGACAAGACTACGCCTGCTTTGATTGCGGTTAGGTCATATGTGTTAACTGTAGATGTAATATAGGAAAATATATAAAAGCGAAAGTATGTTTGTCTCGGTGCCAGTCTGTGGTAGGTATTAGTTTTTGGCTCAAAACAAAGGATTATACGACTGTTTTTTAATACAAATTCTTAGACATCATCATGAATTAGAAAAATGTATTCGTCTTAAATGTTCAATGGACAATGTTATTGTTGCAGTATATTTTTAGAAGGACAAAAGGTCATACCCATAATACAACGATGCACTTGTGATGTAAATTATTAATTTACGACGACTAAAATGCATGCGTCATTTGATATTGACTCTGAATTCCCAATTATAACTTTCATACAAGTATATTTATAGTATTACAATTCGCAGCTTTCGTTTCATGTTTTCCCCATTTGGAAATAAAGAAAGACCGTAAACAAGGAAGGTAATACTTACAGAATTAACATAATTTTACCCATATTATGACTTTAATTTTTAATGTTTTAGGTTTTTAATGTCCTAAAATCACCCTTAATGCTATATGGTACCTAATATCTCAAAAGAACAGCAAAGAAACTGCATTACCCTAAAAGGAAAGCAAACTTGTCCAAATTATTTCCATCTACCTACCATATTTCCTTGTGTAATTCTGTCAAAACTTCGCTGTTATCGCACGTATCCCGTGACCTTCAAATGCCAAGTTCAAAGAGATCCATTCAGGAAGCTATTCCTGTAGATATAAATATTTATGTCACAGCCGATCGTTAAGTATTGAACCATCGACGTCTGGCGACTGTGAAGGTGACTCAAATGTTTGGACAGTCCCTATGCTAATTTAATAGTATCTATTTCATCTCGCAAAACTCCGAGATTCGATACATTTGCAATGAGATATTGTATAAACATTAAACATATTGCAACCGATAAGGCTATCACGTTGCGTATGCTCCACGTGTCCTCGGTTATATTAGTGTTAAATTACATGTGTTTAGTAGTCAAATACGACAATTTACAAAGGTAATAATTAGATACTTCACGCAAATCATTTCCTAATCATCTGTCTCGACAATACTGAACTAATACGAACAGTAACTATACTCATAAACAAAAAAATTCAATATCTTTACAATAAAAGGTACAGAGTAACCGAATGGATTAATAATAAATCACCCAAGTAGGTCAGTAATTGTCGGCCGTCTATCCCCCGACCCTTTATACCTTTGATAGCTCCCTGGAAGCTTTCAATTTTAATAATAAAACAGGAAGCTACTTAAAACATTAAAAAGTCGTCATTTAAACCCGAAAGCGTATATAAATATTCAATGCCAGTTGTTTATAGGTAAATAATGACGTATTTTTGCGATCCTTAATTATGGAAACATATAAAAAAAACGAAAATAGCAAAATACATCACATAACTCCGAATTTACACGTTAATGTATTCAGCATTTAGTGGCATTATACTTTGGCTTTCATATTATTGTGTAACAGAAAATTGGAAATAATTATTATCGTACTTAACATAACAACGCGTGGTTAAAGCTAATTACTTTGGAATATAATCAATAGAATAATTTTCGCGTTACAATGCAAGACTACATTTAAAACAACTTTCCATTTAGCAAACTGCAGTGCAATATTGTACTTAATCATCTTTAAACTGTTAAATCCTGCATGTTATAAAAAGTGATAAGGTTCGTCGAAAAGATACCTACAGTAAGGATTAATAAAATTCCTTAGATAATAGTTTCTATGACAAAAACAGTGACAGTATTTTCCGCGACATAACATGAAAAGGGACATTCACAAACCGACCGGGAAAGACGTATCTGATAACTAGGAAGCAAAAACATCGGCCGATGTTTATTACGACATCCGCAATAACGCCGGTTTCTATGTCTATCTTTAGTTGATCACGTCCAGTAAGATATAGGTATAGGATATCTTTATTATGATTTATAGCTTTATTTTTTACATCTCAACTCAGGGGGGGGAATGGAATTTGTCCAATAGACTCTGGGGAGAATTCTAAGGCGCTTAATTCAAAGCGTAGTCAGTTACAGACGGTACGTAAAATCGTCTAGACTGGAGAGTGTAGAGACCTACGACGTTTTTTACCTATACCTAGTTCAATCGGAATATGAGAGATGAAAATAGCCGAATTTGCGAATATATAAAACACTAATCACGCTGCTATTGCGCTCTGTCCAAATACGTATTCATCAAAACAACACATTGATGGATTAACTTCTTAATTTATGTGAGGCCGAAAAAAATGTATAAAGAGAAATATCGTTCTTCTCGTGTTTCTGTTTTGGAGATATGAATGTTTAAATTTTGGTTAGTGGAACTACTAATGTATGGAGTCGGGCGTTGGCACCTGTGCCGCAGCTTATTTAAGCTTTTATGGGTGCCATCCCCAACCAGCAAAGATGTCCTATAACAATAACTTACATCACTAAAAAGCTTTTTAAATGACGTATAACAGTGTCGCGGTGACAAGCTTGTTGTATAATAGCGTTTAATGAGATGATTTTGCTCTATAATCATACACAGCAAATTTGTCCCATAACAAGGTGATGTAAACGTTTATATCACTATTTTATACGGCGTTTATAGAGCAGCTCTTATCCAGATTTTGGTACAGCAATAACAGGACGATATTATCACATAACAGCGCTGGTGGTCTCTTTTTTACAGCAAATTAGTGCAATAAACGATTCTAGGGTAACCTTTATAGTCCCATGTCTATAGAGGCGTAAAAAAATCTACAATAGGACAATTTAGTGTTGTAATGGTTTTCCTTATTACTATTATACTCAAACTCAAACTCAAACATTTATTTATTCAATTAGACTTCTTCCAGAAGCACTTTTGAATCGTCATTACATTCTTTAAATTTACCACCGATTCGGAAAGCAGTATCTATGGAGAAGAACCGGCAAGAAACTCCATAGTTGCTCTTTTAAAGTCATGTCCATACATATACAATATAATTTTACATTACATGTTACTTACATCTAACTACATAATATTATATATTATCATAATATGCCAAAGAACTGTCCTGTTATTCTTACGCGACAACCCTCCATGGATTTTCATCTTCCATATATTCCTTAATGCTGTAGTAGGCTCTCTGAACTAATACATTTTTTAAATAAGTTTTAAATTTAACACTACTAAACTCTTTAATACTATGAGGAATTCTATTGTAAAAACGTATACCTTGGCCCATAAATGAATTTTTAACTTTAGCTAACCTATAAAATGGCATTTCAATTTTATTTCTATTCCTTGTGCCATAACAGTGTCTATCTCCTACTTTTGTGTGTAAGTCCGCGTTTTTGTGTACATGTAAAACATTATTAAATATATACTGTGATGGTACAGTGAGGATACCAATATTCTTAAAGAGATCTCTTAGTGAGTCCCGAGCACGTAAATTATATATAGAGCGTGTGGCTCTTTTCTGTAATATAAATATAGTTTCTATATCTGCAGCCCTGCCCCATAGTAGAATTCCATAGGACATAATGCTATGAAAGTAACTAAAATAAACCAATCTAGCCGTATCTTCATCGGTGAGATGCCTTATTCTTCGAACTGCATATGCAGCTGAGCTGAGCTTAGCAGCGGTGGTGGCAACATGGGTCCCCCATTGTAGCTTCTCATCTAGTGTCAAACCAAGAAAAACAGTAGACTCGACAGGGTATAATACCTCCCCGTTTAAAATGATATCCCTTTTGACCTTTTTTACATTTGGAAGGATAAACTCTACACAATTTGTTTTTTTTGCATTCAATAATAAATTATTAGCATTAAACCAATTAGATATGCATAAAAGAGCAGAGTTTACTTCGTCAACATTTGTGTCATATCTATCCACATTAAATATTAATGAGGTATCATCTGCAAACAGTACTATTTCACACATATCCTGCAAATAATAAGGTAGGTCATTAATATACACTAAGAACAAAAACGGTCCTAAGATAGATCCCTGCGGAACACCAATGTTAATCGGCGCACCGCAAGATTTCTCTCCATTAACAACAACGGTCTGTACCCTGTTCTGAAGATATGAAGCTATGAGGTCCTGAGATAAACCTTTGATACCATAAAAATTTAGTTTCCGTAATAGAGTGGAATGTTCTACACAGTCGAAAGCCTTAGAAAGGTCGCAGAATATCCCCAAAGCATTCTTTGAATTTTCCCATGCTTTATATATATGTGACAAAAGAGCTATTCCAGCATCAGTGGTAGAGCGCCCCCTTGTAAAACCAAACTGTTTGGCGTGCAGTAAACCATTTGAAACAAAATGACTACATAATTGGTTTAAAATCAATTTCTCGAAGACTTTGCTCAAAGTTGGTAAAATAGAAATAGGCCTATAGTTATTACAGTCTTCTTGGTCACCGCTTTTGAATAAAGGAATAACTTTACTAAACTTTAATAAATCAGGGAATATACCACAGTCACAACATTGATTAAATATAAAGGCTAAATGGTTGGCAATGTTTTCTATAATATTATTTACTAAATTCACAGACATTCCCCAGAGATCACATGTTTTTTTTAAGTTTAATGTTTTAAAAGTTTTAACAATTTCATCTGCAGTCACATGTCGCAATTCAAATAATACATTACACTCCGCAACATGGTCCCTCAAATAGGACTCCGCAAGCACTGATGATGAATTTAATTTTTTAGTAATACTAACAGGGACACTACTAAAGAAATCTTCAAAAGCAAGCGCAACATCAGCACTTTTGTCAATGACCCTGCCAGCATTTACAAGTTTTATGGTACTATTTGTCCGGCTTTTGCCCATTTCACCATTAATAATTGTCCAAACTGTTTTAACTTTGTTATCAGAGTTGCGTATTTTATCTCTGACATATAGACACTTGGCAGTGAAACAAACTTTTTTAAAAGTTTTTGAATAATTTCTAACATAATTATGGAATGACAAGTCTTTGTTATATTGCTTCATGCCATATAACTCATATAGAATGTTCCTGCATCTGTGTATACTAGGTGTTGCCCATTGACTAAATGGTAAATCCTTGGTGATACTTAAAGATTTAACTTTAAATATTTCTTTAAACTCATTATGAACTAAATTAAAAAGATTTGTAAACATTTCACAAGGATTATTATAAAAGGATTGATCATTCAGGTTAGGCAGTTTATTATTAATATTATCTCTAAATTTATCAATGCCTTTTTTAGTTATAGGCCTAACATTAATTCTTTTAAACTTAGGTATGCAATCCCATTCCAAAACTACTTTCTGGCCACAGTGATCTGAAGTCAGTATATTGAGGATATTTTTTTCTAGACAGTTGCAATCACAGTATATATTATCAATACAAGTTGCAGAAGTAGGTGTAATTCGTGTGGGTTCATCAAAAACTTTATACAGATTAAATGAGTGAAACAAATTAACTATTCGTGTTGCCGTCTGTGTGTGTGAAAGTAAATCAATATTAAAATCACCACATACTATTACCTTCTTTTTACTCCTGCCTAAACGCTGTAATGTTTCTTCCATGACTGTCTCAAACATATTATAGTCACTGGAAGGAGGTCTGTATACGCAAACAATAATATAACGCTCAAGCTCAACACAGGACAGTTCAATGGTGCGTTCTACAGAAAGACTTACAATGTCAGTTCGTTCTTTGCATTTAACACTATTGTGTACAAAAATAAGAGAACCTCCATGAATAGCATGTGCCCTATAGTATATACTTTTTAATTTATAATTATCAATATTTAATAACAACTGACATTGTTTAAGCCAATGTTCTGTTACACAAAATATTTTTATACTATTATGATTTAAAAATAATTCTATTTCTAATAATTTGCTAGCCAAGCCTTGAATATTTTGATGTACAATGGAAAAAGGCTGCTTAGCTGTTGTCTTACATACTAGTTTAAATCTAGCTTAGGGCTAGTTTGTCCGTCAACACTTAACCTAGGTTGATGTATATAATTACTACTACATAAAATTATAGTAGATCGATGGTCTGATACCAAACATGTACCAGACTGGTTAATAATTTTATATGCTATTAACATAGCAAGTTCTCTCTTATAACTAAATGGCAGATACACTGTATTCCTTGTCAAGCAAAAAGATTTTGTACATGAATTTATGTCAAAATATATAAATGCATCACTATGATGATTTGTTAGGTTATATAATTTTAAGTTAATGTTATAGATAAATCTATTTTGATTTTGTGTCAAACCAGGCAAATATGGCAATGTACACAACATAAATTTGCATTTTGTCTCACTACTAATTTTCAACATTTTTTGAAATCGCACTGTGAATCTTCATGGTTGCTGAAACTCCATAATACAGCAATTAGGTGATATATCCGAGTTTTATATCACTTCTTTGTAACCTAATTGAATTATATTAGTGTTTTTCTGCCCATTATAACGCAGTGGTTTAATAGCTGAGTGGTCAGAGTTATAGGACTGATTTACTGTATAAAAGAGTTAATAACTCTGTTATGTAACAAAAACGGCGTATTAATGTAGTAAAATGCGACACTTACGAGAGATATACGGCCTATAAGAGAGTTTCTTTCACTTTAAAACAACAAAAACCTGCCATATTGTCAGCACCGTCTCGTAAATAAATGAAGGGTTCTATTTATAGACCGGGAGATACTGACACAAAATTTCGAGTCATTTGTAACAGGATGGCGGTTCTACAGGGTTCTTAGTACGCAATGACAAAAAGAAAAATGATGGTGTGAACGCTGGTACCGGCGGCTTAGTCGCGTGGGCGTTAGTCGAACTCGTCGGAAAATAGCGAAAGTCAAACGATTTGTAACAGTATGGCACTTATTTTTCCTGTAAGTTTGAGGATCAACGAATATAAATACAAAATTTCAAAGATCTAGGTGTTGGAAATCTTCACTTATATAAATTAATAATAAATTTATTTTTCAAGTATGACAGCACTTTTTCCCCCTACTAGAAGTATGGCAAATATAATAATGGTCACATTTTATCAAATACTCTCCAAAAAGCCAAATGCAATACTGGTACAAAAAGATAGGCGAAATAAAAAAATTTTGCAGATTTTCGGCGGTATGGCGACCATTTGGAATCGTCCAAAAAGTATGGCATGGCGATTTTCGTAAATGGCTGCACGACGATGGTTACCTGTGCAAAAGTTAGCTTGGTACAAATGGTTGAATAATTGTTTTTTTTAAATCAACACATTCGCGTCGGTATGGCGGGCTGTAAGTCATACCGGAAAAGTATGGCATGACACTACCGCCTACTTCTTTTTTATGGGCTATCGGTAAATTCTAAAATTTTTGTGTTACAAATCGTTTGACTTTCGCTATTTTTCCGACGAGTTCGACTAACGCCCACGCGACTAACCCACCGGTACCAGCGTTCACACCATCATTTTTCTTTTTGTCATTGCGTACTAAGACCCCTGTAGAACCGCCATCCTGTTACAAATGACTCGAAATTTTGTGTCAGTATCTCCCGGTCTATTAATAATCATGGATTGAATGAATTAAAAAAAATCGCAGCTTCAGTAACGATTGACACCAGACAAATTCAAGGTGAGGCTTCGAATACGGACAATGATTCCGTACAATCTGTTACATCCTATGAACAAAACCAAGTTAACAGCCATCATGTGGTTTGTGATAATTCAGAAGCAGACCATTCAGACACGAGTGTTTTGCTTGACACTTCGGGATCGGAATCTAAAAATCGGAATTTACACTAGAAAATACAAAATATATATATAAAACTATAGAGCAACGATTTGTTGGTTGGGTCGTTCATAAAGTTTTTGTAATGTGTTGTTGTGTTCCAAATAAACAATTTTTTTTTTCTCTAACCCAAAACATTTTTATTAAAATGATTACAAAAACTTCATATCTACACAATAAGAACTGTTGTTGGGTATTGAAAAAGTTCTTTAACATGACGTGTGCATGCTTCCCCAACGCAAAAATGGAAGAAAATTTCTTAAAAATCATAAAGCTTTTAAAACACTGCAAATAAAAAATTACAATGTTTTTAGGGTATGCATTTATATATAAATGAATAACCAGGAAAGGTCACTTTTACCAGGAAAGGTCACTTTTATAACCAAATTCATAAACAGATTTAGAATATGCCGTCAGCACAACAGCATCAAGTGACAATGGTTTGAATAAATCTATTCGCAGAGCACTTGCCGTTTTATTCATTAAATTACCATTGTTTTGCTCGTTACCTAAATTGACAATGAAATGGCCTTTGACCATAAAACCGTGAATTCTAATTGATAAGTAATTGTTCACTTATTTCCATGCAATAGAATAAGGTCGGACCGGACCTTGCTAAGTGGGCCGTGAAACGTTAGCAATCTAAGAAAATACCTATTTCTTTACCGTCTATTTAATCAGGACTTAACAATATTTAAAAGCAAAATATTTACATCTTAGAATTATTTAAAATAATGACTATTGTTTTGAATATAAAGTATTGTTTATATTATTCAAATCATAAATTCAGTACCACTGGTAAATTCTACAGACCAAAAACTCAGTTATTATTTAAAGTCGACCTTCTTATTATTATTTAGACTGCTATACAAATTTCGTTACGATAGTCTTAAAAGGGTCGGGTAACTTGAAATCAGAAACCAGTTGTAAAGCATCCAAGAAATCTAATATTAAAAATGGTCGCAATGCTGCGCTTATCACAACATATCTGAACATTGAGGGCACGAGGCCCTTTCACCGCGTTGCTCAAACAATGCCGTCGAGTGTGCTGGCGTATATACAATTACACGAACGACCTGACAGTCTAGACTTTAGGTATTAAATGGTATTAAGTTTACAAACAGCTGCTTTTGGGTAAGCTGGAGTTTGAAATAATCTTCCAAGGAGGATTTGATTTTCGTTTCAGGACTGTGTTATTTATATAACGATTCAAGAAAGAAGCTTCTTTTTATTTGAAGTTATATTGGTAAGTATATTTATGTTTTCTTACATTGAGATAAAGATTTTATCAAATCCGGTTTGAAGGACCAATATTTTATATTATACGGCTCACATAATATGTAACTGTGCCAAATAGACTTGTTAAGTAATCAGATATGGCTCGAAGCTTCTCTCACAACCTTCCCTTTAGGAAATTCCCAAAAGCCCTCCACGTGATATGTATATAACACGTATGTAAAATTCCTTTTTCCCAAATGGTTTTCATTACCCTTGTGTCCACTGTACTTGTTTGTACTGAGCCCATTCAATAAATCAGAAATAATGATTTACTTTACGTAAAATTGCGACAAAATATAGGCGCCTCTGGTATTAAAAGGTCTTTCGAGAGGAACTCATAAAAGCAACATTCCGATCCCGTGGAAGTTCTAAAGAATGGCAATATATAAAAACTTGGCAAAATTGTACACGAAGAAAACAGGAGTTCAATGCTATCACTTTTAATATTCTACCATTAGTCACCTCGCTTCTGTGAGGGTGTGGTACCGTCTCCAAGCCAGTGACCCAATTCATAAAGCTTTTCCAGCCTTAAGAATTAAATAAAACTTTCTTTCGCCCGTGAATCGTGACTTGATAGACCCAGATTTAATAGCTTTTGACGAGACTAGTTGCCGTCGTAACTACTTTAATAGAATAGAACGTTCTAGACTCAGTTTTAGAACGTAAAATTGTTATTACTAGAGTATGGACAAAATTACTTACAATTTAATTACTCTTTTAATATTCCATCCCAGCAAAACGTCGTGAAGACAAGATACATAGGGATTAGATATTACGCACATCTATAATTACTCTGGCGATATTTATTAATAGTGGTATTATAAATATAATTTATATAAAATATACGTACGGTGGACCGTGACCGATCAATCTTCAATATATATTTCACTGTTGCTTAGCGCTCACACGTATAGAAGTTTGCGTAAATTGCCTGTATATAAATGTCCTTAACTCGTAACTTCACGGATAAATTTCGTACAAAATTAGGATTCGATACGTTTTACAAAGTCCTCTACGAAAGTTGTAAAAAAATTTGCAAATTCTTGTTGATACGTTTAAAAGTTGTGTCGACAAACTTTTACATCAGCCTTTCAATATCCTGAGCATGATACAAGTTAGACTGAGGAACGTCATTGAGCCCTATCAAATTTCAAAATCTACACCAATTACTAGCAGCAAACTTTTACTGAAAAGTAAATGCTAAATTTTATATAGACTTGTATGAATTAATTCATTACTCTTTCAATCAAAATCTGAAAAATTGTATGCAGATAGATTAAACATAAGTTACATAAGCTCTTTTTGTGTTACTTTACAAACTGGGCCACGGGCTGAATAATGACATAATTGTTGCATCAAATTAATAATAGCGTAATAGAATCTCATACCACGTCCTATCCTACTACATATTATAAATGAGAAAGTTTGTGAGGATGGATGTATGTTTGTTACTCTTTACTTTTCTAATGAACCGATTACAGTGAAATTTAGCACGCATATAGAGGGTAACTTGGATTGACACATAGGATAGGTTTTATCCCGGAAATCCCGCGGGAATGGGAACTATGCGGGTATATCTTTGAAAACGCGGGCGAAACCGCAGGCGGAAAGCTAGTCTGTTATAAATGCACGCTTTGATTATTTACTCTAAGATTAGGTGAATACAACGCTATCTAATTAATCCCCGATAACTCATAGAATTTAGATCTCATACAATACTGACATTATTATAAAACGTGTACAGAATTACTTTAAAACATCGATGACAAGCAAGCCTTCGCTACAAAATTAGCATTTTATTACACCATCTGCGCATTTCCATGGTGTGTTCATTACTGTCTACTGGGAAAAACTTGCACCGTCAAAGTTCTCCAGTTAAGACCTAAACTTCGCTTCGTAAGCCTTTTATTTGTAAATTAACTGTTTTTGAAGCTTTTGATGCTCTTTACAATATGTTTACTGAAAAAAAAATACACATTTTGCTTTACATTCCTAACGTATCTTTGATCCATAAATAATTTTTCAATCCTATATCACACGTGTGTTTTCGCACATAAGAAACAGAAAAAATACCTTTTTTTATTTAAAATACATTAAAATTTAAAATAAACAAACTCAGTTGACTTTATACAGAAAAAAAACGGAAAGGTAAGTTTATCTAGGTTATTCTAATGCATGATATTCTAGGTGAATGCGTGAATACATTTTTATATTTTAACTTGCAACATGCTTGCTGCATAATATATTGCCAAGTTTAACTAGTTGAACCACAGTGAACGCATGTCGTATGTTATATGATTCTTTTCCTAAGTTAACGAATTTGTATTACAAATATATGTATATATAAAATATGTACTTATAGTGCTTTTCATTTTGTTTACAGCTGCAACATTGATACAAAATAATTTGTCGCGATTTTGCTGTGCCCTTGTTTGTTCCAAGCAACTGATTCCGATCATGTCAATTGTCAAATTTAAGCGTTCAATTGCTAAGTTCAATTGCTAATTTGTAAATTATTATCACAATGACAGGAAGAACTTAGTATCAAATTAAATGACACATTGAAAAAAAAATACAATGTTTTTCCCAAGTTTTTCCTTAACCTTCTCTTCCTTCTTATAAAAAAGAAGAGCGTTATTAATTATAAAAAAATTGGTTGTCTGTAAAGTCGGTTTACTGACGATAGTTGAACGTGACAACGTCCGACTGTGCTTCTTTGTCGCTCGTCCCGCGCTCTCGCTTGCACTTCAAGCCTTACATAGAACGCCTCAGAGCGAGGTAACGCCGCATGAGTCATGTTTTTTCGTGCGTGCAGCCGGCTCTATCGAATTATAAGACGTCGTCACGTCAATAAACAAAATTCAGTGAACGTCAAAACAGGTATCATTTCCCAAGTCCGCGAGCGAATGCGTCACACAGCACATAACGTAAACAAAATACTACCTATATACTCCCGACCTTAGAGTATATATTACAGATAGAAATACTCTAAGCTCCCGACTCATCAAAACAAAACTAATAACTAGCCATTATAGCGAACGTTTCTTCCATTTTAATAAACGATATTAAACGAGCTAGACAAAATATCGCCGCTTCTCACGTGACTTGTGTAAATTAGCGATGACGTCATAAGTGCGAAGAAATATCGCGACCACTTTCTTGGTGTATTAATAAATTTGGCAAAATTGCTGCGTGTCTGTTCACCTTTTTATATGTAAGAGCCGGATTGAAATAGGAATGTCAGTAGACTAGTAATAATACTGTAGTTTTCTACAATATTCATTTATTTTTAGTAACGCGTTAATTTCCTACATTAGGCATTGAAAATAGTTAATGGTCTCAATGCAATAAAAATAATTATAGAATATGAAAAAAACATAATGTGAGGGAAATAGCATTATAATACCTGATTATTTAGAAAAACAAGCAGTTATATAAACAACTACCTTCATCTTTTCCTTTATTATTTCTACATGACGAACCCTTTGGACCCTTCAGTTGAACATTCTTGAGACTAATATATTTGTCACGCCATTCCAGCACTTTACTAAAGAATACGTGGAATGTAGAAATAAAGCTAAGTAGAATATTTGCTTAAATTTTACTTTCTTGTCCAAACGTAAGAATTGCATTTGATATGACTTAAAACAGATCTTGGGAGATGGACAACGGCTACATTTTTTTTAGAATCTAACATAGATCCTGAAATAAAGAATCGTTTTATGTATTGGATCGGTTACCACACAATAATTTCACACACAAGCAAAGTCGACTTATAATATAGATAACTAGTACATAAAATAAACATGCTATAAAGAAGACGGTTAAAAAAATAATAACCCCGGCATGCGCAACCGCACGACGCTCAGTACAAACTAGTTTATTTATTTATAGATCTTGCCAGTTAAAACAACGACCTAATTAACTGATAAATACCTAATGAATCTATAGCGCTGATCGATTTTTATTTGACAGGTGTTCATAGATCAACGTCGGATAATATGAAAAACGTTTTTCAACTGTCTATCGACGTAAGAAATATTTGCTACTAGCGGTCCGCCCCGGCTTCGCCCGTGGTACATGTTTACGTTTTCTCTACATAAGAACCATCCTCGTACTTCAAGGAATATAATAAAAAAATAATTATCGAAATCGGTTCAGCCGTTCTCGAGTTATGTGCTTACCAACACATTTTGCGATTCATTTTTATACAGGGTGTCCCAAGAAGTATGGATGAACTGAAGCCAGGAGGTAGAGGACCTAGAGGGCTATCCGAATCACCCCCATGTGTGTTATGCGATTTTTTGTAGTTTCGGAGTTATGACTCTTTTTTCAATTTTTCACCTATCGCCGAGTACGATGATATTTTCACTCATGGTGACGTCAACTATTGCGCTAGATGCTTGATTTTTTTTGTGTGCTAAGCTGAAAGATAGGCCAATTCAGTATGGTAACACTTACTATCGTTAGATCTTCGAATGGAATAAAAAAAAGAATTAAATGCCAAGAAAGATAAAATTACCCAGTATGTTCACCACTTCAAGGGCCCGTAAAAAATAAAATCACATAAAAAAAGTTTTCCGTTTGATTTTTAAAAACTTGCTCTATCTATCAGATAGCTACCCTGAAAATTTCATTTTATTATTCAGAAGGCTTCAATCGAAAAATTTAAATCTAAATGTGGTAAGTGCAAAAATTGAATTAACATTATGATCATTAAAACCAATAAATAGGTGTTTAATTACCAGAAATTTTTAAAATAACCCCGCTGTTGCTCAATGCAAGTGCGACATCACCGTAAAAAGTTGTCTTTTAAATGTCTGAATGCCCTTTTATCATTTTTAATCGTTTCTTCTGCTACTATGAATTTCCGGGTTATTTCGTCCAAATTGGGGCATTCTCTCAAGTAGCCGAGGTCTTTTTAGTATTCCCATTGAAACAAATCAATGGGGTTTAGGTCGAGGGACCGTAGAGGCCAGGCTTTAAGGCAGGCGTCACCGGCGCATGCGCAGGCTGCAACGATCAATCCATCTTTCAGGGTATCTTTGCCCTTTAGCCTGGCCTGCACGGTCTCCGGACATAAACCCTATTGATTTTTTTCCGTGGGTATACTACAAGGCGAGAGACTGCCACAATTTGGACGAAATAACCCGGAAATTCATAGTAGCAGAAGAAACCATTAAAAATGATAAAAGGGCATTCAGACATTTAAAAGACAACTTTTTACGGTGATGTTGCACTTGCATTGAGCAACAGCGGGGTTATTTTAAAAATTTCTGGTAATTAAACACCTATTTATTGGTTTTAATGATCATAATGTAAATTCAATTTTTGCACTTACCACATTTAGATTTAAATTTTTCGATTGAAGCCTTCTGAATAATAAAATGAAATTTTCAGGGTAGCTATCTGATAGATAGAGCAAGTTTTTAAAAGTCAAACGGAAAACTTTTTTTATGTGATTTTATTTTTTTACGGGCCCTTGAAGTGGTGAACATACTGGGTAATTTTATCTTTCTTGCCATTTAATTCTTTTTTTTATTCCATTCAAAGATCTAACGATAGTAAATGTTACCATACTGAATTGGCCTATCTTTCAGCGTAGCACACAAAAAAAAATCAAGCATCTTCCGCAATAATTGATGTCACCATGAGTGAAAATATCATCGTACTCGGCGAAAGGTGAAAAATTGAAAAAAGAGTCATAACTCCGAAAATACGAAAAATCGCATAACACACATGGGGGTGATTCGGATAGGCCTCTAGGTCCTCTACCTCCCAGCTTCCGTTCATCACTACTTTTTGGGACACCCTGTATATAAGAAGATAAGATTACATATAGGTTTACTTTGTTACGGTATATTTCTAATAAAGTTAATATTTTTACCAATTTTTTGTGTACACAAAAAAAAATTAAGCACTCCAAGTTCAAGGATAGATAAAAATCCGGTTAACATCAGATATAGATAAACATCATACTGTAGCTTCAAATTTAACATCATATATAATCACAAACGAGAATCCTTGTTAGCAGGTTTGTACTTACAAATATGCTTGTACTCAAAATGTTGATCAGGTCTGAAGAAGATTGGCATAAATAGAACAATATTTTTAAAACATCAGATAATTTTTATCCCAGTATGGCGCAGACAGTGTAGCGATCAACTGCGAGACTGAAATAAGAACGATTCGATAAGAATAATCCGATAGACTTTTAGACGACCTTCACCGCTGTTATACAATCCATATTTTATTTATTCCCTCATCGAAAACTGGTCAAACAAAAGACTTCAAAATACGCATACTGAACCGCTTCATAAGCAACATGAATAAATTTCTATTCAGAATATAGGCTTTCAATTTCAAAGCCAAAAATGGCGCACCTCAAATATAAAAAGTGGGTCAAATGATACGTCACCTTTCTAGCTATGGAAGATGTTAACTTGGCGACGTAGCTATTGACGTATTCTTTACTTCGCACTTGTTCAAACGAAGTGATGCCAATTATGGCACATGCGATACGCAATGTTGTTCCTAATATGTAATGCAAATCTTTGTTCCTCGTTGGTCGAGCGGTCGATAACAGAACAGCGCATCGGGCCTTGGATTCTATCCCTGAACCGAGTATGTACATAAATCATGTTATAAAACTTTGCGGCTTGGGGATTGAAATCGAGATGGTGGCAAATAATTTGCTTATTATAATGATAACTTGTAACAGAAGATGGTAATTTACAAGGGAAACTGTTCGATCTCCAATTTTACAAAGCAAGGTGGATATATTTAAAATTAAATTTGTATTTGGCCAAAGAGTGCCAGGTTTTTATAAACAGAATTAGTATCTATATCACATTTAAACAGACAGATATGTCTCAAACGGAAATGTGTATCTATGACGCATGTAACCTACGCAATGAACCAAAAACTGAAGTCATAATAAGGATAATGTAAATTCATCCTTAAGTACGCATAAATACTGCAATTTATATGTAAACCTAATGTATATGAATTACCATATAGCGAAACTATACTCTCGATGATCATATTTGTTCCGGCTTTCTATATTGGTATCGAAAATAATATTTTATTACACTACTAATGTAGTTAATGTTCGGAGCAATGATTCATATTTGTTTTTCATCCACAAATCACAAGATGCACTTTAGACTTATTTGATAATCCTATAAAACATCTTTCATATTCGTTTTTTTAATTTTCTGAACCTTTATTGATTTAAGATTCTCAGCTTGGAAATAGAAATCGGCCTTTGCCTTTTTAATCGAAAAATAGGGCTGAAATATAGTTCAAGGAAGAAGTTCAGCCAGAAACCGTATTACACGAGAGAATAGTAAAGTTCAAAATTTATTATGTAGGTCAAGGTTTTCTTTTATTATTCGAATAAAGAATTAAAAAATAGAAGTCAGGAACGTATTGACGAAATAATCTTGACATTTAAGTGCCTACAGTATCTGGGTTTAAAAAATCGTAAACCCAAATTTTCTTTATAATTACCAGACCTGTCTTCAATAAAAGAGGGATTGACGTTAAATGCAGGGCAATTAAAACTGTAAGTCTCAAAGTAAACAAATGCAAACACCACAAAATCCATAAGCCCCAGCCAACTCACTTCGAGCAGAGAATTACCACAGATAAAAACGTCATTTGTTATCTAGCAGCGATTAGATAATGAATCTCATCCAGTGTAGCAAGACGAATGGCCAAATTTTGGCATCTTTACGGTGCGCTTGTTCTGAACAAGCTGCATAATTTAAACTTTGCGCCAAAACGTAGGTCGAGACTGTCATATCCGTTAGACAATTTAAAACGATTAACAGATGCAGAGTTCAAGCGAGATGGTAAACAACGTTTGAACGTCTTTACTCACACAAATTATACTTTGTATAGTGTAATTGTAATTATAGATAAGGAACTGTCTAACGAATCTGCGTCACGTAGTTCAGGAGTCAAGGACACCGCTTTTGTATGTTTTTCAAAACTTAATGATAATGGTTTTCATCAACTAGATCCTTTTCTGAGCTATATTCTAACTGCATTGTCCTCGTGTATCTATGGTTCACTGGACAATCGCCCAGGGTCACTCTTGCTTATTCGCAGTTAAACAACATTACTTCTATTTTAAACTAACAAGATTAATAGGTATTACTGGTACGCAAATTTTTCTTTTGAGCAAAATATTGATGAAAGTTTATGAACATTTAGTTACTTTAATCAGTCATAATAACAATAAAACAATTTGGTACTTCCGAATAATACGTTCTGTCCTTTGGTTGGGGATTCAAACTACGCAAATCATTAAGGAATCTGGCAAGTTGCAACCCTTAAATTAATTAAGCTCTGAGTTATACGTTTGCGTCGACAAATTAATCGAAGTCGACTCAAAGAATTCTAGCTTCTGTTTCTGAAGGTCTTATAACAAACCAGCAAATTTTTAGACTTCTCGTCCTATTGCCAAGACATCGCTTACTTCTCCGGGGTGGGTGGTTGTGACCTTACTTCTAGCCAAGGAAATTTTATAATCCACTTATTCGTCTTCAATCCCTATCACCTTTCGCAATAGCAAGGATGTCGCTAGACGCACTTCATAAGAACCATGTTATGTAACTGGCATAAAAATGTTCCTTTCCACTAAGCTAAGGAAATATAAAACTGAAATTCTGCATGTGTATCACGCTTTTACGCAAGAACTATTTAACGAGTAAAGCTGAAATTTATGTAAATTTGTTATGTACATGTGGATAGAATTAACCTAAATGCGAAGCGATCAAAGCCAGGAGCTAAAGTAAAAATGGAAAAACTTGGTAAATTGGAAAAATTTCTATTTATTATTCTTCCTAGAAATATAGATATTTTTACATTATATTTTCACTTCAGCACGACTTGTACATAAATACATGATAGTGTTACAAATATACACATTCATAACTACAGACAATTAACCACACAGATAACAAATGTGACTAATGATCTCTGAGACGGAACCAACGCTGGAATGTAAGCCATTTGTAAGTATGAAATTATTTTAAAAACTACAAAAGAAGTGACTTATGTTTTTACTATTTATATCTATAAATATTTTTGGGATAATGGTGAAGATGATGCTATTTGTGATATAGATGCATCAAAATTAAAGTAATGAACGAGTGTAATGACATTCAAAATAGATCATAGATCCTTCCTTGAATGACATAACATTTGTAGTAGATAATTACTACAACTATTATCCGTATAAAAATAATAATAATCCGATTTATTTTAATCACATTATGGTTTCACCGTATGACGCATTACCAGATTAACAAGAAATGTAACATAGTAATGTACTATATGAACGACCTTGCCACTTAGGGCATAAATAGAAAACCCCATGATTTGGTTGATACCTAGATGATATCGTACCTATGCGCCTGGTGTATTTTCTATTTCTTTGTCATCAGTGATCACTTAATCAACAAACAATTCTAAATCTTAACAAAGAAATGTATTTGCTATTAATACGCATGTATAGTTATCAACACTTTTTTATATGTATATCTATTCCAGGTAACCTTGAACCCAGCTGAATCAATAATGACGAGATTACTACAGAGAGACGATAAATTACAAGGAGTTTGGTTACCTTTATTCTGGACAAATAAATTGGACAGAATTTCTGGCGTCTTCTAGTATTGAACGAATTATGTAACACCACGAATAGATAAGAAAATTAAAGAAGTACGTTTTAAACATTAAAATATTTGTTTTATTTCACCAAGAATTACTTTCTAGAACTCGACACTAAGACAAAGTCATTAAATGCTCGGAATATAGAAAATTTAATTATATATAAAACGTGAGAACACAATATAAAACAACAAACAATGACAGATTATTATCTTAGTTAGCGTCGGATTAGCGTTGTGTGTCTTAGTATCTAATATTTATATAAACAGAAATTCACGATTAAGGAAATAGTTTCTGTATCTTAATATGGATGATGAGATTTTCGAAAGAAGTTGGTGTTTGAAGACTTTTTCTTCCTTTAGACCGTAGTCCGTACCCACGGGACAATTTTAAGTAGCAGAGATTAATGTATAGCCCGAATGTATTTATCTAATTATTGGTAGTAGTAGGTATAATAACTAGTAAACATTTAAAAATAACAACTACCTAATTACATAATTCATACAGTTAAAAAAAACATGGCAATACTTATAGAAAGTCCTCATAACATAACTAAAAACGACAAATTACATACTCGAAAAACGTTCGTCCTAATTTGACGAACCTAAATAATTCACCTTCACGCTACACAAGTCAATAATTGGCCCACAAAAACCGATAACACGAAATATAGCATTGAAATATAATCGTCTTTAGTTCTTTCACATGTATGGAAAGTTTACACTCTAGCAACATAATTCTTAATCTTTAATGACTCCAATATATTCAGCTCGCTACAGGCTCGAGTCTTCATCGATTTTTTACACGAATAAATCCGTTGAGGTTTCCAACGTTCAGTTTCTTTCAGTAACTTTTGAAATTTAAGGCTTTAGCGGGATTCCGAACGAAAGTTCATTAATTTTTTCCTTTGTTTAAAATGAACTTGATTAAAGGTTTCTAATTAGGTTTTTGTTTAAAATACGCTGAAATTTTATTACTTAATATTTTATAACGTTAATAATTGATATTGATAAATTGGTAATAATGAAAATTCACTTCGTCATGTAACCTTGGAAAACGGAAGTTATACAACTTCATTTAAAACCTTTTGCCACACTAAAGAAATATTAATAAGAAGGTAGAAGGAAATAAAGGCAACATTTCAAGACTATGTATCACAAATATCAATAAGCGACCCTATAATTTCTAGACCAGCAATTTCTATTTGGCCTTTAAAATAAATTTAACTTACAAGGCAAATATGGAATTATGTCCCTAATAATACGCCAAGCTGTATATTGTAGCGCTTTATGCAAAGTAATGCAGACAGCTTCATCCGTTTCGTGTAATTTCATCAAATCCACTTCCACCCTAAAGGTCAAAAGTGCAACTAGCGGTAAAACATATCGACTTACAATTTTGCTGTGTTCATGTAAGATAACGAGTAAAATTGTTTGTGAGACTGCCTAAAACAGAATGTTAATATAAATTTTCTGAAACTGGCCTGTCTGGAATTAATATAGAAAAATCTTTCGCAAGAATTCTTTATTATGTTGAGTTGGCCTTAGGTATATATCTTGGACATAAATCTCATAGCTCCACCTGTTAGATAAGAATTTATTTCAGCTTTCATTATATATTCCACACAAATAACACGTAATGCAGTGGAAATTGCGGTACGGTGCATTCGCTAAGCTCTAAACTTGGCTGGGGCGAAGATTCTCAAACACTTGGCTAACACGCAATACCACCACAACATGTATAATATACCATCGTTAACTGCTTATGTGTACCAGCTGGGTAACGCGGTTTCTTTCGCGGACATAAGCCAGTAATTCTATAGCTTGTGTCCTGCTACTATCACAATACATATTATGTACTGTTAAGTTTTATCAAATCCATGTGTTATAGTTTTTATAGTTACCCATTATTGTATGACGAAATTATTTAAAGAAAAACTTCAAAAGATCGAACCGAACATTCATACTTACGCAATTATGTAATTTAGTACAGAAGGATGGATTATCTACTGGCCTATACTTTATTAACAAAACAATAAATCACACATCGAACCAACAAACAATCCCGCTAACAGGGAAAACTGCGAGGATATACTGATAGCATAATCAGTAACAACAATTATGAATTAACACAACTAGCCTTGTAAAAGTCAATATTTGCTCGCTAGTGCACCAAGGTCGTATCTGTAAGTTCGGGGTGCATGCGTGCAGCGTGATGCTTATCGACCGTGAAAACTTGAACACTGCGACCTGCGTCCGATGTAAAGAACTTTCAGCTACCATTTTAGTAAAGAAAATCAACATTATGTAACGTTGTATAAATGTTAGGCTATATTGAACATAATGAAATTTTACATCTGTCAATCCTTAATTAGTCATGATACCACTATCGTATTGAGAAACTGTAATGTTAGTGTGTTTTTGAATAAATAAATAAATGATAACACATTGTTTTTAAATCAGAAAGTATTTAGATTCTTTTTTATTTAGGTTACTTTCTGTTCTTATAACTTCCTAAGTATAGAAAGATGGCAAAGTGAAGACTAGTAGATGACTCAGTAAACCGAAACCATTTAACAATATAGGTCAGGTAGTGATTTTTTACGGTTAGACGGCCAGACGGATCACTTGAACAAATGAAACAAGCATCTGCCGTACCTTTGTATTGTCTATTCTATGAGTTAGAATATATACCGATATATACTGATGCCTACATTCCGCTTGCGGTTGTAATAATAACTGTTTACGATAACTTCAATCAACATTATTCAAACAAGGATACATCATACGAGGCTACTTGTCAAATGTATTATTGTTTGTTAGCTACCATGACATTTAATTCTGCAACAAACACATATTTGAAAGGTTGTGAAACGTAAACAGAAACAAAAGCGTTTGATCTTCGGTTGCTTAGCGTACAGTTAACCCCAATTCAATTCGTTATGATAATGGTGTTATCTACTGTTTCCACACAACGTATACCTACTCATCGATTGAATAGCATAGCAACTTAGTACGATTACAAAACCAAGTATGTAAATCTTGTACGGATTATGCACACTAGGACAAATTAGTTTTGGAATCTTATCTATGTGATCATAACAGCAATTTGGATTATAACTAAATGCAAAAAAACATAGTACATTGTTTACTGAAAATTTTGACTTTCCTTATTATTCAATTGAACCAATATTCCTTAGTAAATACTCATCAAGACGACACAATCACCGTGATTGGTTCGCCAGTGGTCACTCGGCGCCGTCAATTGCTCAACTTGCCAACTGGGCCGGTTCACATTGACTCTGACTCGCATCACTCTAAATATTTCAGTTGTACGACTTCTGTGTACTACTATTCCTATATTCTTTTTATACCTTCCATTGAATTTGGCTTTCAAATCGCTGCAATTCAGGTCGCATATATTTTTATCAATCTTCACTGTTAGTTCGATTCGAATAAATTGTTTAAAGAGTTGTGATTCATAATTAATAACTCTTTTGCCTTCTTTTGACAGAAAAATTGTCAGTACTATTCGTTTTTTACCTGTTTGATGTTATATTTCAAGTGAGTGACTATCACCAAGAATAAAATAAACATTTAACCGTACAATGTTTTGAATTAGTCACTGACACGAAAATTAAAACACATGACGTATCACGTAACAATTTCCGTATACAAATTTTAATACTCGCCATCCCTACCGTATACTTGACACCTATTGAAACAGTTAAATTAAAAAATTAGAACAGTAACCAACAGTTACTTATAAATAATGAAACCGTAACGAAATTCGCATGCGAGCCGAGACCTAGTTACGACATCAGCTGATTGTATCAGCACTTTACTGTAATTATTACCATATTTTATTAACACAATCGAATCTATTTATGATATTAGTATTATCGTATTGAGGGAAAACTATCAATATTTATGAAGAAATTTTTGTATAGTAAACACAAATATTGTCACCTAATAATTCTTAGTTCTAATAACTTAAGGCGATATTCTACGAGCTATCGTTTTATCGATTATACTATTATAGAATATGTATGAACAATTTCAATTACAGTGGCGCGAGTCTTGAATACCAATTCCATTGAGGAACGGACGAAAACGGTCGACATTGACATTTAGACGGGATTATAAGATGTTGGTGTATTGACTTGCGAATTAGATTCAATATAAACTTCCGAAGTATGTAAGTTGTTTCTATATCAAAGAGGCTGTATCGATTTTGAGGGTGGAATGAAATTAGGATAAAGTTAAAGATGTTATACATTGTATGAGTTAAGGGTAAGTATAAATTTGTTTGTGAGCATTACACGCCTATAAAACAGCGGGACACAAGCTAGTCAATTCATAATTTTTACACAAATTCCGCTACATAATGAATTTTTTACCGTCTCCGAGTTTTAAAAATGTTGTTAATACTTTCAAACTTAATGAATGCTGATGAAAGACTTAATTACTTTTGGGAACAAACAGAAATAACTTGCTAACGTCCTCGTACGTCCGATAACGAGCACACACACACATACCTACACCCACACAAGCTGGTTACTTCAACATACATAAGCAAATATTATGTATGCCATGCGTAATTATAATTAATTAGATAATATTGTACATAACATGGTGCATAAACGCATTATTGGTTATTCGCATTACTGAATTCCTTGAAATATGTATTACTTGGGCATATTGGTCCGCTCTCGCTTTGCTTAAATTTTAGCACAAATAACGTATTGTGTACCTACTACTCGACCACAAACTAAATTATTAAAAAAATATTTATCCAACAGAATAAACGCTTAGCCTCCTTATGACGGACAGATGGAATATGGATGCATACTTCATATACTTTCACGCAAAAATAGCTAATCAGATCTGTATGAAATTTAGCAGACACAGATTGGTATGGTCTCCTGACAGTCTTTCATGCAAAAATAGCTCATCAGATCTAGACGAAATTTTGCACAGACACAGATTGGAACAGTCTGCAATACCACATACTCACATAGTATTCAATTATATTACCAGCAGTCGAGTCGTGGGATGAAGACTGAAGTAAGTTAATCAAATAACCTTGCTATTCTTCTACTACCGCCAATATTAATGAACAGCTACGTAGAAAATTTTCCATTAAACAATTTAATATTGCCGAAGCCATAAAGCACAAGGGCAGGTTCGCTAAAATTGCGGTACACGTGAGCTGCCAATGGCTTCTCCACCTTTCAGAGAAAGAGACAGAACATCAGGTATTAATGAGACTCTAAGCCTTTGTGTTCAATATAAATTACTACGTATTGGCGGGAATGTAAGAAGTCATTAAGAAGAGCAATGCAGAAATGTATTCGTTTTATTAGCACATTTACATATTTCGATTTGGGCAGTTAAAAAATGAGACTTAATACGTAATGAATTAATTTAGTACAACGAACAGCTATGGAAATGGGTAACGCATTGTAATCATACCTCATCGTGGTCAGAATGCAATAAGAATTACAACAGTAAAACTAACAAAACACACGTCATAAATTTCACATTAATTCGGCTTGTGTAAAAAATAATATAGGTCATTTTGCCTATAAAAAATTTACGGGCACTTCCTATAGAAAGGGACAGAATAACATCAATTTGAAATCCAAGATTAACTGCATCTTATGAATGGCTTCCCCCGCTATATGCATCTCGCTTTATCCCATAAGTGTGACCGAGTAAGATGACATTTACAAAATGCGTAGTCTCGTGTGAAGGCGGAAAAAATTCACGTGCGTTGTTATTTATATATCGTGGAGACAACGAGGTTATCTTGACCCCAGTACATATTTAGATCCGTGGGGCTTCAACGTCTTACGTCTCGAAGGATCTCTAGAATTATGGCCGTATTATCTGAACTAAATATCATGTACAGGTTTTGGAATAGGGATTAAATGTCATGTATGATGGATAACTAGATTTTAATATTGATAATTGTTACATAATGTTTGACATTTTATCTTCAGCTGTTAGATAAGCCAATTTATCGGAGCAGTTGTTTAATACTAAAATTGTTAATACAAAATTATTAAAAATCACACCTGGGGTGAATCTTTATTTGATTGAAAATTAATGGCATTGTCTTTTTGTTGACAAATATTCACTAGAAGTAAAATGATCTATCACACTATTCGATAAAAGAAATTGTATAATTCACATAGTTATTTAATTTAGTCACAAATAAAAATGCCTTTATAAATTACAGCAATAGCAATAACAGAGTGCATATTGTTACAACATTCTCCGAAATGCTAAAATCAATTAAACGGCAAATCATAATATTGTTTTCCTTCCTCAAAGCTATACGCATTATACAGAACCTAATAATTAAAGTGTTAAACATTTAGACCGTGGTCACGAGGTCACGACTACGAAACTACTAGGTCATTGTAGGGTTCAAAAATTGGATCGAATTATGATACTTTTATCAGTTACATCAAACCCCAAAACATTTCTAAGGCTCTTTCAAAACTTTTATATGTATTACGTTAGATAATAGATTCATAATCCATATTCATTATTCGTTTGTTAATTATTGTATATATTTATCCTACAAAATTGTATTTTAATGAAATTTCAAATTAGGCGCTTGTTAAATACGGCTGATGTAGAATATTTTATGTACCAGGGCACCTATTTGTTGTTTTGTATTTCAATAAATTAATAAATAAATTAAATAACTGGTTCCAATACGCAATTTTAAACCAAGGACTACCTATATTTGTATCGCACTACGCAAATTGTAGGATAAATATGTTTACAAATAATTATTTATTCACGAAATCTTCTACAAGTGCGAATATATTAACATTTGAATAATTATGGGTATTTTCACCAAACCTGTTAATTACAACTATGGATAAGTAATCAACGAACCGTAATATGCATTATTCCATTTAACACACATCGTATAATAGTATTAGTTTCATATAAAAGTATGGAAAAACTATTTATTACATTATACAAAACCAATGCGTCATATCACGTCTGGGCGAGCAATGAAACTTAAGTTATCCATCCATAGTTTACTGTCCATTGCTGCAAATGTATAACATTATGATAGATGATGACAGAGATACAGATTATGAGCCAGCAATGTATACAATATTGTATTCTAGATAGTATATTCGGCAATCTAAAGACCTACACGACGATTACTTAATCCGAGTCCTTGGGAATACCCACGTCTATTGTTATAACGCTTATCTTGTTATAGAACACTTTCTATTTCTTATTTGGTAAAATATTTTCTGGGTCAGATAATATTAGTATTTTTTTATTATCCTTTGAAGACCATTAATCCATTACACTTATGATATTTGTCAACCAATCGAAATTTATCAATTCTCACTTTTTGATGTTGGTAATTTGAAATAACAAACATTAAAAAATAGCACAATCAGTAGATCTTGAAGCGCGTATTTACTGTAAATAATATATGAAGAAAACTTTTAAATTAGAGAAAATCTCAGACATCAAAGAGTTATTCGTCAGGGAGGCCGTGCGTCAAGATCCCACTCGAAGTGCTTAGAGAATTATTGTCTGAACATTTTCCGACGAAAAAATATATTTTCTGTACGTAAGAACAGAATCTATGTGAGCGCTGTCAAATAATTCAATCACTAGCGAAATTCCTAGTAAACGCAAACTTAAAAACAACTAGTTTTTGCTAAAAATGGATAGGTGTCTACATATTTTAAACTGTAATGAAATATTGTTGAGAAAATTTACGATATACAAACTATACCTTGTAGACATTTTAAATGCTCTTTCCAGTATAATTAAGTAGTTTTACACTTGAGCAAAACATAAAGGGGCGCTTTCAGAGCAATCATACGTCAATTAAAGTACGCAATTCTAGATCTGCAGCGTAATTACTAATTACACAATAAAACATAATCCCGGTAAAAGAGAGCATATAATTCATACTAAAACGCACCCATTAATTTCGGGGACACATCACAATGGATGATAAGCGTTCGTGTCACGTAGATAAGCCTGACAGAGATCGATCAATGCACACATGAAACAATAGATCTGCCCCATTTCACGCATTTTAGGACGAGAAAAACTTCAGCCACTAATTGATGGTAAACGTTCGGTAAAGGAGAGGTTCTTCGGTGCTTTTGTGTAGAATGATGAATGGAAGATAAAGGAAAAATTGGTCGAAACATCTCATAAACGATGGAGATAGATGGCATTCACAATAATGTCAGATTAGGATACATTTTTAGCACAACTAAAGAACCTAATTTATCACGAATAAAACTAACAAACCTGATAAATAACTACTTTCTTGTACAGAGAGCATACAATAATGAGTTTCTTGTGAGATGTAAATGAGAAATGAAAGACAGAACAGAAAGGACGTAAATTTCCCTAATAGGATCATATTATAACTACCGACTGCTTCGTAGTTTAAGACGGAGATATCTCTAAGAAACTAGGTATTCTTTACGATATTTTCCAAGAAAATTGTTTCTTCTAGGATACAAGGTCTTTTCTATATTTAACTGAAACAAGATGGTCACACTACAATGGAGAAAAATTTGCATTTTCAATATACATATATAAACAAAGTTGCACTGGCACTGCGCTAAGCCAAAACTTACTGAGAGTCAACTGCCGTACCTGTCTTTGCAAAGTTGGAAATCTTCCAAATAGTCTACAAAAATATTTTGTACGTGACTCCATTACAATATCGACATTGTTACACTCTTTACTAATAGAAATGGGCGATCTAGTTCCTCCTTGAACTAAATACATATAATAATCCCAGAACATGTAATTAGTGCTGGACCTTGTAATTCCTGGAGCTTATATCTCAAGAACAAATATATAATTACACTTCTATGAATTCTTATTTCAGAAATAAATATCTGCTAGTTGGTAATCCGCGACCTACGCTAATAATATTTCGTTGCACGTTCGAACGAAAATTATTATTCTTACTCCGACTTGAGTTACACGTACTCTTTCTTAGCTATATTTCGGGCAAATATCGTAAAAATGCTTATAAAACTCCCGAATCTTACAAGATAAACACCGAACCGAACCTAGACTTCTAAACATTATGTAACACGTATACCGAATTTCTCAGTAAAAGCGAAGTGAATACTTTTTTCTAGCTAACCCGTTAACAGCCCAAAATAGCTTTTTTACTGCCACTAAAATCGCAATTCGAGTAACGACTGTAACACATTGGCGAGTAATTTATCAAGGTTCGGAATCCCCTACCGCGTCATACGAACTTGACGTGCTTTTGGCAGTTCATTCCACATACAAAAAGCCATACTCCGGTCCTATTGATTTTGGATGACGAAAATAATTCCTAGTCGCGACGTGGGCTGTTCTAACAAAAATAATACTACTATAAATATGATTTAAGATCAACGCTAACCTCACGGAGGCTGAAATAATAATTGATCAGATTAGAGACTTGAAAGAGAATTTTTATTGATATTGATGGCGCTTGGAAATTTCCAAGACAAACTTAATCCTTACCAATGCTGATCTATCTTTAAAAGATAAGTATTTGTGATAACTATAATTACTACTAGCTTATACAAGGCCATTTATCAAAAGCAAAAAAACAATAGGCATGACGACAGTATCCATAAATGATCGTATTAGTGTTTTTAAGGGAAAATGTATAATAGATAAATTACATATAGTGACTTAGAAATCTTAAAAACATTAAGATTAATGAGATTATCAATAAAATAAAACGTTGAAATTCTGCAGTCGGCCATTTTGACTGAAACACGCGTGACGTCACGTCTACGTAAACAACTCACAACAACTTCGCGGCAGGTGTATTTTGTTGTTATGAATATGCTGAGAATACGCATTTTTATTTATTTTCTATTTTTTCACGTATGCTTTATCGACTCAGAACAGAAATATAATTGCGAATTCACGAAAACATGGTTCGGGGCTCTCCGCGCCAACTTTATACAATCATTTCTTATTATTTTCTCGCTTAAAATAATTACTAACACATTTTTGAGCATTATTTTTATGTGGATTCACACTGCAATACTGCACACCACTTATAAACTTTGAAATTCGTTTCTATAACACATATTAAATAAATATTTTTTTTAATTTTCTTCGCAATGCGTACAAATAATTACGTATTTACCAAAATGTGACGTCACGCCTACGCCATGACACCTGCGAGCTGTTTTGGCACAGTTAATAAATATTTTTTGGAAAATGGCTTTTATCTTCGTTAAATTTAAGTATATTACCGAAATATAGGGTTTTTCTTGTATAGTAAACGTATACACACATTATGGAAGAGGATTTCAAAATCTTTCGTCATGCCTATTATAGGAACATTCTGTAGATTTCGAATTATATTTTTTAGGATATGTCCCCTTATCACACCATCTTTGGGGCATTAGCTTAGTTACACTTCTGATTCATTTTAATTAATATAGATTATAATAATAAGTATTAGCGTCTATCGGTACCCTAACATTCCTTTTTCCCACAAATCATTCATTAATATTTCTATCTACGTGCGTAGATAGATACGTCGATGTCAAACCCACATCTCTAGGGGACATGAATTCAGCTGACTTGAAGTTTCCACTTTCCAGTATCTATAACTGCATTGCTAACAACATGCAAAGGTTACATTACGTAGGCGTACCCACCATAAAGTTCAAGCCTATTATCCCTGCCAGGAAAACCACTTTAATCTATCCTATTAATAGAAAACTAAGCTTGCATATAATGACTATATTGTCTTCAACAGTAGACATCCTATTTTGCATCAAATGAAATAGGTAAGTAATCTGAATATGTTTAGTTGGAGTTTTTAATAAAGTCACATTTTTATAAGAAACGATTCACACGACCAAGCCGCGGGCAAGCAAATAGCATATTATAGCAAATCATAGAATGAACTCCAGTATAAAATAGAAAGTCCTTTCTATACAGTTAAACTTATAATGATATCACAACGATGACGCAACCAAAGGTCATAGAGCCCTTAAGCCCTCGCTGTTATTATATTTTCATAAGAATGAAATTGAGAGCATCACCCTTGAGAAGGTTACGCCTGTTTACTATAAAATTTATAAGAGCTAATCATTCAAAGACTGTTTTGTGCGAACTTGAGAGTTGAAACCGCAACGCTATCTATGATCGAAAATTCTAGAATATTTTAATTAATTTGAGGAAAAAGTATAGTTTCATATAAACGTCACCTTAGTAATTGACGAGTTTTTGTCTCTAGAAAAGTTTTAATTAAAATTTATCGCTTCGCCATGACACTGCAAAAACATTTTGAAATAGTTCCAATAGCAAACACTAATTGAAACTTACTACATACTAAATTAGACAAACGATAATTTTCCTTAAAAATTGTTTTCGTATACGAAAGTAGGTCAATATGTTAATTTACTAATTTGATCTTTAAAGTAATTCAAATAGAATTATCATTCATATATCAGTAAATGACTTATTGCCTCCGTTATCAAAGAAATAAGTACCAATTTATAAAATGGTCGTAAGCGCAATTTAAAAAAGATTACCATTATTATTATTTCTTTTTACATCACGATAATTGATATATTATCTATAAGTAATCCTAAATCCAATAGCTATATCAAAATATTTCGACTTCGATTTTTATCTATAAAAACATACACATCGATTCTACAAATCACAAATCGTAAACATATCATACTACGTACAAATATCAAAATATTCTTCAAAGATACGTTTAAAATTAAATTTCCCCGTAATCATGTGAAGTTTAGTGTGAAATCGTGAGAAAATAGCCTTTACAAACTATAAAATACCTCGACGTTTACTTTGATAAGCCCGAGACTTTATGCTATCTTTATAACAATCATGAAATGTATTTTAAAGTATACCTAGTGCGAGTTTCCTGAGATAATCATACAAAACAAGTATTTCAAAGTAGGTATGCCTTGCTTCATCCAATCTATTTTCTTATAAATGGTAATAAATCGTTGATTTGATCAATTGAATCGATTAAATTGTCCAGATATATAATTGCAACTTTATAGGAAGGAAAGCGGGATCGCAGAAAAAAAATATTTCACAAAATACCTATTTTAAGCTTGCATGCAAACGTTTATCGTTAATCAGGAAGTAATATCCACACAGATTGATTTAATTATTGAAATTTACATCCAATATAAATATTTCGCAAACAAACAAACTCATAAAAAGCATTTTTATCAATACAGATAACATCAAACGTGAATATTTTTATCACTCTCAAAAAACATGATTGCTTTATCTGAAAATTGCTTTTGTACTTACATAAAAAGGAAATTATTTTAATGAATTGCATGGTACATAATTGATGTTTAGATTAAGAAGATACCTACCTAGTTTAATTTATTAGTAACTAGCGGTCCGCCCCGGCTTCGCCCGTGGTACATATCTACGTTTTCTCTACATAAGAACCATCCTCGTACTTCAAGGAATATAATAAAAAAAGAATTATCGAAATCGGTTCAGCCGTTCTCGAGTTATTCGCTTACCAACACATTTTGCGATTCATTTTTATATATAAGATTTATTTAAACATTCAGAGTGATTTATTATTTACTATAAACGTCATAAAATTAAATAAAAATTATTACAATACATACCTACATTAATTTATTACGAATACCGAATTAAAAGAACCAAACTAAATAAATTAATACTGAGTAAGAAAAAATATTAAATTTCTTTAAAAAAAAAACATTTAAACCATCGAGATATACTACTAGAGGGGTTATTCCAAACAAAAACATTGCGCGCGGCCGATGTGGTGGGGTACGTGTGGAACAAGTGAGGCGTGGCTTCAAGTTCAAAGATTAAGCAATGCGTGCAGATGCGACACATTGTGCAATCTGTTTACTCGGTACTATCTGGTGGTACTGATACTAGGGAATTAATAAAACGAGGATTTTATATTAAACTATGTATTTTAATTTCCTTTAAATAATATCAATTTAGTAAGCTTTTGTCGTTTTGTGTAGTAATCAATAGTTTTATCAGTTTTTGCTTCATGATGTAATCGAATTTTGGAGTATTGGTTTATAATAGCCCTAATTAAATTGATACGATGATTCAATGTTGATGGCGTTTACGTATAAGAAACTCACATTTTGAAAAATCTCACGTGAGAATCGGGGATGGGGGAGGGGTTGAATAAATTCTCACGACATCTCACCAGGGGGGGAGGGAGGTGCAGAAAATTTTAAAAAACACCTCACGTAATTTATGGACGCCCCCTTACTCGATCACAATTTTTGTAACTTTACTATAAACGGAACTATATTTAAAAATATACTTTATTTATTGAGTTATAAGGTTGCTTCCATTCTGTTTATTTACATTCTCAAAAACATCAATCGCCGCAGAGGTGGCTTGCGACAAAGGCGGCTTGTGTCAAAGGCCTTGGCGATATCATTTTAGAACATAATATTATGTACTTTAGTAATTAAAACATAATATTAAGTACGTTACTGTAATAAGTTCTATTTTACTTTCTTATTAGTCCATTTGACAAGGATATTGGGTAAGATACCTATTGGAATAATTTTATTATTATGTATGTACTTATTAAATCCGCGAATAAAAAAAATTTTTAGTCGTGAATATAGAAATTGGGTCGCATTTTTTTAATCCGCGAATAGTGAAAACACGAATAAAGGAAGCGCGATTAAGGAACTTTTACTGTATTAGTTTCTGTGAATGTTGTGTTTATTTGTAATTGTTGTGCATAATAATTTATAAATCCTATTGGAACAACTGTTGATTAACCTTTTTTTAATAAATAAAAATAGGTAAATAAATAAATATTACTTAATATAACCTACCGTTTTACTTTGCGTAGTCGGTTAAAAGTATAAATATTTAGGTACTACACCACGGTAATCTTTCCTAGTAGATATTGTATATACATAGTTAAAAAAATCCAGTTACATTTTTTTAACAGACTCATCGATAGTGTCACGTCTGTGCTGTTAGTCTATGAAAAATGGCGCGAAACGCAGAACGCGTGGTGATTTTTCGCAAAATGATAACAATATTAGTAAAATGCATGACTTACTCATAATAAGGAAACTTACTGGTGAAAAGTCACTCCTCGGGCTTTGTTTGTATTATGGGAACTGTTAAAACAATATCTAAGCAAACACGAAGGCATTTTGAACAGAGCAATAACACGTGTTGACGCGGCAAGCGGGGGGCACAGTCCGACACAGACTAAAGAGACTTGTGATTCTTACCTCTAGCTCGTGTTAAAGAGAGTGTAGTAGCGATCGCCTCTCTAGTACGTAGTACATTCTATCTCGATGATTTAAACGAAAAAAATTGATCAAGTAACGAGCAACGCCGCCGCGGCCGTTGTGAATAGGGCCTATAAATAGTTAACATTTCTTAACATTCCCGGCTTAGCAAAACGCAGCACAATGAGAATGATTCCGAACAACGGACACCCGCCGCGCTTCCAAAGCACTTTCGCCTCCGCTCGGCGCCCGTCGGCGGTCCTCGCTCCCCACAGCTGACTGGGCCAATGACAGAGCGGGACAGGCAACAGCGGCGCACGCACGAGCAACAGAGACGGCGAACCGCGCAACTCGCCGCCGCCGCCATTTATTCCTTTCCAGTGTATCACCACGGTCGCAGTGACAGCGTCTTGTAATATCGCGAAAGCTAATTTTTTATGTGAAAATTATGTATTAATCTTCCACGAACGACGTCGTTTTACTTGTGTGTGATCCATAGTTGTTAACGATGAGAGTTTGTGTGTGATATTATTGAAAATGCTACGTGTTTAATGGAAATGTGTGTTTCGTTTCCACATCTGTTGTCAACAAAAAACGTGGATTATGCAAGTTGGAGTGAGATGTGAACGAGTATTAGGTAAATTTCAAGTGTTAAAAGTTATATTAAATGTGCCGTGATGTAACTTATAAGTATCCCATGCGTATGTTTCGAAATACCCAAGTCATAGTCATTGTATGGTGAGCGAAGTCGCGACAGACGAACGCGAGCGTACTTGTTGGAATTAATCCGTAGCAATGTAAAAAACATTAACGCGATTAAAAGATGTGCGTCAAAGTAATTTTATAAAGACTTTACACACGTAAGTGGAGGTAACAATGCGAGAAACTCGTCTTGCCTACCTTCAATTTGTGATTAATTACCATTAGCCATTACACGTAAAAGTAATTAGGTAAAACGGATTTTACAAATTTCAAATGATTAGTAATTGAATAATGACCAGAATGAAATACAATAATTCATCTTTAGTTCAACTAATTGAAACTACAATAATCTTAAAAGTCCATAAACAAAGTAACTCCCACATGCATTGTGTTTTGCACTAATAAATCATATCCACCTACTTAATGAAATTACATAAATAACACTAACTTTCACTTTTGAACTAAGTACTTATATGCAATATGGAATAGTTAAAATTTAAAAAAAAATATCATAAACATACCTAATATGTATTTAACAAATGCTAATCTTGACCTACAACATGTACCAACTAGAGATCAGGTTCTATACATAAATTAACATACTAAATAAAATAAAAATGTACATATTGTACAAAGTTAAATATAATTATATGTAATACATCAAGCTATATATTTAAATTACCAATTTAGTTGTAAAATAAAACAAATAACTTCAAAACCTACATCCCTAATATTATATTTGATAGCAAATTAAATAAAAACATTTCTAATACCTACCTATAATACATGCATGCAGGTATGTAACATGTGTAAATTGTTGGCAAAATGATAAGAAATAACAAATACACTTTGAAAAGTAAAATAAACATATTAAACATAATATCATTGTCAGTTATCTGCTACAAGAAAAACATTAAATTTTATGCTAACAACTACATATTAGATTTATTGTTGCTAACAAATAATTTTAAATTTTTAAATTTATAACATCTATGAAGACATTCATTATTTTAATTTATTATTGGGGTATTAGTTATATTTAACTGCACTAACGTATGTTGGAGATTATGTATGTTTAATTATATATAAACTCAGAAAGTTTATAAACACATTATGAAATCTAAATAAATGAGATTGTCATTGATATAAAATTGATATGGTTATAATTACAACATAAACATTAAATAGTAATCTAAATCTAATTTAGGCAGGAAATAGTTATCAGCCTTAGGAAATTTAGTTTATTTTATTTTTCAATGACTTTATTTAATTTTTTTTAGCTTTATTTTTATGAAGACAGTAAAGTTTTAAAAGGTTTTTTTTTTTCAGTTATTAAAGTAGGAAATTGATTCTGGCCTAGGGTATATTTTTAATAATAAAAATATGTTTAGTTAGGAAAGCAACAAATAACATAATATTATTCAAAAAAAGTTTAGTATAAATTATGCTTTAGTATTTATTAGTGGTTAGGAAGTTAATTATCATTTTTGCATCATATCATTGTGTTCTAATATTTGTATTGTAACGCAAAAAATAAAAGACAACTTTCTTCTTGTTTCAGTCGATTGACTATGAGGGTTATAAAATAATGCGGTGGCTGCACAAAATATTGGCGCTGGCAATAATTTGCGCAGCAGCGGAGGGCTTCGTCTGCCCTTCCACTTGCAACTGCACCAAGACCCGTCTTGTGTGCTCTGGCACCGCCGTCCCCAACAACAAACTTACGCGCGCAGTCCTCGCCGACTATGGAACCGCTCTACAAGATATCATATGGACAAATTCCAACATCCAAATCTTAGAATCGGACCTCTTCATCGGGCTAGACAATCTAGAGTACATCGACATCAGCAGAAACGAAATCAAAAGGACTGAACACGGGCTATTCACGGGACTGAATCGATTAAAACATTTAAATATATCCAGAAACCAAATTTACGATATACCTAGATTCACTTTCGTAGACTTAGAAAACTTAGAAGTCTTAGATGTATCGCATAATAAATTACAAGCCATCCCATTCCAGGTCTTCGGGCCGATGACGAGATTGCACTATTTAGATATATCTAATAATAAAATAGTTACTTTCTTAGACTACTATTTTAAACCTAATCGTCAACTGAAAACACTGTTCCTAAATAATAATAGCCTAGTCAAAATTACGTCTAAAGCTCTAGTCGATTTGAAGGAATTGGAGATTCTCGATATTTCTTACAACAATTTGGATAACTTTCCGAGACAGTTATTCGAGACCTTGCTAGAGCTGCGAGAGTTGAATTTAAGCTACAATAAGTTTCAAAACATATCACAAGATGCTTTTAAAAGTCTGGAAAACTTAAGATTAATTAATATGGGAGGAAACAAGTTAAGACTGCTGCCCCCGACGCTCTTCCAATATAACGAAAACTTGATAACAATCTACCTCGATCATACCGAAATAACAGTGATACAGAACACAAATTTTCAAGGGCTGGATAAACTGCAACATTTGTATATACGGAATAATTTTTATTTACGAGAAATAGAAGCTTTTGTATTCCAAGATACGCCTTCATTAACCCATCTAAATATAAGCAATAATTCGTTAACGTATTTGCCGCTCTCTTTGAAAATGTTGGATAAATTAGAAGAATTAAGTATAGGAGGTAATCCATGGGCGTGCGACTGTCGAATGGAATGGTTCGTGAGCTGGGCTGAAAGGAGACTCAACATAATAAAGTCAGATCTGAGCTGCACACACACTTATCCCAATGACATGTTAACCATTTTGAACAACACGAACTGCAAAGCGCCGCACCTCATGAGCAGTAGCCCCTTGACGTTATACAGATTGCAATCGAGCGCCCTTTTAGAATGCAGATTCGAAGGCAATCCGATGCCTTCGATCACTTGGATTACACCAACCCGTCAAGTTTTTCATTGGAACCCCGAGCCATCGATTCCTGATATATTCTACAAGCACGGTGTCGCCCACGATCAGTATTATAAACCCATCGACTATACGACATCGAGAGTGACCATACAAGAGGACGGATCTCTAAGTATAACGGATATTCATAGAGAGGATAGTGGAACTTATACATGTTATGCAACGAATCCGTCGGCTAATGTTACCGCCGAGGTCGTTCTCAACATAGATCCTATGACAATGTTTGAAATTAAGATGTATAGTTTATTGTGTGGAGCGATTTGTGCGGCAGCTTTTCTTGGTCTCACTCTGCTAGTACAGGCTTTGCGTTACATATTCTACAGGTCAGTACTACGACTAATTTTATATTTTATTTATTAATATCTTCAACAATATTTGTATATATATCGTATATATTTAGATAATCGTATAATAAATTATATTTTACTATTGCAGGTTCCGTTTGCTAGAAACTTGCTGCAGTTGTTGCACTTGTGTTAACAGAGACGCGCCACGAACGCGCCAAATTTACAGTATGTTGGATAATATAGAACAGTATAAACGGTTGCAGTTAGAAAAACTAAGAGAGAATTACGCGGTACAGGTACGCATCGACATTAACATTAACATACGAAATATTTTTAATTTGGAAAACCGTATCTCATGAAATTTTCTTTTTTTAGGTGCATCGAATAAAAGAGAACTGCACTCAACAAATGGAATGGATTCAGACCAGTTATTCATCGCAAGCTGCACACCTACGCAACATTAGGGACATCGGCACCAATCATCTGAGCACCATGCGAGACCAGTACTACGATCAGGCGAGTCTAACTTTTTATTTAACGATGCTCTTTAATCGAGCACTAATCCGTAAATTCAGGGCGAACGCAATATACATTTCTGCAGCGCATAAATTAAAAATAAAGATTTTCGCGAGAGCGCAACATTCACATATTAACGCGCGGTTTGTTTACACAGGTGAAACGCGTTCGAGAATATTCAACGTCTCAATTGAACTGGGTGCGCGAGAACTACGTGTTCCAGAGGAACAAAATACGAAAGTTTAGCGCGCACCAGGTGCTGCGACTGCGCGAGTCGTACAAATATCAGCAGCAAACGCTCAACAAGGTGCTCGAGAACCTGCCGAGCCTCTATTTCGAGAACTGCCGCAGCGGCTCGTGCGGCCGCAGCGACTCGATGGCGTTCGACCCGGACGTCGAGGTGATCGACATGTACCTCAAGACGAAACTGGAGAAGCTGTCGAGCCTGCCGAACCCGATCGACGACGAGAGCCGGATGTCCGTGTACTACACGCCCACCGAGCGGTCGGTCAACTCGCGGCGCAACTCGCCCGTCACGTTCCCGGAGGGCATCCACATCAACATGATCGAGCGCGGGCCGCCGCCGCGCCTGCTGGCCATGATCCGGCCGCTGCCGCCGCCCGCGCTGGACGAGCTCGCGCCGGCCGAGCCGAGCCCCACCACGTCCAAGGCGGGCACGAGCGCGCGCGCGTACGCGGAGGAGGCCAAGCCGGCCAGCGAGCCGCTGCTGGGCGGCGCGCGGGACGCGGCGCGCGGGCTGGCGGCCAGCGTCAGCTCGCCCGAGCTGCGCGGCGCGGGGGAGTGCGGGGAAACAGCGCGGGGCGCACGCGTGCTGCTGGCCGTGGAGCTAACCCGGCCTGAGTGCCAGCTGCGCCACCCGCCCGGCCGCCTCGTGTGCGGCGACTGCGCGGGGCCGGGCGAGGACACGCCCTTGTAGTACAGGCTGTTGACGCGTGTGTTCAGGATCTACGCGTTCGGCCGGCCGGCCCGTCGTCTCGACGACATCCGCCTCTGCGACTTCTCCGAGTCGCCGTCCTACGTGTGATCGTGTGAGCGTGCTCGCGTCGGGTAGAGACAATTGGGACGATGGAACCGCTTGTACTTCTGAGTAAGCTGTGATAGTTTAGATTCGAGTTAACGTATTAGCGAAATTTGATTTCTCCTAGTGGTAGGTTAAGGGAGCCCGCGATTGGCTCGTCGGTCTAGTGTCGGAAAGTATGTAAGCGTTCTGTGGGTATTAGAAATCTTGTAAATAACTTTTTTATTTTAACCGTTTTTTTATTTCCATTTCGACGTATTTTAGGGTAACGTTAGAGAAATATGCATTTTGTATTCGTTCAGTCGACTTAAAGAAGCGTAGTTGAGGCGAGGTTTAAGGAAGTTGTTATCTCCATTGTTGTAATTGTTGCGAGGTTGCTGTAAATTGGTGTATCGTATCACATTCGAAAGACTCACGTTTCCTTCTGTCCATCTCGTTCGGTCTCCTAATTCTTATATTTATAGATTCATTTTTCTATGTATGTGTAATTTAACGGATGCCGACTTTGCTATTTATATATTGTATTATATTCTGTGACACCGTCGTATGTACCGCGTCTTACAGTGATATGCCAAATGCTACAAACCAGCAATGATTATATTGTATAACGTTTCTTATTATAAATATACAAATATTGTTGAAGATTTTCTAAATATTATAAAAACAAGAATAATTAGCGAATCATGAAGAATAAATTATTTTTCAATGTACAATTTTTTGTTTGATTGTTTCTGATATAAAAAATTACCAAGCTATCGAGGTCAATGATACCATCGTTACTAAGCTACTTTTCGAACAGCTCATTTTTTATGTATTATCTATAATTAAATGAGTTTAAATTGGACTTTAACCAGATATAACTTATAAAGAGAACATCATACATCTCGTTACGTATAATTTCAACCGCTTTTCCATAAACTTAGAATAAGACCTTACAACATTTAAAATAAATAAAACACTCACTTCTTAAAAACCATTTATTTTCATGGTAAAACTAAACACCACACGATAAAAACACACACAATAAATTATTCATACGATTTCAAGTAGCACAAGTGACGCGGTTTAAAAATAAGGATCGATTAATGTCACTATAAATGTAGGGGTGGATTAATGTTATAATAATTGGTTGATAACTACCGCAAATTTTCCAATAGTTTCTAATTATTATGCGGTAATTTGAGACATTGATATTTAATAATTTAAAGGACGTCCTAATAAACTTATTTTTAACACGTACCGAAGAGTTTAGAAATGTAGATTGGATATTGTAAATTTTAATTTCGTCCGTATTTAGAAGCAAAATATTTTCGTACATACCATGGCCATTGGTCATGTCACTAAAATCTTTTTAAGAATGTAAAAAAGGGTTGTTTTAAATAGTTACTATCAAATTTATAATGCTGGCACTTTGCCTCATGGTGTGGAAAGCGTCGATCGCCTATAGCACACGTATAGTACCGTATAGTATGTAGCACACGTATAGTATGTAGTGTCTTAAATAGTCTATAAAGTCTTACTTCAGATATATACCGATACATAAAGGAATAACAATTACATTATGTAATACAGATTTAGAAAGAAATAATTCCTATATAAGGATGAGAATGCGGATAGTTTTCTACATCCAACTATGAAATTTTATTAATTAGTAAATAGACCGTTCTATAAAAATAAAGTTACATGAAAAGCAGACACAGCTGACATTTTATATGCAATTGTTTATGAAATTTAACACCTGCATTCAAAGTACACGAATACTTCATTTTCATTTCTATCACTTGACAATAAAGTTCAAATTCGATTGAAATTGTTGGGAAAATATAATGATACGCATATTCATTATAATTATGCTTTTACTGTAAAAGTATGGTAATATTATCCATAAATATCACTGTAGTAGAAGGTTCAATTCATAAAGTGTTCAAGGTTTTTAATTATGTGTAATTAATTTTATAAAAATTGTGTTTCAAATGTAAGCTTAGATTGGATTGAATAAAAAAATTTAGTGAGGACAAGAATAATTTCAAATTATTTGAAATTATTTTCTTTTGATCAAAAAAATATTTAATTTTAAGTTATGGATAAATTAAGCTTTCATTGTGGACATATATTATTTCTTAAGTTGCAATTAAAATATTCGATAAAGTTGTTAAAAACGTAACATATTGTTAACGAAATTTAAATTACAATTAAAAAATAAATAACCAACTATCACACATACGTAATATTTTAATAATTGCTATAAGCTGTAAGCACTTAACCTGACCATATGATGTGTCTCCAGTCTCTCACATAACGTGAAACACCTAACTCATCATCATCAATTGTTTTAATAAAATTGGTTCTATTAAAAACCACACCAAAATTTATATCTGCTTATTACCCAATTAAGATAAAACCAATAAGAGTTGTAATCCTTCGATTAATAATAAAGAAAAGAAAGACTACACAAGTCACAAAGTGGAATTCTAAAAGAAAATCCAAAAATGTTGTCCCTAATCAGGCCCTAACCACAAACGGAGTATCTTTATCACTATGTATCTTAAAAACTTCAAACAGCAAAACAAATGCAAATAGTAATATGAATTACTTTAATAATTAGGCGCAAATTAATTTTATAATTTTGAATTTATTGACATCACTCACATACGTCCAGGCGTTTATCTTCTAGATTTAGGGCCATCACCCTCCTGTCGCAGTCGGGTAATAAACAACTTATAAACACCGATGCCTCTCCACAAGATTCACCATACAAAACACAACAAAAAATTCCTTAAAAAAATGTGTGCGTGTACTAGTGTACACACATAAGAAGTGAAACTTCTTTATGACCTTATTTTTCAAAAAATAATTTACTATATGCAACTTTACAGAAATACGTCGAATCACGCGTGGTAGGGATAAGAAAAAGATGGCGCGTAACGGAAAAATGTCACGCGTAACGAAAAATGTTACACTACATTTTTTTCCAACCCCGATAAAGAAGTTTCCCTTCAAAAACAATTTCTCAATATTCTAGCCACTTACCTTAGCAGCAGTGCGGTTCCACACGAGCACCTTATGCCCCGAGTTGAGCAGATTCTTCACAATACCACTACCCATGATACCCAAGCCGAGGAAGCCAAACTTCATAGCGCTGGCCTTAATGTTCTTCTCGAGGAGTGTTTCTGATACATTCTCCAAGTCGAGGGGCGGTGTGTCCTGGAAGGAGCGGGGGTTTTAGCTTTTGTGACTTGAATATATGTTCTACTAGCTTACCTCCCGCGGCTTCGCCCGCTTTGCCTAAAACCTAATAAATTATATACTGAAACCTCCCTCTTGAATCACTCTATCTATAAAAAAAACCGCATCAAAATCCGTTGGGTAGTTTTAAAGATTTAAGCATACAAAGGGACATAGGGACAGAGAAAGCTACTTTGTTTTATACTATGTAGTGATGTGAATCAACTAAGAATAAGATTGACTCTAGGTCATTTTTTGACGTCATTCAAACGAACTAATAATTTAAGTTTAATGACTGCATTTAAATTTAATGAAAGAGTCAGACAAAATAAGATGAACTATCAGTGAAATTCATTAATGATTTCTATGTAGATTGTATATTTCAAACGATATTTCACACGAAATTGATATTCCCATTCATAATTGAATAACATAGTATGTAATATAAGAATTGAATCATTTTATTGTGCACCTAATTATCCTACTAATAAACGCAAAAATTTGGAAGAATGAATAGATGTATGTTTGTCACTCCTCCACGCAAAAACATTTGGTACAGAAAGATTTATAGTCTGGATAAGAACATGGGCTATATTTTTTGTCAATGCCAAGGATCGATTCTGCCCTAGGTAAGAATTACTCTTTGAATTTTAAAAATTGAAATTAAAATAATTATTAAAATAAATATAATTAATAATCCTATCATCAATTAAAAAGTAGTTTTTAACAGTTTTATTAGAAATCATTTAAATTCACACAATTTACGGAAACTATCTTAGGAGTAGCCAAATACCTACAAAACTTGTCCAATATTAACAACTAACTTAAAATATCAATCTACCCGCAACTAAAACAAAAAAAAAAAAACTTACAGGTCTCAAAATATTCGACGGGCGATGCAGCAAACTGGATTTCTTCGAGAACGAATGGTTGAGCATCGACGGCTTTTCATTGGCCAAGTCCGAGTCGGTGAAGGAGCGCGACGCACTCTTGGCCTTTTTGCGTGGCGTCGGCTTGAGGCCCGTGGACGAGGAGCGTTTTATAGATTTCACCTTTGAAATCAAACGTATCTATAAATGCCGAGGGGACGTTTCTGTCAGTATTGTGGTATATTTTTTTAAACATCAAAAGCGGTTCATCCGTTTGTGAGCAATGATACATGCGTATAAATGTTCCTGTTATTATGTTCGAAGTAAATAAGTAGGTCAACCTCTTTGGGCCGAAAATGGCTAGAAATACAAACAAAGCTTTTTTTTTCAAAGTGTAATCAAAGGTAACTATGTAGTTTTATTAAGTAGATTTAAGTTAGTTGTTAAACAACTTTGTGTTCAAGATACATGCACAGTGCACACCAACGCTCCTATTATATTAGCATGTACAGTCAGCAACTAAACGTGCAACAGTGAGTGTGCCTTCATAGCCATTTTTAATTCAGTTTGTAATTAAGATAATATATTTCAGTTTGTTTACAAAAGTAAAAGCAATTTGAAATAGTTTGGAAAATCCAAAAGTGCACGCCTCATAATTTTTTTTTAATAATTATTTATTAATTATTATTTTTGTTTATTTAATAACAATTAAACCACATCGAATCAGACCCTGAAAAATGAAAGGGTTCTATTCCTGAGCATACTCAAGCGTAAGAGACAAAAAAGACTCGATTAGTAAAGTATTTCGGTCGCTATCGTGTTAACAAGAAAAAGGATCCGCACATACAGACACACGGACGTCCAAGACAGAACTTTTTTAAACTGTTTTTTAACTAGTTTAAATAACAAAAATGACATCAAAAATATCATGAACGTTAAAAATAGTGTTTTTTCTTAATATGTGTGTGTATGTATTATCTTACAAGTGCAATGTATAATACATAAAGACATTTTAAGTTTGAAAAATCAGATGTTTTGCGCGAAGCGACAGTAGTACCCACCTCAACGCTTCGCTTATGAGGCGTGCAACACTGTTCTATAATAATTTGAATTTAAACATATTTCAGAATAACACAGTTAAGCAAGGAAGAGGTTTATACTATAGTTACATGTGATGTTTAACTGGATAAGATATTTCACTAGCAAACAAATTAGGAAATAAAAAACTTCCTATTGTTTTCATGGAATTTCCTGTGATAGACATTAAAATACTTTTAGGGCAAGCGCGCACGAGCAACTTTGTCTTCGCAACTATTTTGTCTCTCTCATCAATTTGTATGGGGAGTTGCGTCGCTACGTGCGCGCACTTTCATACTAGCCCATAGGTGGGAGAGACAAAATAGTTGCGGAGACAAAATAGTTGCGGAGACAAAGTTGCTCGTGCGCGCACTGTCTAAGATAATTAATTGACACATGTTAACTCTAATAATATTCTAATTTTAAAACCTTTAACTCAAGATTTTTATGGTGGTTCAAAAGGCTTTACTTTAAAGTATCAAAATGAATTCAAAATTAATGTTGATATGGATTTTGATTATAAATAAAAAAACAAAACACGACAGTTGGAACGCATCGAACATGCGAGCGCCGTTGCCAAAGCCAATACAAATTCAAAAGCAAATACAAAACTATGCTAGTGCTATAGGTACGCGACTAGTCCCACTCAACACGACGTATAGAGTGGTTCGTAATTTTTAGTTGATATCATGAATCACTTCAAAAATTCTTTCCAAAAACAAATAAAAAGAATATGCAGTATCTTTTCCGAGGTAAATAAATTGTTTGGCGTATTTTTAATACACATATGGCTATGAACACAAAACTTCGACAGTCATTCGCTTGGGTTGCCAGTATTTATTAAATATGCCTTTATTCTCTTGATAAAACTAGAGTAAAAAGGGCGAGTGGTCGGAATCTGGGTTCTTTTCAGTCATGGTTATCTCGATTCTCGCTTGCTAAGTTCAAAACCAATATTATCAAGAGTATAGTACTCCAGTAATTATTTATGTTACAAAAGAATGTAAACAATATTATACAGGCTGTCCCAAATAGTATCGATATACTGAAGCTGGGAGGTAGAGGACTAGAGGGCTATCCGAATCACCCCCATGCATGTTATGCAATTTTTCGTATTACCTATACTTTTTTGGACATCCTGTATACTAATATACAGGTATATTAGTTGTATCCATACTTTTTGGGACACCCTGTATACTTTTTTTTTCAAAACAATTAGATAATTATTCCATATCTGTATAAGTGAATTGTAATTCTTTGAAATAAATGTCTCTAAACCTATAACTGGTAACATAATACGCACACAAATGCACGTGTACGCAGTGTCACATACAAAACTAGAGGTAGCAATGCACTCTATATATGACATTTATTTTATAATATGTGCTTTAAACAATATGATACAATTATTTGTTATTATAACAACTGTCACTATTTTATTAAAATTATAATTAATTAAACTAATTGTTATATAATATTACCATTGACCACTCAAAACTACATCTACAAGCAGTATTGTCCTAATTAGTAAATATTTTTTATACAAAGCAGTTATAAACAATATTGATTAATAAAATTCCAGAAAATAGCATACATTGCTATGCGTTGGCATCCCCTAAAATCAAACGCACCCAAATTTAAACAAAATCAGTCATTCCATATTCAAAAACATATCAAACTAAAAACAAAAAAAAAGCATTCCCTATTTAAAAAAAAAACATTATTTAAAAAATAGTTATTCCATATTTAAAAACATATTAAATCAGAAACGAAATAAGTCATACCAAACTAAAAAATTAAAATGAAAATCAGTCATACCATACTCAAAAACCGCGCTAAATTAGGCCAACTAAAGTCCGGTCGCGGAGCAGGAAGAATTTCGTACATTAACCTGTTATTACCTGTCACTGTCACTCCCTTGTAAAAATAATGTGTCTTGCTCGCACAGGTGCAATGACCGCCGTCCTTAGGGATTCTAAACCTTTAACCTGAGAGTAAGGTTTGTGTTTGCTTGATTGGTGTCAGGTGTTCAATTATGATTTTGTGAATTCAAAATTTATAAGAATAAACCTCAAACTCTTTATGTCCAATCAAAATCCGCCTAAGTCGAAATCGCGTGTTAGACTAACGTATTTCTGTAATATTGTAAGGACATAGTAAATTATTTTTTGAAAAATAAGGTCATAAAGAAGTTTCACTTCTAATGTGTGTACACGCACACTTTTTTTTATATAATATATCGTTGTTATTGAAAAAGTTAAAATGTAACTAACTAATAAGTATTGTAAATGAATAAAGGACTGTATTTATTTAATAAATTAGTAAAAAACATTTTCTCCTCCAAATATTTCATGTAAACTGCACTTCATTCAAAAATGTTTGTGACCACTGTCAGTAGGTAAAGAGGTCATTGTACGAAATTCTTTCTGCTCCGCGACCGGACTTTATAGTAGAGCCATTTTAATAGGCAACATTTGACAGTTCAACAAAATTCAACAACGTAACCTAGTAACGACAACATGATATTTCTTTCTGTTAGATCTGCACATTTGCTTAACTTTTTTCAATAACGATTACATATTTATAATAATAATGACCGATACAAGTAATTTTAAGATTTCATTTTACTGATGAACCATTCTAAACATAATAAACAATTTCTGAATTGAAGAACTGACGTCGCTACAATTTTGTGTCAATAAACCTTTTTTCTTTTTAATTACCAGAGATGTTACTCTAAAAATCGAGATCTGACATCTAGAATCGAATGCATTGATTACTTGTGAACAAAAATCATCATAAATTAATAAATTCGATTTACAAATGTTTCAAATCTGTATCGATTAATTCACTTTAATCGATGTTTTTAAGCAGGTTACCTCTCTTGGAAGATAAAATTGATAGACGTCAAATGTTGCCTATTAAATTGGCTCGACTATAGTAACATTACCTTTCCAAGCCATGCAAACAACATTCGTCCTTATTACCTTGGGCGTAGAGCTCTTTTTCTCTTTCTTCACTTCGGGTGTCGGTTCCTCCACTGGAGGTTCGTCTGTACTCTCTTTGCGAATGTTGTCCTTTAGTTTGTCGAACTCTTCTTCAGGGTTGCGAGCGTGCTCGTCGATGTCACCGAATTTCTAAGGAGAAAATGTTTGAGAAAAAATATTCGTATGTTACTTACTAATTGTTTACATACTATTTCTGGTGTTCCAAGGTTCTAGTAGGTCTGTCTATAAGTAGGTACTGTTCTCTTAAATAAATAAATGACAGGCAACATATAACTTTTTTTATTGTTTCGAATAGAATAAATTAGGTGTTGTTTTAACCCACAAAATAACAATATTTTACGTTACATGGAAGCTCAGCAAAAACTGACCAAATTATTCCTGGAAATCCGACTGAAATATTCTTTGATATCTGATTGAAATATTCTCGGAAATCTGACTGAAATATTCCCGTAGATCGTCGTTATTATCTACTGAAGCACAGACTGAAGCCATTTTATTCCCTGCCACGTTGAAACTGCCATACTAAAATTCCACTACGTTTGTTGCCCTAAATGCGCTTATACATTTTTACAATCTATACATTTTTCTGGTTACACTGAGAAACGGCACTAAAGTTACGAGCATTGATATAGCATTTTTAATTATCAATTTGTAATAAATTATCCATAGTAAAAATACTATTTTATTCACATAAAAAAAAAGTTTGGCAATTTAGGTAGAAAACTTCGCGAACCCTCCTAAAGCACCCCTTTTTGCTGGTGCACCGCTTTTTATTATAAAGCTGACATGAGATTGTTTGAACGAGTTAATCTCAGGAACTACCGGTTAGAATGAATTGTACTCATGCGTGTTGATTTTTGGTATTGAAAATTCCATGTATTTAGAAGGGCTGACATCACGCTACGAATAATTGCAAATTAATGAAAAACGTTGGAAATATGGGCAAATATTAATTTTCAAGGCATACAAAATTAATATTAGCTAGTGGTATTATGAATCCATAAAATAACCCGCGTCTGAAAACTTTCCATGTTAATCGAGATCGAAATATCCTCGCAGCTCTCGTTAGGAGAAAAAGTTAATTCTCTGAAACGAGATATTACGCTGTAGTATTTCCAACTACATATATTGGATCCAGACTATAAGCTTGAGTATAAACGTGAGTCGGTCTTTATAAAATGAAAATATATATAACATAAAAATAGATATAACAGGTAATACAACATCTGGTAAGAAACTAAATACGGAAAAGTAAACAGAACTGATGTTAAATCCATTTGTTTCCTATCAATATGATATTACAAGTAAAAGGGTATAGACTGTAGATAGGTTGCTTACAAACATTCGATCTTCAAAAACGGCACAGGCACTACAATTAGATGTCGAAGTGAGATGGCATGATTTAACTATACTGAGATGATTTAAAAAAGCAACTATGGAGTTTCTTGTTGGTTCTTCTCCATAGATACTGCTTTCCGAATCGATGGTAAATGTAAAAAATATGTAAGGACGATTCAAAAGTGCTTCTAGAAGAAATCTAATTAAATAAATAAATGTTTGAGTTTGAGTGAGCGAAAAAGAGACAGCTGAAGTAAAATGTGGCTAATTTTGACGTGCCTCTGGAGCGCTAATAACCTATATTCACATTTTTACTTATTATTTTATAATTGCACTCTAAGACTTAAATTCATATTCTCCAGTTTATATTGTTTATAGTGCTATTATAAGATATAAATTAAATTATATAACACAGAAATTAAGTCCTAAATCGCTGAAGATTCATAATTTGCTCATGGTGAATAAAAAAATTTAAGTTATCATTTAATACAAGTGCCAGAGTATTCTATAAGTATAAATTTCAACCCCGTTATACTTTAGTGCTCTAAAGAAATGAACATTTAAAATGCATATAAAGTAGCAGCAGCAACTTAAATAGAGCTTTACTATATACCAACTAATATTAACATATTTATGCTACCTGAAAACATCGAAATTCCTTTTGAAACCATACTTTTAAAAATGACATCCAAAAATATATCTATTACATATATTAAACATGGGTTACAATTGTCTTAGAGCAGTATTTATTACAGATTGGAAATGAGTCTTGAGAAAATTAAGAGAGAGAGATATTATGTTACCTAGCACCATCTCTTTCCCACACCATAATTAATACTGCTTTCTGACATCATGGTAACAGGTACAGAGAACAATCTTACCTCAGGATTAACAATGTACTCCTCAATTTGAGCAATGGCTTCTTTAAAAGCGGTCGTCTTGCATGACTTCACTAGTTGCTCTTTATGTTCCTGGTAGGGCTTGATGTTATGCTCCTCAATCCAGGCACTACACAATAAATTAGTATTAATTTACCAGTGTGTCATTTTTAGTAATTGAATGTTCTTTTAATAAGTATTATTAATAGGTAACTTTATTATAAATAATTTATATTTGGTAAATAAAAAGGGGGTCTAACTAATCTTCCCTTAATAATAATTATTGGGAAGTGTCTAGATCATAATCCTTATATTTAGCAAATAAAATTATCCTGTACGTAGGTATGTGTAGTCATTTGTTTTGCATAAGTATACAAATTAACACTAAACTCTGAAGTTAATTTATTAAAAGAAAAATTAATTAAATCATACTGAAGACACATGCTGCATCTTCATAATTAAAAAATATACTTAATTATAACTGGAACCTATATCAGAACTCAATATACATTAAATACATGTTCTTATTTGAATATAATATATTTAAGATATTAACTAATTTTTATAATAACATATCTTTGTATGCATGGAATTAACTTGAAGGAAATATGACGAGGCTTGCAGTTAGGACAATTGCAAATGCATATAACTATGGGCCACATATTGATTCACTGCTGTAATATATTTTGGGTTACATTTCAATATGCGCCCCTGGCTTTGAGTTCCCTAATAAAATACATCTTTATAAATAATACTTCTACATAAATCTATTAAAATAAAGTTACAATTTATGAAATAGTGTCTCTTTTATTTAAACAGGAACAAATTTTTTCTGTTTATAAAAATATACTAGAATTTTTAAAAAGATATTCTTTTTGGTTGCATGAGAATAAAAGAAAACGCTTTATGCTGTTTACTTCTTAAATTTATCTATTAACAGTTGTTTGATGATTAAATTTTAATTCAAATTTAATTGAATGGGAATTTTTCTATAAACAATCAGTCAATTCTTCGATATTTATATTATTTAAAACGATATAAAAATCTAGGATTAGGCTCATCAAATCTGGGTCTTGATGATGATGTAATATAAAGTGCAATCATTAAATACTTATAAAATTACAAATATTAAAAGCGGACTTACTAATTGTTTGTCCCAAAGAAATAAATACATTGTACATTCATTGCCTTCTTCGGAGGCTTCAGTTCTGGGGTTGGTATGGCTACCTGAAAAATCATCAAACAATCATATTATAAAACTTTCTCTTGTCTCAACTCTTCTTATGGGTTTTTGTTTTGATATAAACAAAAAATTTAAAGTAATGTTAATGTACATAAATATTTTCCTATACACTTGACTGAACTTTTGAACGTTTACAATGAAAGCGTTTAGTTTAATTTTGGTGTCTTCTCGCCAGTGACCGTAATAGCGTCAGCTTTTGTACACAAAAAATTCCCGCTCATTAAAAACATGTTGATTACATCGAAATTTTCAACAAACAAATTTGGTACGGTTGTTTCTTGACATCAGTAAATGGTTTCAAATTTATTTAAACTTTATTTAGAAAGAGAATAACTTTAAAATAGCGTAACAAGCAGACTCACCCGGCCGGGCCAAGGGCTGAAACCCTTCATTTTAGCCCTGGAACAAAAAATTAAAAGAGTTACACATTGAACACGTGCTAATGTATATATTTACAATATTTTTTTAAAGTTTTAACTACATACCAAACTAAATCACCAAGTTTATACGCGTCAGACATTGTATACGTCCACTTCTTTCCACTTTCCTCGACGAACTAATTCAATGACTACAACAAATTATAGAGTCGTGTAACTTTTCCGCGTCTTATTTTTGTCTATGGTTAAATATATCCACAGAAAATAAACCGGTAACATTTTGTTTATTTCAGATAATCAATCAAATCAAATGTTTTCATTGTGTTTTAACGTGATTTTAACACTGTTTTAATAATTTTGTAGTTATTTATTTACAGCCGCGATTTTAAAAATGTGTTTTGATTGAAAAACAACATTTTCAACATATTTTACATCCTGCATACGAATTTCTTTACAAATTTACTATAGTATTTCAATTTGAGTAATTTCAATAGAGTCACCTATGTATTTTGCACTATATTTTTTTATAAACTTTAATTTAAATCTCAATTAAGTTATCATTTCATCAGAAAAATTACAAAAAAATCTTTATATATTTAGGATGTGGTTAAGATATGAAATATACGATTTCAAATATATCTAATAAAGGGAGATAATGGAGATTAAGATGGAATGTTTGTGAAATACTTCCTATTATTAGCATTACCCGTGAGTACCATTAAAGAAAATCGTAAATTAAATGTAAGAGTGCAGCTCTATATGTCAAGAAAAAGTTGCTGTCAATGTCACAATTTCCGACATGTTTTCGTCCTCAGCGCCAAAAGATATTTTTAAATAAAGTTTTTAAATAACATGTCTAAAAGATTTTTTCCTCAACAATATGGAGAGAGAAAAAAAGCGAAATTAGATGTAACCGTCTCTGATCACAACTTTCCACTGAGTCAAAATGTTAGTTCCAATAAAGGTAATTTTACAAAATCTTTTAAACTTTGCGGAACAAATTCGCCCTTATTGATGGTAAATTTCTAAAGTATTTACTAATATTTCAGGTAACAATCAAGCTGATAATTGGGGTGACGATAATGATGACGAGATTCTGCTTTTGGCGAGTCAAGCGTGCGAGGAAGCGTACAACGAACAAAATATTACCTCGTTGGCCGATTACAGTTTTTGTATGAAGCCGGCAGTAACAAGTACACAATACGATGCAGTTCCAAGTACTTCTAAAGCACCATTTGCGTTTAAAATACCAACTTCAAGTCCCTTGAGTACTATTTCAACTAAGTTAAAGGATAAATGTGAAAGAATATCATCACCACTCCCCGGAATATCATCTAAAGTGAATAAAGAGCATATGAATTTAAGTGATGATTTCATTGTCAATGATAAGATATTTAAGGGACAAGATTCGGACCAATTTTATAAACAGCTGCTTCAATTGCAAGAGGAAAATACTAAACTGAAATCAGAGAATGGAAAACTTCTAGAAAAATGTGTTACAAAAGAAGGTAAGGATGTTTTATTAATTAAAAAGAGTTATTTAATTATATGATTGCATATAATAAGTATTTCTTTAAAAAAAATATTTTTCGATTTCAAGGGGAAGCAACAATACTTAGAACACAACTAAAAACTTGCCAAATGGCTGTGGACAATGCTAGGATGGAAAAAGTAAAAATACAAGAAAAAGCTAAAATGGAGTGGATGGAAAAGATTGGAGTGGCAAACAATCAAATACATGATTTAAAGAATCAGTTAGATTTTAAGGTAATTTATTGTTATATTCAATTATGATAATTAAAAGTCTTATTATGTACATAGTGCTAAAAACTATTGATGCCTATTAAATGGGAACAAATTATGAATTCAAGGATATTATGTATAAAGTTGTTTATATTATAGTAGGTACTATTGACTAGAAATTATTTTTATATTGGTGATGCCAATGCTTTACTAGAAATTATTTTTTATATTGTCAATGCACTGATATTTTTCATGTTATAATCTTAATTTTAAAACATTCAAAGTTCAAACTTTGTGCAAGTACCTAACTATATGAATATTTTTTTTCAGAACTTAGAAATTATAAGTATAAAAGAGAAATGCAAGATGCTGGAATCATCTAAAATCAAACTCACTCAAGTAACTGTTGGAGCAAATGACATCTCAGCTAGGTAAGTTGCCAATGTTTTAATTGCATTATTGCAAAATACTAACAAAAATTATTTAAATACATATTTTGTTGGAAAAGAGGAGAGATTATTGAAGTGAAACTTTTTTAAGCGTGTTGAGAGTAACATTCGAAGGTCGCATCATGGCACAACCGTAAGGTGACGATTTTGGTATCTTTGAATCTTGCCAAAGAGTTTCACTTGTGACACGTTTGCACTCACGCATTATTTTAATAAAAATTATTTATTTATTCTTTAAAAAAAAATTATTCTTTTTTAGTCATAAGCAGAACAGTTACATGGAAAGAGATAACAATATGACTCAAGCAAGACGAGTGAAGACTGCAACAAATAGTGTACAAACTGACAACCAATCACATATTCTGAAATTAAACACAATAATGAGGACAGGTAAATAAAAGATATTTTAATGGATTTAACAGCAATTTATTGTGGAACAAATAAACTGCAAACATGTTTTTGAAGATTGAATGAAGGGAAATGCATTCAAAATCTCTTAAAAGTATGAAATAATAAACATCTTTTAAAATTATTTCAATTTCTAAGTTAAAACAAAATAAACTATGGGCCGATTTTTCAATGCTTGGATAAAACTTATCCGTCCATTAAAGTATTACACAATAATATTAAAATGTCACGTAAACTGTCAAATACGGGCAATTAGAATACGTTTTTAAAATGGTAGTTTTATACATTATTCGATGAATAAGTTTTATCCAAGCATTGAAAAATCGGCCCTAAGAGTAAAAATTACTTACCAAAGAATGGCTATTTCTCATGGTAATTAATATTCTGATTCAGATTTTTACTCAACCTCTAACATGAATATTGTGTCACCATTTGAATCATATAATAATCAAGTTGAACATACTATTTACAAATACAAAAATTTTAATTTATTTCAGAGCCATCTACCCTCAAGAAACTTCTACCGCTCATAATAGAAACGCACCCAGACCAACCTTCCATACTAGAATACAACGAGAAACTAAAGAAATCGGACACTACTGTGAATAAATGTCGTGTTTTTAACACTTTTTACCGACTACCCTCAACGCCCAGTGTGGGTAGACGGAGAAATAAAATTAGTATAGCAAGTGTGTACGAAGATTTGACGTGTATTGCTGCGGGAGAGAGGAACAAGGATAGATATATTAATGTGAGTAATTTTTATTTGTATACTAGCTTTCCACCCGCGGCTTTTCCCGCGTTTTCAAAGAAAACCCGCATAGTTCCCGTTCCCGTGAGATTTCCGGGATAAAACCTATCCTATGTGTTATTCTGATGTATAAGCTATATTGTGGTAAAGTTTCATTCAAATCCATTCAGTAATTTTTACGTGAAAGAGTAACAAACATCCATACATCCATACTTACAAACTTTCGCCTTTATAATAGTTGTAAGATTAATAACAACAACTTTTGTGTCTTCACGTGGATTTGACAATGAAGGTTTCACTAGTGCTAAGTGGCCAGCAAATGTTAGATTATTTTTATAAAAATTATTAAAGAACATTTATTTATAGAGGTTTAATAATTACTTCTCTGTCTGAGGGAAATGGTATTTTTATGAGAAAAAAATACTTGCACCCAAAAAGGTTTTCGATTTGGAGGCGCCGGGTATCGATCCCGGTACCTCTCGCATGCTAAGCGAGCGCTCTACCATCTGAGCTACGCCCCCGTTGGGAGTTATGTTGAATTTAATTATACTATTCATTATTTTTACGTAATACCGTCAATTGCAAGGACAATAAAGTGAAAGGTATGATTGTGTTTGTAGGCATAAAGAAATTTGTAAGTCAATTACCAATTTTTTTAAACGAAATTCATATCGTAGTTATCCAATAGATAATTAACTATAAGTAAAATTTTATACTTAGGGCTGATTTTTCAATGCTCGGTTAAAACTTATCCGTCCAATAAAGTATTACACGATAATATTAAAATGTCACGTAAACTGTCAAATACGGACATTTAGAGTACGTTTTTAAAATGGTAGTTTTATACATTTTTCGACGTATAAGTTTTATCCAAGGATTGAAAAATCAGCCCTTAATAATATTGGCTGAGGAGTTTTTATTTGTTTGTTTGATGCGCTAAACTCAACAGAAACAGGTCTGATTTGAAAAAATCTTTCAGTATTAGATCGCCATTTATAAGGGAATGCTAGATAACATTACGCTAAGACTCGTAGGCACAGGTACATGATAAAAATGTGATATTAAGTTTTGAAACAATATTAACAATTATATTCTCTAAATAAGGAGTAATGTGACTTCCATATATTATATATTCTGTATATAACTTTAAAATGAATTTGGAGAAGGGTCATAAAGCATTCTTTAAAGAACTTGGGGTAGTATCTTCTGTTTTCTCTTATCTATACATGTCTATACTAATATTATAAAGCTGAAGAGTTTGTTTGTTTGAATGTGCTAATCTCACGAACGACTGGTCCGATTTTAAATATTCTTTCGGTGTTAGATAGCCCATTCATCGGGGAAGGCTATAGGCTATACCAAAATCATCACGCCAAGGCCAACAGGAGCTTAGCCACGCGGGTGAAACCGCGGAGCGCGGCGCAGCTAGTAAATAATAATAATCAGCAAAGCAGCAAGTTGTCACACACTTGTACAGCAAATAAAATCTTAAGGGATGATCTAGTACATTGTTGTTACTTATGAAATATTTTTTTTGGTTAGTTTTTTCCATTTTTATTTTTTAATTGAATAAAAAATATTGAGATAAAAAAATTTGGAGGCGCCGGGTATCGATCCCGGTACCTCTCGCATGCTAAGCGAGCGCTCTACCATCTGAGCTACGCCCCCCGTTGTTCAATTGTTCGAATTTATGAATAGCTTTTAATATTTTTACGTAATACCGTCAAATGCAAGGACAGTAAAACTTGTTCAGTATGGTACAATTATTTATGTAGACCTTTCACTTGTTCGGTAAGCTTTTAAGAAGGTTTTTTTCTTTGTTATATCAATCAAAAAGCAAGTATGTACCTTATGTATTATTCTGAGCTAGGGTTGATCTGAGATAAAAATTTAAATAAAGGATCGCCTCGTAAACGTCCTAAATTACTGAACAAAGTATATTGTTTAAACATGTATTTATTGAGAAAATTATTCAGAATAATGATTGAATAACAAGTTAAGTTAGGTTATAAGTAGTTGAAAAAAGTCTAATATAAACTCATGAAATTGTTCTATTGTGACCATTCTTTGATAAGTTTACAATGTTTGAATTAAGTCAGCCCGTTAAAACTGGGTCACAATCAAGTCTAAAGCACTCAGTTACATACAAACATACAGTTTAAGCTAATACATGCGGGTTATAAACCTTATTTGCTACATTTACGTTAGTTTAAAAAATTAAACTGCTATTACTTCCTAACATATCGTTATCTATCTTTTGGTGAAAATCTAATGAAAATCCGTTCAGCAGTTTATAAAAAAAATCCATGATTTGTAACAAACAATCAGATGTAGCAAGTAACATGCGGTATTTAATGTAGTGATTACTGATTAAATTATGTGAGAGTGAAAGTGACTTCTGTGCTCTAGTTATATATTATGTCCTTGCCTTAGGCATTTCGACGGTATAAAAAATTAAACTGAACCGTTATTTTAACAATGTTAACAACTGGGGGCGTAGCTCAGATGGTAGAGCGCTCGCTTAGCATGCGAGAGGTACCGGGATCGATACCCGGCGCCTCCAAACCTTTATTTTTTATACAAAATATGAAAAACGCACTAAAAATAAAGTAAAGTTGAAAAAAGGGCCATGAATTCTTAATTAAACAGAAGATTCATTTATTTTTCATGTGCACAGGTTATTTCAAAATATATTAGGGTTCTTAACATAACAGAACAACAACACGTTTCTTCACATAATGAAAATCTAAGATAAGACATGTTTGTAGGTACAGGCGAAGTAAAATGAAACATATTTATGAATGAAACAACTAATTAAAATGATGGTCACTTTAATTTTGTTTATAATTTATTAAATTTTTAAATTTAATTAAACTTAAAAATCTTTCACTACTAAAATATCACAAAGCACGTTTTCGCAAGTTATACCCTTATTTACACATAGAAAGCCAAAGTTACATTTTCTCTTACAATTATTTATTTGTGAATGAAATAAACAAATATTGCTTGCAGTATCAGATATAAAATAATTACAAGACTTGTTTTTAAGGCCTGGGATATATATACTTTCACTAAATTGTCCTTGTTTGACGGTAGATATTATGTTAGAAATACAATTGTATGATAAATTCGAGCGTCTACTCAACGGGGGCGTAGCTCAGATGGTAGAGCGCTCGCTTAGCATGCGAGAGGTACCGGGATCGATACCCGGCGCCTCCAATTCTATTTTTTTTAATAAGTCTATCCAGTCATATAGTTAAGAAAAAATCGAATTTCCTAGAAAGTTTCGAATTTTCGTTTTTCCACCTCTTGTCTTTTCCGCTCACGTCATCATATTGGAAATATGGTGACGCCAAGCAGTTTTTTAAATGATTTATAATACATCATAAATCATTTAATATTTAATTTTTTTTCATAGAATATAGTTAAAACGCGTTTTCGTGGGAACTGGGAAAGCTCTACCACACCACCTTAAGGCAGAATGAGTAATAACAAAATTACCTGATAATAATTGTAGTAATAAATCGAAAAAGAACGTAGAGTTTTTAGTGTATTGCACGCCTCATAAGCGAAGCGTTGAGGTGGGTACTACTGTCGCTTCGCGCAAAACATCTGATTTTTCAAACTTAAAATGTCTTTATGTATCATACATTGCACTTGTAAGATAATACATACACACACATATTAAGAAAAAACACTATTTTTAACGTTCATGATATTTTTGATGTCATTTTTGTTATTTAAACTAGTTAAAAAACAGTTTAAAAAAGTTCTGTCTTGGACGTCCGTGTGTCTGTATGTGCGGATCCTTTTTCTTGTTAACACGATAGCGACCGAAATACTTTACTAATCGAGTCTTTTTTTTTCTCTTACGCTTGAGTATGCTCAGGAATAGAACCCTTTCATTTTTCAGGGTCTGATTCGATGTGGTTTAATTGTTATTAAATAAACAAAAATAATAATTAATAAATATTTATTAAAAAAAAAATATGAGGCGTGCACTTTTGGATTTTCCAAATTATTTCATTTTTGTTGCCGCTTAATGTGTCAACGAAGGTACTATTGACCATAGTTTATGCCATTACATACAATTTGGAAGACCGATTCTCACCTATATTTTTTTTTAAATGTACCTGTGATGTGGTCTATGTATAATGGCTGGCGTCCACTAGGCGGATCGGGCCGGGCCGCATCGCAACGCAAAAATACGCCGGCCTATGTTTTGTATGAAACATCGTCCATTAGCGACGGATCGGGCCGGGGCGGGCCGCAACGCATTGGCGGATATCGCTTCGCAGGCGGATTTCTGCCGGCGGTGCGCTGCGGCCCGGCCCGCCCCGACCCGTCTAGTGGACGCAGGCAGGCGGATGTAAGCGGCGAGCGTCTGTTAGATAAAATCCGCCTAGGCGATCCGCCGCGCCCCGTACAGGTGGACGCAGGAGCAAACAGCGCGTCCATTAGAGACGGCCCGTTGCGATGCGGCCCGGCCCGATCCGCCTGTAATGGACGCCTAGCATTATAAAATAGGCCAGGAAATCGCTGGAGAATAATATGTATTTAAGAAATAAAATAAAAGAAAATCCTGGAGGCGCCGGGTATCGATCCCGGTACCTCTCGCATGCTAAGCGAGCGCTCTACCATCTGAGCTACGCCCCCGGTTGGGAGTCATGTTGAATTTAACCATTGGTTTCATTATTTTTACGCAATACCGTCAATTGCAAGGACAATGAAATGAAAGGAGAATGATCGGGCAGCATGTATATAATAATGCCGGCATTTATCTCATTCAGAACATGTTCTTAAAACTAGGAAATCGCCCCGTCTTTTCGTGTAACTTATGACGAAGTTTCACTTCTGTGTTCATCGATTATAGTTATAAAATGTATCTAATTTATTATGTATTAAATTTCCGCCGCTGAATAAAGAAAAACCCGCATAGTTCCCGTTCCTGTGGGATTTCCGAGATATTAATTAGCCTATATCTTATTCTAGGTCTTCTGTTACCAAATTTCATTGTTTTTTTCTGACTTCCGATTCTTTGATTTCAAAAAAATATTGGAAGGAAATAAACTAGTGAATAATTTTCCTTTCATTTTTTTTATCTGCCTCATATAATGAACAAATATAGCACATAATAAAAGTCCAAAAAGTCTGGAGGCGCCGGGTATCGATCCCGGTACCTCTCGCATGCTAAGCGAGCGCTCTACCATCTGAGCTACGCCCCCGGTTGGTAGCTTAACTAAATTTAACAACAGTTCATATAAAAACAAGGGCATTTGGTCAGCACTGGTGGCCTTTCACTTAACGAAACAAGTACAAAGTATAACATACACTTACATAGCACATATACTATGTATAAGTATATAGAAATGTAAATTTAGCTCAACTATGTTCCGTGGCTTCGCTCGAGTGGTTAAAAGAAAATATTATAGGAATAATATGTTTTACAATGGTAAAAAGTAACATAGATTACTCCTCTAGCCTCCTGTAACCTAACATAAAAATCATACCATAAAATCGCTTCGTTGCGACGTGAAAGAAAGACAAATAAATAAACACATTTTTGCAATTATTATATCTATTAGTAAAAGTACAGTGAGTTGTACCTTCTAAGAAAGCGCGAGCCATCATAATTCTTAGGCCACATCTTAACAAAATTAAAGTAGCTAATTAAAAGAAGTTTTGGCCAAACGATTTACAATTACAAAAAAAAAAAACATTGATGGTGACTACGACATGACGATTATTGTAATTATTAATTACGATTAATTACTGCGGTTCGCGGTTTCACCCGCGTAGCTCCGCTCCTGTTGATCTTAGCGTAATGATATAAAGCCTTCCTCGATAAATGGGCTATCTAACACCGAAATAATTTTTCAAATCGGACTAGTAGTTAATGAGATTAGCGCGTTCAAACAAACAAACTCTTCAGCTTTATAATATTATAGTAATAGATTTTAGATTACATTTTCTTTCAGATCTTCAAACAACTCAAAGAGATATTACAAGAAGTGCATACAGAATTATGTCTAATAGCTCAGCGCGTAACGACGGCATTTCAACGGGAAATGGACGAAAGGTACATAGATTCGACTGCCAGCCTGAACATGTTTGGAATACGAGATTTGATTAGTGGCAAGTGAGTATAAATTCAATATATTTTTAGTACATTATAGGAGGATATTTAGAATATTGGATTTGTAACTACGTAGGTACATTGTTATGGCTTGGAAAGTTTTTTTTATAGATAAGCGTAAGTCAGACTTTCATGGAAATTCAATTGAGTAAAAGAAGTTGCGAATAGCATTTGAATGTTTCTCTTTACATTTAAGATCAACAACAAACAACAAATATCATTAAAGCTGTTCATTATTATTCCTCAGTGCAAAAATTTACCAAAATTATTCTTCTAACCAAGCCAAAAACATTAAATTATTCATTTAGTACAACTAAAAAAACAAGTCTGGAATAGCAGTGTTTTAAAATTTCTTGGTATTTATTTTATTATTAAATTGATATTATTCTCTAAAAAACTTTATAATTCATATTTAAAAACATTAAAATGAATTATTTTCAGGCCACTATACAAAGAGGAGCAAGCCATACAAGCCCGTCGTTTTACAGCCGTGTCGTATATTCTACTGCGAGACAGCGCTGATATCAGCATACTGAAAGACAGTGTGATACAAGATATACTGAATGTAGTTTGTAAAATATGCAGTATGTTGGATACTGCGGTAAGTTTTTATTTGTAATTTTTGCGGGTAGTTCTAAAAATGCGGATTTTTTTTTTATAAATGTATAGATTTTTTAAGAAAGTTAAATAATAACTGTTTACGGTTATTAATCAGAATATACTTCTTAAGTTCATCAAAAAATATTTCCCAAAAAACATGGTACTGTGTTACCTTTTTAATTTTTATAACATACCTACATTTTTCTTAGAAATTTTCAATAGTATAATACAATACTATTGAAAATTTCTAAGAAAAATGTAGGTATGTTATAACAACTATGATTCATAAATGTTGGCTATGTTAATTAATTATGAATGTTTAATATTTATTTTTATAGAATTAGAATTCTTTATTAATTAGAATTTTATTTATTCCTTAAAAATATCGATTGTGAATATTCTAAAAACTTCCAGTGCACCGGCGTCCTCTACAGCGGCCTACTTATCTCGCTCACACAATTCCTATCACTACTAGCTCATTTCCCGGCCTCCCAACAGACAGACATACAAAAACACATGATACTCGCGCGTCCAACACCGGCCGTGTGCGTTGTGTTGGTTGTTGGTGCGTGTGTTGGTTTGTGTGTTGGTTGTGTTGGTGGCAATTTGAGAATGGATTATGATCAAGGCGTACTGTTGTATAAGAAAGGTAAGGTTTTCCAACTGAAATAAGAATAAAACAAACACTTTTTGACGTGACAACGTCTTCTACCATGTTAAATAACTAATTCAAACACCATGTTATAACTTCACTTAGCTTTATTAGAGAAAAAAACAGTTTATACTTTTACATAATTAACATTGCTAACCGGCATCTGCCTACTCGACAATACAGTGTTGCCAATATAAATGTACACATATTCCAACACGCATAATTCGATAGAGCCGGCTGCACGCACGAAAAAACATGACTCATGCGGCGTTACCTCGCTCTGAGGCGTTCCATGTAAGGCTTGAAGTGCGAGCGAGAGCGCGGAACGAGCGACAAAGAAGCACAATCGGACGTTGTCACGTTCAACTATCGCCAGTAAACCGACTTTACAGACAACCAATTTTTAACATAGAGATAAAACATACACACACACACGCACACAAAGAAAATGACGTAATATTAAAAAATTGGGCTAGTGTGCTATTTATTTTAATTGAAGTTTGCAAAATATAAGTAAAAATGCGACATTGAATATCAAATTAAATAAAAATAATACTTACGCTATTTTTATGTATTTTAAAAATTTATTAGTTATCTCACTAATTTTGGAATTACATAAAATATTGTCATCAGTTTTCTTGTTATTACAAACCTCCGAAATGTACGGACTGATTGTAACAGAACTTTTACTATCAGATAGCTTATAGCGTTAATCAGACCCGCGTCGTTATTTCTCAATCTATGTCTATACCTAATTTAAAACTACCTCCTTTCTTTATACATATTTTAATATTTTTCAGACTCATGTCTCCTTCAAGTCCTATTAAAGCAAATAGAGACAGCTCTTAAATGTATGGAAAATCAGAATATGCAAACGGAAGCTGTGACATTATGTATGAATTTACTTACGTTATATACTAAGTTCGATTCTAGTACAAATGAGGAAACCAGGTATGTTATTTTAAATCAATTAAAAATTAATTTAACTTCTTTTCGATACTTATATATTTAAAAATTTCGTGTACTTATATTTGTGCACGGAAAAATCTAAAAAAATATTGTTTATATGTGTATTTGTATTTTTAATAAGAATTGGTGACTTTTAATTAGAGAAATTATTATCGATTTTTAAAGGATTAATTATATAAGAAAAAACTAATCCTATTTGTCATACATGGTAGATTTAACATTATGTCAGTTTTTTATGTTAGTCTGTCTCTGTTATTAAAATGAATGGACTATTTCAGATGCGATTGCCAGCTGGTGTTGATGCAAGTTATTGTATATGCGTTGAGGATATGTGCTAATATGTTGAAACAAACAGACAATACAGGTAACACTTTATTACTTTAATTAAAAAATTGTCCAAAGCAAAACTCTGCATATCGCGTCTATAGAGGCAGAGTTTTCATAAATGTTACTTTGAATAAATGGTATTTATTTTGTAATATGGGCTTCCAATAGACTTTAAACTTTATTGCAACGGTATAAGGATTTAATTTGAGTGAGTGTTGCAATGTTATGAGGCAAAGCCTTTTGGAAATTGAATAGTGAGTCTAGTTAATGTACTATTAACTAGACTATGACGATGATAATGCCGTAATAGTGATTTTTCAGAATGTTTTGGAAGTGAAATAAACTACTTAAGGAGCGTTGAGAATAAAATTTCAAGGTCGCATCATGACAATACCCTAATGTCATGGAGTAAGGCCACGATTTCGTTATCTTTTATCTATCTTGACAAAAAAGTTTCACTTCTGACACGTGTGCTCGGCACAAACGCTCTTTTTTTATTAAAAGTTTTTTTTAACAGATTTAAAATGCGAATTATTTACATTTCGAACACTTTACAGCGAGCGTTACAATTTTTAATTTCTGAAATTGGCGTAAAATCAAACAAGGAAGGAAGGAACCTTACCGTAGTTAAAATAAAGACTTTTTTATATTTTTTTTTAATATTTTCAGCGGATATTAATTCCGACTTGCTAAGCACATGCCGCAGTGGTATACAAGTGTTATACCAGTGTATACTGAGGGACGTGGAGTTCGCTTCCCGGCTCGGGTACCACGAGGGGCATTTGGCTGAGCTGTGCGCGATGCGGTTTGGACAGGATGATGTTTATAGTGAGTATTTAAAAAAATATGACTTGTGTAAAAATAAAATTAGTACTAAATGTTATGTGAAAAAAAATGTGTTTTAGCTGCTTGTTGCAGTTCATCCGATTGTATTTGTTTTTAGTAGTTTTTTAGAATGTTACTACATTGATATTTGATATCCTACTTCGAATGAAAAGTATAACAAACCAAACCAAACCAACAAAACAACTGACCAAATCATTAATAACTGTTCAGCCGTTCTTGACGTATAAGATAGTGTAACAAACATGAGTTCTTTTCAATTAGTAAACAAGAAATTAACATTCAACAACTTGTTAGAGATTTTAAAATAAGAAAAGATGACTTTTTTCATATTATGTACTATTTGAAACAAAAGATTCAGCAAAAAATTCTTTTTATCAATATATATTAAAGTTTCAGTATTTATAATTCTTTTTCATATCACTAAATAGTAATTAATAGATAAAGTGATTCAAAAGGAAGGTTTTAGGATATAATTTATTAGGTTTTAGACAAAGCGGGCGAAGCCGCGGGCGGTAAGCTAGTTAAATAATAATTGTAATTTTTTTTTTTCAGGTACAATGCTAGCTGAAATTTCGAGTACATTCCAGTCGTCTCCAGAAGACGCGACGCCATCTTATACGAAAAAAGCGTGGATGAATAGCTTTAAAAGTTTCTCTCTTGCTGATTAATATGTTATTTTAATATTTTTATTATGTTTTTTTAATATTTAAAAGAAAAAACTCAGAAATATGGCATTAAAATTTACTCAGATTTAGTTTGTTTCTGTTATTATTTGCATGTTGGAATAAAGAGTAGTAATTAGTTTCATTTTATATATCATTTCTTAGTTTTGATACCCTTTAAAAAATAATATTTACCACGCATGTAAAGCCATACTATAAAGTTAGTAAAAATTGTTATCGTTGATTTAAACTCGCATGATCTCATCTGCTAGTTATTTAAATCCTGTGTACGAAACAAATTATTAAACTATTTTTTATTCAATTATTTTAACTTGTGTCATGTTGTTTTGTTACGATATTCCTTGAATTTAAAGTCAATTTTTTCATTAAATTTCAATGAATAAATGAATGAATAATAAGAATAATATAATTTTAAGAAACTGCGCATGTTAAATATAAGTCCGACTCGCACTTGACCGGATTTGCTTTATCGGCATTTATACAACACGAACTACTGATGTATTCATACAAATACTTTAATTATTATTTTATAATAAATATCTTATTGTAATAAAAATTGTCAGTTTTAAAACACAAACATTTAATATGGTCTGTAGATACATATTATGAAGATAAAAAGTGTACAGTACGAATATAAAAAGCCTGTTCTTAGATATGTACTTAGTTTTATTGTTGAGAATGTTAACTTTTTTTACATAATATGTAAATATGAAATATAATTTATTTTCTCATTTCATTGTTTTATTTACCGCCTTAAATTCTATGACTATAATGGAAAATATCGTTTTTTTTTCATTTGATAGTTATTTAAAGCGATGGTTTCTTCAATTTTATAAATAACTAGCTGCGCTTCGCGGTTTCACTCGCTTGGCTTCGCTCCTATTGGTCTTATCGTAATGATATATAGCCTTAATAGACTTCCTCGATAAATGGGCTATCTAACACCGAAAGAATTTTTCAAATTGGACCAGTAGTTCCTGAGATTATCGCGTTCAAACAAACAAACAAAGTCTTCCGCTTTATAATATTAGTTTAGATTTACCATTGAAACTTAAATTGTTTGCAACGTTAGCAATATTTTGCCACGATTTGCGGAATCTTATTTTCATCAGATCTGGAAAAAAAGCTCTTTTTAGGGTTCCGAACCCCAGGAGGCAAAAAAGGGAACCCTTATAGGATCACTTTGTTGTCCGTCTGTCTGTCAACACCCTTTTTCTCAGGAACGAGTGGAGGTATCGAACTAAAGTCTACTGCAGTCCCTTGATGCTATGAAAAAATAAAACTTATAGCCAATGCTGCAAAGATACAGCCGTTTATGTTGAAAATTTTAGCAAATTTCGACATTCGTAGAGAAACCAAAACCTACAGGGTATACTTTCCCATCAACACAGTCTTGAAATTTGGTACAAAGTAACGTCTCGTAACACAGATATAGGAATAATTACGTAAAACAAGAATTTTGAATTACATTATGTAAAAAAAAAATTAAGCTCACAACCCCTTTACTCATGAACGTAATATGTACTACAACAAAAACTCAGGTCTATAATATCTTTCTGCCCGGAGGACACGGCAGATCACACTCTTGCCGTGTGCCCCGCGTGGGCCGAGCCCCGTGCTCGCCTAGTCGCGATAATCGGGCCGGATCTCTCTCTACCCTCCGTTGTTCGTGCAATGGTGGATGGCGACAGATCCTGGCGTGCGGTGATCGCATTCTCGGAGAGCGTGATCTCGCAGAAAGAGGAGGCAGAGCGGGTGCGCGAGAGGGATCCTCACGCGGACCCGATCCGGCGCAGACGTCTTATTGGGCGTCGTCGCCGTGTTGCGGCCGCTTTACACGGTCGCAACGTGCCTCCTTGACGAAGGGCACCGGGCGGTGGAACGGGGAATGTAATCCATCGTCCGGCGCGGTGAGGCGACTTGAGACGTGTTCCGCTCATGCCGCCAACGGGAGGGAAGAGCAGGCACCTTTCCTGTTCTTGGCTTGCGCCTGGCCTGGAGATGGGCTGCCGCCGAGGGGGTCGCGGAAGAATTCTAACAAATACCCGCGGCCCCATCATTAAAGCGGCTCGACGGAACACAGTGGGGTTTTAGTCGGTAAGAATCCGACATAACCCACGGCTCCTTCCCCGGGGGCCGTGGGTATCTTTGGAAGATTTCCCCACTATAAAAAAAAAAAAAAAAAAAAAAAAGGTCTATAATATCTTTACCCTGTAATAAAATCAAACTTCTATAACAACGCAATCCAGAAGATAATATAGCCGTATGCTGAAAATTTTCGCAAATTTCGACATTCGCAAGGGTATCATAACTCAAAACCTACAGGCTACTTGCCGTGATCGTGAACTCAGAATCTTGAAATTTGGTAGCACAGATAGAAGACATTAAAAATTGGATATACATATATATTTTTCTTAGTGCTTAGTTCATGAATCGTATAATATTGAAATTGATTACAGCGCCATCTATTAGAAGGAGGCTGTAGTCATTGTTATTTTCGATTCTTCTAGTCACCACTAGATGTCACTGATATAAAATAAATTATATAGGATATTAATGTAGATGGCGCCACTAGATTTAATTATATAAATAAATAAAACTTTTTCGCTAAAGCAACATTATATTTAACATAAAAAATGAATAGTTCCCTTTTTTATTTAATATCACTGATTTTTGCTATCCATATTGTAATGTTTAACTTTTATTCCGTAAATTAAGTAATTATGAAATTGATTACAGCGCCATCTATTAGAATCTAGTAGTAATTCTTGTGCAATTAATTCTTACTAGTCATCGCTAGATGTCACAGTAATAAAATATAATTGATCTGATATTGATGTAGATGGCGCTAGTGAATTGTATTATATTTCGTTCATATGTGGGCATTTTCACAAAAATGTACCCCTCCTTGAAAAATATATTTTTTTTGATAGTATTATATTTTAAACTTTTTTTGGTCTCTTTAAAACGGAAATTCAATATACTTCAAGAAAACATATAATATGATGGGTTTAAAATGAGAAAACTGTAAAAATAATAGGACACAATGGAAAGTCTCGCAATTTTATATCAGTTGTGTGACTATATTCAGTAGCTGGAAAAACAGTGCAAAATATAAGAATTTTTAGATATTGTTTATTTATTAACTTAAAATCGTTATTTTGTATATTTTAAACACTCACTATTCCCAACTTTTGGATCTAAGCTAATTAAAAAAAAACAATAGTACTTATATTCAGTATTGTGACTCTGGTACTTCAACTGTCATTATTATCTTTACATTTAAAATGTTAGATACTTTTTTAGAGAAAAGGCAACAAATATTACACTTATGTATTATTCTCCATTAAAGAGACTGATTTGAAGGGCATTAAATGTAAAATCTACTGAAATATTTAAAAAATTCAGCTCCGTAATATAGGGACAGTCACACAACCGAATACCTAAAAAGGGAAAGGGTGCGTTTACATGGCGAAAAAAAAGTACGCAGGCACACATAATAAATATAATTATAAACTTAACTTAACTTCAAACTAAATTATCACAATCAGTTCGGGCTTAAGCCATCACATTATTATTATTTATCTAAAGGGTAAATTACTATCAAGATTCAAGAATAAGAAGTCTCTTTTATGTTTTATATTGGCACTATAGTAGAGCCAATTTAATAGGCAACATTTGACGTCTATCAATTTTATCTTCATAGGGTGGTAACCTGCTTAAAAACATCGATTAAAGTGAATTAATCGATACGGACTTGAAACATTTGTCAATCGAACTTGAAACACATGTCAATAATTTATGATAATTTTTATTCCCAAGTAATCAATGCATTCGATTCTAGATGTCAGATTTCGATTTTTAGAGTAACGTCTCTGGTATTTAAAAAGAAAAAAGGTTTATTGACACAAAATTGTAGCGACGTCAGTTCTGTAAATCAGAAATTGTTCATTATGTTTAGAATGGTTTATCAGTAAAATCAAGTCCTAAAATTACTTCTATCGGTCATTATTATTATAAATATGTAATCGTAATTGAAAAAAGTTAAACAAATGTGCAGTTCTAACAAAACGAAATATCATGTTATTCTATGTCGTGGTTACTAGGTTACGTTGTTGAATTTTGTTGAACTGTCAAATGTTGCCTATTAAAATGGCTCTACAATAATCAAATTAATCAGTCGATAATCAGTCTTCGTGATTCGTTTATTATTAACCTTAAATAATCTCAATCACCATATTTGATAAAAAAAATCTTGTTTCAGTGGACGCTGCAAACACGAAGGTTAATCTGTAAATAAAAAAAAAAACCAATGAAAAATATCGTGAAAAAAATTAATTTTTGTTCCATTATTATCTTTCGTAGTTATACAAGGCACATTGTCTAGATTCTTAGTTCTGCTGGCTTATTTTGTTTCTTTTTCTGCATAATGCTTCTTTTTTTTTTCCTCAAAAAAAAATTTTACTTCCTCATGCAAAATGATCAATCAGCTGTTGCGATTTGTATGGGGAAATAATTTTTATTTTTGAAATCTACTTTTTGCCGTAGTTTCCTACTCAGTCAAAAATGTCTTGGAAAAATATTTTTATAGCTCAAGAAAATCGCCATGTAAACATTGCTTTATGTGTTCAGGCATGTTGTGACTTTTCGTTCAGCGTATATGTGACCGCTCAAATAGTCACACAGCGGAAGTCACATTTGATAATCCTCTAGTAATAAAAACGGTTTAAAATATAACCACAACACTTATATTCATCAAAACTTTTGATCAACTTACATATAAAAACATTTAAAATAAAATTAACTAAATACTTACTACAAGATAGATAGATAGAAATAAGCCAAAATATGGTCACATACCTGAATGAAGAATTTGGTCCCTGCGGCTTGCAAACACGCGTGCACTCCTTCTAAGCAGTTTTTTGACCCTGACGGCTTCTAACCTGATAAGTTGCATAGCAGTAGCTATGGTGTTGACAGTAATGCAAAACTATTTGAACCACAGTAATTTTCTTTTTAGAAAATCGGTGACACAACTGAATGTTCCGGGAAGGACAATTTTTTTGATTTTCTTTTTTATTTTTTTATCTTTTATTTTGTTATATAAGGTTATTATATTTTAACTATTATCACAGTAACTGATTATCCTGGACCAAATAAAACCTTAAAAGATGGTACCTTTCTTACAAAAAAGTTAAGAAATAATTTAATAAACGCGTAAGAGTAAGCAGGGGACAGCGTAAAAATTACCCATTTTTCAATTGTTATTTATAATTAACTTAACTTTATTTTAGATTTTGTCATAGTTTTTGTTAAAAAAACAAAATATTGTATACGTATAATCACTTTGATAACATATATAAATAATTCTGGCAACTACTTCATTATATAGAATTTAATGAATTCGAGGGACAGTTGAAAATCAGGGGGGTATACATTTTTGTGAAAATGCCCATGTATGTAAGTTCATCGTTTTGATTAGAACTCTAAACTCTTAAATAAATAAAGGAGAAAACTAATAAAAGACTCAGAAAAATCTTATAATACATCATCTAGATTCTAGGTAAATGAATAAAACAAAACCAAATATCTCTGTTCCTAATACGTTTCGAGATTCAATGTTCATAATATCTTTGCTCAAAATTTATTGCTCTTTTAAAATATCCAAGTTTCATCACTGGCCGTGAAAGTTCATCACAACGCCAAGTTTACCCAAACCCCTTTAGGTAAATTAATGCTTGCTCTCGTCTTTAACATGCATTACCGTCTCCGTATTCAGTATTGTATAGAATACCTAGGCAAAGTATAAAATGAGTAATATTTCATTTATTACCAATAATATGTTTTAGGTTGCCATTGCCATTGTGTATTCATTGCCTAGAGCCCTAGACAATATTAAATAGAATACCTGATTATGTAGATTTCCCGGTAACATAATTTATATATTATAATGCGAAAGTCTGCTTGTCTGTTACGCTTTCGAAGCTATACTAAAAATAAAATCAGAATGAAAAATCGAATAGGTATATGTACTTTATTGCAAAAATGAATACCTATATATAATTATTAACTGTATTGTAAATGTAATACCCAAAGAGTGTATGTGTCTTTCACAGGTTATAAATAAGAAATTAAATATCACTCAAAAATAAAACCACATCTGATAATATACCACTTTATTAAATATAAATACATAGTCTAAATAAAAATCACATTAAACCTTAACAGTAGTAACTACCACTGTCGGCTCCACAGCATCAGGGACATGGAAGAAATATAACATGAACCCTGCCGCAAGCAAAAAATGGAATGCTAAAATCGATCCAACGAGAATTAGGAAGTATTTCGACTTTCTTAGCGCTGGTAGAAGCCAGAAAATCAATACTGCTCCAGATATAAAAGCCCCGAGGAGTACTAATAGCCATTGCAGCCAGGATACTTGAATGGTCCATAGTATTGCAACTGGGACGTATATTGACAGGGAATAACCGTAGAGGCAGAACAGCGACATCATTGTTGGCGCTGATGAACCCTGTAAAAAAATATGTTTTTATAAGATGACAAAAAATAAAATTTTATAGCATTATATGCAACTAATGAATATTTGAAATTAAACAAATTCGATCAGGTTTCGAATGCACATCTCAAACGACACACAAAGCTTTTGAATCGTAAAATTACAGAAAAATAATAATTTTCCAACAATTTTTTGGGTAAAACTATGCTTACTAGTAATACTAGTAAAATAAATGCGAAAGCATGTTTTTTAGTTACAGAAGTTTCCTTTGACCACGCGTTTTAAATCCTCTATTTTTTAAATATAGTTTTATATATGCCATGTTTTTCCAAACACATTCATTCAATAAAACCTATTTAAAAAATCTTATTAACATTTTTTTTCACCAAAATTAAACCAAATCGTTACCTTTAGAGAATTTGTTAGCGATTTGTTTATATAACTTTACAGAATTTGTATACAAGATATACCTGAATCTCAATCTGATCCTGAGCATCAGGCGTCGATGTCCACTTGAGTGCGGCCCACAGAGCGAGCGGCACGAGCCACACGTAGCAGAAGATCGCCGTCGCCGCGTACGACACCAGGTGGAAGTCGTACTTCCAGTGAATGAGCTTGTTAGCGTTCTGGAGATAGCTCGCTATGTTCCCACTTACGGCTATTGTGAAGATCTGCAAGTTAATTTAATGGGACTTTAGATATTATATGTAAAAAACCAGTCAATTAAATACATTTATCTTCAAACAATAACACATATTATAACAACTAAAAGAAAATAATAATTAAACATAGAACAAAGAAATCAATAAGAAAATAATATTCAGATGTTCTCTGGCTGTGAAATAGTCCAGGCATAGAATATACCAAGAGTTCTTACATTGCATTACTTGCATAGAATTAAAAATAAAATGTTACTGTAGTTGTAGTTTTATTGTAATATCTTACCAGTGTTACGGAAATCCAAACTGGACCATACAGGTCGGGTTTTCCTTTGATCCTCTCATCAAAATAGTTACGAGACACCTTCTGCGGCAGGACTGAAGATACAATTCTCTCGACCACCTCAGTGGTGTGAACATCAAAGTACTTTTGATAGTATTCTATTGTCCAAAAGTTATGATTGCCTGAAACATTAAATTTATCAAGTGCAGTAGTTTCTTAAAATAATAACTAAGAAGTAACAGTCAAACAGATCAAAGAACAGTATTAAATTACATTGCACAATGTATACAAATGTATTGTGTACAGAAAATTATAATTTATGTATATAAAATATGTATTTAAAAAGTTTCATACCACTTTTTGGAGCCTCTTGATCCTCACTAACTGGCTTGGGTTCTACATAGTCATAGCTTTGTGTACTGGGGTTTGTGTATTGGTTTGTATGCACAGCCTCCACGTCGATTCGAGCACTTCTGTTGTGCTCTGGTGAATAATCTTTAAAGTTTAACAACTCCCCGGTGTTCACATTCGACATCGTGTATTTTTTTTCACTAAATATTCAGTTCATAACAAGTAAATAGAACTTCTTCTAGGAAAAATAGGATCAATATTTTGTTATCAACTGTCAGTGACGCATACACTGTCATATGTCAATAATTGGAGAAATGTCACAATGTAGGTATGTAATAGCAATAGTGTTTGCCAAAATCGGTAAAATATTTGAAACGATTTGAAACATGGAACTATATATACTACGTATGGAACCCACACTCCCTAAGAAAAAGTCAAAAAATTTGACCTTGAATCTTATCGTTTCCCCTCCGTCTCTTTCTAGTTACGGTGAGTCATAATATATATAGTATGTCTATATTTCCGTGGGGTGAGTATAAATGTAAAAAATTCAGGATATTAAGGAAAAAAATAACGGATACATCAATTTTATTCGTATTAAAATTTTACTATAATACTAGATTTTGCCCGCGACTTCGTCCTCGTTGAAGTCATAAAACATAAAATCCCATTTATCCCGTGGGGATTTCGGAATAGCCTTTCTAAGTGCACCTTTAGGATACTCTAGATATACAGAGTGTGCCAAATTTCATGTCTTTAGGTCCAGTGATTTTAGGCTGTGCGTTGTCTGTCAGTCACTAAGTAACGGGAGAGTTTTATATTTATTGATTGATTGATGGTTGATGATTTACGGCGGAAATAAATTACGTAATTGCATTTATTATTCTAATATAGTTACTGTAGAATTTTTGCAAATAGATAAAAAATAGATGTTCAAGTATTTAACATTGGAAAATTGTAATGTTCCTTTCAGCGTTTTTTCATGTTTGCGTCTTCCGTCTTGCATCTTCAGAACACAGGACCACTATAAATTATGACAACATTTTGCTGTATAATTTGGCGTTACGTCCAGTCATTTGAGGAATTAATGAAGTAAAATATCAATGTGTTTTTATAATATTTATTTATCATTACAATGCCAACTGCCTTTACAAATTTGCAAATTATAAGATAATAACAATAAAAAGTAACGAAATCGGTTCACTGAAAATATTTTTATCATTCCATACCCTTAAGTATTTAAATAGTTTTAAGAGTACTTGAAATATGAGATCGTGGTCTAGCGCTTCCCTATCATACAATAAAAAACAAAATATAATATATTCAGGGTGTAATCGTTAAGTGTGCACAGGTGATTATTCCGTAACTATTGCAGGTATCAAAAAACTTTAAACTGATATCGATATGATACTGATATGATACTTTACCTAATGAGTAAAATAACAATAATAACTTTTTTTAAATATAACAAGAAATATCTAAAAATGTAACTTTAAACCCTCCCATACATTTTATTTCCCGTAACGTATATATTACGTTCCCACTGCTGGGACATGGCCTCCTATGAGGTTACAGCCACATCCACCACACTGGCCAAGTGCGGGTTTAAAATGAATGTTGCATATCTTCACTTTTTCAAAACAGGATATTTTTAATAACTACCGATTTTAATTAATTCAATTTATTCCTTGCCCATAATTTTTATAGTTTCACATGTATGTAAGTATGTATATATTTGTATGTATATATTTATATATAATATATATATTATGATGTATTTATTTATAGATTTATTATTTATGTATATTTATTCTTTAGGTTATAATTATATTTTATATTTATTTATTATTCATTTTCTTTTAGTTCAAATCAAAATTTTAAGTTTGTAATGCACCACCACCATAAATGTAATCCTTCTAAATTTTCGGGTTGTCTGGCAGAAATCGCTTACAGCGATAAGACCACCCTCTGTACACGTTGTTACTTGTATGGTTCTTAGTTTATAATCCTGTATTATGTGTGCAATAAAGTATTTTTCATTCATTCATTTCATTTCTTTTAATTCTACTATATTTAGCCATGTATTACGTTCCGCTAGATTGGACGGAAACCTGTAAAGAGAAAAGAAGATTATTTGCAAAATATAAAAAAAAAATGTCATTTAGATACAGATAACACAAAATTTGTGCTGTTGTCTTGTGCTTCTATTTCAGTAGGTACCATATATGTATGTACTTTGAGTTTTTGATTTTACAATATATCATTATATAAAAGTAGTAAACAACGTTTTTATACCATTAACTTTCACGCCAATTGAACTAACTCAAGTGGAGAAAGACTTCTCCTCATATAAAATACCTACCATACCGAAATATATGTACACAATTTTATAAAGTATGGACACCCTAGTCTAATATTTATTACAATCATGAAACATTTAATAATAAGCAAATAACGATGTTAAATGGAAAAAACCTAATCAAAATTAACATTATAATCACAACTTCGATCTATTATTCCAGATTTAACAACAATTAAAGTAGAAATATTACTAAACTACAATTTTACATGAAGCGTAGTTTATGCATGGTTTTTTGTACTTACGAATGAAATATAATATCACATCCTGGATGCCATTCACTTTTGCAACCGCGCACAATATATTTACAACCATTTCTATTAATTTTGGCTCAGAATAATTCCAAAATACAAGAACAAACTCACGAAATGAACATAAACATCCGCCATTTTGCAATAAACATTATTTGACACTCGGAGCAATTAACAAGCCTGGAGAAGTAACAATTATAGTAGAGCCATTTTAATAGGCAACATTTGACAGTTCAACAAAATTCAACAACGTAACCTAGTAACGACGACATAGAATAATATGATATTTCGTTTTGTTAGAACTGCACATTTGCTTAACTTTTTTCAATTACGATAACATATTTATAATAATAATGACCGATACAAGTAATTTTAGGATTTGATTTTACTGATAAACCATTCTAAACATAATAAACAATTTCTGATTTAAAGAACTGACGTTGCTACAATTTTGTGTCAATAAACCTTTTTTCTTTTTAAATACCAGAGACGTTACTCTAAAAATCGAAATCTGACATCTAGAATCGAATGCATTGATTACTTGGGAATAAAAATCATCATAAATTATTGACATGTGTTTCAAGTTCGATTGACAAATGTTTCAAGTCCGTATCGATTAATTCACTTTAATCGATGTTTTAAGCAGGTTACCACCCTATGAAGATAAAATTGATAGACGTCAAATGTTGCCTATTAAATTGGCTCGACAATAATTGAACAATATAGCACTAGTTTGGCCTTTTTGGCTTATGGCAAAATGTCATGCGAAAAAAGAGGACAGATATATGTCAGTTCGACAGTTTGAAATGACATGTGCCCATGTCAATTTGCTGGTCACGGACGCATGGTGATTTTAATTATTATTTTTGAAGTGAAAAACGAGTGTTTTAGTTTAATTTGTTATTTTATGAAAAGAAAATTGACTAAAGATAAAATGGCTTGTGTTGCTTACGGCTGTAAAAGCCATAGTAGTGGGAAATCGGATGAAGATAGGAATTTATCATATCCCAGGTTAGTGATTTTGATCAATTTTTGGCTTGTATTATAAATCAGTGAATTTACGTTATTTTCCAAATCATCTATGTTTTATCTACCCTTGATCATTGAAATGAAATCATAATTAGCTTCTTTTTGAGAGATAATGCAAAATATTACTTCCATAGTGTTGTGCAATTATCGATACTTTAATAGAAACGAAATATACGTACTTTGCTACGGTACTTTGACAATGACTGCTTTAAATCAAATAGGTTAGGAGAAAAAAGTTATTTAAGCATGGATTATTGTTATTTGTAGGTTTCCGGCTTGTGAAAAGTTAAAAGATGTTTGGGTTAAGGCTATACACAGGGCAAATTGGAAGCCTTCAAAATATTCTCGGCTTTGTTCAAAACATTTTGGATTAGACTGTTATTTGGACGGGAAGAAAAGGAAAGTGCTTTGCAGAGATGCTGTGCCAACCATATTCGAACATTACCCTACTTACTTACAGAAGGTACTGTATCAAGTCAATTAATATATCCACAATTAAATTAGAAATAGTTATGCGACCCTTGTTAATGTGATCTATCACTTTTATATATTTATATTTTTACTAGAACCAAAAACAAGGTAAGACTGTACTTTATAGGGCGTGGAATTTGGGGGTAGTGGGGGGTGGAGAGAGGGGGGGGTGGGTACTAGGAACTTCCCCTGTAAAGGGGGGGGGGCGCGGAAATTAATAGTTTTCGAGATATTTACAAATGAAGTTTTTAAGGTTATGTTGGATTGTTACCACTTTTTGTAACTACTTATAAATAATTTACCTACTTTTTTGTTTCGTTTCAACTCATATATAGCCCAGCTCTTTTTTATTTATGGTGATTTTCTTTTTTAATTCCAGGAGTCTAAAAAGATAGCCAGAAACAAAATCATCGATTCTCAGAGAAAACTTCGACGTATCAGCAATCTTCAGCCTGGTTTAGATGCACCATCAAAAATAATATGAAATGATTGTATAAATTTGACGCAGAGAAACCCGAACCACATATTCGTGAATTCGAAATTATATTTCTGTTCTGAGTCGATAAAGCATACGTGAAAAAATAGAAACTAAATAAAAATGCGTATTCTCAACATATTCATAACAACAAAATACACATGACGCGAAGTTGTTTACATAGACGTGACGTCACGCGTGTTTCAGTCAAAATGGCCGACTGCAGAATTTCAATGTTTTATTTTATTGATAATCTCGTTAATCTTAATGTTTTTTATATTTCTAAGTCACTATTTTTAATTTATTTATTATACATTTTCCCTTAAAAACACTAATTCGATCATTTATGGATACTGTCGTCATGCCTATTCTGTGAGTCAGATTATAAACTAACGATTTTTACAAGTTTACGGTGGCATGTATTTTTAATAATAAATATTATAATTTGGTTTTTAAGTTTCAAATTAAAATTTTGTAAAAAGAATGTATATTTGTTTTATTTGAAGCAATTTATTTTTAACTAGAGGTGCCTCCGCGACTTTGCACACGTGTTCTCAGGGAACAAACAATTTCTTTCCCATGGGAATGAGTTCTTTTTCTATAAGATTCTATAAGATTGATTCCATCTGATATGTTATTCTAAAGTTTAAACTATATTATTGTAAAGTTTAAAAAAAATCATTCAGTAGTTTTTACGTGAAAGAGTAACAAACATCCATTCTTAAATATTTTCGACTTTATAAGTAGGATACGATTATTAATTTGTAAGGAAATGAAACCCTAAAAACAACCTAATAATATTTTTTTATAAATATGTATCACCATACGAAATCCAGGCCAGGCAAAATCAACACATTATGCCATAAATGGCGTAACGCCATAAATGGCGTGCAAATTACATCAGCTCCGCAACATTATTTAAGATAAGAAGAACATTATTTCAGTCACATCATAAAAGGTACATATTATAATAATATATTCAATACTCAAAATTAAACATAACATAAATCAAGATATTTGATTACTCTTTACAAAAATACAAATTTCATAAATATGCACGGTAAAGTTAACAACTTAAGTTTATATAGCGGTTTACAAGATTCATACGAACCTACACCACAAATTATCTTCAAGCAATTTTATAACTCAATTTTTTATTTATCGATATCTTGATTATCGAAGTGGCAAGCACTACCTTTTTAGAACAAAAAGTGACTACATGTGGATTTGAATGCCAAGCCGATAACAGGGTGTTGTCTCTTTCTATCGCATTAATTAGGGTATTGAATAAAAGAGAGCCACTATATAAGAAACGTTCAATTAATTGTTACTTCTCCAGGCTTGTTAATTGCTCCGAGATTTGACACCTAGAATTGGGGCTGCCGCGCAACGATTTTCATAACATAATTCAAAATATGGGAAAAAAATTATGAGCGTGTTCGATAAGCAGTCCATTTTAAAAGTTGTAAACCTTTGTTATTTCAATGGAAAAGCAAACCTGCATGAATCTCGTTTAAATTTCATTTTTTTAGCGGATTTTATTAATGATTTATGTCATATAGACTATTATTACTGACAGTCGATTTTTTAATGCACGTCAATAGGGGAAAAATTTACAATCACGCTGGCTACCCTATGGGGTAAACAGGGGTTACTTGCGGTCATTCTATCAGTTTTTTATTTATTCTTTGGGTTCCAGTATGACTATAGTTCCATGATTTGAAATCATTCAGGTTCACACTTAGCCAATGAAATGACAAGAACCACAGAGCAACTAAGTACAATACGACCAACGTAACTTGGCGGGCCTGAACATAGCCTCTACGAACTTTTGCGCATGTACACTCGTAAAAAAAAGTGTTATAGGCATTTATTTCTTTTAAACTGAAATTCGAATAAAAATTTCCTTATACAGAGACCAAGTACAAATAAAATAAATATCAAAACGCTATGAGACAATAAAAATAACCCAATGAATTCAGGATTCACTCAGCAACTCTTAAAAAAACTTTGTTCCCGAATAATACAAAATTCCAAGTAGAATATTCCAAATTATCACTAAAACAAACTTAAACACGAACAAATTTAAACTTAACACTCAACAATATAATAATAACAAATAATAACGATCAACTCAACGAAAACTTTTGTAACCGCCTGTACTCAAGACAGAGATAGCGACACGAACACGACACCAATGTTAACGTGTGACTGAGATACATAATTGCGTACCGAGAATTGCCGAATATGCACGAAGTTATACGACGTAAACAAAAAGGGATGTCCACTATGCGTGTCTGAGGATATTGATTAATCGATTTTTTTTTCAAATCGATTGAAATTGAATTGTGAAATATATTTATATTTAATTTTATAATAGGTTTCAAATATTCTCAATCAGTCCTTATTGTAGTGGTCGTTTATAAATAAATGATATTTAACTAAATCATGTCTTACAACCATGAAAATAAAATGTTATTAGTTTTTTTTTGCTATTAAACTCGAAATCTCTTTTACTAACGACAAAATTCAATAAGTTTGTAAAGCTATTTCGTTCAGTATCTCATATAAACAAAAATCAATAAATTTCAAATCGATAAAAATCGATTGCGATATTCGTTCGAATAAAGGGATGATTGTGTTTACATAGAGTCAATCCCTAGCCTAGATCTCCGCCCCGCGCACGCCGCCTCATGCCACCATTTCGTTCCTAAAAAACGTTCGTGCGCAGCCTTCTGCGCGAAGTTCAGGCCCGCCAAGTTACGTTGGCCGTAGTGTAATTTATGACAACTGACATTTTAAGTTATGTCAATTTTTACAAATAAAAAATTTGAATTGATGTTACACCTAAGAAAATAAATAAATTTGTAAAAGGAAAAATGTTTTTAGAAAGATCGAATTATGTTTTGAGAGGATTCAGTATATTACGAAACAATTTAAGAAATTATAATGTTGTTGCCTCTGTGTTACAAAACCCAAATGTTGGAGAAAAAGCTGAAGTTAAGGTTATATTTTGTAAATATTAAATTTAAATATTTCTTAAAGTAAATATTTACTAAGCTCTACGATTATTTCTACTTTCAGGGCTGGGTTAGGAGTTTACGTATACAAAAGGAACACATTTTTGCGGACGTAAGCGACGGTTCTTGCGCCAAAAAGTTACAAATTGTAATACCTAAAAATTTAAAGACCGATGATCTAACTTACGGCAGTGCTGTGCATATCACTGGAAAACTGGACACTAGTCCTCGAGGACAGCTTGAATTACGAGCTGAACATATTAAAGTCTATGGAAAATGTGTTGTTTTAGATGGATACCCTTTCAATCCAAGAACGGCGCATCCTCCTGAATATGTACGTCAATTCTTACACTTACGATCTCGTACAAACTATATATCAGCGATGTTGAGAGTTCGTCACTCAGTCACAAAACATATACACGACTTTTTCTGTTCTAGAAATTATTTGAATGTAAACACACCAATATTAACATCAAATGACTGTGAAGGTGCTGGAGAAACATTTAAAGTGCTGCCAGATAGCGCAGATACAATTAAGGCTATGATGCAAGAAGGCAGGACCCCAGATACTGTTTATTTTGGTACAAAATCATTCCTCACTGTATCAGGGCAGTTACATTTAGAAGCTGTATGTCGAGGCATGGGAAATGTTTATACATTAGGTCCTACATTCAGAGCTGAAAACTCTAGATCAAGATTGCATTTATCTGAATTTTATATGCTTGAATCTGAGTTGGCTTTTTGTGAAACCATAGAAGAGTTACAGGCAGTTATAGAAAGTCTAATGAAGTATATATTTACAGAAATTAGAAATACAAATGAAGATGATTTACATTTAATTGATAAGAATAATATGAGTCCAAAATGGCTGAATGAACAATTTATTACACTAAGTTATGATGAAGCAAAAAGTATTTTAGATAAAAAAGGTATGACTTCTAATGAAGAGGGAATAAATAAAGAACAAGAGTTGGCTTTAGTAGAGCATTGTAATGGTATTCCAGTGTTTGTTGTGAATTGGCCAAAGGATTTAAAATCATTTTATATGAAGGAATTGGAATCTGACAATAGCAAGGTAATAACTTTTAAGTATTTGTAAACTACCCAATGATTGCACTGCAAATTATCAAAGGTATACTCATTTTAAAATGTTTTATTTATATTTAAAACTCAATTCTTTGTTACAGGTGGAGGCATTAGATCTCCTAGGGCCAATCACAGGTGAAATAGCAGGAGGAAGTTTAAGAGAAGATAATTATGAGAAACTGCAATCAAAACTGCCATCAGAAGCATTGAATTGGTATTTAGAACTACGAAAATTCGGCAATATCCCCACTGGAGGCTTTGGTCTAGGAATAGAGAGGCTGTTACAAGTTTTATGTGGTATACAAAATATAAAGGATACACTACCATTCCCTAGGTGGCCACATAATTGTAGTATGTAGTTAGACATGTAAATAGATGTACATAATATGTTGAAAATAAATTATTATGAGTTTGTACTTGTTTTATTGAATCCCCTCTGAATCCTTTTATAGATGTTATGAGTTTTTTTTATTTAAATAGATGTATGTTTGTTGAAAATAAATTATTATGAGTTTATACTTGTTTTATTGAATCCCCTCTGAATCCTATTATAGATGTTGAGTTTTTTAATTTCTTTACAAAACTGATATTTAAAAATTAATCTCTGATGATATTTGTAGTTATTTACCTCCAAACATATCCATCCAATTTTGTTACCCATAGAGTAAAATAATATTATATCGGGTAATTTTACCAAAAGTCGCCTTAAATAATAGTTAAATTATGTAGGTAAAACATTTTTAGTGTGTTTTATCAAAGAGTAGTGTATAGTTTGCATAATTGTGAGAGGAATGAAAATAAAACAACAATAGTATTAAATAATGGTTTTATTTTAGTAAAACAAAATCATACAGTATAATGAAAAAACCGGGTTGTAAGCAAAACACAAGGCTCTTTAAATATTTTATTTTGAGGATTTTACTTTAAATTCATTGATTTTGATGTAAGTCAAAATAAAATTAACCTAGAGATTCCTTCAAAAATCAAATTGTGCTAAACCAAACACCAAATTAACCCTACATACACGAACAAATTATATACAAACATAACAACTTACAAAACCATCAACTTTAGTGTACCTTATAGTTTAATATCACATTTTTATGAAGTGGCTTTATCAATTTTATTAACAACTAATTATTAGAATGGAAAATCAATTATCTACAGAACAGCGTAGAAGATAGTAAATATAAAGAAATAAACAGAAAAGATACTGAAAAAAAAATCAAAACAAAATCCTAAATATACATAAAGTACATTATAACTATGTAGTTTTTTTTTACAATTTATTCATTTGGCAGTGTACATTCCTACCGTATTGAAGCAATTTATTTTTATAAAAAATCATAGCAACACTTAATTTATCAGTTAATTAAATCTACCTTAACAATAAAGTTACATAATATGTACAAAATACCTATTATATTGTGATCATTTTTTTTGTGTTTATGTGATTAGTGGTTACTATTCAAGTATACAAAGATATATAACAGAAAAAACGTATTCTTTTAATAATTACAGATACAATTCTCACTTTTTTATTTCTCTTATTGGATCTTATTGTGCTTGATAGACAAGCGAAATCCGACACTACCTCACTTATTTTAGAGTTCATTTTATGAATTCAATCGTAATTAAAACAGCATCTAGTAATCAGTCATATACAAAACGAAAACAATGACAATTCATTGATTTTTAATAAATCAACTCCCAAAATACCGATAGTTCATCAGAATACAGTATTTAATTCACAATAACAATCGTGACAACAATCACATTCTTGTATTTCCCAAAGCGCACACTTAACAATCACATAATAGAACATAATCCAGACAGTTCATTTCCCTTTTGCACTGGCGGCTGCCGTTTCAACTGTACTCCTTCCAACTTGGATTTCAATTTAAACTCTAGTTCTGGCTCTTCACCAGGGGGCAAAGGCTCATCATCAGCGCTGATGTCTTCAAGCATTTTATCATCTTGCGGGTTGATAAATGCTGGCACTTTGTTGATGTTGATGCGAATGCCTCCAAACGGCAGGCTTGGGGCTGGAGTAGCGTCTTCTAGTTGGACGTTGCCATCAATCGATGATGTGACAGTGATCTGTGTTGTTTCAATCACGGGTGCCACTATTGATTCCACTTCTGCTGTTATTACTGGTTCATCATCTGTAAAAGAAAGATATTGAATTCATATTTTTGGTTTTATGGCATTTAAATGCTTTATAAATATAAATTTATAAAGAATAGAAAAAATTCGATCACGAGGCGGGACACGAACCCGCGGTGTGTCCCTTCAGACACATAAAAACTGAAAGAATAGAATAAATTCGATTGCTCTGGCGGGTCACGAGTGGCTGTCAGGCATCCGCCCCGGAATGGCGCGAAAGGATGCGGGTTCGAGTGCCGCCTCGTGATCGAATTTTTTCTATTCTTTATAAATTTATAAGAAAGATATTTTTATTTAAAAGATTAGCACTAGTTATCAGCAAAGTACCTTGTTCTTAAAAAATATGTTTTAAAAAAGAAAGGAATAATCTTCTTCAAACGGCAACTTATAGCGAATTTGACACAGGTTAAACAAGATCCATACATTCAAAATTTATTTGTTGAATTGCAGTAACAGAGAGTTCAAATTTATTATACTTTGAGCAATAAATACTTAACAACTAAGTTCTTATCCTATATCTATCTAGACTACCAAGAAGTTATATGGACTCAAATTATAATTTATCCATCACATTAACCCTAGAAAGATAGTCTGCGTCAAAATGACTCGCGTTTTCGAAATATAGTTGTATCTTTTTAAATGTCGCGAATCCATAACTGTACGTTTAGGACATTTCATAAGTTACTGAGAGCTACCCTATGGTATACGTGGCAATAAAGTTAATGTAACCGATTTTGAAATATAACGACTATGTGAGTCAAAATTACGCATGATTATCTTTCCCGTACTACTCAATATGATTATCTTTCTGGGGTTAAAAGAATCCAAATAATCACCTGGATCAACGGGCTCTTGCTTAATTTTGACCTTGGCAAAGTCGATAGCAGCGAGCTCGTCCCGTTTGGTCCTCTCTGCTTGCGTCTCATCATCGGTGTCTCCTTCATCCTCCACGATCACCTGTTCCACCGGCTCCGCTTTGAGCACCACGTCGTCTTCATCACCGTCGTCTGCTTCGTCAATCTGGTGGGAAATATATGTAACAAAATTATTATACTTATACACAAACAAGCTTTCCACCCACGGCATCGCGGTGCGCATTCAGTCAAAGAAAAACCCGCATAGTTCCCGTTCCCGTAGGATTTCCGGGATAAAACCTATCCTTTCTCGGGTATCAAAACATCTCTATACCAAATTTCATGCAAATTGGTTCAGTAGTTAAGGCGTGATTGAGTAACAGACAGACAGACAGAGTTACTTTCGCATTTATAATAATTATTAGTATGGATTGATAACTATAACTATGAGTTTTTGTTGTGACTTAGTTTCAAAATTCAGTAAAGTATTATTTAGCATAAATCATGAAAATGCATGTTCTGCATTCCACACATAGTCGCAACAAAATTTTGTTAAATGTATTATTCAAACGAAATAATCACAGTCTCAAATATCAAAAGGCACAGAACAAATAACACAAAACAAATTTAACACACCTTCAAATTCCAAAAACGTCTCTCTCAAAATGTAACGCGGAATATATAAAACAGCATATTATTAAATACAAGGCTTTTCAAAGAATCAAAATTTAAAACGGAAACATCATCATAATATCAAAATTAGTCAAATAATAAATCCTACAAAAACCCAAATAAATAAATCATGTTAGTGTGTTTTTGAATCTATACTAATATTATAAATGCGAAAGTAACTCTGTCTGTCTGTCTGTTACTCAATCACGCCTTAACTACTGAACCAATTTGCATGAAATTTGGTATGGAGATATTTTGATTCCCGAGAAAGGACATAGGCTATCTTTTATTGCGAAATATGTACCACGGGCGAAGCCGGGGCGGACCACTAATAAATAAATAAATGTTTAAAACTCTCAATACCTCAACAGGCTCCGACTCCAAATCATTATCTGGCTCGACCACCTCGACAACCGATTCATTGTCCGACTCATCAGCTTCCACGTCCCTGATCTCGATCGCTTCTTCGTCTTTACTCTCCTCTGCAATGTCCACTGTGGCTTCTTCCTTTGGAGCATCCTTTGTGAGTGACGCCTGTAAAGGAAAATCAACATTTTATTATTGTTGCTTATTGATTGAACTGCATTTATTTATTTATAACACTTTACTATGCTAGTAATACAAATTACTTAAAACTAAAACTTATAGCTAATCTAGCACAGAGGGCGGCCTTATCACTCAAGAGTGATCTCTTCCAGGCAACCCACTGTGTGAAGTAATAAAGGAGGAGAAATAAAGGTGCATTTACTGCATTTTATAAATAAAATCATCCTTAAACAACGTACCACGCAAACAAATCACGCACCATACATTCGTAAAACCACAAACGCGCATCTTATAACCATTAAATCACGCACCCTATAATTATTAAAAACACGCACCTTATAATCAACGTAGGACGCACCTCATCATCATCTAAGCACACACCTTATAACATTCGAAGCACGCAACTCATCATCATCGAAGCACGTACCTTATAATCATCGAAGCACGTACCTTATAATCATCGAAGCACGCAACTCATAATCATCGAAACACGCAACTCATAATCATATAAACACACCGTATAATCATCAAAACACGCATCTTATAATCACCGAAACACGCACCTTATAATCATCGAAACACGCACCTTATAATCATCAAAACACAAGACATGCACTATACAATTATCAAAGCCTTATTGCCTATTATCAAAGCATCGAAACACGCACCGTAAACTCATCAAAACACTAATCACGCACCTTATAATCATCGAAGCACGCACCTCATAATCACCGAAGCACGCAACTCATAATCATCGAAGCACGCACCTCATTATCATCAAAACGCACCATACACTCATCAAAACACTAATCACGCACCATACAATCGTAATCACTTGTCACGCACCTTATAATCGTCGAAGCAGGCCGGGTGGTAGTTCCGGCCTTCGTGCTGCACCGAGTTGCGCAGGTGCCACTCCTCGCGGTCCTCGTTATAGAACTGGTCGAACGCATCGCCGCACAGTGCGCAGTGCCGGCCGGCGGGCGGCCCCGCGGCTACGCTCGGGGCTTCGCCCGCTTCGAGGATCTCTTCGGAGGCTTCTTCCTCCGCGCCGCCCGTTTCGAACCAACTCTTTTCTGTGAATTTAACGTTAGCATTAAAATGTTTTTATACTATTTAAATGAGATAGCGTGAATGTTTGTGATAATAGATAGAAAGAAAAAAACTAAATTATTTGATTATCGATTTTGATTAGTCCGAGTTATAAAGCTTGATTTTTATGTCTATGTATAAAGTAATTTTAGAAAATGTTCAGTTTTGTTAACCATTAATCAAAGTTTTACTCTATCTTTCAATACTACAAACTTTTAAAATAAAACAATTGTGTTGTTATTTGCGTCTCATTTGTTAACAAATAAACAGAACAACATAGAAATCAATTAAAAAAATCAGTCAAACTAACCTCGCTCCTCCAAATCCTCGATCTCCTCATACTGCACCCAGTCAGACAGATCATAGTGCCAATGCCTGCTATGTGCCCTCCTCGCAGAGTCCCTTTCACGTCTATTCTGTCGGAAATGCCAGTCGAGGTGCTGGGAGTATCGCACCGTGTGTTCGGGGGGAAACCGGGCCCCGCAGCCACTGCATTGCATGCCGCCGTAGAGCTTCGCTACTATGGCTGGTTGTTTACTGGAATATGGAATTACGAATGAAATCTAGACAGTGGTTGAGAATAGAATGCTTGAAAAGATAATAGATGTGTTTAAAAATATGTAATGGGATGCCTTAATTAATACTCCATAATTCTATATGAATTTTTCTAGTAAACACAATCGAAAATAAACAATTTTATCAGATCTTACCTCTATATCATTGTACCATCATAAGTAGGATTAACACAGAAAACATTTAGCTAAATAATCAATTGCACAAAGCAATTATTGTTTATCATTTTCATATTCTTTTCTCAAAAAATTGACTTTCGTGTATCGATAGATAAAAAGATACTTACACTCTCAACGTCTCCGGCTTCAACAGATCCACCTTATGCACAACACTCTTGTCTTCTTTCTGCTTCTGCTTAACGTCTTCCTTGACATCTTTCACCTCAGGCTTTTGCTCATTGATCACAGACACGATACCAGAAGCAACAAGCTTCGCAAATAAATCGTTTACATTGATATTGCCCAATACTGGCATGGGATTGGGTTTTTCTTCAGCGGGCGTTTCTAAGCCGGGTATTTTGTCCGGTTTCACGAATAATGGTTCAGCCGAACTGTACTCTGAGCTCGCGGCCGGCGCCATGCTTGTTGGCATCAAGCTTGCTAGCATGTCGAGACCTAGAAAAAATGGAGTCAGATTATACAAAGTTTTACTGAGGAATAAAAACAATCAAATTTTCGGGAAACTATTTTTTTTATTAAATAAAATAATTCTCACGAGGAACGGCATCATTAATGATTGATTAAATCAAATTAATCTGATATATGTATTAATTTTAATTAATAGCTTACCTTTATTTTCATTATCAGGGCTAGGCGACTTCTGAGGCCTATCCTGTGGCTGTAAATCAGTTTCCATCGACACTTCATTATTTTCCACAATTGCTTTTGGCACTGAAGAAACTTTACCCTCCATATTTGCAATCTCTACTTGTCCTGGCTTAATGTATTTAGGCAAAGCAGAGAACCTAACAAAGTATTTCTCTCCATTAATCAGTATGGGCTTAGGAAGATCTCCAAACTCAACTTTGAAAGGTTGCTCATTGATAAGTACCGTCTGCAACGCGTCTACGAAACGTATCGTAAAGTATTGTCCATTCACTTGGAACTTTTGTACTTTGGCATCTAAATAAACAGGACACACGGTTGTTGCGTTTACAATAAGATTTATTTTACCAGCTACGAGATCGGTTCTCTTCGCTTTACCTATATCTACTTGGGGGAGAGGTCCTTCTAAATGTACTAGATGCGGTTTTCCATCAATTATGACACCAACTGGCTGACCGCCAAAGAAACATTCGTACCATCTTCCATTTATGTACAACTCTCTGGTGGGAGCGCCAAATCTGATATCAAATACTTGTTCATCTATTTCCACTTGTTTGTAACCTTCCGTAAATGATAGAACTACAGAATCTTTATTATCAAATGTGACGCGTCGACAGCCCGGTAAGAATTTGATCTCGCGCGGATCGTCCCAGTCGAGCATAATCACTGCCGTCTCACCGTAGAACCTTATTTCTCTAGGAATACCATCAATTTGAATAGTTTTAACTGGATCTTGATCTGTGTACTCGATAATTCTATAGTCAGTCTGTGGGATTTCATAACCAGGCAGACCAAGGGGTGGTGGGGTCGATGATCTCTCGTAAGGTGTGAGAGGCGATTCCCCTTGGCACATGCCGAGTTTTGGCGCTGGAAGTGGAGGAGGCATTGGCATTCTTGGATCGAAAGGTGGCCGTGGCATTCTCTTATCGAATTTACCGCGGAAGTACGGAGGAATCGGTCCTCTGAACCTTCTAGGTCCGAACTCATCCATTCGCGGTCGCGGACCTCTCCACATGGGGAACGGTCCCATATTAGGATACATTGGCATCATTGGAGGCATTGGAAGTAATGTTTTCCTCTCGCCATCTATTTCCTCGTAGTGGTTGTTAACTCTCATATCGGAATCTTGGTTGTGTATATTATCTTCTGGCGCCGAGTCGGCATAAGCGGATGGCGTGATTCTCTCATCGATATCTCCAAACCTATTCCGCTCTGAGGGAGACGATTTAGGAGACGGAACTTTAAGGTTTTCTTCTTGAATATGCGCCTTTAATTTACGTTTAGATATTTCAAGCGATTCACGTTGTTTTGCCTCCTTCAACTTTAACTTCTCATTAAGTTGCAACACTTGATACATCAGAGTATTATATTGATTTTTGTCGAGCTGACCATCATTATATTGTTCTTTTGCTTGACTCATGATTATCGAAATAGTCTTTTTGTGATCTTCTGCATCGAAATCATCGCCACTTTCCGCTCTAGCTTCATTTTCATCAGTACTGATTGTACGACGTCTTTCTTTTTCAATACCTAAAACAAATACAAATTATAATCATAATGCTTAAAAAATTGTAAGCATATCACTTATTTAATGACATTAAATATACATACTAGGAGATTTGGTAAATAGGAGCGGTCTTCCTAATCGATCCTTGCTCCTAGTTGCCTCGGCTAGCTTAGCTCTAACTAGATCTAACTGTGACGGTGTTTTTTTAATAGATTCCTTCTCTTTAACTTCATTCCAATCCTTTTTAGGAGAACCAACAGGAGTAGATTCTTTGTAATCATCGTCTTCATCCATTTTGTCATTTGGCACATTATTTACTACAGGAGCTGGTTGGGGACCGTTTAATTCTTCTACTTGAGGTAGTTGTCGCAAATCTACGTCTTCGTTACCAAACAAGCTGAAATTAATAATAATATACTTTAATTCATACCAAAAACAAACTACTTGACTTTGCCTCTTATAACTGAAAAAATATTAGTCACTTTACATAAATATAAAAGGAATCATGATACTTACATATCAAACCTATCAAGCTTATTTTTCTTTACTTTGCCCTCTAGCGTTTCAGTAGACGGCCGTTTCTGACCGATAGGCGCCGCCTGTTCTGCTATAACGGGATGCAAAACACGCAAGTCTACATCCTTATTTTCCAGAATAACCTCCGGTAAATCTGAAAACACGTCTATATTTAATGCAGTTAATTTCAAGGCGGAATGTACTCCAACCCTTACGTTTACCTTCATACCAGATCCAAGTTCGCAGAAGCAAGATGAATACCAGTGCTTCGTTCAATTTTAATTATTATCAATAATGTCGGTCCAGTGAGCTGACTTTTGGTCATAAATAAACTAAGTGTATGAACTAAATAATATATAACAGTCTTTTTATTCATTGAAATCATAATCACATGAGATTACAGTGATAATTATAATAACGATTTTCATATAAAGAAAAGTTGAATAAATATCACACAATACAAATCAAATTGATTAATAATGTTGAAATGATTCCAGAGAAATGTACACCACATTTCTACACTTAGTTAATGCTATCTAATTAGTATAAAATTCTTGACTGTAATTTTTTCACTAATTATAAATACTTACAGTAGTGTAGCCTGATCGATATTTTCAGGTAAAAATAAAGGATAAAAAATACATAAGTTTTCAATAAAGACAATTTAGTGAGTTATTAGGATGAGAAATTACGAATTTGGGAGTAATAAAGAGGTGTTATCTATCATAATATTGTACTAAATATAAATTTAATTTTAGATCTCGTGAGTTGGTTTCGAAATTGTATAAAGCCATCGTATTTATTATGGCTATGTTTAGAATTGTTCTATCTTTATAAACGCAACACTTGTCTAAAAAAATGGATGTTTTCAAAATCAATGTACAATCAATTAAACGGGTTATTGAATGTATCAAATATATATACAGTAGCACCTCGTTAAGTCGAACCTCGATAAGTCAAAAACCTCCAAATCTCGAAAAAATGTCTTGTTCCCCTTCCCTTCAAACCCGAAAACCTCCGTTACTTGAAATATTGACCCTCTGTTAGTCGAAATTATCACCGAGTCCCTCCAAGCCATTTTGGTACATATTTTCACTCTATAACTCGAAAAATTAAATTTGACCTCTGTATCTCGAACATAGCAACGTTTTATTTTACAACCTTTATAACTTGATCATTTGGAATTTATTACCTCTATTGTTCGAACAAAAATAAGTTACTTACCGACTTTAACAACTTGCCGACAGTGCAAGTACACTATTGTTTCTTAGAAAACATTTTAGGAGTATACGATACCTAATAAATTTATGACTCACGTAAACACGTGTTTGCATTAAGTATCTGATGACGAAATTATCGATTCAGTAGCTCAGAAAACCGATACTAATGATTAAGATGACATAGAAGACGTGAATAGTAGTACATGCGCTCCATAGGTTTCCATCAAAGAGACAAGAACCGCATTGAATACCTTACGGAATTTTATAGAGCAAACCAGTATCTCTGAAGAAGAAGAATTTTCTGCTCTTTATAGATTAGACAATGCTAGAGAACAACCAAATTATCTAAAGCAAAAAAAAAAATGATTTGAAATAATGTTGATTTGTAATAAATAAAAACATGTTTGTCACCTCTGCAAGTTGAATTTTAATGTACTTTACCTCTCTAACTCAAAATTTATAAGAATAAACCTCAAACTCTTTATGTCGAATCAAAATCCGCCTAAGTCGAAATCCTCCATAAGTTGAAAACTCTATTACTCGAATTTTTTGGCGTCTCCCTTGATATTCGACTTATAGAGGTGCTACTGTATAACATAAAAAAATAATTAAAAAGATAATTTATGTTTTAGACCACAGAATTTCTGAATAAAATTAATTAACTTATACTAACAGAGTTTATAGACATCTGTTTTTTTCAACGGATAACAGACAGACAGTAAACTGATATCCTTGTATAACTTTTTTTTTGGATGGATGTTAGCTTGGACTGCCGTAAATGTGCTTGTTTTAAACTGATATCGAGGAAAATAATCTCTTACTGGCTAACTATTTGTACAATGTCTAACAAAAAACAGAAACACCTAAAAGGTCAATGTGGGTGCATCCTTCATTATTGGTAAACGAAAAAGATGGTCCATTTCATACTCTTTTGCCGAAGTATCTCCTTCTTTAGCCGATTTTGATTATTTTCCGAAGAAAACTGGCAGTACGTTCCGAGAGTGTCAACACGCACTAACTGGCGTGGATGACCGATCTTTTTTACGCCGGACCGATGTCCGGTGCATGTTAACACAGCCATTCGCTACCATTATAAACCACTTCGAATCCACTTAAAATCCGATGTCCGATGTTTGATCCAATGAAAAAGGCGGACGAAGGACGTTTACAAATGCTCTAAAAGCCAAAGTTATCCTATTTAGATGAACACTTACTTGAGCACGCCCATTAATTGAAATCGAAAATATTATACTGTTCAAGTCTTATCTACAATCAGTTCTATGGTTCGTTCCTTTAATGTTGAATAGATGTTTATAAACTTTTAAAAGTAAATGTATGTTTTTAAGCGTGAAAAAAGATACAAAAATCGTCATGTAAATGAATTAGTTTAACAGTGATATTCAAATTAAAATGTAGTAATGGATTAATATGTAAATTAACTTTAAATTCGATGTAATTGAAAAATTTGAAAATTCTGAAGATATTTGCAGCTATCATCACTTACATTACCAATAAACACACAACAGATTGCAGTAGATTAGGAAATCCTCCATTGTAATTCCCGTCGTTGTTATGATTTTAATTGTTATTTATATTTATTTCACTTTGCTTGAAAACTACTACTTGTGTAGTGGGTTGTCTTCAATGGTTTGTTGTGTTTATTCTCCAAGAAACATCATTATTGAAGATGTATCGTTAAAAACAAAAATGTGTAATGATTTTTCAACTTTATCATTTTTGAAAGGAATAAAACGCGTTTGCGCGTAAAACTTGGATATATGTGTTTTCAGTGTAAATGTTGTGTCAGCTCACTGGGTGTTTTTGTAAGGTGAAGTGATTATGTAAAATTTATATACTTTGTTATATTAATGGGGTATTTAAGGTAATGTTAATTTTTTTTTTTCACTTGGAGTTGATGACCTTAAAAATAAAGGGTAGAGAATCCTACACATGTCAATATGAATACTCATAGACTTGAAAAATGTTTTATTTCCACACAGTGCTGGCTTACAACCTAATATCACAGTTCGACTAGAATTCGTCTTTTAATCTAACCTCGCATTCTAAAGAGGGAAATCTTACTTGTAGATTCTTCTGGAACTTTCTTCTCGGGGACTTTTTCCTCGGGCCTTTCGGGACTTTCGGATTTCTCTTTATTCCGTCGCATGTAGCGCTCCTTATGGTAATTTTTGAGCTCTTTGAAAGCGACAACCTCCGGTTCCGCCGGTTTCTCGTCGACTTCCATTCTCTCTTTGAGTTTTAATTTCTTATCTTTATTCTTCGGTTTCTTTTCCGGCGAGCTCGAGCTGCTGTCCTTCGAGCTGTCTCGACTCTCCTTTCGCTTCTTTTTCTCGCGCGACCCGTCCTTCTTTCTTTTAATCGGCGTCGGTGGATCCGTTTTAGGTTCGGTTCTACTAATTTTCGGTATCGGGGGCAGTTTGTTGATTTTCTTCGGGTCGGACACGTGTTCGAGGTACGCTTCGACCGGTTTGTCTTTGTGTTCCTTCTCAATTTTTTTGGGTCGGCGTTCCCTCCTTTCGAGGCGAGGGTCTCGGCGGCGGGGTTCCCGTATGTCATTGGGTACATCGATGGTGATGACATTCTTGCGTTTGGTGACGCGCTCAAGCGGCTTGATGTCGAACACGTTGGGCGCGATGGGGGGCGGCGCGAGGGCGTGGGGCGCGAGGGCGAGGGGCGCGGGGGCGACGGGCGCCGGGGCGGGCGGGGGCGCGGGGCGGCGCGCGAGGCGCGGGTCGCGGCGTGCGGCGGCCAGCGCTCCGCTCACGGGCGCGATACGACCCGCCCCGCTCGTTTTGTTCACGGGCTGCGGAACATAACTTATATTGAAAAACTAATTTCGCAGAATACATTTCAGACAACTTTATTCATCTGTGTAGGGTGCTTTAATCTGTAATATTTAAGTGTGCATAACATGTCTTTCAAAATATGTTTGTTGTACAAAAGTATATTCTGTTGTATAATTAATATAGCAAAAATTACAATGTTATAAAAAGTAAACAATGCAAGGTCGAAAGTCAACACTTAGAGAACAAATAATAGTATAATTAACCACATTAAGTACTATCTTTTAATTTTATATTTATTAAGAATCACAATAACCAGTTTTTATTTGATGTAGTAAAAATTAAAATTTAAATATAGAAGTGGTTCAGCTTAGGATATAAACTAAAAAACTAACCATGCAAAGTAATACAATTAAAAAATCCAGCAAATTTTTGAAATTGCTGTGACTAACTTCAACTTTAAAATAATATCTTACGACATCGAGAAACCATCTTAATTAGTTTATGGTCTGATTAACAAGAAACAGCTCAAGATAAAATTTAAAGATCTGTTGTGTACCAAGTGTTTTTAATAACTCAGGCCCCGGAATCACAGACACAATAGAAAATCCATTGTGTCGTGGACCGATCGGGCCGTTCGGGGCTCAATGGGTTAATAAAACTTACCGGCCCCAATCTCTGTTTGACGGACACGGCGGGTGCGAGCTCCATGGGCGGAGCGACCACCGGGTTCACCATCGCCACCGGCATCGCGCTTGCCACCGGACACAACTGTAGACAATACATAATTGATTCAATAAATAGATAATCTATATATATAAAACTCAAAGGTAACTGATATAGTGATCTATCAACGCACAGCCCATACCACTGGACATATCGGGCTGAAATTTGGCATGCAGGTAGATGTCCTAACATAGGCGTCCCCTAAGAAAGGATTTTAGAGAATTCATCCCCAAGGGGATTAAATAGGGGATGAAAGTTTGTACCATGAAAATTCATCTTTTCCACGCAGGCGAAGCTGCGGGCAACAGCTAGTTTATAAATAAATAAAAATAAACACTTCTAACACAGAACCTAAAACTTAGTACCTACATAATGTAAACTTTGAAAAGTGTTTATAAACATTTACACGTGTTTATATACGTTTGCATAACATGTTTAAAAACTTATCAAATGTGGATCGTCTACGGAAGAGAATCAACAAGAAACTCGATAGTTTTCTGTACATTGACATAAACAAATATCCAAATAAAAACGCGTTAAAAACTAGAAAATACTGTATTTTCTAAAAAATGTCTTTACCCTATATTGTAGTCATATCTTTTGTATTTATTTATTTATTTATTTATTTAAGCCTTTATTGCTGATACAAACATACATATAAAACTAAATCTATCCTTAACACTATTAGGTATCTAACACATCGGATTTTCTGGTTTGTTGATCAGCGTGTCTTGTGACACATAGGCCTCTTCCAGCCGCTTCCACTCATTTCTATCCTTCGCATGTCTGGTCCATACTATTCCTCCAACCTTTTTAATATCATCTATCCATCTCTTCACTTGTCTACCTTTCCTTCTTTTTCCATCACGTGGTTGCCATTCTGTTAATATTTGTGTCCATTTCGTTTTACTGTCCCTAGTCATGTGTCCCGTCCATCGCCATTTCAATTGCCTTATTTTCTTTATTATATTTTCCACCTTGGTTATGGAACTTATTTCTTCTGCTGTTTTACGATCCTTAAGTGTTACGCCTATCATACTTCTCTCCATTGCCCTTTGACATGATCTTAGTTTTAAAAGATGTCTTTGAGTTAGCGCCCATGTTTGGCACCCGTATGTAAGGCATGGTAAAATACATGAGTTGAACACTTTTCTTTTCGATATCATTGGAAAATATTTACTTTTAAATATTTCTTTTAGTGACCAATATTTGTTCCACGCGTAAGACACCCTTCTCTCTATTTCTAACTCCGACTGGTCCCTAAATGATATTAATTGCCCCAAATATGTGTAGCTTCTCACGTATTCAATTGTTTCTCCTTGAATTTCGATCGGTATTTCTTCCCTATTAGTCATCACTTTTGTTTTAGCTTTATTCATCGTAAGTCCAACTTCCCTACTCTTATCTTCCAGCTGTTTTAACATATGTTGAAGCGCATTACCACTGTCGGATATTAATACCAAGTCATCCGCAAACCTTAGATGATTAAGTTTTTTACCATCGATATTTATACCCATATTGTCCCAGTTTAATTGCCTAAATATGCTTTCCAATACGGCCGAAAAAAGTTTTGGGGATAAAGGATCTCCCTGTCTTACTCCTCTAGCTATCGGAAACTCTTCACCAGCTGTTTCTAGTTTAACTTGTGCGCTACTATTCGTGTATACGTTTCTAATTATGCGGATGTATTTCTTTGGCACACCCTGATGCACTAGTGACTTCCAGAGCGAGTTGTGTTTTATTGAATCGAATGCTTTAGTATAGTCAACAAAAGCGATGTATAAAGGTTTGCAGTATTCCTGACATTTTTCTACAAGCTGTTTTATGGCATGCATATGATCGACCGTTGAAAATCCCGCTCTAAAGCCAGCTTGTTCCATAGGTTGTTGTTCGTCTAAGAATGCCGTTATTCTTTTCAATATCAATTTAGAAAATACCTTGTAGATATTATTCTTTTGTATTACGACCATAATAATAATTATCATACACTTTCTTCATGACAATACATAATTCTTGTATAAAAATAGGTTAACAAGTATCGAAGCGACGAGCTTGTTAAGATTTTAGTTCTAAAATACCGCACGAGCCGAGCGAGTGCCAGAATCGAATTTAGGGCAATTCCCATTGAAACATAAACTAATATAGATCCAAAAAGAACTTAAGATAATTTTAATTTTAATCTCAACTTTTTGTAATAATGGCATTTATATTAATGAATAGGTGCTTTAATGAAAATCGTGTTTAAACTGTAACTTAGTATATTATGTTATATTAATAACATCTAAATTTATTAAAATTTTTGAGGAAACCAGAAGAATTTATACATCTTTTTCTACTAGCAAGATAACCATCATCATCTTAGGAATATGTAATCAGTTTACATCATTATGTAGATTTTATTTGTCTAGCTGGTTCAATGTAGGGTCGAATACAGTCTAAGTAATTAAAATTAAGGATGAGTGTCTCTGATTGATTGAGTATTCATTGTATATTGTTTTGTTATTTCATTACATTATTCATTGTATAATGTAATGAAATAACAAAACAATATACATTTTACTACATGTATAAATTATTATGTGCAAACATAATAATTTATATAACTAGTCTGGTCATAAGTTCTGTCATTATGTTAGATTTTCAAATATTTCATGTTTACCGCAAATTTCTTTTTCACGTTCGATATTTGATTATTTTACGCGTTAAAAAACGACACATTTTATTAGAATAACGTATTTGTTACAATGTAGTGGACGCAAAAAGAAGACAGAGTCGCTGTTCTCGCTCTGCATCGCAGCGGTTACGCGCTAAGAGAAATTTTCAGTTTGCTTTAAAATTTATAAATAACACAGAGATTTTTTTATTGAACTATAAAACGATTTAAGTAAGATTCAAGAGTAGAAAATAGGAACGGTACGATTTGGACGACAGCAGTGATAAATGCAGTAAAGGTGTGAATAAGAAAAATTCCGGTCCGAAATCGAAAACAGTTAGCACTGCAGATGGGCCTTAGCAGTACCACAGTTAAAAGGGTGTTGAACGAGGGCCTAGGACTATAGGCTTATTGTAGAAAAACATCGCATCTTCTTAACACACGCCTGAAGATATTAAGACTGGATAAATGTCGCGCTTTACTTAAACGATACGCGAGAAAAATGTATCGTGAAATTCTGTTTTTAGATGAAAAAAATTTTACAGTGGAGGAGTGCTGCAACAAACAGAATATCAAAGTGTATACCCACAGTAGTGAAGAAACGTATCAACGTGTATTTCGAGTCCAACGAGGCCATCACCCCTTATCAGTAATGGTTTTCCTGGGAGTGTCTTATTTTAGCCTAACAGAGGTGTTTTTCTGTGAAAAGGGTGTGAAAATAAGTTCCAATGTTTACCAAAATACGGTCCTGACAAACCTCGTGAATCCTCCTTCTCAGACCATGTTAAAAAATCAGCACTGGGTATTCCAGCAGGACTCAGCACCTGCCCACAAAGCCAAGAGTATCCAAAATTGGCTGGCCGCCCATCAGATTGACATCATTCGTCATGAAGATTGGTCATCTTCTAGGCCGGACCTGAATCCTCTGGATTATAAAATCTGGTAATATTTAGAGGAGAGAACCTGCGCTAAATCCCACCCAAATTTGGAGTCACTCAAAGCATCCATTATTAAAGTAGCTTCTGACATAAACATGGACATGGTGCGTGCTGCGATAGACGACTGGCCGCGGTGGTTGAAAGCTTGTATCGCAAAACATGGATGCCATTTTGAATAATTTTTATACGAAATTATTAAGTAATATGTAAGCTTTATTGCCACATATAAAACAATAAATATATGAAAGTAACTTTTTGTTTATTCAATAAAACATATGTGACAGAACTTATGACCAGACTAGGTATGTAGTAAAATGTATAAAAAATTTATGCTGATAAACATATAATGTAATGAATATGAGCAGTTTGTGTTAGGGAAAATTATAAATAGATTCAAAAATTTGCTGATAATCTCTTGAGGAAATGTTTATTAACAATTTTCTCATACATCCTACAGTATGTTAGTTAAAAGTATTAACTAATACAATTGTATTATGCGAAACTAGTATAACTTTGTATAAACTATAACCTATTATCCAAATAATAATCAAAATATTTTTCTATTGTAATTGAAAAGAGGTAAAATTTTTAACTTTATGTTTGTAGGAGATCTTTGAATGATCTTTACTTTAACAATAATTAAAATTCGTCCACTCACAGAAAGCTACATGTTTAAAAGTGGCATAGGCTAGGATAAATTATATGGGGAAGGAACGGATATCTTTAATACAGGTTACCTACTTGGTAACTTGGCAAAGATGCCAGTCTCGAACCGTTAATTGAGATATACCTATCATGATACAGTTACCACCTAAATGTATTTAGCTCTAAGGTTAGGTTAAGTTTGATTGAATACGAATAGGCTCTATTTTATTCCAGTTTAAACTGGACAAGCCAGAGCAAGTGTTTTACAGAGATTAGAGTTTAGACACACAGAAATCAGATGAAACCATCCAACATAGCAGTAGGATCACTTACATCTAGGTACTAAACTGTACAAAATACACTCCTGATAAGTCACTAACCTTTTTAGCAGTCTTTAGCACACTTCACTTACATCTACTAATCTGTACAAAATACCTGATAAGCCACTAACCTTTTTAACAGTCTTTTCAGCCATCTGGAGCTGTCGCCTGGTCTGCTCCAGCTCCATTTCCACCTTCTTCCGCTGCAGCATCAGCAGTTCTTGTTCCTTCTTGGCGAGGATCGAGCGCATGTGTTCCTCCTCCTCGGTTAATGTGGACGAGCTTGGCGCTGGTGTGGTCTGCGGATAAATTATCTATTAAATATGTGACTGGGTTGCAACTATCATAAAATTGACTTTCTGAATAGATTTAGTAAGAGATTTAGTTCGTAAATAACTAGTGAACTTGTATTTTCAATCTATGGAAACATTGCTTAATTATTACATTACAATTTTCTGAATATTGTTAATTGCTTGTTTGAACTGTTGTGTGTTAAAAATCATTACAGAAAGTGTAAAAGAAATATAATTAGATTTGTGCAAACCAATTTAAAAATGTTATATAATATAGTAAAGTACATTACTAGATACATTTATAGCAGTTATATTAGATAAGCTGTAACTAAATAATTACTTTAAAGTGATAAAATTATGCATAGATGTATACATATGTAATAGCAATAAAAGTGCACAAGAGAAATTAGCTGTTTTCTAACTAACAATGAAATTATGCAACAATTTTGGTAAAAATTAAAAGGGGATTGAAATCCAATAAGAACTGCTGAATGCATAGCGCACGGGAATGATACACGAAAATTACATCAAACATAATCAACTAAAAAAACACCTTTTTCAGAAAATTTGGATTTACATGGATGTTTGACTGGTGAGGTTGTGCCTGGATTGGCCAGGCCGGGTCGATCAGGTTTACTTTCACATCCAGCTGGTACAACTTTGTGGACGGAAACACTTCATGCCATGTCTCCCGCAGCTTGAACATCTGCGACCTAATCTTCTCATCCACCTGTAATAGTGAACGCTCAAGTCATTACAAAATAGTTCAATAGAAAAATAACATTTAATTCACAGATAATGCAAACGAAACAATATTCACCTGTTTGAAAGTCTTTGTGAACATATTGACGATACTCTGCGAGAACTTCTGTGTGTATGCGCCACCAACATTCTTGATAATGGAATCAACTAAATACAGAACTGGCAGCTTGATGTCAGGGTGAACCTGTGCGGAGGAAACATACTGTCTAGTCCCAAACCCCTCATCTGAACAAGGCTTTCGCTTGTTCAGAACTCTCAATTGTAAGTTCATACAAGTCAATAACTGCGTTAAAAACAACCGACTTCAAACTTGCACTTGCAACATTTACAAATACAGACAAAAATGCTCATAAAATAAAAACTACTGGGCCTATCCGAATAAAATTTTTATGGGACCAATTCGACACCATCCCGCATCGAACAAAAAAAGAATCACGTAAATCGGTTCAGAAACCACGGAGTAATCGGTGTACATACATAAAAAAAAAAAAAAAAAAAAAAAAACATACCGGCCGAATTGATAACCTCCTCCTTTTTTTTGAAGTCGGTTAAAAACCCCGTAAAATAAGTGGTGTGGGTAAGAATAAGACAAGATTTTGTTTAGCAAAACCCGTTTAATTTAATCCTCAATGAAAATAAATTAGAAGTCAGTTTCAAAAACTCTTTATTTCTCAACAACATGTTGTTACAACTGGAAAAGAAATGTTAATTACATACCAATGTAGGCTCGCATTCTCTACACTAGTGATGTGCTTTATACAGGCATCCCCATTGATTTTAATCATATACCAATTAAGGGCTTGGTCTAGTAGTGCAAACAAATGCATCCTGTCATCCTATATGTAAATAATACAAATGTACTAAGGGAAAGTTGCTTCACTTAATTTTTAAAAATTAAATCATTCGTATAATTTAATATTCGTAATAAGTACCAAAAATGACAATTTGAAACAATTTTCGTGAAAATTACACCGGGTGATTTTTTCTATCAGTACACAAAATTTGCGAATACTTTCTATTGATATCTTCAACTTCATGTTTATATAACTGATCAACTTTTACAAAGAAATTTGGACGAAATATAAAAAAAATAAGCTTTCCATACAAAATGCATAACTCTATACATTTTTTTCGACCTAAGTTTCTTAGTGAAAGTTGTTCAGTTTAACTAATAAAGCGGATAAACAAATTTTGTATATAATAAAAAAAATGTAATGTTTGTGTTAAAAAATTATAAAATAGAAAAATACGCAAATGAAAACAAAAGATATTTATTTCTGACTAGCTTCCGCCCGCGACTCCGTCCGCGCGGATGTCAGTCTTCGCGTCTTCTACAGATTTATTATATTATGTATAATATATAGATTTATATTGATAAACCTAATAAATCTTTTGCTAGCATTCTGATGCTTTATCGGTTGCACTGGATTTATCTCTTTTTTTTCAATCGCTTGAATGATATAGGATGGGTCCTTGATGGGCATCGAATGCTGAAGTCTCGAATCAATCAATTCTGACAGTAGGCAATTTATGTAAAATCTTGATAATGGTCCATCATTTTATTTTGCCTAAACGTTACATACTTTTTTATACAGGGTGTCCCACTATTGGTATACTAAGCGCGAAGGAACTTGTAGTTTTGCATACACTGATCACGTAAAAAATACTTAAACAACAAAATTACGTCAAAAATTTTTTGCTAAATTTTTCCTGAAAATCCATGTTCTCTTCTCTAGCTTCGCGCAGCCGGCATATAACGCTTCTCTTATATGAGCATTTTGTCTATGAAAACATAATCTTAAACGATAGCTCACGTGCGGGTGGCAAAGTAGTGCGGGTTGCTTGTTATGGGTGTACACATAGATTTTAAGAATTCATCTATTTGAAAATAAAATGCGTCTGGAATTTTATAAGTATTTTTTACGTACTCAGCGTATGCAAAACTATAACCTCCTTTGAGCTTAGTATACCAACAGTGGGACACCCTGTATATTCTATTTTTAACGAATGATTCACTCCAGTCCAAACAGCAAATGAGCAGACTTCTGCTTCTGCAACGTTTAGTTGTCCCTGAATTTGGAAAAAATAGTCATGATTCTTATCTATGACAAAAGTGTTATTTTTTGCATTGTATTTCAAATATTATTTTTTTTATTTTTAACCGCATCTTCCGCATTCATGTCTTTTGCCGGAATTAGACATTTAACTTCTACTAGTCCCATTTTCCCTTTTTGATATGGGAGTGTATAAAGTAAATTTTTTAGATATTTCTCGTTATACTTTTAAAAAGTTATTATTGTCATTTTGCTCATTAGGTAAAGTAATTTCGATATCAGTTTTAAGTTTTTTGATACCTGCAATAAAAACGTCATAATCGCCTGCACATACTTATCGATTACACCCTGTATACAATCCACCATCCACATTCATAATGTTTTCCTGTCCTCCTCTCCTTTACGCTGTTCACCGATACATTTTAAATGAGTAAATCTGCTACTACTGAAGGATGTTTCATTGTGATCAGCAAATTTTCACCACTGTTGTCGATTATTTGTTTTTCATTTTTAATCAGCAATTGGGAATCATCAGTTTTGTTTTTTGCAGATTGGTGATGTACCCTAACAATACGTCGAAAAGGGAAAGCATCAACGAATTATCGTTTTCGTCCTCTTTTTTTATTCTTCGCGTCTCTGTTACTTCTGTTTGTTTAGTTCTCAACACCCACTGAATTTTCTATGTTATTGTGATCTTCCATTACATCTGAGTTTTGATGATGTGATGATAATCCATTCGTTTTAATATTGGTACTTAGAGTTGGTAGACTAAACTAGAAATGGCGGACTAAATTTGTCAGCGCGTCTGTAAGATCAGAATATAAAACCAACATCCTGTATTTAAGTTACAAAATTAATAATCAAACAACATGCCGCTACGTTGAAAATGACTAGAAGAAAAAATTAAAAAACCTCGGATCAATTTTGGAGTAAACAAATCATTTTCCCCGTATGGGGATTTCCTCGCATGAACTTGGGAAGTTCAAGTTCTCAATACAAGTTTATATTATATTTCGTATTTCTCAAACGAAAAATAAACATTTTTGGAACTTCAAAAAAATTATATTATAAGAAAATTTATGAGCTTACTTTAGTTTTAAAGAAATATACATCCCTTTACTGACACCCCGTAAAATAAAGAAATTGTTGCCAAAAAATTGTTACGTTTGCAATCTATTTGGTTTCATTAACTTTATGTTCGAAGATAATTTTTTTTCTAGTATGTAGTTACACGCGTATTTTTTTCGTTTATTTTCCATATCGAAATCAAATGTTTAAAAATACGAAAATATGCACAAAACTAAGATAAAAATAATCAATTAACAAAAATATTAAATTTAATGAAGTAGAGCAACTTTCACTTCGGTATGAAGGAAAATCGAGCGTAGAGCACACGTCAGAACGCTCCGGCCCAAGGAGCGCGACTAAAGAAATTCGCTAGGATTTTTCCTAATTATTTTAAATATTTTTTTAATATTTAAAGAATTATCAAAATTCAAAAAAAAATTTTTTTAAAGGATTAATACTCATTGCTCTTCAACCAACTCGAATAAATTAATGGAAAAAATAACTTTTAGCAGTATTTATCAATAGATTTTGTAAGGCAAAAAATGGGAAATTTAATGAATTTATAACGTTCTAATTAAGAAAATCATAAGTTTTTCGGCAATTGTATTCAGCAGTTTTTAATAACGACTATATAAGGATAATAATGTGCTGATCAGATTGTGTAAATTGTAATCGGTTGCAACGTAGTGAGTGCACAAACTTAGCTCGAAATGTCTTTGGGGGAAAGAGACTTATCTTGAAGGCCTGATTAAGGTAACATAAAGTAACTTTACAAATGTGAAAAAATTCACGCGCATTGCGTATATAACACTAATTGATAAACAAGAAAAAAAAAATCAGTTTATCATTTCATTAGCCGGGAAAAAATTGTCAAATAACTTGTTGAAAACGCAATTTTGCTAGACTGCAGCCTTAAGTGGTAACAAAATATTAAAAAAATACATAATGAATTAATCATCAAACTAAAAAAAAGAAAGCTGTTCCAGCTGTTGATCATTTTATAAAGAAATTATTTTTTTCACAGTATTTTATGGTTACTTGTTCCACTAATAGCAACTGACACGCAGGGTAATTTTATAACATAAATAGTCCAATGTCAATTATAAATAGACTTCTTAGCATTTATACAGCAGGTACTACACAATTAAATGTATTAGTTGGAACTTTAAATGTTTAACAAATCTTTTTTGTTTTGAGAAATAGAAATACGAATGAATGCGTTATCTAATCAATGACACAATATTGCATAGTGAAATCTAGAGCTCAGGGGATACCTGTTTGACGACATTAAGGAGTTTGTGATGTGAATGTCGAATTAATCACTGTTAACACAAAAAACGCAGCCAAACGTGCGTCATCATTTTGAACCACTTTCACGGAAATTAACGTGATACCGTGGTATGTCGACGCCCGCCGTACGCATTATTAAAAATATGAATTCACCTTCTCCAAATGCTTCTCCACCGTATCAACGATAACCCCTGCATGCTCGATGTTCTCTTCGGCGAGTATCGTGAGCATATTTATCAACGGCTTGCTGTTCACCGTCAAATCGGCCAAACTCGAAGCATATTCTTCTGCAATTTCCTTTTCTTTCGACATGTTGAAGATTTTCAAAAATCACCATAACAGGCACAATCCTCTGATGAACATCACTACAAAAATAAAATTTTTAAGTTGTAACGTGGCTTCACATTAAAAATGGCGTTAGTAGAAGAAACACGTAGGAAATTTAACTTACGTTATCACAGATAACGACGTGTTGATACTCAAGCTGGTAACAATTACACAATACGTAATGATTATATCACGTATGAAGAAAAGTACACATTTCACTATACATTTTAATCACGTAGAGCACTTATTTTGAAAAAATTTCCTAAGATCGCTCTTTGAGTTCTATCCAAGCAAACTCTTCGTGAATTTGTGAAATCAAAATGGCGTCGCAACTCGTTTGTGATTCTGACAGCTATAGTCTATGGATGGAACAATAGGTTTATTATCTATTACAGACTTAAAAAGGTTGAAAGCACAGAACTGTTGAAAGTTATATAGACTACAAGCCCGCATAGGACAAAAATATGGGTCAAATGAACCACCAGGGGACATATCTAGAACGATAGCAGAGCAAAAAATAATAAGATTCATCACTATGCCGTCACTTGTAAGCTGTCCAACTGAGTGCAGATGAGAATTGAAAAGTACAGGTAGACTCGGTAAATTTTGGTCATATATTTTTGTACGGCATTCTTAACCATCGATAGATCCATTAAAAATAATAAGAAACCGCTCAGTGCCGTACAAAAATGGTGGTCCACCAAGTCGGAATTTTTATTTAAATTCCAAGAGTTACCGGGGGTAAATTTGGTCATTTGACCATGTACGGCATCTGTGTCATACTATTGCTATACTGCTTTTAATCCATTATTCCGCAACGCCGTACAAAAATCATGGGGCCAAGGGGAAAAAATCAAGAGTTGTAATCCCCTCTCTTTCCCCACTCCAGGGGGTCATTTGACACAACACGAAATAAATTTATTTTTAAAGTATTTTATGCATAGATAATATTTTTTCATGTGCCGTACATTTTCGTTGGTTCAAAGGGGAAAAATCTGAAAAAGAAAAAAATCCATATAACGAAATGTTTGCTTTATATTTTTTCAATAAAATATAAATATACATTAATATTAAGAAGCTCGAGGTGGTTAATTATCACCTTGGAAAGTCGGAGTCAGGTGGAATGGACTCCGTTATATTGATGAACTAATAAAAAAGCTATTAACGAAAAGATGTGAATTATATGCAATCAGTCCATGAATACAGGTAAAGTCACAAGCAAATGCTAGTAATATATACATATTCAAAATGTACAAGTAAAGCGCTTTCAAATGATACCAAACACTGCATATTTATCTTAACTTTATTTTTTTACTCTGTATGTTTTGTCCGCTAGAGGGCGCCACATTAGATTTTATGAAACCCCATATAGCCTTCAGCTAGCTGGTCGCTGGTTATCCAGTGAACAATTCAGACGCGACGAATGATATGTCATTTGTCGAATTCTGATAAGTAGTTTAGAAGTTACGAGGGAATAGATGAACATACATACATGACCTGTAAACAACCATAACCCTCCTTTTGCTTTGCCGTAGTTGGGTAAAAATATGTTAATGCCGTACTGTATCAAATGGCCATAAAGCACCCTTAAAATTGTAGCTTTCGTCGCTTTCATCAGCCTAAAAGATGTGGTCTGCACAAAAATGTACGGCATCGTTTTTTCCTAATTTATCTATGTTAATACTATTTAAAACAACGGATAAAGTGTAGAAAACTATTATATTTCATTAATATACGATGTTTAAACTTTAACAAAATTTCTGGATTTGCATTTCTCTATAACTTTTTTTAGAACGGTTTCTTTTGAACGGCAATACTATACAACAATTGAATTTTACAATATCATGTTAAAAAAAAAGTTCCCGTACAGGGTCAAATGACCTTACAGCTCTTTATATCAAGAATTTGATGAAATTAAGATGATTATTGGTATACATTTAAAAGAACAATTATTTTTTGACGGCATTGCTTTTAATAGTACTTTTGAGTGCTAGATAATGTTTTGGAACCGAAGCCGTACTTAGTCAAATGACCCCCTGGAGTGGGGAAAGAGAGGGGATTGCAACTCTCGATTTTTTCCCCTTGTCCCCATGATTTTTGTACGGCGTTGCGGAATAATGGATTAAAAGCAGTATAGCAATAGTATGACACAGATGCCGTACATGGTCAAATGACCAAATTTACCCCCGGTAACTCTTGGAATTTAAATAAAAATTCCGACTTGGTGGACCACCATTTTTGTACGGCACTGAGCGGTTTCTTATTATTTTTAATGGATCTATCGATGGTTAAGAATGCCGTACAAAAATATATGACCAAAATTTACCGAGTCTACCTGTACTTTTCAATTCTCATCTGCACTCAGTTGGACAGCTTACAAGTGACGGCATAGTGATGAATCTTATTATTTTTTGCTCTGCTATCGTTCTAGATATGTCCCCTGGTGGTTCATTTGACCCATATTTTTGTCCTATGCGGGCTTGTAGTCTAATAGAGTAAGATCCCAGAGCGATAAGACATAACTTATTTTCTAAAAGATGAAACTTTAAGTTCTCAGTAGTGTCTCATGTAACTACTTTGTATACCTGCGTGTTTGTGAAGTTTGCCCAGTGACACCTGGGCAGGTACCAGGTGAGAAAGGTGACTAAAAATAAGAGTTACTTTACTTAAATTTAGATGGCTGATATTTAGATATATATTATAGAATATCATTCTCAAATGGTATCGCAAGTATCAGACACTTTTCATGGACCAAAACTTTTGTCAGACGCTTTAAAGCTCCACTTCCAAAAATAAATAAACTTTACTTATTTTTTAATGTCTGATTTTTTAATATGTTATCAACATAACTATTACAAAATTATATTTAATCAGTCAGACAAATTGGAATGACCAAAAATCCACTAAACACAAAAAATATTCGGCCGTGAGTACGAACGCGAAAGCATTAAGCATGCGTTTCAGAGCGAGTGTATATATATATGTGTATAGATAGTAACCCGGTTCTCCTTCTTTAACTCACATTCTGTTTCAGTCTACTGTGTATGTGCGCGCAATGTATAGTATTCATTATATAATGTATAATACATTGCGCGCACATACACAGTAGACTGAAACAGAATGTGAGTTAAAGAAGGAGAACCGGGTTACTATCTATACACATATATATACACTCGCTCTGAAACGCATGCATAATGCTCTCGCGTTCGTACTCACGGCCGAATATTTTTTGTGTTTAGTGGATTTTTGGTCATTCCAATTTGTCTGACTGATTAAATATAATTTTGTAATAGTTATGTTGATAACATATTAAAAAATCAGACATTTGAAAATAAGTAAAGTTTATTTATTTTTGGAAGTGGAGCTTTAAAGCGTCTGACAAAAGTTTTGGTCCATGAAAAGTGTCTGATACTTGCGATACCATTTGAGAATGATATTCTATATAATATATCTAAAAATCAGCCATCTAAATTTAAGTAAAGTAACTCTTATTTTTAGTCACCTTTCTCACCTGGTACCTGCCCAGGTGTCACTGGGCAAACTTCACAAAAACGCAGGTATACAAAGTACAGGAGACACTACTGAGAACTTAAAGTTTCATCTTTTAGAAAATAAGTTATGTCTTATCCCTCTGGGATCTTGGACTATTAAAAAAACTTAAAATATTGTATTCATCGTATTCATACACCTTTTTTAACTGAAAATAAACTACAAAGTTCAAATCGCTAGGTTTTTTTTTCTGTATCTAAGGCTGTCATGCGGCTGTCATTCACATTTCCATTTTGCAGCACTTGCTCTGTGCTGTGATTCGCAGCTCGTGTTCGCAGCATGAATACCACATAATATATACGTAGTATTGCACGCCTCATGCGAAGCGTTGAGGTGGGTACTACTGTCACTTCGCGCAAAACATCTGATTTTTCATACTTAAAATGTCTTTATGTATCATACATTGCACTTGTAAGATAATACATACACACACATATTAAGAAAAAACACTATTTTTAACGTTCATGATATTTTTGATGTCATTTTTGTTATTTAAACTAGTTAAAAAACAGTTTAAAAAAGTTCTGTCTTGGACGTCCGTGTGTCTGTATGTGCGGATCCTTTTTCTTGTTAACACGATAGCGACCGAAATACTTTACTAATCGAGTCTTTTTTTTTCTCTTACGCTTGAGTATGCTCAGGAATAGAACCCTTTCATTTTTCAGGGTCTGATTCGATGTGGTTTAATTGTTATTAAATAAACAAAAACAATAATTAATAAATATTTATTAAAAAAAAATTATGAGGCGTGCACTTTTGGATTTTCCAAATTATTTGTATTCTCTTTGGCATGAATATGAATTTGGAATATATATACCAAGGAATTTATTCAAGCCAAAGACGTTATACTGATAAGACTACGCGCCATGGCGCAAAAAATGGTTCAAGTGAGAGCGTTCTTATCTCTTTTTATTTTGATAGAAATGGCTTAGCAAAATTAGGGACAAATTGATCGAAAGCGAGCGAGTAAATGTACTGTATAAATATAATTTTGTATGCAAATATAAATTGACTAAAAACATAGTGTACACGGTATATTTTACTCTAAACGTGTTATACCCCGTTTTCCAATTACAGTACTAGAGCGCATTATGCGGCATAATTCTTAACGTTGAATGTTTTAACTACAGCAACCAAGCTTATATATATATCTAATACACTGGAGATTACACTATAACCATTAACTTGTAACAAGAAAATATGACCTCGAATGACGTCCGTGTTGTTTTTTGTCTCTTTCTGTGGAGTGACCACGCTGGTTTGTATATTCAGGATTTTTCGAAATAGAAAAAACTAAAAATCATGGTCTATAAATAATAACGACATATATTTTTAACAGTATTTATATTATAATACTTTATAGGTACATACAATTTTAATTGGTATAGAATGATAGTTTTAAATAACTTTTGGCTACAAAGCTTGGATATGAACCAATATATAGCATTAACATCCTTTGTAAATAGAGGAAAGTTTTGTTTTGCATCAGATGCTGTTTACCAAATTGTAAGCTACTCAGATCTTCTTTTTAAACGCGTTGCTTCGACGGGTCAATTTCAAGCCAAAATCATCAAAGAAAAACTGTTTATAGCAGCCTTGCACAAATTTCAGCAAACTTTACAAAGTTTATTTTTCAAAAAGTATTTTTTTCTGGGTCATAATCCTCAGTAATTTTACCCTTGATGGGCGCATATATTACTTTTTATTTTACTTTTTGGAAAGCTGAAATACGTAAAAAAATAGGAGGTAAGTTAAAAAAGTATAAATTTCAATGTAAAAACGAACAATCTTATAACTACACTAGCGGTCCGCCCCGGCTTCGCCCGTGGTACATATTTACGTTTTCTCTACATAAAAACCATCCTCGTACTTCAAGTAATATAATAAAAAAAGAATTATCGAAATCGGTTCAGCCGTTCTCGAGTTATGCGCTTACCAACACATTTTGCGATTCATTTTTATATATAAGAAGACTACATGTGAGTGCAATACCGATGTCGTGTGTTGTTACATTACAAGTAACAATCTTGAAAATGGTGTTCTAAATTTCATCATAATAATATTGTTATTACAATATAATATTCTCTTCGCTATCCATAAAAACTCGTCATCATGGTTACCTTACTTGTTAAATTTGTTTATTGAAAACTTGTTGAAAAATGATAAAGTATTAGGAAAATAACAAATTTCACATGACTGCTCACTAAAATGATGCAAAAGTTTACAATTTTTGCCATTGTAATGATTTTAAACAGATAAATGCAGGAGTATTGAGGAATATTGTAAATAACGTAAATATACACTTGCCTGTGAAATTCTATGCCAGAATTTGGTGTTCAAACACTTCTGCAATTTTGCACAATACAATGTATTCTTTATATTCGGAAAATATTTATTAAATAAGCAACAATATTGACTTAAATATTCGAAGCGACGCAATTTTTTTGACACACATGCCATATTGACAAAGTGAGAGTTGCTACAATTTTATTATGGTGACTACCCATAATCAGGGAGTATCGCTTTTTAATAATTGGTTCAGATACTTATTTTATTTAGCATAAATAATAATAATTGTCTCATCCAATAATGCTTCTGAATGACGTTGTTGGCAATTTATCAACAAACTCATGTACAAAAAATGTTGTGTGGTTTTATGAAACCACGGTAAAAGTGAAACTTAGGCACAAAATTATCGTATTTGTACGATAATTATCGTACGGTTCCGAACACTGCTTTATACCTACTCGGCAGCCGACCGTCACGCGACATGCGCTACACAGACCAAAAAGTTTGAGATGATGTAATAAAAGTTTCACTTTAAAACTAACCTTTTGCACAGAATATTACAGCATACATACCCCGTTTTCCAATTACAGCACTAGAGCGCATTATGCGGCATAATGCTTAACGTTGAATGTTCCAACTACAGCAACGCTTCGCACAATCGAGCACTAGAAAAAGTAATGCGCGTGAATTGATGCGTGCAATCGATTTATCGTTAGTAATTATTAATTGTTGGAAAAAATTTTAAAGCTTTCGTTTCATTGTAGTTTTTTCGAAATAATCAAAGTTAATTCAAATTGTGTTAAAAAAATAAATATAAGTATGGATGAAGGTACAAACATTGAAAAAAATGTTAATGAAATAATCAAAATCCAAATTACTTAAAATAACCGTAAATATTTTCCAACCAATTATTATGTATACCACTTTATTTACATATTAATGAGGTTATTGATAACTATAAGAATTTTTTTTTTCAACACTGAACTTAGCGCAACCTGCTGGTGCGTTTCACGTTCCAATTAAGCATCAGCATAATTCGGCATTGTGCGGCACTGAGTCGCATTATGCTCTGTAATTGGAAAACAGCCATAGTAGCCTTGGGAAAACTTCGTATTAACAGTGGCAATACCAAGTTAGGTGTGAAAGTGATAAAAAACAACAACAGGGCAATATTTTCTTGTTACACGTTAATGTTCATATCGAAATCTCCAGTGTATTAGATATAAGCTTCTTGGTAGGTATCAATCACACGCAATCACACTAACTTGGCAAGTTGGTGTGAAAGGAATAAAAAAACATACAGGTGTCATTCAACGTCATATTTTCTTGTTACAAGTTAATGGTCATAGTGCAATCTCCAGTGTATTAGATATAAGCTTCTTGCTCGGATATATCGAATAATAACAGAATATTCAAAAATAAAAATCAATCTATGAAAGATTTTCTATTCATTGTCTGCAACGATGTTGAGTAATCTGTGGACATGGTAAAGTTTCAATTTTTAACTTGTCATCACTCATCTGTGATCTGTCATCCAACAAATAATGTTCACGTATCGTGCGTTCGTGGATTGCGTTGTGTGATTTGATATTTTTAACTTTCGAAATTAATTATATCAATTCTATAAGTGTACCAAGCTATTTAGCAAAAGAATGTAAGTATTTTCCGACTCGAGTTCTCTTATTAAAATAAATTAATTATGCCTAATAACTTTACAAATTAAGTATGATTTTCACAAATTAATTTTTCCATAAACGAGTTTTTCCACTTCGTGACAACACGAGCTAATAAAATTTCAGGTTTATGTGACCTAACGAAGGTTTGGTTTATAATTTTTCACAATCCATTGAGTATCGCATTTTTGTCGTGGCCCACTTGTTCAATAAATATTTAATAATCACTTCCCTCTTCAGTGTCCTAATAATCCATTGTATTAAAATGTGAAGTAAACCGTCACGTATTCCTCGTGCATTTAATTTTAGTTTCAATCTGACTTTTTATCTGACACTGTGCCTAACCTGATAACATTATCTTTAGGTATAGTCTGCTCGAAGGTATATTCATTTCACCTGATAACAATAACTATTTTAGTTGTCCTTAATACCTTAATCTTAATTATTACAAAGTAAACATTGTTATTGCTTTAAAATATATTTCTCATTTAATTTAACTTTAAACTATTTTTATAGAATATCTTCTAAAGTTTTGCATAAATGTTTCTCTGCATTAAGAATGTACTGGTAAAATTAGATAATGTAATACATTCTAGGAATATACCCAAACTGATGCATGACAGTTAAGCTTAATATCAAAATACAGTTAACTTAATAGTAAAAGTTTTTATACTTATTGCAATGAGACTTTCTTTGACCTTCTTTTAAGATGGAATACAGCTATATGATAGTGATGATTCAATGACCCAATTTCATTTTTTGAAAATTATCAAAATTTACTAAGAAAACTTAAAAGTTTATTTTAATATTTCATCATGAAGATTTATTTATTTTACAATTATTGTAATGAAATAATAAAGTCTACTCAGGTAGATATCTGAAGGTTATTGTGAATAATTACTGAGAATTATTTACATAAGTTAAACATTTCAATGTCAAGACTAATTATTACTGATAATTTTTTATACTTATGTCCATAAATACAATGTTTTTTTATAATTCACTTTGATGTATTTATATGAGGATTGTGATCAAAGCTAATGTTCACTATAATAAAAATTTTAATTTATTTTTTTGACAAATTTTATTTTGTCGAAAAAATTAAAATATGAATTTACAAATATTATATTAATATATGGCAACCATCTCTCCAGTTTGACCATGGAGGTGTTTTAAAAAATTTGCTAATTTCTATTTGTGTCTTAATTTAATGTGTAAGTATTTTTTCCAAATTCCATTCAAGTAATTAATTAAATTTTGTGTTAACTTGTTTTAGTAAAATTTTAGGATAATATCTTCTGTTATTGTTTCAAACAAATTTTATAAAATTAAAAATAAAAACTTTATATTCCTTAAACTGTTAAAGAGCACTATTTTTGGGACTTACTGAGATGTACTGTATTTAAAAAGGAACTATTTAGAAATATGAATATTAATGCAAAACTTGATTAATCTAGAATCATTAGCATATTTTCCTTATAACCATACCTACATGTGATTGTAATAGGTTATACGATTTTTACCATTTTATAACCTTCCTTCAATAAATAAATTAAATTGTAGGTTTGTATATAAAATTAATATGTGGCATGTATTGAATGTAGATATGGTTTAATGAATCAATCTCTAAAAGTGTCCAACACTTTCTCCCATATCTAAGTTAGCTTATCTTATACCAAAATGATGGTAAACTCATATAATATATTTTCCCCAGAATGGCTGAACCAAACCCGCAAGCAGGCGACACCGGCCCACCAAAGGGCATGCCTGCATTGAAAGCTCACCTTATGGCCAACAAAGTAGACGTCGCCCTGTGGGGTGTACGAATTTTAACTATTTTGTGCACTATCGGATATGTCATCCCTATTTTCACCAAGTAAGTGTTATTTTGTTTTATAATTGTTAAATGAATTATTAGTATTTAGTGGGTAATTTATGTTTGGTATTAAAATTTAAATTTAAAATAATATGCTGTATTTTTTTAAATTTTGTTTGTGCATAGCAACTGGATAAATTCATTGTTAACACAGCTTACTTGATGCATAACATATCCTGATTTATTTAGAAACTTTTACTGGTTTTCATAGAATTATTTGTTATCATGCAGAAATTAACCCCCACGGTTTTAATAGACAATAGAAGGGAATGATTTCACTGTTTTATCATGCAAAGGATCATCATTTACATATCTAATTAGTTTTGTAATTCATTATTAAGTATGTAACTTCTTTGTCACTCGTCTTAACAGATTCATCTCTTTTTTACTCAATCGTTAATGAACATAGACTATAGCAACCTATTTCCCAACAGTCCCGTATCATCATTCTACAAGGCACTCCTAGCGAATGCCGCGACCTCCGCCCTCCGACTCCACCAGAGGATACCGCCAAATGAAATAGCACTCTCTAGAGAGTTCCTCAACAGATTCTTCCTTGAGGACAGCGCTCATTATCTCTTCTATTCATTGATCTTCATGAACGTCACACCGCATATATGTATCCTTTTTAATAATTTAGTTCATAAGTAGTTAAATACTTCAAATTATGTCTAAGTTGTGTAGAAATGTGTGTTCAAATTTCCTGAGGAATGTATGGGTAAGTTTCGGTTTATAAATTAGTTACTGTCAAGGTAGTTCGAGAAATAATGAACTCAATAAACTGAATTACAGTAGTAACAACTAAATATGTATGTATTCAATCTTTAAACTTAATTAACGCTACATTTTTAGATAATGAAAGACATTTTATCTTCATTATGTGCAATACAATTAATAAACACGTGCTTTCTTTGACCTCGGCAGTTACATAAAGACATTAGAATAAAATTACATAAGATTAATACTATTTATATTATTTAATACTTATCTGTGTTTGTATATAGGTAATTCAATGATACAATGTGATTAAGTTCGATCGAATAACCCATTTCAGAAATACATTTTTCGTCCGTTCCAATTTTTAGAAAGTGTTAAGTACTCAATATTTTTAAATATATAAATTATTAAATAAAAAATCATATATTGAATGGTCCGGGAGCCAGCAGCAGATTTTATGACCAAGTTCCTCTCAAGCGGTAATTAGTAAAATGCATCAAAGTATAGTATTATGAAGCCTCGTGAACGTCAGCTGGAGCTCGGTTGGGGGGAAGAGCGGTTGTAGCCTCCCCTATCAGCTGACGGTTTTTCCACCAAGATACAGCCAGCTGACATATATATTTATCCACAGTTACATATAAGCTATCATCAGGTAAATTTTTGTTTGAGAGGAAATAACGGAAAATAAATTTTTCTTTAAATTTAACTTTCATGTTCGAGACACCAGCTGACGTATAATACACCATGTTGTAACCAGCTGACTATTTTTTTTCGTTGAGATATTGGGTTAGCTACAATTTGACAAATTTTTAGCTGAGAGGAAATGAATGAATGAATGTATTTTTTTTCCTATGTGCGTGGGAGGCTACAACCGCTCACCCCCCCAACCGAGCGCCAGCTGACGTTCACGAGGCTTTATAATACTATACTCTCATGCGTCTGACGAATTATCTCTTGAGAGGAAATAGTTAACCAAATTTGCACCTGGCTCCCTAACCAGAACAATTTGTGGGTTAGGTGCAAACGTCACATTTGCTAAAGTAGGTAGGTATAATTCGTTTACCAAAATAATGTATATTTTACCTATGTTTTGCAATGTTGCACATAAAAGATAATCTCAATACAAATATTTTATTTTTAAATGTTTTGCTTGAAATTCTATGCAGCAAAGTACATCGGTCGTCACAACCTTGAGGCTTCATTAACGCGATAATTCTTTATATTGTCTACAATCGCACGTAATATCTGATTTTTAAATACACAGTGTCATTGGATTTTATATTATAAAATGAAGTACCGACTATCCGGTTTTGTATGGATGCCTTCACTTAACTTAGGGCGTATTCAGAAAGAAAGCTTGAAACTTATAAGCGCTTATCGGCACTTGTCATGTTCATATATTTTCCTGTCACACTGACAGGAAAATATACAAGTGCCGATAAGCGCTTATAAGTTTCAAGCTTTCTTTCTGAATACGCCCTTACTTAAGGAAAGTGAATTTTTTGACGACACGATTTTGATAGGTGCCTGTCTTTTACTATTCATACATATTACAATTAATTATGATATATCTCATACATTGTAAATTTCTAAAGAATTACATTAGTTGCCTGCTCTTATTTCATTTGGTTTTGTTTATTAAAAAAAAGAATTTACAGCTATCATGCTTAGCCAATCTTAGGCAAATCCACTGATTTACAATTTATTATTAAAATGAATAATCTATTGCTTTTTTGTGGATTTATCTCACGAATCGAAATATGTATCATGTACCTAAATGATATGATGTCACAAAATATTATTTTTGCATCACATTTCGATTTTCGATTCAACTATTTCGTATGACTAATCGTAAACATGATTATCTAAATCCAACATCTTATTAATTATAATAATACATATTATCTAAGATAAATTAAGATTTTCTATGACCGATCAAGAATTATTCAAAAGATAAACGCTGAATATTATTTTTATCTCATATTGCGTAAAACAAACGAAGGAGACAGGTATAATATTGATTAGATAGATAACGTCACCTGTCTGTGTACACAGAATATATTGGTATCATCATCATATCGTATTATATGTCCATACTAAATATTATAATTGCGAAAGTCTGTTTGTCTGTCACGCTTTCAGGACTAAACCACAACACTGATATGGCGACATTTGCAATGAAAATAGTTGAAGATCAAGTTCAAAATTAGGTAACTATTTTCATTAACAAAATCAATAATGGCCAACGGTTTCGATTTTTTTTGTAAGTAAGTAGGTACTCGTTTTTGCTAGTAACCTGTAACGTTATAGAGTCGAATGTTTGTGTTTGGATTAACACTTTATAAAGATCAACAGATTTCAATTTTCAATGTTTATTATCTAGGAGCACAAACATTCAAAATCTACCTATTTATATAACTTTGTTAATTTGAAATAATACAGTAATTACTTTAATGAATTTAATCTATCTAATAAATTTATTAATGCTAATTATTTTATTATTCCTTAATATACAAATGTGACTTGTGAGGTAAAAAGATCTTATCATATTCGATCAGGTTAACTAGTACTCTATATGATTATAAATTATAGGTCGTTTGTCAATGTCGAATTGTAGTATCTACTCACATAAATATGTGTATTTTATATAAAGAAATGGCTTTACTTTTTATTGATCTATTTTTTACTAGAAAATTTATTAAACTTCGTAACGATTTTATTCATTATTATAGGTATAAAATTTTGTATATTATTTTGAGACGAGTTGTGAGTTGTGACGTAGAGAAAATATGCCATCGTAGATGTATCTACTCCGCGATGTCAAGGTGAACCGGAACAGGTTTTTATAACTACAATAACGTAATTAATGTCTTTAATACTTTCCGTTTAAACAAGATATTGTAAAAATTATATTACGGTAGAGGTAGCCAAAATGTTGTTAAACAAGTTGTATTTATGTACCTATATGTATAGGTCAGTTTAGGTTTTTAATCTTTGAAACTGCTGAAAGGATTTCGATGTAACTTTCCTTAGTTATAATTTTATGAATTACTAGCTCCCGTTCCCGTGGGATTTCCGGGATAAAACCTATCCTATGTGTTAATCCAAGTTACCCTCTATATGTGTGTTAAATTTCATTGTAATCGGTTCAGTAGAATTTGCGCCAAAGAGTAATAAACATACACACCTACACATATACATATATATCCATCCTCACAAACGTTCGCATTTATAATAATTAGTAGGATAGGATAGGATGATAGTTCTCGTTTTTATAGTAGTAAGACATGTATAGTAGACCGTCTCAAGTAAAATTTAACCGCGCCGCGGCCGGCCGCAATGAGGGCCAAGTGACAACTCATGCTCAACGCGACTCTCACCGTCCTCTGCATATATCTATACTAATATAATATTATAAAGAGGAAATGTTTGTAATATTATGTAATTATGTATGTATGTATTGTTTTCACGCATAAACCTCTTAACCGATTTTGATGAAATTTGGCACAGACAATCTTTAGACCCTGAGAAAGAACATAGGCTACCTTTTATTGCGAAATATGTACCACGGGCGAAGCCGGGGCGGACCGCCTAGTATATTATATTTTAATTTACCATTAAAGTAATCTTTATGGTCGTATAAATTAGGTTGAATTTCTATTATTATTTATAATATAACGGATTGAATTACTGACCAAAGCATTTTAAGGTCTGCATTCTTAAAAATAAGGGTTATTTTGTAATTGAAATTTGAATTCATAACAAAATTCTTAGCCTTTATTAAATTGTTTCAAAATTTCGGATATTTATTTTAATCGTCAAGACAAATCCGCTAAAATAATATAAATATATTATTACAAAAATGAATGTACATCGGATACAGTTAAAGTTGTTTAACTTTAAATTTATAGAATAGGTAACCGTTACCCATAAGACAGATTTAAGAGTAGTACAGTTAGAATAGTCACTCAAATTGCTTTATGTACCTACGAAGCTTCGTATGGGATATTCATCCATACTAATATTATAAATGCGAAAGTAACTCTGTCTGTCTGTCTGTTACTCAATCACGCCTTAACTACTGAACCAATTTGCATGAAATTTGGTATAGAGATATTTTGATACCCGAGAAAGGACATAGGATAGGTTTTATCCCGGAAATCCTACGGGAACGTGTTTTTCTTTGAAAACGCGGGCGAAGCCGCGGGCGGAAAGCTAGTTCAAATATAAATATGTACCTAATTGCGTCAAAATAGTTTTGAAATGAAACTTCTATAAGCGCGTTGACAGTACCTAAATATACGGCAATACCGTCACGTCATGGAGTAAGCCGACGATTTTGGTATCTTTCAATCCTGCCAAAGAAGTTTCACTTCTGACACGTGTGCACGGTACACACGCTCTCTTTTTCAGTCTCCAGTTCTTTTTTATAAAAGGCTTTCCTATAGAAGAATAAGTACTATAATACATAGTTAAATCGGCCTTGTACTTAAGTATATTATGTCACCAAGCGCAAGAGCATTGAAATGAAAAAACAAGGTAAATAAAATCGTTTTAATAAAATTAAAACAAGATACACAAGGCCGCGTTAAAGGGACCATATATGGTTGTACATAATCGAATATGCGTATCTATAGGTAATTTTAAATGATTGTTGAAATGAAACTTCTTTATCGGGGTTGGAAAAAAATTTAGTGTAACATTTTATCGTTACGCGTGACATTTTTCCGTTACGCGCCATCTTGTCGAATCGATGGCGCGTAACGGACGTATTTCTGTAAAATTGCATATAGTAAATTATTTTTATTAAAATAAGGTCATAAAGAAGTTTCACTTCTTACGGGTGTACACTAGAACACGCACACATTTTTTTTACCACTTTGTAAACTATAACCACAAAGTATTCAAAGAATATGGAAATCCGATGGGAACAACAAATTCAAATGTATTAGAGAAGAATTAACAATGTGTCAAAAAAAATTTAAGAATGTGTCAATATTTGTGACATTTTTCGTTTGTGTGTGAAATGTGTTTTTTTCCTGCTATGCCTTTATAGCAAAAGGTCTTATTTCTAACCAGTCTAATATAATTCGATTGGTTTTTGTTATGAATGAAATAGGCATATAAGACAAATCTTATTTACTAGTATACATTAATATCTCTTTAGGAAGTTCGACATTACACGTACTTACATAAAATCTAAGCATAAAATATTATGATGTATACATAACTAGCAATAAGCACATAATATTATACCGTCGGTATATAATAAGCAAATAATCGTTTTTGATTATAATATATCTGAATTATTTTCATAAATATATGCTATGAAGGAGCGAGTTTTATGATGCCACAGGATCATTATATTATTACGAATTTACCTACAACTCCGCATATTTATACACTTTAATTTATCTCTTTACTTATCAGTATATTGCAATTTACGTGAGAGTTTTTTTGTGTCAGGTCAACATTATGTTACATAAAAAAAATTAAATATTCATATGGAAATTAACAAAATAAATTATCTTGTAGTACTAGGCTTATACCAAGGTTTTTAGTCAATATTTAAATAAATGATGAGTTTTCACATAAGTGAACTGTTTAATGTACATTGCGTATGTAAGTAAAATTACTTGTATTTTTCTGGAATGGAAAAAGGTAAATCATTTTCCTTTTTTACCAGAATAAACTCATATTAATAAATGGACAAAACACAGCTATAGTTTAATAAATGCCTTGTATAAAACAATAGTTATACCAGTATAAAGTACATACTACGTAAAATATTGTAATAACAAATTGACATATATGTCATTTGACAATTAAATTTGATAGTTTAGGTACCTGTGACCCACAAACATACAAGCACACTTTCTAGAAGCTTTGCATGATATTATCAGTTTTAAATATAATGTCTATCTCTAATTAGTAGCTACTGTATCACGAAAACTTACTATAAATATATTTTTACACGTGAACACTATAATATAATTATAGATGTTGTGTCTAACCTTCAGAAGTATTATTCGAATAATAATTACTGTTAATGTCGTTAACTAATAATCTATAATGTTTGAGTTTTATAGCCATTTTCTGGTTAATTCACAATTTAGATTCATTTGTGTATTTAGGTTTGTAATTAATTAAAAAAAGAGAATAGAAACTTAATAAAAATAGCTATTAGTGTCGGAACTATAAATTATAAAATGCTTTTAAAAACAATAGTGCTTTATCCTTTTATATGCACAATGTACAGTCACGAGCAATAATATATGCCTAGGGGGCGATGTGCAAAAATATCTGTCACTAGTACTAATTCAATAATATCTGTCTGCCCGTATACAGCAAAAATATCTGACATTAGTAGGCAGCATAATAAAGTGGCATCAAAATTATGTGACGAAAATGTTACAGCAAATAATTGTGACAACCTCTCACGGCATAAATATGTGACATCAACTAGGAAGCAATAATATCTGACACAATTTCATATTTCTGTATTTTGCATAGATTCCTCACAAAAAGCATAAATATGTGACATCAACTAGGAAGCAATAATATCTGACACAATTTCATATTTCTGTATTTTGCATCGATTCCTCACACAAAGCATAAATATGTGACAGCGACTAGGTGGCAATAATATCTGACACAATTTTATATTTCTGTATTTTGCGTTGATTCCACACTAAAAGCATAAATATGTGACATCAACTAGGAAGCAATAATATCTGACACAATTTTATTTTCAATTTAATATTGAATTAATACAAAATAAATAATTTTTATTTTAACTACGTTGTTTTAAAACATTATTACCATATTAATTAATATGTGCCGTCGTTGTATACTACATATTGTATGTCTAGATATTATATCCTACTAGCTTAACACCCGCGGCTTCGCCCGCGTTTTCAAAGAAAAACCCGCATAGTTTCCGTTCCTGTGGGATTTCCAGGATAAAAGCTCTCATAAGCGTTAATCCAAGTTACCTTCTATGTGTGTGCCAAATTCCATTGTTTTGTCTTTTATTTGTGTGAAAGAGTAACAAACATCCTTACATGATACTCACGAACTTTCGCATTTATAATTAATATTAGAAGGATATCATAAATTAAAGTATTCATATACTTATATGAATGCCCACTTGGGTAAGTAGATCTATTTTATTTGAAGGTTCAGTGTAACCTTCTTGTATTACATATTTAGAAATTGTTTTGTCACATGTTTTGTTATATTTGACGTTAGCGGCGTTTGACACGATTGCTCCGTATTCATTTTCATTTACTTATAATTAGCCTATAATATTGCTATTATTTTATTGAATATCGAAAATTATGGCAAGTTATCATATTATCGTAATTTTATTAAAAAAAAAATATTTACAAAATATAATGTGTCTTTTGTTCATATTCTTACCCCAGCAAAATACATAACACTAATTCAATAAATAACGGTTTGCCTTTTAAAAATCCTATCCTATCTTATCCTACTAGTCCTATTATAATCCTACTTCCTATCCTACTAATCTAGTATTATTAATGCGAAAGTTTGTGAGGATGTGTATGTGTGTGTTTGTTACTCTTTCACGCAAATACTACTGAACCGATTACAATAAAATTTAGCAGACAAATAAAGGGGAACTTGGGTTAACACTTAGGATAGGTTTTATCCCAAAATTCCCACGGGATCGGGAACTATGCGGTATTTCTGTGAAAACGCAGGCGAAGCCGCGGGCGGAAAGCTAGTGTCACATATTTATGCTTTTTGTGAGGAATCAATAATATTTTACAATACGGAAATATAAAATTGTGTCAGATATTATTGCCTCCTAGGTGACGTCACATATTTATGCTTCGAGAGGTTGTCACAATTATTTGCTGTAACATTTTCGTCACATAATTTTGATGTCACTTTATTATGCTGCCTACTAATGTCAGATATTTTTGCTGTATACGGGCAGACAGATATTATTGAACCCGTTCTTATGACAGATATTATTGCTAATCTGCAAATGGTAATATATTTATGCTTCTGACTGTACATATTTATAAAGTACCTATAGAGGTTATTAAACTTCCTCGGTCAATCAATAAAGACCAATTGTTTATTCACTACGTTTGAATGCTTCACTATAAAGGATGCCTCCTATTAATGATCAATAAAAAACTTTTAACAATTGCTTTATTTTTCATAAAATAATCAATTAAAATTATTGAAATGAAACTTCTTTATGCGTGTTGAGAGTAAAATTTCAAGGTCGCATCATGGCAATACCGTCACGTCATGGAGTAAGGTGACGATTTTGGTATCTTTGAATCTTGCCAAAGTTTAACTTCCGACACGTGTGCTCGGGACACGCTCTTTTTTTTATAAATATGTAAATGCTATTGTTATGGAATAGTTCTGTCATTAAGAGGTATATGTATTTAAGTTTAAGAATGATATAAGCAATTATTCCTTAATCGAAGATGATCAGTAATTCTGGTGCCAATATTCCTGTTCGCGATGCTCCACGCAGCTTCCTACTCGCTCGTCATTCTTGATGTAAGTATTTTTATGTTTCTTTATTAGATAAGTAGATAGAAAAGCCAGAAAGAGCTTGAGCAATTTGGTGGTGGTGTTGTAAAAAGGGAATTTGAAGCTAGAGACAGGAGTTTAAAGCAGAAGAAGTGTAAGGGAGAGAGAGAAAGAGTGACAAATAAAAAACCAGCAAGTACTTTATGATATTTCTGTTTTTATTTAAACTTTTCCATTTTAACATTTCCTAGCTAGCAATCACATGGCCTAAATATCGTCAATGAAACATTAATTTAAATTTACACCTTATTTCGTGGCAGTAATGTTCATTGTATCGCTCATTAGAAAACTCTGCCAACTACAAACGTAGGCAGAGTTTTGTTTCGGACACTTTTCGAGCGTCATTTTGAGGCTAGATGCTTTAAAAATATTAAATATGTTTAATGTATTTCCTTTCAGACTCTTGGCCAGAACTCATTGTGGGTTGTTCGCATCGGTATCTCGCTGGTGGAATTCCAAGCGAGGAACATTTTGCGTGCGGCCGCTTTGGCTGAAATCGTGCTATTCCCGCTCATCGCTTTCTTAGCCCTGCTGTAAGTAATAGTAATTATTTATTCGTTATTTAGGGTTGTCAAAGACGAAATAAAATACATTTTAATCCAGTTGACCGGTGTTCTAATCGACTTGTGTTATAATTTTGGTGTAGGTGCAACGCATCTGTTTTTGTTTTTTTTTTTCTAATTTCTTATCTGTGTGCGTTCCAGCGGGTACAGCGGTTTGCTCTCGCCGTTCATGTACTACTACTTCGTGACGTGGCGGTACACGTCCCGCCGCAACCCGTACACGCGCAACACGTTCCGCGAGCTGCGCGAGTTCGCCGAGCGCACCGCCGCGCGCCCCGCGCTGCCCGCGCCGCTGCGCTCGGCGCTGCTCGCCGCCGTGCAGCTCGTGTGCCGCCTGGCGCCGCCCGTCGAGATACAGCAGTGAGTGCACACACACACACCGCCGTGCAGCTCGTGTGCCGCCTGGCGCCGCCCGTCGAGATACAGCAGTGAGTGCACACACACACACCGCCGTGCAGCTCGTGTGCCGCCTGGCGCCGCCCGTCGAGATACAGCAGTGAGTGCACACACACACACCGCCGTGCAGCTCGTGTGCCGCCTGGCGCCGCCCGTCGAGATACAGCAGTGAGTGCACACACACACACCGCCGTGCAGCTCGTGTGCCGCCTGGCGCCGCCCGTCGAGATACAGCAGTGAGTGCACACACACACACCGCCGTGCAGCTCGTGTGCCGCCTGGCGCCGCCCGTCGAGATACAGCAGTGAGTGCACACACACACACCGCCGTGCAGCTCGTGTGCCGCCTGGCGCCGCCCGTCGAGATACAGCAGTGAGTGCACACACACACACCGCCGTGCAGCTCGTGTGCCGCCTGGCGCCGCCCGTCGAGATACAGCAGTGAGTGCACACACACACACCGCCGTGCAGCTCGTGTGCCGCCTGGCGCCGCCCGTCGAGATACAGCAGTGAGTGCACACACACACACCGCCGTGCAGCTCGTGTGCCGCCTGGCGCCGCCCGTCGAGATACAGCAGTGAGTGCACACACACACACACCACCGCGTGTATACACGCAACACGCACGCACACATGTAACACACGCACCACGCACGCACACATGTCTTACACGCACCACGACGCACACATGTCACACACGCAACACGAGCGCATACATAATACATATGTAATACACTGCATGTACGGCACAAAGTAAAGCACGTTGCATCTAGGACACAGAAAACGCACGCCCGAATTCGAATCTCCTATTACATACTCGTAACCTCTAAAATTCTCTCCTACAGTTACCTACATTGCAAAGATCGCGTAATGACACCAAATAAAAGGCTATCATATTATTATAGTCGTATACATGCATACATGCTACACTTTACAATAACTTGACGTCTCTTGGCCATTTAACATAATTTATTATTGAATATCGTATCATAAGAAGACAGGTTAAATAACAAAAATATTGCCAGCAACCAGAGGCGGCTCGTGACAAAATAGTATCGGTGTTCACTTAAAATAAAACTACGAAAATACAATAGCGTTAACGCGATCTTTTATTACAAAAAAAAAATGAATTATCCATTTAAACACTAAAAAGTATAAAGTTCACGCTATTTCAAAACGAATTCAATGATTATCAATGAATAATAATATTAGAAAATCCCCGAATTTGCATTCGCGCGCGTATTCTGAGTGTTTGTTTATATAAGAGTGGCAACGTCGCGCGCAATTGCTGCTGTCATGCGATGCGGCGGTAATAACCGGCAACGTCGCGTGAGAGCTGCGCTCCGAATATGGCTATTTTTCCATAGTAAATCTTTTGTTTCACGCGCAGGACTGTGTCGAAATTTCTCTTTCACTCTTATTGGATTTCGTTGTTAGGCAATGTACTGATATTAATTATTAAAGTGTGTAGGTATAACTTTATTGTAATTTTTTATGGCAATTCACTGCACCTCCTAGGATGAGCCGCCTCTGCCAGCAACAGTTGTTTAAAAGTCTTCTCTTTCACTCTCGCGCATAAAACACGTAGCTCGCTCGCCAGAATGACAGGCAACCTGACTTTCGTATCTATAACTTTAAAAACATCTAATCTCAAAACGATATTTTCATCTTTCTCACATATAATTTTTTTTCAGATAAGCGTTGCTGTCGAATCATCGATGCATCACTCAACAGCCTCTGGAAATATTTATTTTATTTTAAGCTGTTACTCTTTGACAGATAATAAAAATAAAACTGCAGACTTGCTCCTTGGTGCAACCATAGACAACACAGCACACATGGGTCGATGTTTATTAAGTTCTTTTTAATCTATGGTCATTATTATACAATTTATAAAATATATAAGGTACGGGTTAAAAGGTACTATTTTATCCAACTCTGTCCAAACTTAAGCTTATGTGTGCTAAATTTGCCTTTTATATCTAAGTAATAAAATCTGGATTTAAGATAATATACTGCGTTGTATTTTATCACATGCAACACTGACCTAAATTTTATTTGTATCGAAAAAATCATTTGTCTGTAAGTCGCAGATAGGTTAAGATTAGGGTTTTTTGCTGTCTAAGTTACATATACATACATATATTAAAGTACACCGTGCATGTTTGTATGTTATAAGTTGGTTGTATTGAATTATTGTATTGTGTACCGGGTCTATTGTAAGATTAATTTTTATGACACCAGAACAATTTTGGTCCATTTTTATTTAGCTATTTAAGGAGTTGTAGGATAATTAATCAATTTTGCCTCTAGCCTTGTCAATAATGTGCTAAAATTTGTTCCATATACATTTAAAATAAAAAATTAACGACGAGGTATTTGTTATCTATGATCTTATATGTCTATGGTTCATTTGAACATTGCTGAAAATAAACGATTCTCTTTTTAATGACTGTCACAATTTTACTTTGTTTTGCATTTAATTTACACCTTCATTTCCAATATATTATGTGAATACGGTTATACATAAAATAGAAAATAAATACACATTTTGTATTAAGACTAATATTTGCACTTGGTTTGGGATGAATGTAGTAAGGATTTTAAATAAATGTTGTTTAAGAAATTTCCTGTTTTTTTATTTACTTAAATCATTCATCTACCTTTAATCATCTACATTATAATCTGAATTGTACCCATATTCATGAATAAAAATATTTGAATTTGAATTTGAACCTTATTTTCAAGTCATACGATTATATATCACATCAGGATTCAGACTATTACAATTATTACAATTATTACAGAAGGAAATTAATACCTATTACAATTATTACAGAAGGAAAACACCGTCTTCTTCCGGAAAAATCCAGGATAAGCCAAAAATTGCCTGTTGTTGTTGCTATGTAACATTGCATTTACATCAAAATAGCGAATTCTCATTGTAATCCCTTTATTGTATATCAAATTATTTTAGTGTCGACGGGCGTAGAGCATTCTTTCGTTGTTCTTGGTGCGTTAGAAAAGATTCTATGAAACGTTCTAATACTGAACAACATTGAATACGAATTTCGTTTACACTAAAAGAGCACGAAATAATGCTCTTGCTCTAGCTCAATATTCGTTAGATATAAATGCACCGTCATGATGTAGCTTTTTAATGCTACCTTAAAATCGAATGAGTAGTTTTCAGTTAGATCCACAGTTAGATCGTAATAAACAAAATGTATTTTCTCTCTTAAATTTATACACTGAATAACTAAAAGTTTGTTATGATAGCATTTATACCTTATTGTATAATTGGATTGGATTTTAAAAGTAAAGCGATATGCTGTACCTGTGCACATGAATGAGGCAAGAGCTCAAAATATTTTTACTTCTTTCAATAAGATTACGGAGATTATATTTTTTGAAGTCTATATTTGATACATATTCCGATTTAGCTGCACTTTACTAATTCGTAATCTGTATGAACTATGCAACACTGATAACGTCAGGGAAATGTGTTAAGAATTGTTTTTACAGATGTGCTGACTCTACCCTGATACTTCTATTATAATTAAATGTCAAAAAAGCTACCTTTAAATCTATACTAATAATATAAAGCTGAAGAGTTTGTTTGAACGCGCTAATCTCAAGAACTACCGGTTCGATTTGAAAAATTCTTTCGGTGTTGGGTAGCCCATTTATCGAGGTAGGCAATATATCATCACGCTAAGACCAACAGAAGCGGAGCTACGGGGGTGAATCTAGTATCATATAGAGTGATAGAAATCTATTTAACCTTTTGACCGCCAGAGCAAAAACGCATCGCCGTGCCCTCCACGCCAAGCCACAAATTCAATGAGATAACCTTGAAAATAGTAGGGATTCCAAGATGTTATCGATAAACATAATAATTCACGTCTGAATATTTGAATAAACAGCTTATAACACAAAAATAATATTTATTTAACCTCATCTCCTACTGTAAAAACTTAAGACCACATTTATAGCAACTATCAACAAAAAAAATCAACCTTTTGAGATACAAAAATACATATAAAATTGCAGCAAGTTACAGCACTATTCTCTATCAGTTACGCCCCATTGGCATGTATACATGCCAATGGCGCGGGCAACCATCCTTTTTTTTATAATCTCTTGCTTCTGATTAGGGATGTGTAGCTGTATATTATTATAACTTATCGAGTTTATTTATTAAGTTTATATGAACTATAGGTATTATTGTGGAGTGTTTATTTGTAAATATCAAAACAACTACCTTTAAATAAAGGGAATTGCATTAAAACTACATATTTATTTTCCAATCATTTAGTTTAATATGTACCTACTTGAGTTATTACAAATACTAATTATATGTAGGTACCTATTTAGCCTTTAGGTCAATTACCATATTTTGATATGACATAGCGACAATTTGTATCATAAGAATATTCTAATAAAGGCACTGATTAGACTTATTAGGTAATAAATTTTGAAAACTGCTCGCTCACTCGCCCGCTACTCGATAAAATATTTTTACAACTTTCCGCACTTAACAACACGGCACGCGCTTACGACGTCACCAGTCCGACATCTATTCATGACAATGGCGCAGAAGGGATTGCATATCGATACTGTGCTAGGGATGCGCATGATTGGCGAAAAGGAAAATATTCAAATCAACAATATCCACAATATAGACAATATGGTATTATACCAAAGAATGTAGTATTTACCTTTTTTCTCAGTGACTAAGCTTATATATTTTTTTTGTAGTTATTACAAAAATTAAGCGAATTAGAGTAATTTCGCTGAAGTTTTAATGAAGTTACTTGAATATTACACTACATCACTAGTAGGCACGTATACATGTCATTGGCGCGAGAGAACATGCTTTTTTAGCCATTAATTAAGTTATTTTTTGTCATCAAATATTTGAATAACTACTTGGCAATTTTGTTTACTGTGTACAATTATGTAATAACTGGGGATTAAGTTCATAAACTGTATAAATAAAACACGTAAAAGTAAAGGTTTAATATGTTTATTTTGTATTTATCTATGATCTGTTTCTTGGCATGTATAGGTGTCGTTGGCGCACAGGGCACGATTGCGCATGACATCTATAGATGTCATTGGCGTTCAAAAGGTTAAATATCACGCAACGTTGTCACAGATAAACATAAAAACCGGCCAAGTGCGAGTCGGGCTCGCGCACAAAGGGTTCCGTAGCAGCAAATATAATAAATTACAGTTAAATCAACCTATCTCAAAAACTATAAGAGATACTTTGATCAAACCAAAAATCGTTGAAAGAGTTAATTAGCATGCATCACCTCTATTTTTTTTAGAATTTTATACCCCGTAGTTATAAAAATAGAGGGGGGGGGACATACTTTTTACGACTTTGAGAGCTGATATCTCAAAAACCGTTCACTTTAAGAAAAATGTTTTTTAGAAAACTTTATATCATTTTAAAAGACCTTTCCATTGATACCCCACACGGGTATGTACATCGAAAAAAAAAATTTCATCCCTCAGTTACATGTATGGGGGGCCCCACCCCCAATTCTTTTTTTTACTATTTAGTGTCATATTTTTGTAGCGGTTCATACAACACATATTCCCATCAAATTTCATCACTGTAGTACTTATAGTTTCCGAGTAAATCGGCTGTGACAGACGGACAGACGGACAGACGGACAGACGGACATGACGAAACTATAAGGGTTCCGTTTTTGCCATTTTGGCTACGGAACCCTAAAAATGGTTATGTTTCACATTAAATAATTCAAGATCAATAAAAACCGAGATGTAAACATTACTATATCATCCTTTTAATTTATCTTCGAGTCGTATATCAAAGTTAAACACGTTTTCAATCTGCTCCATAACAATACATTTCAATTAAGGCAAACTCATGTCGTTAGGTGCTGAATAAGCAAAACCGCAATCTCGTAATAATTACTGAAATTACACAACACTAGGAATATTTCTCGTATTCTGTTGACTGAAAGAACGATATAACATTGATTCCTTTACAGTCATATATGTAAATATATGAGATTTTTAAATATCTTGCAATATACATCCCCAATTTTTTTCCTAAAATTAATGTGATAATTACATAAAAACATTTACATATATCGAATATAAAATAGCTTAATATATATGACGATTCAAGAAAATGTTGATACTATTGAGCATCATGCACTTCAACATTATTTCAAAATAACTATAACCTACTTAAAAATGTTATGCACAAAATTAATAAATAGGTCAACGAGGAATAAAATGTGCTTTATAAATATCAGAGTTATAAGCCTCTTACCCCATCAGGGATGCAGCAAAGTGCTTCGCAGAACCAATTAAATTCAAAGCCTTAAAAGCTCTCAAAGGTTAAAAAAACTGTATTTCTAGTAACAAATAAGCTTTTTAATATTTACCGTGTCGAGGCTATGTCAATAGGTGAGCTTAGAGACAGGAAATTACTTGCCTCTCTCCTAAGAAATCAATTTAATTGCTTAGATCACGAGTGAGCATTGACCTTGTTGTAAAAGCTTAGGCGTAGGTAGAGCATATATACATACATACATACCTATGTAGTATGTATATATTATGAGGTCGCAAAGGAAGTGTTGTAACCCTATATTTAAACAATAAGAAAACTACGACAGAATATTGTTATTGAGAATACTAAGAAAATCATAGCTTCGAATCCTGCAGCTTATCTTCAATTCCAGTTTATGAAAAATTAATACTTACCTACTTTGCGAGCTTGATAATATTGTTAATGTCTCCACAGTTAATAATTTCTTCCTATTTTATCTAAGTGGCATTAATTATTATTAATAGGTAAATGACAATATAATAGAAAATAAAATAAAAAATACAAACGTAATTATTGCGCTAATTATTATTGCTCTAATATTTGAAGTTTAGTACTCACGTTATAATAATATACAGTGTTATCCTAGGAACGCATTACGTGTTTCGGTATTAATTTGCTTAAAACCATACCCGCTTCCATAGCAAGGCAATTAAGCCTTCCTTGAGGATTTGAGGTCATAATTTATCCACTTAAAAGCGTGTACAAATTGGTCTACCTTTATATAATACTTGTATACGTAGTATATTATTATTAGTCTGTGATAATACCTAAAACAATTTGTTTCATTTCAAATTCAAACACGATAAAGTATTTGTGTTTGTTTTAGATTTAGTCAGCGTGGTAGGTGTAATTTTTTTATACAAAGCAAATAGTTTACATCAAATGTCCTGTTTTTATGTTTTTGTATGCAATAAAGATTATAAATAAATCACTACATAGTATCTATAAAACAAAGTCGCTTTCCCTGTCCCTATGTCCCTATGTCCCTTTGTACGCTTAAATCTTTGAAACTACGCAACGGATTTTGATGCAGTTTTTTTTAATAGATAGAGTGATTCAAGAGGAAGGTTTATATGTATAATATCATCCATTAAATAGAGGAGAAAAACTGTCTTATGGATAACCCACAATAACTTTTTTTTGTCATTTACTTTTTACGACAAATAATGGCTAATTTTCGAAGCGATTTTAACCAATACAGCATTAATCCTTAACCAATTAAATACCTTGAATACATTGTTCATTTAATAAAGATCTATATGGCCCTTTACACCGTATGATTTAAGTGAATATTTTCGAAGATATTACAGATTTAAAAATTGCGGGATGCCGGATGTAGCGTTTGCAGCGGTACCGGCCGGCCGCCCGGCTATGTATTTTATACCCGTGCGAAGCCGGAGCGGGCCGCTATGTTTTTATATACAACGTTCACAATTTTTCTGTAGTGTATTTAGTATCAGTATTGCACCCGTGCGAAGCCGGGGCGGGTCGCTAGTAGTTTAATAAAGGAAGCAACCTATTTTATGTAATCTTAGGTAAAAATATATTTGTGCAGCTAAGGATATTAAAACTATGTTTACAGCGTGTCTACAAAATAACAAAAGGGAAAAATGAGAACAAAGGACTAATACACTTATTATTCTTTGTATAATCACAACATTATTATAATATATCGGTAGCACTGTCCGGGCTTTCGTTTGATTTATTCGTTGAATATCATTACCATTTTGAATGTTAGCTGTTTGTAATGACAATGATACTATTTATCGAGGTCTATTTATTGCCTTATCATTTATGTTTCTCGTGTATTTTTAGCTGATTTGTTATTGTCTGCCATTCAAGATTATTCTGGATACATAATATTATTAACGTAAAATGCTATGTGGAAATCAATCCATCATGTTTTCGGAGAGTCATGTTGAAGACTGATATGAATCAAATATAATAAAAACTTCCGTACATTTTTTCGGGAAGCCATCTATATCTACTGAGTGTACGTTCCAAACGACCGTTCGTGTAAAAATATTTATTTAATTATGAAAATTTTGATTTTCACGATCAATTTTTTAAATTAAAACAGAAATAATTCAAGATTTATTGTCACATCGATTTAATAAAAACATAGAGCTGTTAATCAAAGAATAAAAAATTCAAATAAAAAAATCTGCATATTGTATTTCCCGGTGATTGGTCATTATGTTAATATTGTGTTGGATAACTAAGCATTTTGTTTGTGTTTGTACGTTCTTTGAGAAAAACTTATTTTCATACAGCCTCCTGCACATTCTCTTAACTTAGTGGGTCTTGAAGTACCTAACGAAAGTAAGAAGAAAACTCTATAGTCTATATATACTAAGAGCGAGCGCGCACGAGCAACTTTGTCTCCGCAACAATTTTGTCTCCGCAACTATTTTGTCTCTCCAGCCATGGGCTAGTATGAAAGTGCGCGTACGTAGCGACGCAACTCCCGGGAGACTTTTTTGTCCGCGGGTTCGGAGACAAGCCCGCGACGCAACTGTCGCCCTATCTATTGGTTTCAATGCAAGTGCGCGCCCGGCGACAAAAATGTTGCCAGGCGACGGCCGCCGGCCAGTTGCCGCGTTAACCGGCGTAGCGATAATACCTATTTATGTCAACGTATTTATTCTCGTACACTGTAGTTTTAACCGACTTAAAAAAAAGGAGGAGGTTATCAATTCGGCCGGTATATTTTTTTATGTATGGACACCGATTACTCCGAGGTTTCTGAACCGGTTTACGTGATTCTTTTTTTTTTTGATGCGGAATGGTGTGGAATTGGTCCCATAAATTTTATTCGGATAAGCCCAGTAGTTTTTATTTTATGAGCATTTTCGTCTGGTCTCGATGACTTAATTGAAATGTAGCAAGTAACTTTGATTCATTTCCAGGTAACCGATTGAGCTGAAATTTTGTATACGTATGTAAATTGGATAGCGATGAAACATTATTATGACATAGAGCTGATTTGATGATGGAATCGGAAGGTGGCCATAGGAACTTAGTAATATATTGACTCAACTTTATCGAGTTTGGGCTCGTTTGATTTGTGTTGAAAAATACACTAAAAAGTATTAAATAAAAATAACTTCGTTAAAAACAACCGACTTCAAAAACGGAAAAGTAAAAAATAAAAAAGATTGATATTGATATTATTACAGCTAGCGCGCACGAGCAAAAAAAAATGTTGTGTGGTTTTATGAAACCACCGTAAAAGTGAAACTGTTCGAACGGTTCCGAACACTGCTTTGTGTAGCGCATGTCGCGTGACGGTCGGCTGCCGAGTAGGTATACCTACTCGCAGCCGCGATACACGCGACATGCGCTACACAGACCAAAAAGTTTGAGACGATGTAATAAAAGTTTCACTTTAATAATAATTACATTTATTATTAATTACTACATATTATTTAGATGTTTTATTTACTAAAAAGGTTTGATGTCGATGCACGGGCTTAATACTAAGTGCTTAGTGCTTGGCACCGACTTCAAACCTATTTAATAAATTAATAATATTGTTTTTAATTAAGTTATTTTTATTATTAGTAGTTTTCTGTCTATAGTAGAGCCATTTTAATAGGCAACATTGACAGTTCAATAAAATTCAGCAATGTAATCTAGTAACGACGCCATAGAAAAATATGTTACATCGTTTTGTTGGAACTGCACATTTACTAAACTTTTTTCAATTAAGATTACATATCTATTCTAATATTATAAAGAGGAAAGGTTTGTATGGTTTGTATGGCTTTCAGTTTTCACGCATAAACTACTGAACCGATTACAATGAAATTTAGCACACATATAGAGGGTAACTTGGATTAACACATAGGATAGGTTTTATCCCGGAAATCCCACGGGAATGGGAACTATGCGGGACAAGAGCACAGACCACAACCGTTTCTTCGAAATCCATGTTGATAAATGCAGAAAATTTTAAAGAAAAAGTTGCGTCGCTGTCGCTTTCGTGTGCGCATCGTTCAAAACTTTGCGAGGAGACAGCGACAGAGACAAAATAGTTGCCGGGCAACTAAGTTTCTCGTGGGCGCTCGCTCTAAGAGGAATTATTTCTTAGAGCGAGCGCCCACGAGCAACTTTGTCTCCGCAACAATTTTGTCTCCGCAACTATTTTGTCTCTCCAGCCATGGGCTAGTATGAAAGTGCGCGTACGTAGCGACGCAACTCCCGGGAGACTTTTTTGTCCGCGGGTTCGGAGACAAGCCCGCGACGCAACTGTCGCCCTATCTATTGGTTTCAATGCAAGTGCGCGCACGGCGACAAAAATGTTGCCAGGCGACGGCCGCCGGCCAGTTGCCGCGTAACCGGCGTAGCGATAATACCTATTTATGTCAACGTATTTATTCTCGTACACAGTAGTTTTAACCGACTTAAAAAAAAGGAGGAGGTTATCAATTCGGCCGGTATATTTTTTTATGTATGGACACCGATTACTCCGAGGTTTCTGAACCGGTTTACGTGATTCTTTTTTTTTTTGATGCGGAATGGTGTGGAATTGGTCCCATAAATTTTATTCGGATAAGCCCAGTAGTTTTTATTTTATGAGCATTTTCGTCTGGTCTCGATGACTTAATTGAAATGTAGCAAGTAACTTTGATTCATTTCCAGGTAACCGATTGAGCTGAAATTTTGTATACGTATGTAAATTGGATAGCGATGAAACATTATTATGACATAGCGCTGATTTGATGATGGAATCGGAAGGTGGCCATAGGAACTTAGTAATATATTGACTCAACTTTATCGAGGTTGAGCTCGTTTGATTCGTGTTGAAAAATACACTAAAAAGTATTAAATAAAAACTACTTTACTTTTTACAATTACGATTACATATCTATACTAATATTATAAAGAGGAAAGGTTTGTAGGTATGTATGGTTTTCAGTTTTCACGCATAAACTACTGAACCGATTACAATGAAATTTAGCACACATATAGAGAGTAACTTGGATTAACACATAGGATAGGTTTTATCCCGGAAATCTCACGGGAATGGGAACTATGCGGGACAAGAGCACAGACCACAACCGTCTCTTCGAAAACCATGTTGATAAATGAAGAAAATTTTAAAGAAAAAGTTGCGTTGCTGTCGCTTTCGTGTGCGCATCGTTCAAAACTTTGCGAGGAGACAGCGACAGAGACAAAATAGTTGCCGGGCAACTAAGTTGCTCGTGGGCGCTCGCTCTTACTGATCGATACATCATTAATACATATTCGAGTAGGTACATGTGAAGTGTAAAGTCCCGTGGGTATGGGGCCAATATGGGGCAGATGCAGTATTCATACGTACAATGTTAATCTTTCGGTGTCCTGCCAGACTGTGTCATTTTTTTTTCATTGTCTCAACGATGAATCGAACCCACGGTTCTACGGTGAAACGTTAACCACTGTACCAGGGAGGCGGTCAGTGTAATAATTGTACTTACATACATCATAAAATGAACTTAGCAACTAAATAGCTACTTCATTCTATTGAGAAATGAAATAGCATGAAAGCTGAGATATGTATGATCTATGAACGGAAGTAAAACGTATTTTTTAGATGTTGAAGCATTCGTAAGGTGTAGTTTTCTCGATTGTCGATATATGTATTTCTAACGTGTACTAAAAATGAATTTAAAATGCGTTATCACTACTTTTCTGATAAAATATGCAAATGTATGTAATTCGGTCAATTTATGAATAAAGAAATAAAGGCATAAAGCGATAAAATTTTAATTAGCATAAAATAAATAATTTACCTACCTATTGTTTTGTCAGTAATAATGGGTTACATTAAAAGATAGAAAGAACAAATTCATTTTCCGTAAACTATTATTTATTGCCTTTTGTAGGAGAATAAATAATAATAGACTGTTAATAGATTATTGTTACAAAAGATAAACCATTGCAGGTTTCTGAATAAAATGATTATTATATTTAATTATTTGTTGATAGATATCTGGGAAGAGACTAGAGATAGAACTTGTAATATTTATTTATTTAAAACACACATTAACGTTACAGTCTCCCAATACAATAGTGGTAATATCATAAAGACCGTGACGTTATGGGGTTTTATGAATAACCAAAAGCATCAAGCTTTTTTTACCTTATCTTTGCAAAGAGAAATGCGCTGTTTGTTGTAATATCTAGAATATATTGTAATTTTATAATAACATGAAAAAACTAAAGAAATATCATAGAAACTGTTTTTCTCTGAAGTTGCATATGTATTGTAGGTATATTTAATTTATAGTTTTAGAACTACAAAATGTTTATGGAAAGTGTAATCTGCATATTACTTCGCCAACTTATACTCAAACAACGTGAGGAAAAAAAATATCATTGAGTAAAACCCCGTGAGGAAACTGACGTAGATGATCCGTGATAGAGTCTTTTGGTGTGGTATATTGGGAATAAAATATCAATCAATGACGATGTTTATGAATGATGAATGTCTACTACACATAGGTAGGTACTATTCGAATAGAGGACTTTAATTTTTAGCTTTTTCTGACTAAATTTCAAGCTAGAGCGTTTATGTAGAGTTTGTATTCCTATAATAATTGTAAAATGTATCAAAAACCGTTTCATACCTAAAAAAAATAAAGTTCGTTATGTTAATGGCTCTACATGTGACTCTATGAAAAAACATCGAGCTAGAGCATTCCCGCAGTGCAAAAGTTAGACGTTAACCATACAGACTGTTTAAACTTACTATGTAAGGACATTATCAATGGCAGGGACGTAAAAATGCATGCGTCGAAGTAGGATCGAGTCGAGACTCGTTGGCGACGGGGGGCTGGCCAGCACTCTGTCGAGTTGCGTCGAGCCGAGTGGACGTGTCGCTCTTGCACGTGAATAAAGACGATACATGCCTGCTACGTGTTTTTTCATTAATTAAAACTCGTGTGACAATGCAACTGTTACGATAAATAGTGTTAATTTTATTTCCAAAATAAATAATGGTATGTTTTTTTAAGTGCTAAAGTGTAATGTGATGATGTTTTGCGTGGAGTGGTGTTCGGGTGTGGGGTGACAATGCGCGAGGGTGTGTTAGTGCTGGTGGTGCTGGCGGCGGCCTGGGGCTGCCCCGGGCCGCTGCCGCAGGGCTGCGCGTGCACAGACGGCGGCACCAGGCTCACTTGCCGGTCAGCTGATCTGCAACACTTGCCGCCGTTGAATGATCGGCTACTTGTGCTGTGAGTAAAGATCTACATAATGGGATTATGGAAGAAAAACAACTAAAATAATAATATTATTTAGCGATAATAAGGACATTTATTATAATGTTTACTTAGGTTAAGTTTCAATTTGTAATTGGCAAGAACAATATAATAATAAATAAATGAAAAACTCTCTCTTTGGAAACGTTTGATGCATACTTTGGCTGGAGCGAAATACGTTTTTAAAAAGTTTACAGGCGGGATACTTCGCATGCATATTATTAATTTGTTTATTATTCATATAAAATCTAAATAATCTGCTACATGTATCATGATTCACACATGTTTGACCTGGCGGGAATTAAAATCATGGTCACCAGCTGCAAAAACCCAGAGTGACTCTACATTTTATAATTGAGTATGAATGGCAGTATTTGCAGTTTAGGTGATAGACTGGGGTAGAAGCCTTTGAAAATAATGAAAAGATAAAAAAAATCGCAGTCGGATGAAACCCATTAGAAAAGGAGGGGAATATGATAAAAATGTAAGGAAAAATAAATTACGGTCAATCCGAGTTCGGGAAGCGGGAGGGGGGAGCTTTTAAGAGAAAAAAATGGTTTCTCTCGATTTCCGACAAAACTACAAGTCCTATAGAAAAAAGTTCAATGGCAAAGTTGTAGGTAATTAAAAGTTCTACAACTTTTGTATTCACAATTTTTTCACATAACCTAAAAATTTAGGTGAAAAATTCAAAAAACCAAGTTTTTGGTCTTTTATTTCTATCTACTTCAAAATTTATTTTTTTTCTACGAAATTTGGAGGAAACTTACTTTATTATGTCCCAAATACACTGTAATTTATTTGGTTGAAAATATTTATTTTTTCGCCTTATTTTGAATTAATACCAAAAAAACAACCTAATTTTCAATCGAAAAGTCACCCGTCAAAATATCAGCTTTTTTCAAAAACTTGGGGTGTCTTTTATTCATTGAAATCTTTACTTTCATATGGTGTAAAAAAAATAAACACCACCATAGTAAATGTTCTCAGGAAATGCATACAAAGAGTGTGATAATGAGCTTTTACTAAATCAGGCACACTTCTTGAACTCTATAATATCTTCTCTTGTATCGGCTTTTCGGTAATATTTCAAAAGAAAAATAATTATCTGTTCTAAGTTTAATATTTTACAGCATATTCAAAAGCAAAATGATGTCGATAAAAACATTTCAGGTAGTTCGAGAAGTGTGCCTGATTTAGTAAATAGCTTTTACAGACTGTTTGTATGCATTTCCTGAGAACATTTACTATGGTGGTGTTTATTTTTTTTACACCATATGAAAGTAGAGATTTCAATGAATAAAAGGCACCCCAAGTTTTTGAAAAAAGCTGATATTTTGACGGGTGACTTTTCGATTGAAAATTAGGTTGTTTTTTTGGTATTAATTCAAAATAAGGCGAAAAAATAAATATTTTCAATCAAATAAATTACAGTGTATTTGGGACATAATAAAGTAAGTTTCCACCAAATTTCGTAGAAAAAAAAATTAATTTTGAAGTAGATAGAAATAAAAGACCAAAATCTTGGTTTTTTGAATTTTTCACCTAAATTTTTAGGTTATGTGAAAAAATTGTGAATACAAAAGTTGTAGAACTTTTAATTACCTACAACTTTGCCATTGAACTTTTTTCTATAGGACTTGTAGTTTTGTCGGAAATCGAGAGAAACCATTTTTTTCTCTTAAAAGCTCCCCCCTCCCGCTTCCCGAACTCGGATTGACCGTAATTTATTTTTCCTTACATTTTTATCATATTCCCCTCCTTTTCTAATGGGTTTCATCCGACTGCGATTTTTTTTTGTTTCAAAAATTATTTACTCTAGTCTATGACGTCTGGAATTTTAAAATTTTGTTACATATTTTGTTTAAAATAAGAGTTAGTTCTTTCGTTATTTTTATTATAAGATGTCTCGACAGTGACCATTTAAAAGAGAGCTTTCGTTATATGATTAGCACTATGTTAGTACTCCAGTGGGAGGCCGGTTTTCAAACTTTCATAACTTTTCAGATTTTTATTAGCTTATGCATATTTTATATCTCAGAAAGTAAATATTTTTTACTAACGGGTTCATGTAGAAGAACATGTTAATTAAAATTGAATTACAAGGCGTGTATAATTTTTTTGAGTAAGTATTTATTCTCGATAGATAGTATGATTTCAGCGATATTATAATAAAATTTCATCCCAAAATATATTACGTACTTATTGTTCCCAAAGCAATAATAATAAAATAGAAGCTAAATAAAGGCTGTAAAGACAAACCTCAGGCTGTATCGTAGATCGTGCGACGGGATGAAGCTGTCACTACTCACTGCCTATTTACTTATCCAAGACTTATTCAATCTATAAAGTTGAGCCAACAATCTACATATAGTATATAGATGTGTATATTCTAACACAATGAGTGATAGATATACAAAAGCTTACATAATATATTGTTATTTGTTCTAAAAATGCATTCATATTTAAATGTATTTGAATTTAAAAACGGTAAGTGATGCTCTACTCTTTATCTTTTATTAATTATAGGTATTGTATCCTTCAAGAAGTTTTGCTTGTTTAAAAATTAATTAACAGATTTAAAAATGTATACTGCCTTGGCTAGCTTAGACATCTTCATAAAGTAATAAGCTCTACAAAGCTCTACAATATATATTTTGAGCTGTGTTGTTTATATTTTAAAACAGTTAAATAACTATATAAAAAAACCTTTATATTATGTTATATTTAGGCGCTTCCAGTGAGCTATATCTGCGTCCGCCGGGGTCGAGTGTAGTAGTATAGAACACGATTGCTTTTTATTACTAAATCCATTTTATACATTCTGTCTGTAGTCTGTACACCTCGTCTGTGATGCTATGAATTTCTGATATTATACCGTGTTACAATATATATTCATGTATTTAAATGGACATCTGTGGATATGATCACTTTATTAGTATTGTGGTAAACGGAATAACTAAAACAAAAACATAATTTTTAACAAAATGTAGAGCTATATATTTTAGTTTATTTGGTTAAGTAACTTAATCAAAAGGAACTTACTCTGGCTTCACTCGGGTTGAACGGGGATAAAACTGAAAAATAGCCTACATCTTTCAGAAATAATGTGGGTAGCAGAAAAGGGTTCGATGTTTTAGAGTCTATCCATATTAGCACACAAACTAAAATCTTTATTCTTTATTATATGCAGACACAGATAGATAAGCAATACACATGTTATTTTTATCTACTTATAAGTCACTGGGAGATTTAATATTTGGTAGAGCAACCAAGTCAAATTGATTCTTATTAAAAAATTGTATTTATGGTTAACATTTCAATTAAAATCCTAACTAATATGTATTATAAATGCGAAAGTAGCTCTGTCATTCTCTTCTTCACGCTTCAACCACTGAACTGATATGAACAAAAAATTGGTACAGAGTTAGTTTGAGGTTAAGGATACGCGAGAGAAGCCGTGGGTATAGAGCTAAAAATAAAATATATAAAAAATAAAAAACATGTTTCTTTTAAAAACGTTAAGTTTAATGAAGAGAAAAATATGAATTTAAGAATTAAATGGGCAAGGAAATACACGACCAACAAAAGAAATAATACGATTTAATATGTCTTTAAACAGCATGGTACAGTGTAACAATCTATTATTTAATTTCACATATTTAATTATATTAGAGTGATGTTTGGCCACTCGCCTACTTGGCTCCTCATGAACTTACGACACAATAAATATTAAATTAAGATGGCGCAGAACATACAAATAGGTATGCTATATATAAAGGAAAACAAAACAAGGAACTTAAAATATTGCCCTAGTTTTACTTCTAAGGTTTCATAATATGATATTTATTATAACGATCTTAATATTGTTAATATAATATAATACGTGAAGAAGACTTATGAGAAATAATAATATTACACCTACCTCTAGTTTACACTTACCTGTAGCAGGTGAAATGGGATTATAGAGCATGTATTCTTTATCAGTAAAGTAGGTTATAAATTGTATTAATTTAATCAAAATTACGTTTCATAGGTTTTCAGGAAAGATCTAAAGTGTTCGCGATATCTGTACGATTAGTAGGTTTAAATTAACTAAAGGTAGAGCTTTTATTCATTTGGATACGATAAATATTCTTCATTATTTCAATTTCTTAGATATTCGAACTTCGACGGATAGTAGGTATTGCATAAAAGAAGCAGGTAAGTTTACATTAAGAAAAATACTTAATATTATATTTCAAATACCTATAACATAACAAATACATACATACGAATTGCTAAAATTAGACTGATACCAAACATAAGTTCTACTAGGTCACATACTTAAGAGCTATCCAGATAAGCCTACTTCTCTTATGAGTTTTATCAAAAAGGTTATTTACTTGTTTCGAACAACATGTTGTTTGGTAAATACAGGGCAAGTTATCTACAGGATAAGTTATCGCAGTCGCTTAATGTCATGGTTTCCAAGTAAACGTAACTTAGTTAACTTGGATTATTTAGTATGATAATTTCGTTTTCAGTTATCTATAGACTATAATATAACTGATTTTAAGAAGATTCAAGATATGTACTACTCGTATTTAGTGATAGTTAAATTTTTATCTTAAACTATTAGTTTCTAAGTTATTGAAAAAAACAATAAATTTTATTTGAAAATTTTGTATTATCTACATAGGTAAAAAAAAATTATAATAGTATTATTTCTGTAATATGCACTTTATTATTTAATAGCCTTAATTAATAACTTGATAAATATGTACATAGTTACATTTTTTTTTATTCAAAACCGGGTCGATAAACCAAGCGTTGATGTCTTTTGTATCGATTTTTTTCCACTCACGCGCAACGTTGATTGATGACACTGATTTATAAAGCGTATGGAATAATTACATTGTACGCTTAAGAATAAATTGTGTTTTGTAATATAAAACTATTGCATTTTTAGTTTTGTAACTGAGAAAATGCTTTTCCTATGTACAATATAATATTAATATTAATCTGCGGAATTAATGGAAAATACTTTATTCAGTACTTAAGTTTTATTAATTAAATAAATATATTTTCAAGATGAACTCTCCTTACTACACTTAGCATTATTATTTATTACTATTTTGAGTTTTATGATGTTGTTTACAAAATCAACTTCCTATGACGTCATCAATTTACCAAATAAGAAAGAACCTTTATAATAATCCGAAATTATATTTTCATATCGGTAATCCCATTAATGTTTAGAAAGCCTCAACACCAAATCTAATTAAGTGTGCGGTAATAGGAATTATAATTATGGTTCATTTTTGGTACAAGAGTGTGTAGGTGTTGGTGTGAAGACAAGAAATAGCAGATAATTAATTAGCAAGATAATTTACATGTTATTTGAATTTAAATTAAATTCTGGTCGATAAAAGTAATATTTGATCAATATGCTGTAGGTACTCGTATGTCTTTTGACAAAAGCGTTCTTGAAAAAGGCATTATGCTATTTCTAATAAAACTAAATTATAAGTATTTGAGTGTATCATAAAAAATTGTTATGTGTATTCGGAAAATATGAAAATTTTATCGAAGCACCATTTTTTTCTAAATGATTATTTTCTAGTATAGTACGATAATGATATTCGAGACGATGACTGTGGTGAAGATTGTAGTTATTGGAATATAATAATTATTTTTTGTAATTTTGAGAGACAAATATACTTACCCATTTGTATGTTGACATTGCTTTTATCCAATATATTGAAGAAAAAAAGTCAAATCACAGATACAAGGTATATTATGAATTCTTTAAGGAAAATTGGGCAAATACGTGTGTCCTTAAAGATTCAGTTTCGATGTGCCGATATCTGGTAACAGCAGATATGTCGAGGTCGAAACGCGGAATGGTTTAATTCTATTTTCCTTAAAAACCTTATTTATTTCGTAAGGCCCTAAAAAGAGGAATTTAGTTGAAATTGGTTTCTTGAAGTTTTAATGGTTTATGGATATTGGTTGACATCATGAAGAGTAAGTTACGATTGATATAAGCTCTTAAATAAGAATTTATCTGATAAAAAATAATAGAGATGATATTTGTTTGAATTAACATGTTACATATAATTAAAAAAAAATAATAATGCTTATCCTTCCTCAAACATATTTTTTACCTTTTTCCTTTTAATCTTATAAAGTCAGTTATGTTAAGTTTATAAAAAAAAACTCTACCCAGTTCAAATATGTTACAAATTACAGCGCCAATGATATTTTTTTCCCGGTTTTTCACTCTTCCTACAATCTACCTACCTATTATCACATAATACATGGTGTTTCATTATAAAAAGGGATGTGTTTTCCCCACCCTGTGTAATAATGATGAAATAAGAGAGGCGTAACCTTTTATAATTGACTTGAAGGCAATTTAATGCTCTTTAGCGGGCAATTAATAAAGATTATTTATGAATATAATTTTACCGACTCTGTTGTGATAAGGAATTAGGTCGGCAAATGAAAGAGATTTATTGCGTATTTTTGTTTAATTTATTTATAGATGTTTATTTTATCGAGCGATGCAATGAATTATGTGTTTAAAGTCTTAAACATTAGGAAGCTTTGTATTTCAATATAAATAATGAGGAAGAATGGTAATCAGAAATATTTTGTACTTATGAAGATATTATAATCATTAAATTGTAATTACGTATTTTTAGTTTATTTTTCGAGGTAGGCTGTAAAAAATTTAGATTAACTTGCAATGTTTATGTGAGGGCACTTTCAGCAAAAATATACCTTGTTGTTTCTCCTTCAGTGCGGATCAAACTTACAAACTGTTTATTAAATACAAAAAGAAGTGGCCTCGTGGAATCGAATAAAACACTGTTCATCTAAAATATTACATATGTCTTTTTATGCCGATTGAATTGACCTTCTAGGAAATAAATATTCTATCCATCTCTTTCTATTGTTAATTATATGTTATAGAATCTTTTTTATCGTACAATTTTTCATGCACAAAAGATTATTAGATTAGGAACATTCATTCGACTATATTTATTAATCAAAATGTTTACAACACCATTCATTTCAAGGAAATATAAGATACTAACAACTCTAAGTTTCCTTTAGAAATACATTTCCATTGATGCTTCTGTGGGTGGTAGTTATCAGTTGAACGCAGGTCTGGGCTATCTATTTATAGCGTGGAGGGAGGGGGGGGGCAATCAGATGCAACCACCCAGGATAACACCCCGCTCAGAACGCATAGACACACCCTGTGAAACTTCAACTATTTATAGATTTTAAACAGCTTTGCTTTGAGTATGTGAAAAAGTAAAATGGAATAAAGTTTATCGTAAAACTAGCTTACCGCCCGCGGCTTCGCCCGCTTTGTCTAATACCTAGTAATTATATACTAAAACTCTTGAATCACTTTATCTATTAAAAAAAACCGCATCAAAATCCCTTGCGTAGTTTTAAAGATTAAAGCATACAAAGGGACATAGGGACAGAGAAAGCGACTTTGTTTTATACTATGTAGTGATTATAAGCGCGAAAAAAGGTTAGAAACTGCTGAATTGTATTTGAAAGTCCTTTCACTAGTGGGACATACTTATAACAAAACTTAAATACAACTAACTGTACTGTATGAGTACAGTCACAGATTAGATATACATACAGTGCAGTGAATATAGGTACCAACTATATTTTTTGTAGATATCTAACTGAGCAGCTTAAAAAAGCTTTGTTGCGCGCGCTGGTGTCTGTGTTTTCATTGTAATTTATTTGATTTAATCCAATTTTACAGTTATATTAGCAGGAGGTTTACCGAACTAATCATTGGTTGAATATACAATTTTATAAGTAGTACTAATTTTTTTTCTTGTTACAATACTATGTCTGCTTCATATACCACAAGATAGACAATACGCTATTTTCAGGATAAAGTTAACAACTACAATGATTAGGGACTTTTACAAGTGTCTGTTTTGTTAGGAAAGGGACAGACGGGATGACAATGTGTATTATGAGCCGAATACAAACAGGTTTTAAGTACTAAACTGTCAATCAATGGAAATAAACTTTAATTAAGTGGTCATTAAACTTTTAAATGATTTTATATTGTTTTGAATATTTTACAGCGATCGTGGTAATGAGCCGACTGTTGTGATATGTTTTGATATGGTAATATAAACCATAGCTTTATTCTTTTATTGGATTCCTATTATTGGAAAAATTATCGCGTTATATTATTAGGAAAGATAAGTGCTCGTTAGATTATCGTATCATTAAACACCGTATATGGACTGATGATGATGACGATGATGATAACGCTGTAAGTGCTCATATCAATTATAAAAAGACATGTTGTTCTTATAAAAGTATTCTATGTTTAATTGTAAATATTTAAGGTCTATTTTCAAGTTGTGTAGGTAGTCGTTTCATCTTTGCAAGGACGTTGGACAAAGGCCTCCCTCAAGATTTATAGATCTTAAAGAGTTCAGAGATCAAAGATATTGTTTGACAGTATAAATGTACATTTGAATTGAAACTAGTTTAAATTGAATATTCAAGTGAAAGGGAAATTATAAATTCTGTATCATTTTCACAAACTTATTTCTAATTTTCCTATCTAAGTCGATGTTGAATATTTACTTATACAATTATACATATCTAGTTTATGTTACCTTACATTATAGTACACTTACTTTCCGCCCGCGGTTTCACCTACCTTTTCAAAGAAAAACCCGCATAGTTCCCGTTCCTGTGGGATTTTCGGGATAAAACCTATCCTATGTGTTAATCCAAGTAACCCTCTATACTTATGTGCTAAATTTCATTGTGATCAGTTCAATAGTATTTGCGTGAAAGAGTAACAATCATACATACACATTACATCCATCCTCACTTTCGCATTTATAATATTAGTAGGAAATAGGATAGGATAAGATAGAATTAACAACCTCATATCTGCGACTGCCACCTCCAAACAAAATCAAGTGCCAAAATCTTACATCCTCGAGCTTAATGTCTTAAACGCGATTAACCATTGTACTAAGTGAATAGTATAGTTATATTTATACAGCCCATTACTGGATGCTCCAAATACAAGCGTTAAATGAATTCTTGGAGACAAGAAGAATGCTAGACCATTAGTATGTGTTGTTCGCGATATTTCGCTGAACGCTCTGTGTAGAGTGTTATTTTAGTATGTATGTCATTTGTTAATTAATAAACTCGGGATATATCCAGGATGGTAAATACAGGTTGTAAATGTGGAGTGTATTGCACCAGACACACACATACACACGTAGTATATATGTATTTTGTTATATTAGTTTTTTGTTACTGTTATTAATTACTTTAATTAATAAGGAAGAGCGGGTTCTTCTGACACAGGTTTTTCTAAATTAACTAGGAGGTCCTGTGAATTACTATCTTAAAAAATGTATGAAATAAATATTTTTTTCATTTTGATTTTCATTTCGTGGTTGAGAGTTATAAGATGCAGATAGAGACAGACGGAGGGTCTTGATATTTAGTTTATCATTTACTCTATTTAAAAATACATTTTAAAATAATGGTAAACGTAAATACAGAATAGACGAAGGGTTTATAAGATAGAATTTACTATTGAAAATACTTTTGAAAGCAGCTTTAAGTTGAATGAACTAATCTTTGTGTTAGAATATTATGCGTCACTCATACTTGCTAAATGGAGACGAAGGTTAGTTTAGTTTAGGTTATAAGTGTGTAATTTTAATATTTGAAATGTGTATCATAAAAATAATAAAGGCTTAATAATAATCATTGAAAAAGAATTAAAAACGGAAATATATGTGTAGTGTCTTTAATGTGACTCTGACGTCACTGCGAAGAATATAACTATTAAAAAAATAATGTATCTGCATTAAGTGGTGTCGAGAAACTTTTGAACAAATATGATAGAAATGCTTATTATGAGGCTTTAGATTAAATAAAATATTTACAATTTACTGTGCTAAGAGAAATTCCATATTCAGTTAGATTCAAAAGACTGAAAGATAAATATTATAACATTAATTTACCGTTGATTTGACCATACATAGATCAGTCGAATAATGCTATAACATTATAAACTCTATTAGGTAATTTATTTATATATGATATCTTAAAAATAATAAACTCTAGTTAAGTTAGAGTGCGCAGCTAGTCCTTTATTGAAACATTTTCCCTATTTGTGTCACATCAACACACCAAAGTTAGACTTTCAAATTGAAAATCATACCTAGGTTTACAAGAATATTGGTAGGTAACATATACCTATAACAGAACAACACATTTAATTCTATAAATTAACTGAGCTGTTTCCATAAACTCATTAGCACGAACAAAACCGCAGGCGGTCGTATTACCTACGCCATAACATCCATTGAGCTTCAAGTAGATTCATTTACTTCATATAAATCTCACATACCTACATTTCAATCTATGTTCACGCGTCAATCCCAACTTGTATAAGATCTATCCTTCTATGGCTATTCGTATAATTAAGGCCACAGATAAGGTACTGGTCTAGCCAGAGTAAGCAGTGACAAATAAATAGCTGATCACCGTGATTTATCAACTGTTATTACGTTTATCACGGATGAAAGGTTTTTGATAATGTGGACTGCTTTTTCGATCTTAATAAATGGTTTTGGATTAAAGTAGTAGGTGTAGGTATCTTTAAATTAATTTGTACCTATTTCATTTAAGAGAGATTTCTATTAATAATTTCATTTAACATGTAATAAAATTAGTGATTTTGGATTAATAACTCAGGCCCCGGAATCACAGACACAATAGAAAATCTATTGTGTGTGGTTTTATAAAATTATACAAAGGAAGAAGAATCGAGTATGTTGGAAGTGTCAAGAAGAAACAACCGAGCATTAAATTTTTATTGATTTGTATTTTTCAAACAACAAAAATTTCAAAAAATGTTTTCAAAAATATAACCAAAATATTTATGTTGACTGAGATAACAACAAAAGAACGAAGATCTCATAAACTTTCACTACACTGACCTTATTGGAAATTATGGGATGCGTATTAGAAATGTATGGGATATACGCATCATAATTATAATTTATCGCTGTAGAATGGGTTGTTTTCGTCCATAACATCTCTCGGCTGCCAAACTCTCAAAAATAAGTGAATCGAATGTAGCGGCAATAATTTGCTAACAAAAGTCGCAGTGATTTTGGTATAATCACAGTGATTTATATTATGATCGCAGTGAGTTTGCAACCCTATTTGTGAGATAAAATAGGCTTGTCGCGTGTCCTTTCCGGCATTACCCGGATATGTGCCAGTTTTCTAGTTTTAGCCAAGTAATGGTTGTTTTTCACTCTCCGAATTTACCGCCATTTTTATTTATAGCCTGGAATGGGAAAACAATCTACGAATTTTATTTCTTATTTAATAAATAGAGATTTCAGTTGAGTATACTCGAAAAACAACTTTCCGCACAAATTTCATTAATGACGTGAAACTTCTAAAAAGTGCCATTAAGTGAACTGCTTTAAATATATTTCATGATAAACTCATTAAGCTTTTTATCTCGCCCGAGTTGGGATAGGCCTGGCCTAGTCATTAAATTCACAAAGAACTGATGGAAATGTGGTCAAAGTCCGAGAGAGGGTTGCGGGATTTCTTTCGTGATGTGAACAACAAAATAAGTTTTACCGTTATTTTAATTATATATTTTTCTGATGATATAACTTGACTTTTCTATACAGTATGGGAAAACTCTTGTCTGTATAGTATTGAAAATAAACCTATGTTTTATTTGTGTTTGATATGTTTATAACATAGTTTTAAATAAAGCTATCGGTTTCAAATATCACTTTACGAAAATCAACATTTATAAATTAACCGAAATTGAATAAAGGAAGTATCAGATATCGAAACAAATTTTGCATTCAGCTTTCTCCCTATAAACTTAAATTTTCGTTTTCAAGAATATTGTATTCTTGCGTTTCTTTGTCACCAAATAAGAACACAATTTGCATTTGAATCCCTAGCTAAGATTTTGTTTTTTCAATTTGCTTTATAAAAGTAACTTTGTAAGTTATATACAGTATTTGGATACTTAATTAAGTTTATAAAACATGATTTTGCGCAATAAATGACGTACGGATCTTGAAATATTTGGCATTTGTCTCTTGAATTTTATGTTATTCTTGTTGCGTCTTTCAACTTTACATTTCTCTCATAATAATGAGTTTTCCTGTTAAAGGTTTCTACAGAATAATTATTGAGAAACAATCCTTTAATGATACATAAAAATTGCGAAATACCAATATTGTATAAACCATGTTTGTAACAATTTTTGTTTAAGTGAACTTTTTATAGGCGGCTTCATTATATTGTATTTTTATAATTAAATATCTACATTGTTTACTCTACCAATTAATTAGATTTTTCTTACGAATTATTAAGTATTCTATTCGTTGAGATTAAGCAGAGGATGCGGATTACGGCTTAATGCTAAATAAAGAGCCAAATTATATATCAATTTCTTGCTAATTATACAAAACAATAACCTTAATACGAAAGTCAAATATGTATTTCAATTAAACATACACAAGTTTGTAAAAAGAATCTTCTTTTCGTTTGTTTTACCTTCAAGTCTCTAGGGACGTTACAAAAACTTGTTCAATAAATCTCATGTAATGGGTACGATATAGGTATGTTTTGTTACGAAGGTCCGTTACAAGGAACTTGAGTCAATCAATTTGTACTATTGATTTTGTGGTACTTTGATATTCAAATGAATATGAAAGCTGAAGACTTTCTCACGTGACACGTCCTTGTTAACTTCTGTAGAATTATAGAATGCACTATGTTTCTTGTCCGCTTTGTTTTGAGTTTGAAAACAAGAGTCTTAAGAACAACAATGAATTGATGACAACTCTTGTGTTTTAGACTTAACGAAATTAAGGAATAAATAAATAGGTACATATCGATAAATGATGTGTTGATGATACTGTTTTTTTCCTTCCTTATTTTTACAATAACTAAGAGAAATACCATAGGAAATACTTTCACAATTTTAAATTTAACATAAATTCTAATTCAATTTTCATGCCATTTACCCTAATTTTTATAGAACTGCAAACACCCAGAACACGTACAAAGCTCCGTACATACCTACATATTATATTATATCGGTATAACCTTTGACCTCGAAATTTATTCTACCCGAAAGAGTGTTATTGCTACAATCCATCATCTGCCGTCATCACCAGGCCTCCCCCTCCCCCGGGACCACAGATCTGTTAGACGATTATACTTTTTATTATATTATCTGTGCTTTTATACTCATTGACAGATTAAGTTCGTTTCAGAACGATTCTTTTTATGAGTCACAAAAAGAACACACAATGTTTAGCATAATATGTCAGTGTATTGAATCAATTTATGGATATTGATGATGTATGGAATGTAAATTTGCGGAAAATGAATGTAATATTTTATGTTGATATTCTTGTTTTCCTATTTGAAGATAGAATCTTAATTATATAGCTTATTTAACAATTTTTTGGAATTTCGGATTGAACCCAGTATTGCTCGATTTTACAGTTATGTGGACCATTACCATGTGGTAACCACCATAATACCAAACAGTTTTACAGTAAATTTTCTCTAACATATATTACTTTGTACCATGATAATAACATAGAAACAAACATATTTCTAATTACACAGCTCACCGTATTTAAATATAAACAGTAAAGATCGCTATCAAGCAAACATAAAATAGAATAAATATAGTCAGTGTATAAATAGAAAATCTTATCTTATATTGAAGGCCTATCGTTATTTGTATACTCAGAATAGAGAACTGAATTCTCGGCTTTACCCGTAACAAATGTATGCGCCGCATGTCGTAATATAAACATTACATTACATGCCGTGGATTTGTTTCTAAATAGGCCATGTTACAATGTAACAGTCTACGATTTGTATGTTTATTGAAGTGAAACTTCTTTAGGCGCGTTGAGATTAAATTTCAAGGTCGCGTCATGGCAAAATCGTCACGTCATGGAGTAATTTTGGAGCGACGATTTTAGTATCCTTGAATCTTGCCAAAGAAGTTTCACTTTTGAAAAGTGTGCTCGGCACACGTCATGCTCTTTTTAAAAATGTACTGTGGCAGATTAAAATAAATTTTAGAGTCGAAAGCTAAATATTTAAAATGTCAAAAAATACTCAGAAAAAATGACGAGTCGTGAAATTGAAATTTTATTTTCAGATGCTAACAACCTTTTACTATCAGACAACTTTTTTTCACATTTTTTTATCGTAAAATAAATAAATATAGAGTCGAATTTGACACCATACAAACTGACGAGGTCGTCGCCCAGGCGCGCGGGTCGCGGGGACTAATCGCCCTTAGCCCTCCCTTGATAAATTATATTGTAATATCATCCCACTTCACACTTTGAAATTAATATGTTTTTAATGCGCAATCATCAAAGTAAAATATTGGTAGAACAAAATGTTTAGATATGTTTTTTTGGCACGTGTTTTGTTTTGTGTTTATATGTAGAGAGCTTCCTCGTTTACTTTGACGGTGTAATATTCAATATTGTTTCCGTAAAAGCCTTTACGAATTATTTTCTTAGAATAGAGGATACAGTGGTAAATATTCACATATTATATATAATATACGTGTTAGTTAGTTCTTATTTTAATTAATACTAATTAGGTTTAAAAACTTCTTGATATTTTTAAAGATCAAACGTTTTTTGAACGCTAGAAAGTTGATTAAAAAGCTCTGCATTAGTATTTCAATTTGTTGTCGTGTATGCTGTTCCTTTGTCTTCTTTATCTATACATATATACGGACTCTCAAAATAGTGTTAAATCATTGCTTATTGTGTAGAGTCTACTTTTTAATTCGTTTAATTCTACAGTGTAGACTGCAGATAATTAAAAATACTAATAAATATTTCATATTTAAATGAAACGCATTTGAGGTTGAGAATATTTGATTGGAAACCAGTCAATTACCATTATACCGAATTACTTTTATAAAAGCTTACTTGCGAGTGGTAAAAGTAACCGGCACTTGCTTTAAAATATTACAATATACGCGGCCACGCATCGCAATTGAATGAATAAAATGCACACAGGAAGTCCTTTATTACATCAGATATATAACCACTGAAATATCGCTCTTTATGATGGAGTAGGGTTGCCAGCATTAGGTTTAATTAAAATTTCTAAAAAAACCAAAAATATAGCATACCAAATGTACTTAAGTCAACGCTGATATACATAGTATTTTTTGGTGTGTGTTAACTGTGCTTATAGTAATAAAAAAGTTTTTATTAAAATGCTCATTTAGGTAAATGAAAAACAACAACTTAGTTCGCTAGAGCAAAGTTAAAACAACAGCCTTTCATTTTAATTACGTTTTTACGTGATAACGTTTCATTAAACAACCTTAAAAAAACATTTTCTCTGTGAACTGTTTTATGTCCTATCTTTCTTCTTTATCTTAAAAATGTGGCGCATTCTTTCAGTTGTCTAGATGACTCCTTTCGCCTAAATATTATACGATACTTGAGGCTCTTTGTCATCTCCATATAAGTGTAGTGCTAACTAGTCCCATATTGTTTATTACTTTCACGGTCATTTGCGGTCAGGACGAACTACATCGAGTATCTGACAAGTGACAACCCTATCACAAAATGACACGCACGCAAGGCATGCGTATTGGATACCGTCCAAATCCAGTATGAATGCACTTTTTCACCCCCCCCTACCCGGGAGTTGGCACTAAACTCGACCTCGGCTTGTTGAATGAATGCTCATATGCTTTTACAGTAACTCGAGTGCTAATCATAATTGATACTTTAAACGTTTTGATCTCACGAGTTATGAACAAAGGAGTGTTGGAATAAGAACAAAAATAACTCAGGGAAGACCTAGATTCATTTTGTAATCTAGCGTATACTTTTTTTGAATCATATAAGTATACGTATAGAACTAGGATACGTGTGTTGTAACATTCAAGGTAATTTTCTATTAAAATATGAACAATTATTTAATGAAAGAACTTTTTTTGCTACCGACTAGTAAAGTAGAACCTAGGTCAACATATTGTAGTTCTAGAAAATTATTTTGTAAATATGACAAATATCCATCTACCCAAAAGGGCCGAAATATGGCCGAAACAATTTACCAATGAACTATTCAACCACACAATAGATATTCAAAACTGATTCACCTGTATCATCATTATCATATTTTGGCTTTCTACAATGCAGACATGAACCATATTTTCCAATAAAACATATTATAATAATTAACTAAGATCCTTTCGTAATATAGGCTCTGAGAAGAGCAAACTGTTTATTTTAATTTTACGTGAAACTTAATTACCTTTTTGCTTTTGATTTTGAACAAATTCGTGTTCTTTTCGTTTTGAATCTAATTAAAATTCAAGCGAGGCTATTTCACTTAGTAAGGTTCCTATTATAAATAAAGATATTTATTATTTACAGTACCTAGCTTGCGAGTTAGTCCGCTTCGCAACGGGATTATAATAGTATCTATCCCTGAGTTTTCAATTATTATCAAATTTAATGATAACTTATTATTTTAAATTTCGCACTTACTTACCACGTTTCATGTGGAAATAAAAATCTATTTGTATTAATTCTGCATTTTAATAACAATAAAAAATAAAATTAATGATAACCAATATAATAAATGTAGGTAGAGGTACATATTACACGAATAAGTACATTACACCTAAAGGGTTGGATATGTAATGAATTTAAATTTATTCATAATTAATGAATCAATTAATGTTAATTAAAATCAACTTAATATTTGGCACCTCGGTAGAAGTAATTTTACTCTAAAAGGTAATTTTTATGAGGTTATTGAAAAAAGTGGACCTTACAAGTAAAAATGTGTACTTACATACTTAATTATTAATTTTACAGCAGCAAGTAATCAAGTGGGTAACAACGGTTAAAGTGAAAAAATAAAAAAATAAAAAATATCGCGTATCAAAATTTCCAGTTCATTTAACACAGCCATTCTCTCATCTCTATAGACACAATTAATTTATTACAGGATAGTTCTATGTCATAAGATTTAAATTTAATCAAAAACCCCGAAAAAAACAATCATAATAAAAGCTAATGTTGATACATTTTCCAAATAATTTGTTTTCCATTAATCTTATTTACTGTTATCTACGTCCAAACTAGACGAAAAAGACAACAATAGCCATTTTTCACAAAACTTCTAGAAACTAGGTCGTCTTATCCAACAAAATATATAAAAAAACACATCAGTCATCTCTCCTAGGTCTTCTTCATGTGGGAGTATTATGACCTTTCAGCTTCGATTAGTATAGTTACCAGAAAATAATTAGTGACTTTTGTTTTATTCTAAACAATTATTAATCTCTGTGCTCCTTTTCATCCATCATCGAACAGCAACATTTTGAGTGAAAAGAAAAACAATTATTAGGTAAAATTTTCCCGTTGATGATAGTACCTAAATAGTACCGAGGATAGGATATTACTTAGCAGAATTACATATCACTACACAAAATATTCTCCGATGCTTATGTTAATGAAACCCTGTGTTAAAACTTAAGTTCATTATTCTGTTATGGTTGCCCATTTTTTACTGATAATTTTTAACATAAGACAGCATGCCTTATTTGACCCGTCAGGTTGTAGCTTCCTTACTGATCTCTCTCTCTCTCTGTGAAACACAAATGCTTCAAGATGACTAAATGCGTTGTAATAGGCGAACCTGTAGCCGCAATCTGGCCACAACTTCCAATGCTACTGGTTCTACACATATAATATCATTTTCTACACATTCAAGCTACAAATTATTAGTATATTTTAGCATGATTACTTACAACAGCTTCGCAGTTTCTTTGATCAGTAGCCCGTGATACTCATCGATCAGATAAAAATAATTTAAGCTCCGTGACCGAATTACATGGACCACGGTTGGGTTTGAAATTTAATTCCGGTTTGGTGCCGCCAACAATGACTATTTTTTGCGATTAAATCAACTACTGATTGAATTTGCTAATTGAATTGAGCAGTGTGACAATGATTCGTTTTTATTATGATATGCATATAGACAGAATTCTCGGAGGCTACGTGACTGAACTTCCAAAATATTAATTGCATTACGTTTTTTTTCAACTCTACTCAGAATAGACTACTATCACAGCTACTATCTATAACGAATACTTTTTTTATTTTTTATTGTTGCATTTTATATCAGTATGTTCATTTAGATATTAAAAACTTTATAGGGTAGATAGTGTGTGAAAAATACATTGTAAAATAATAATAATATAATCTTAATGTACTGTACTAACATAGTAATAAGAAATTACTAACAAGTGGACCTATTTTGTTCTGTTAATAAATGAATTTGAATTTGAAACAAAATATCCTAATTTGCCCTTTCTCCATCTCCCTGAACATCTACATATTTTTTCAAGTGGAAACTTATTTTATTTAGAAACTAGCTTACCGCCTGCGGTTCCGCTGCTTTGTCTAAAACCTAATAAATTATATATACTAAAACCTTGCTCTTGAATCACTTTAGGTATCTATTAAAAAAAACCGCATCAAAATCCGTTGCGTAGTTTTAAAGATTTAAGAATACAAAGGGACATAGGGACAGAGAAAGCGACTTTGTTTTATACATACTATGTAGTGAAGAAGTTCTGAAATACATTCCATACTTTTTAAAAAGGTCCAATATAAGAACTATTATAGATTACTAGATTTCCGCCCGCGGCTTCGCCCGCGTTTTCAAAGGAAAACCCGCATAGTTCCCGTTCCCGTGGGATTTCCGGGATAAAACCTATCCTATGTGTTAATCCAAGTTACCCTCTATATGTGTGCTAAATTTCATTGTAATCGGTTCAGTAGTTTTTACGTGAAAGAGTAACAAACATCCATACATCCATACATCCATACATCCTTACAAACTTTCGCCTTTATAATATATATTAGATATTAAGATATTTTATAGCTTTATTGCTCAATAAAGATTTTTCAATTTAATAACCATTGACCAGATGAAATCTTCAGATCAGTATTTAAAGCCAAGGCAACACGGAACACGTTGCCCCTAGCGCTTAACTAGAGCGGTGATAAAATTTTATTGGCTTATGATAGATCTATTTCTATTTACTTGTGTTTGATTTTACGCGAATATTATAAAGTCTATAATATAGACTGCTTCCACGTTAATGAGATTTTCATTTTAATCCTAATGTTCGTAATCATTATGATTAACAGAATAAAAAGAAGCCTAAGGACCTTATCACATCGGCTATCAGGACGATAGGATAGGACGTGCACTGACAGATTCTGTCAGTGCACGTCCTATCCATTCCGTGTATATACACCGTGTATACATCTGGTTATTTTGATATAACAGACACTCCAATTGTATTATTGGTATCGATTTATAAATTTAAAGATTTATGACGGATAATGAAGGACTTTTTATTTCTATTTGTTGCAGGGATGTGTCACACAACAACATAAGCTCGCTGCCGCCAGACGCGCTGCTCCTCGCCACTGGGCTTCGTGACTTGTGAGTTATTTAGATCGCAAGTTTACCTTAGCTAGGGATGCAATTTGCATTGATTCGAAGAAATTGTATTTGATTATAGAGTAAGGTTCTAAGTAGGTAATTTATTTGTTACAAAACTATATATACAAAACTATGTATATGTATACAAAATTAAAGCCACATCGGCTTTGTTTTTGCGACTTACATAAAACCATTTGTTCCTTTTACCAGTGTGGTTTTAGTGCTACGCTACTACAACAGACTATGTATCTATAAGTAAAAATAGAGTAAAAACATAATTCTCCAAAAATAATAGATGACTGTTTTATCTACATGGCTGCCTTTCCGTTACATTCAAGTACCGTAAATTGAGAGTCAAATAAATTCGCACAAATAAAACGCGAATATATCTTTAGGACATCGTGAAGACGTTATATAATATGTACATATCTTACACAGCTCATAGCAATTCAAACTTATGTCCCTTGTTTCAACACCTTTAAGTGGAAAGGTAATAATTTTGATGCAGAACTGCGATGGCCCGTATGCAGGTTTGGCGACACATTGCCTTACTTAAAACTGGTTTGATGCATTCAAGCACACATAATATAATACTATAGATTCAGGTATTGCACTGACGACTCTATACGTCTTAACAAGTCACAAATATTTGTTTAAAAATGCGCAAAATTACAATGAGACATCATCGAGATAGTATGTACGATGTGAGACATTGAGTTTGTTGCGTAAGAGACGCATTATGAAATTCTGTATTTAATTCTAGGTGTTAAGTGATCCTTGTATTACGAGTAGTATTGCATTTTTAATTGTCTTCGTCTTGAATTTAAATGGATTGTACAATATTTCATTGGTATTATTGTCGTGTAATATTACTTATTACATATTTAGCTGGTACATATAGCAGCGTAGAATTGAGGGATCTGGGTCTGGAGTCTGGACACTGGGTCGATTCCTGAACAAAAATTTTAATTATTAATAAATAAATCATATCATAAATATATTAAATAATTACTTATAAGTGCTTAAATGCTTATACATTTATTATGTGGTAATTGACATAAAATTATTTTAATAGACGATTAATTGAGATTATCGGGTCACCACCTGAAGAACTTGCTTGCTGAGGTGCACCTGTTTGTGAAAGAAAATGTTCATATTCTTTCATTTTATTTATTATTATGAAAAATTGTCAAGTTTGCGATGTTCAAACATACGCTTTGCGATCTTTTTAAAAACTACATTATAGTTAAATATAAAATTAACAACGTTTACAAACGCTGTAATTAAAACCCTGTACCTATACATAAAGTATCGCTAGTGGTTTGGATTTTGGAAGGAAACTACAAAATTCGCGGTAATTTATTTCCAATGTTTATTATTATTATGCCAAGTCGTGTCCTGAATACCGTAGCTAATCCTGTGACGTCATCGGTATGGGGCAACGCTAGGGAGTTGGTCTGAAAATGTATTCTAGACTTTTCTGTGATAAATTGTTGTTTTTTATAGGTAGAAGAAAAAACAAGGTTTGAAACTACAGACATAAAGTCCAGAAAAACTTATTACACATCCTTACCGAATAAAGTCAGATAATATGCTAGTTAACAAATTAACATTGTTCTTGAAAAGTACATAATTGGAAGCATATGAGAATTAGAATAAAACAAACAGGTCACTGATAAGGCTGCCTAATATCTAACTATAGTGTTTTTTTTTTTGTAAAATTGTAACAAAATTTCATCTTTTGCATTCAATTTTATAAATTAAATCAATTACAAAACTAAATTACTTTTTGATTACCATTACCTACAATGACAATACAATCTATACTGTATACTTACGATATACTATTCTGTGGATATGCTAAAACATATTTTCATGTACCGATCTATTGTTTGTCCAAGATATACGATCCTTCAGATTTAGCGTTATTAAGAGAGAACCATAAAATTAGGCTGTAAAAGCAGTTTGCTATTGAAAGCATCTCAGCAGGTTTTGTAGATTAGTGTACTTAGGCATTATATAAAAGCATAAATCTTTTATATTACTAAGCAATCGTAAATTATTGTATGGAATGTCGCATATAAAGTAGAGATATAACTTGGTTTTATATCTAATATAAATTAAAGATGTAGAGATGATTTAAACTAAATTATTTGGTATACAGTATGTTTACTACCCATACTTGCTTTTATATATTTTCAAGTGATTCAACAATATTTAGAGCTAGTCCTGTAACTGCAGCACGTATTATTGTGATTATTGAAATATAAACAAAATATTATGTGATACATTGAGCGTTGAATGCCTATTGCCTGTAAACTATCAATTTAAATATTTATTAACAGTTCAACACAAAACGCCTTTTTCAACAACAATTATGTAACAGGAACTTATCAGCCAACCGTTTGGAGCGCGTAGCTGCGGGCGCACTAGACGGCGCGGCGTTGGCCAGGCTGTGGCTCGACCGCTGCATGCTGGCCCAGCTTCCCGCCGCGCATCTACCACGGCTGCATTATTTGTGAGTTAATTTAGTAATAGCTGAGCTATGCATATCGGTCTTTTAATTTAGTACTTGTAGTTTTACATCTTTCGTTCAAAGTATACCTTACTTATAAGGAATTTACAAAAATAATTTCATAGTCCTTATACAGAATATTATTTAAATGTTATAATGAAGCATGGCGCAAAATTTCTAATGCGAAGTTATAAAATCTTTTCATTACAACACTTTTATAAAACAGAAGACTTATTCTTAACAGGAAGATAAGAATTCTTTAGATAAACAAAATAGAACGCGCAAAACATCTAAAGGATATATGAAATTCGACATGTAATAACATACACTAGGGAAGGCCTATAATAAAGACGTTTCTTTGATCCTCAACACTATCCAATATCATTGAAATTAGGTTCAGTGAATGTTTTGTCGGAATCATGCTAAGGGATTTCAGCTACCTTTTTTATTACCTATATCTTGTACGTTTTATTATACAGAGTAACCCGCGATTTCATGTACTACTATAAACTTGAAAGTAAATCGATTTTTTTTATTTAGTGCAAGTAAGTATCTGTCTCAAATCAAGCTATCAAATCCTGCAAACATGAAAATTCAGAACTTTTTCAGTTTTCTGTAGACTGTATGAAATATGAATTACTCTGCGTACCGTGTTAATTTTATTATTTAATCAAGTTGTCACAGTTTTATATTCAAGAAAAAATCATCTCTTTGTGTCTCAGTTCATAAACAACACATTAGTTAGGAAATCATTCACACACAGTTTTTTTACATCCTTGAGAATTGAGATACTTAAAACTAATAAACCGAATATCAATAGCGTTCAAATGACACACATAAAATATATTTCAAAGGTGAATGAACCAAAATAAAATTAGAATCGAACAGTTTCAGTCCGTAATAAAATAAACAAAAAATGATATGAACCACGTGTGGCGCCGGCTATTTCCAAGCGTTTATTATTAACAACCGCATAAATTACTCTTTCGAAACTTATGAGCCGCATATTTCAAAGTTGTATAAAAATAAACATTTGGATAACAAATATTATTCTTTCCAATAAAAGTTTTTATCGCGTGTGTGATAATATGATAGGGATGAGGTGAGAAGCTTGTGTTTGAAAAAACAAATAAAGCTTTTTCAGAAATTTTAGTAAAACTCTTAATCTATTTAAAAATATTATGCTTTACATAGATATAAAACTTTTTACTTCAAATAAATTAATTGAACAAATCGATCTTCTTATTAATTTTGTTAACAAAATATAAATAGACAAAGTTTCGCTAAAACTCATGTAATAAGAAAATGCAGCGTTTGGTAAACATATCAATCTTATATCTTAGAAACAAAGGCTGAATGGATCTGGCAATAAATAAAAATCTACTTAGTTTGTGCAACCGATACTGAATCTGTATTCTGGATAATCTGTGGATCGTCGAGACGTCGGGTCGTGTAAAAAATCCCAATCCCGGGGGTCGTTAACATTACCTATACGATAACACACGGCACCATATTGGATGGACGATAGTTTAATGAAATATCTTCTTTCGCTGCTAGTTTTTCAAATCTCTTTATAAAAGAGCCTTTAATATTGGTTTTTTCTTACCTTTTCGGGTAAATAAGCTATCGATATTTGTTCCATCTCTATTCAAGTGAATACATTTTTCTATTTTTCTTTGTTATCCATAGTTTTATGACTATTGAAAGGATTCTTTTAAAGTGCTAAAAGCTCTTTTAATTTCAGTTATTACTTACAATAGATACTTTAATTGGTTAAATACGTTTGTAAAAATCATATAATTTGTAATAGATGGCTATTTTTATTTAATAAAACGTTTCAAACAAGTAATTTCTACTTTGTTTATTTTTTATGATAGCGCGAAATTTTTAAATTGTTTACAAAAATAATGACATAAATACGTCACGTCACGATTATAACAAGTCAAAAGTATCTAGAAATATCGATAAATCAACGGTCCAATTAATTATATAGACGTACGAAAACCAATAAATAGGAAAGTAAGTAAACAAAGTATTAAATCTCCGAAACCGAAGTGATTGCAAATATTTGATTTGTTCCTCGCAAATTCAATATAATATAACAACTTCGTAACTTTTTGTTTCTTTGTTAATATAATCAAGGTTGATGTTTAATATTAGATGTAGGTACTTAAATAGATATTTTGGATGGTGTATAGTATGGATGGAGATTTACGACAATCATACAGTAAAGAAAACCGCTATTCCAATAAGCATGGAACTTAGCACGGGTTCAGGTATACTATTATGTGGATAAAATAGGGTAAACATATGATTATAAGTTATATTTTATGTCTTGGTATCACGACACGGGCTGCACTACAAAATGTTACATCATCTTCATCAATTTTTATAGGACCTCAAGTTTCCTTTTGCGATTTTTTACACGCTACAAACTGTAATAATGTCAAGAAATAGCTGGTAGATGCTACATCCCACATACAACTATGTTCTATGGCTTAACATTGTTTGTCCATACTTTTTCGTTTAAGTGATGGGTAAGAACACAATATATATATTTTTTTCTAAGTTATAAATTATATAAATGTACAAAAATCACAAAATCTATTTACAATTACACGACACATATTAACTAGGGATAAGTGATAACGCTACTTACTAACATTCTTGATCAATTACGCATTGACTAGAAGACGTCGATAAATGGGATAATCCTATATAATGCCACAATTAATTCAGAGCCTGCTCCGATAGATTAGGACTCCGATTTCCGTGACAAGGGTAGCGGTCACAAGGCAGCTGGAGGCGAATCTTATCTCATGAAAAGACGGCAGCCATCTTGAAAATGTTTTATTACGTGTCAATTATATCACACATGCACCACACGTATGATATTGAAGCTAGAATTTAAAAACATAAAGAAATATATTTTATTTAAAGCATGTTTTTTCTGCTGACTCCGGTTTTTGTAGATTGAATTTGCTTGTCTATTTCTTTAAAGCCAAATTAAATCAGAAGTAAGTACACACTCACACTGAAAATTTCATTAGGTAAATCTTACATCTTTTTCTATTTGAAATGTACTTTCGAAATAGTATCTACTATAAAAACTAAATAATTATTGGACCCTTACCTTCGGCTTCGAAGAATTTAACTCTACGATTGACCTCCTTATACATAGATAGAAAAATATACATAGATATCAATATCGAATCGCAAATTGCGTTTCTTTGAGTCGCTTGCAAATGTACCTAGAAGCAATAACCTATACCTATTGATATATGAATACGAATAGATAATTATTCGTGTTAATACACGTAAATGTAAACGGATACATTACTTATTAAATAGATTCATCATTATTTAGTAATCAAGGTGAATTGTGCGAAATGTGTAAGGTCATGAGGAAAGAGGTTTCGAAGGCTGCATTTTTATTAGTGGGAAAAACATTAAATACCCAAAACGTACACAAGTGATGTATTCAAGAAGAATTTTGGCTAGTACGACGATAGTATAGGAAATAAGTAAAATCTATACTAATATTATAAAGCTGAAGAGTTTTTTTGTTTGAACGCGCTAATAACAGGAACTACTGGTCCGATTTGAAAAATTATTTCGGTGTTAGATAGAGCCCATTTATCGAGGAAAGCTATAGGCTATAATCATTACGCTAAGACCAACAGGAGCAGAGCACTGCGGGTGAAACCGCGGGGCACAGCTAGTATTTAATATACATTGTTCATTCAATGTAAAGATTGTCTAATCTAAAAATGAACGCCCCTCCACTAAACTTAATTGTTTCAATGTGTGAGGACAAATAATTATTGAACCACTTTATATGTGTGCGCGCGTCAATTCTACTGCAAACTTTGACACTCGCGCACTGATTTGTCAACTAATCGGGCGATCAGTTCAGGTTCCTAGCATTGTATGGCGGGGAGAGCGCGCTATGTACGGAATGACACGTCCGTTCTGTCGTGCATCGCGTCATTTATGCACTAGTTGGCCAACTGGTCCTGTCGTTCGGGCATGGACGGGACTGGAGGACTGAACGACCAATGAGGCAGACCAATTTGTGTGTATTGCGTCTATACACGTACTTTGAATGTGAGCGTAAACACAGTGGAGGGGCGTTCATTTTTAGATTAGACAATCTATACAAATATTATACTTGTATAAATTAATATTACGGAATTTAATATTAATATTACAGTTACAGTTTGTGATCAAATATCACACATTATCATTTATAACGATGTTGAGAATGGTTATTGTTTTCCGATAGGTACAAAGTAACCTAACATCATATAAATAGTAATAATACTTAAATGTGTGTGGTTATTATAATATTATAGAATTATTAATGTTTAAAGTTTGAACAATAATATTTTCTCCCCTTATTTAAAAATTAATAAATGTTATATAAACATCTATAGGTATACAATTCGATCGTATTACAATTCGTAAATCACGATTATTATATAATCTATGATATTTCTGTATTTTAAAGAAAATTAAAAAAGTTGTTTTATGAACAACAAAAAATGTAATAGCAAAGAAAAAATCGTGTAAAATGGCGGTTCTTGTGTTTTAAAAATAGAACGTCGTCGGATCTTCCATCCATAGATAAAAGAACATCGACACTCGAAACAAAAGAGGTTACAGTCTGCTAGTGGTCTGAGAGCCAAAGATCAAGCAGTGTCAGAGCCTGCAGCCTTGACACCCCGCTGTCCCGTCATCTCGCACGAAGGTCGACCACTATGATTGATTAATGATTCGATATTTTGTTATAGGAGCGATGTACTTATGTGTTAAAGAGAGAATATAAAAAGGGAAAGTATATTTTCTATGTTTTTACACTCTATGCGCAGTCATTTTTACACTGTAAGCGCAAAAGAAATTCGTAAAACTCGGTATACAAATCGATTTATTTTGGGATAAAGACCACAAGTGCTATAAATCATGGATGTTTTAAAAGGTTCGAGTTGCGAAATGTCATGAAGTATCTGCGGTTTGATGGCTATCGATGATATACCTTGAAGTACGCTTCAATTATATCATGAAATAAAAATAAATCATAAAGAAATGTCGAATTTCTGCGATTAATTCTGTAGAATCTGTAATCTATAACATAAAATTAATCGATTTTGTTAATTCTTTTTTTATAATATTCCTGGAAGTAGGAAAATGGTTCATATGGAGGGAAAACGTTAACATGTACATTGTACAACGGGCGAAGCCGGAACGGACCGCTAGTGTATTAGTAATAGTTAATTAATGATAGGTACTGTAAAATTAAATAGGTAGAGTTTGGGACGTTTTGTCAGCTTTTTCTATTTTGTACTTTTGTTTGTTGGTCGAGAATAGATGTTGAATGATGATTCTGCCGTGCTAATGCTATGTTGCCTTGTAATAAAGGAACTTTGAAAATACGTCCCCACTGCAATAATGAGTGGGGGTCTATTACGTTGCAATAAAGTTTATTATAAATTATGATCCAAATGTCATCGTGCGAATGTATTGCTCTCGGCTTTCGCACGGTTTCGCAAACCGATAGATAATTGAGGGCAGATTGTATGTACTCATACGAGTTTTGAACAGGTATTTATGATCTAGTTTTTATAATTTAAAACATGTGTAGTATGAGACTGGAGCGACTTTTGAAAAATTGTTTTAATTGAAGCCTGCGAATTTGCTCTTATAACGATACGATAAACAACTTTATTACGGATGTTAAAAGTTATTTATTTATTGGTAATCGCGTAAAGTTTTAGACGTAAAAGTGTTATAGTAATGATATATTTTATTTGCTGATGGCCCAGACTTCCATTCGCAAATTCCAATAAATAACGTTTTCTTACGTCACCGAAAAGAAATTGTAAACGAATTGATTAAAAATAAGTTTAGTGCCTGGTTAGAAAATAATTCGAATATTAACAAATTACAGGGCGCAATGGCCTTTAAAAATTCATATGAATTTAATACCTACTAAGATAACAAGTGTTTATTAGAATTCGATAGAAATAAATACAATAACAAGATGATATCATTTCACTCGAAATTTTCCCTGAAACTTGTACCGAACAATAATAATTAATGTTCTGTTTCGATTTTTTTTACTTATAAACCTACTTATAGGTTAATGCTTAACTATAATATAGAGTTACTTTGATTCTTTTCCCACTTACTTTACCTATTAATATTAGGACCTATATTGGACCTACCTAATATGTGACGTCATCAAAGTATATTCATTTTTTGTTCACAGGTCCGCAGAAGAAAACTTAATAACAGACATAGAAGCAAACGTGTTGTCAGACATAAAAAGCTTGCGCGTGCTTCGTCTGGCTCGCAACCGACTGACTGCCATTCCATCCGCCCTGGCTCATACTAATAGACTACAGGCGCTGTAAGTAATGAAAGAGAATTAACTATAAGATAATATTTAAATAAAAATATTTATTATTACAATGACTTAAAAAAACATAAAATGCACCGAATAATTGAGCAGAATCTGTTTTAAATATGCCTTCTATAATCAAGTTAAAAATAACAGACCATATCCGTTTAACTACATAGTAATCTAAGATAGTAATATTATAGCATTTGTTAATTAATTAAAATCCAATTTATATGTACCTAGTTACGTCAAAAAGCTTTAATCAATAAAATAAATTACGTTCCATATTTTAAAGTTAAAAAATTATATTAATTAGAAATCTTCTAGTATAACTTGTATAATTACTTTTATGACATGAAAATTATTATTAAATCCGGCAAACTTTATCTCAAAGTTATAAGTAATTTGCGAGCGCAAATAAATTTCGTAATTTCGTGAAATGTGGTCAATTAAAAATTGCGTAAATTAGATTTGTAACCTATAAAAAGTTTCTAGTTATGATTTTTCAAATTGCTATGATTTATCTCTACTAATAATAATATTATGAAGCTGAAGAGTTTGTTTGTTTTTTTTGAACGCGCTAATCTCAGGAACTACTGTTCCGATTTGAAAAATTCTTCGAGAAAAATTATTCGCGCGGCACAGCTAGTGTTTGACAAACCTTTGGATTGTTTGTAGAATGAAAACAGTACTCAAGTGAAGAAGTTTTTATGTATGGTTCAAAAGATATTCAATTTAGATACTGAACAACTACCAACATAATCGATTTTGTAACATAAAAGTTACCATATGCACTAAACATTTGATTCCACCTTTTCTAGTTTTAGTTAATTTTATTTTCAATACGAAACCTTTTCAAAGGTTCGGTCGTTAACCTCTTTGATGAAAAATCGCCCATTCACTGCCATCAGTGTCAATGGAGTACGAGATAAGGGGTTCACCAGCATAATATACAGGACTAGATGTCCTCTTTTTTCTTATATAAAAAGAAAATATATAAACATATTACAATGGTAGGTACACTTTATTTTAACTGGTAACAAATGACCGGTCGTTATAACTTATAAGCTACATGTGATTTTTGTACTGTTCCGCTTAGAAGAGATTTGTTTTTGTTTTTATACGGCAACCAGCAAAGCACTTGATGTGATCACCGCCGCCCTGCAACGTTGGGAACATTACGATTGTTTTACCGGCCTTTGAGGCTTTGAAAGATGTCGCAGTTTAATGTTGCTTGTAATAATAAATGTGTTTAAATATACATAATATTATGTAAATGGTATTTAAATTTTCCCACAAAGTAAGTATTTGTTGATGAACATATTATTTACAAAAAAGAAAAAATTATAGCATAGTGAAGAGCCTTCTCTGGTTTTTTTGCAGATTTCGTTTCAGAATTCATATCATTATGGTAATGAAAATCCTGTCCCAAATGTTTCCTAAATCATAAAATTAACTAATAATTGGAAAAAAAATACTTTGAAACAAGGTAATTTCCTACAAGAACCTAGGTACATCTAGCATCGAGCTAGGTCTACGTCCCGTCGCGCCGCCCACGCTGGCGTCCACGTCACACTGTCACATAAAACCGCTGAAAGAAAAACGATGCACATACACTTTTCACCGACCCATAAAATCGTTTAAATTCTGCGTCTAACAGCCATTCGAAACATGCTATCTATTGAAAATGTTGGTGCAAATCGCCTTGGTTTGGTTTCGAATATTTTGATATATTTTCCTAAATTACTTTTTAGTATAGCTACTTAATAAAATATTTCAGTCGTGCTACTTAGAACGAAATATGAAAGATAAATTAATGTGGAAATTTTTATGTTTGTCGCTTACCTATCGATAGTCCCGTCAAGCACTTTTCTAGGTCATTCTTAAAGTACCTTATAACGAAATTATATAGGTAAATAGTGTTTTAAAGTGAAACTTTTATTACATCGTCTCAAACTTTTTGGTCTGTGTAGCGCATGTCGCGTGTATCGCGGCTGCCGAGTAGGTATACCTACTCGGCAGCCGACCGACACGCGACATGCGCTACACAAAGCAGTGTTCGGAACCGTTCGAACAGTTTCACTTTTACCGTGGTTTCACAAAACCACACAACATTTTTTTTACAATAAATGTTCCAAAGTTTGACATCCCTTCTTATCCTTCTCCTCTCCAGTCTCATCATTATTTTCTTGTTTATTTGTTTTTTTTTCTTTATACGAATAAATAATTCATCCGCCATTATACATTTTAAAAGGAAGTTGCAAGGACGTAGTTGCCATTACAATTAATGTCACGTAAGTGCGAATTGAAACAAACAGCATTAAACTTCCTGTGTAAACATAAATATAAGTGATTCAAATGCTTCTGAAAGTCGTTAAATATAAAATAAATATTATGAATACGTCATCTTTGTATAAAAGATGAGAATAACCAATAAATGTCCGTATAGTTTGAGGAGCTAAATTTGATATTTAAGCGGCAATTTAAATGATAAAGCTCACAATTCAATCCAGATTGGGAGGCCTCTTGATATAAAAATTGATCTACCTACCTTCTTACTTAATATTCAATAACGTTAAACTAGGATCTAAGATTAAAAATAAAAGTTATATTATAAAATACTGAAATAAAAAGTATAAACAAAGGAAATAGCAAAAGTTCAAAGTATCTTACCATAACTGTGGCTGCAGGTTCAATAATCCGTTGAAATGCAATGCGCGTTATAAAGGGTCTTATGATAGCAATGTAGGTCACGTTTACACTATAAACGTACTTGTGGCTATTGCAATTAAAACTATTTTGATCTAACGAAATGTTAATGGACACGAAATATTTTTGGTATTAGTCAGTTCTTTAAAGAAACGAATCTTCAATGGCGGCGCTTATCATTCCCTCTCGCTCACACACAGCCGTACGGTATGCAAAAAAAAAATGGAAAAATAAAATCACTAAAATGTATTTGATTTTCCCTATAATAGTTTTTATAATAAATTTACAATGACAATTATGCATTTGCGAAAGTAAATAATGTTTTCTTGGAATTTGACAAAATATGTTCTTTGGGAAAAGTTATTCAGTTTTATGGGCATTATTACAAGTATTATGGGGATTTTATTACATTCTGTATACGTAAATATGATAATTCATATAAATACACAAATACAATAACAAAAAAGTTTGTCAACAAACAATTTGAAATAATTAATAAAATAATTATCAATTTATGTTATTTTTATTTTCTTTTTTGCTGATCCTACCATCTGTCAAAGTCAGCTTTGGCCGCCATTGAAGATTCGTTTCTTTATTGAACTAGCTAATAGTATGAAATTATTATAAAGGAATGATTATTAAAAAATTGAGGGTAGTTAAACACATCACACGGAAAACCTGCAAAACATAACAAAAATATTATAATTTTACTACAAGTAAACAAGTATTTTAAAATAAACCAATTTAATACAAAAAATGCACATTATACTAGTTTTATAATAATATCTTTTATTCTACTCTCTCTTCTCTACTTCATCAAAATTCAAAATAGATGTATCAAAAAAAAGATTGATCAATAAATAAGATTTAAGATTTAACTAACATACTTACATAAGAATAGGTACAATAACTGTTGGAAATATATCGATATATTGTAATTAACTCTTGTTTCAGGAACCTAGCTAGCAACTTGATAACAGAGTTGACGGACACATCGCTTCCTTCGCTCCCACTACTGCATACTCTGTAAGTAATAATATTAGTTATTATTGTGTATGTTTTTCTTTTAAATATATTATAATTTTGGCCTTTTTCTAATTTACAAGGAAATATAATAGAAATAGCAGATCTTCACACCTAATATGGTACGAGATGATAAACATATTGATAAACATGGAAGAAAATTCAACGAGCAAACTAACCAATGTCCAAGAAAAGTATTATATTATTAATAAAACGTTTTTGTTTGGCACAGACCAATAAGAAAGTCTATTAGAACGTTTGAGTTTAAGCATGTTTAAGTTTATTATTGTTATTAAAAAAAGCATATGAAAATATCATTTTTACTGCGTTATAATGAAAATTTCATTATATTGCGGTTGTATATTGATAAAAATAGTATCAATCGAACAGTAATATCTCAATTACCAAAGCGTCTAATGCTGATCGAGTGAGTGCGTGACTGGTTCTCATATGTCATGTTATGTTGAAGGCGAGCGGGTCCGCGGGGCAGTGTAGAGCTTCTCAAACTTTTTCAAGTTATACCCAAAGAATCAGTGAGTAATAATGAAGTTCGAAACCAAATAAATTTACAATTTAGGTATGAAAAATATTTAATAGGTATGTAAGACATTTGGTTATAGATATATATTATATACATAATATGATTAACCGATATTTTATTCCCACTGTTGGGACATATACAAGTACATAGGTATATAATTAAATAAATACAATAGAATTCAATACAATATGCATAATGTTATGTCTGAACAAATGGTAGGTAATGCTAATAATAAAAGCTTGCTTAAATACTTTAATAAAGGAGTAAATTTCAAATGCCTATTAAGATTCATAATGGTTTATGGTAACAAAGAAAGTTCTTATATCAGAGATCTTAGTCAATGTATAAAAACAACTCCTGTGAACAACTCCCTCGCCATAGATTTATAATGTTAACAAAATATGATATTTAAGGAGGTCTTTAAGTGCCAAAGTTTAAGAAGCCCTGACTCAAGCATCTCGTGAGCCGTGCATGATCTGACACAAATACCGCATGTCGATGTGCGATGCGTTTCATTCCTTTCATTTACTCATTACTGCTTTATGGCTGTGTTTTTGTCCTCGTTATGTGTAAATACATAACTAGTCTCTTGCTATGGGTAATGTGTAACTACTCCATTAGAACTAGGAATTTTTCAAATAATTTCTTAAAGGCTAATAAGTAATAAAAGGTTTGAATATGTTTCTCACCAAGCTGTTCAAGATTTTGACCTAGTCTAGTCTATACTATACGAGTAGAACAGCCAACAATAAAAAAAAATATTTTTTTTAACCTAAACCTAATTGTTGAATACTTAATTGTGGACTTTTGTAAACGTGAGATATATCCCCAGATGAGATATGCATTTATTTGAATCCTTATTACCGCTTTTATCCAGAGAAATAGCTTTGGCAAGCACATCCATATCTACATAAATCGCTTAATCTCCCGTCCCTGGCTTTGAATTGCCATTAATATCGAAATTAGCAAAACAATAGTACCAGTTAAGCCTCCCATTTGCTGAAATCACAGTCATTAAGATACACAGCTAATATGCACATCAATTGTTTGTTTGTAAGTAATGGCCGATCGTTATAGACGCAATAAAATGTGAATGACCGATAAGCAAGGGGCAAATACATAGAAATGATGGAAATTATTCTGGGGTACGTTCGTTGGGGCTTATCGGAATTTGTTTGTGGCGATTAGTCTAGCTGTTGGTTTTTCCGGCTATTGGTATGGTAAATTTTATTTAATTGGCTTATTTGGGGAAATATATTAAAAGTTTACGATTTTTATAGAACAGTAGAAGTAGGTATTGAAACATAACCTTGTTTTTTGAAACAATATGATGCAATTTTGCTTAACATTTGCAAATAAAATAACCGTAATCAGTTCGTCAATTTATAACAAGTAACAAGGTTCTATTCCTTTTGCTGTGAAAACAAATCTTGAAAAAGAGAAAACCGTAAATGTGAAATACACGGATCAAATGTATCCGAAACCTTAAAAAATCCCCTCACAATATAGGTATATGAAAATAATACAAATTATCTATTTTTAGTACGCATTAATGAGGGTATATTAATTCTAAAATTGATTAGTCCCAGACGAAACATATTAACTCATTCAGGGCGTAAAACACAATAAGATCCCAATTCATTTAATTGTTTGATAGATGTATAAATTTAAATGAATTCACGTGTTCAACCCCTGAGTGAATTGATTAAAGCAGACTGCGGTATACTTGGGGGTAATGAGGTGAAACGAAATTTTCTTTACGGGCTTGTAAAATGTTCGATATTCTTCAATTTATCGCCGATATATTTTAGAGTTTAATGTGGAGTCAATGTTTTATAGAACACATTTTATTTTTTATTAAAAATCGTAGCTATTTTGTAGTTCATTGATTTGATAAGCGCGAGCCAGACGTGGTTAACCAAAATTCTATAAGCAATGATACAGGCTGCACGCAACATTATATTATGTGAAGTTTAGGAAAATGTAAAGCTTCAACTAGAGTTTTGATAAATAATTTATTACACTAATCCATTTTAATACCTAGAAAAACAACCGTTTATATTGATATGTGATACGTGTAGTACATGTGTTACAAGCAACACAAATAAGTGTTATAATATGTAACCCAATATATCACACATATTGTTACATCTAATTAAATAGGTAACTATCTACATTCTGCAATCTACATGCCGAGATTTAGGTCCTTGATTTTCCTCGTGACAAGGTCTAACATAAAATAAGATGTAATGCTTCACAAAGCAGTAATAATCTAAAGAGTGAATGAATCTAAAGCTAGTCGTAAAAATTTTATGTACTTTTCGCATTACTTTTAGGCTCAGGCTATAAAGTTAAGATCTTGAATATGATGAGTGGACTAACCGTCTTAATTTTATTAGTGTAACGCTTTTATTTAACACTAGAGCGCTCGCGCCTAAAATTTACACCACAGAGTGCACTTCGTAGGTGCAATTCGTTGCACCAAGGAAGCTGGCGCGCTGCTAAAATGTTCGGTGATTGGTAGTTGAGGAATACCTGAGACAGCAACACTCAAGCACGATTCTTTAAAAAAAAAAAATGTGTGCGTGTACTAGAGTACACACGTAAGAAGTGAAACTTCTTTATGTCCTTATTTTTCAAAAAATAATTTACTATATACAATATTAAAGAAATACGTTAGTCACACGCTCGTCGCTACCTACTTAAATATTTACACCGGCCGCTGCTGCAACTCGCTCGCTTCGCTCGCTCGGCTCGTGCGGTAGTTCAAAAGTTAACCTAAGATGCTCGTCGCTTCGCTCCTCGCTACCTATTTACATATTTACACCGGCTGCTGCTGCAACTCGCTCGCTTCGCTCGCTCGGCTCGTGCGGTAGTTCAAAAGTTAACCTAAGATGCTCGTCGCTTCGCTCCTCGCTATCTATTTGAATATTTACGCCGGCCACTGCCGCGACTCGCTCGCTTCGCTCGCTTGGCTCGTGCGGTAGTTCAAAAGTTAACCTAAGATGCTCGTCGCTTCGCTCCTCGCTACCTATTTAAATATTTACACCGGCCGCTGCTGCAACTCGCTCGCTTCGCTCGCTCGGCTCGTGCGGTAATTCAAAAGTTAACCTAAGATGCTCGTCGCTTCGCTCCTCGCTACCTATTTGAATATTAACGCCGGCCACTGCCGTTTTCAGCTTATAAAGGATTTCGACTTAGGCGGATTTTGATTGGACAGAGAGTTTGAGGTTTATTCTTATAAATTTTGAATTCATAAAATTATAATTGAATACCTGACACCAATCAAGCAAACACGTGTTTACGTGAGTCATAGATTTATTATCGTATACTCCTAAAATATTTTATACTTACATTGTCGGCACTTTCTTAAAGTCGGTAACTTATTTTTGATCGAACAATAGAGGTAATAAATTCCTAATGATCAAGTTGTAAAGGTTGTAAAATAAAAAATATTCTATATTAAAACGTATATATATAATATGTGCGTCATTAATTTCTGACTGTTTCGAAATTTGGTGCAAAATAAAATAGTGTGTAAATAAAATTTGTAAAAAATCAATAAAATAAAACAATTGAGTAAAGATCTATAGGCATATTATGTATGTATTTATACAAGATATGTATACAGGGTGTCCCACTTTCGGTATACTAAGCGCAAAGGGACTTGTAGTTTTGCATACGCTGAGTACGTAAAAAATAATTATAAAATTCCAGACGCATTTTTTTTTTAAATAGAGGAATTCTTAAAATTCCATGTGTACACCCCCAACAAGCAAACCGCCCAACTTTGCCACCCGCATGTGAGCTATCGTTTAAGATTATGTTTTCATAGACAAAATACTCACATTAGCGAAGCGGTATATGCCGGCTGCGCGAAGCTAGAGACGAATACATGGATTTTAAGGAAAAATTTAGCAAAAAATTTTTCGCGTAATTTTGTTATTTAAGTATTTTTTATGTGATCAGTGTATGCAAAACTACAAGTCCCTACGCGCTTAGTATACCGAAAGCGGGACACCCTGTATATATTTATACAGGGAACTTCTCAACGTGTTATCTATGAAATTATACTTTTACTCAATTGTTTAATTTTATTTACATGTTATAGTCAAAGTCCGATACACAGTCTCTTCGCGGAAGGACTGGTTTATCCTAGGTTTGGCCAAAGCCATCAGGCAATCCCCGAAATACATTAATTCAATTTCGCCCTTTGCCTGAAGTATTTTTAGTCAAACCCAGGAGCTCCTAACTTTTCAGTCAAACGTCGAAAGTAAATTATTCTGTTTCGGTTTTGGCCTAGTCAATCCTAGAAGCGACTGCAATTCTCGGTCAAACGTTGATCTGAACATGTTTAAATAGGTTCATAATGTCTCTCGCGGACCGCGGTGTTCCGACTAGGAATGGGTCGTCGACGCATTTTTCATTAAATGCCTCACCATGTCAGAAAAATGATTAATTTGTCACTTTAATTACCTAAGAAATTATTAAAACAATTAACATTAAAGTTAATGCCTCACCATGTTAGAAAAATGATTAATTTTTCATTTTAATTACTTAAGAAATTATTAAAACAATAAACATCAAAATTTTAAAAATGTTATTTTTTTATACTTAATCTTATACAAACTAACCTCCGTATATTCCAAAGCATTTATTTATTTATTTTATACTTTATTGCACATCGTACAAAAGGCGGGCCTAATGCCACACGGCATTCTCTCAAAGCATCTCAAATATAAAAGTGAAAATCACGTAAGCTGACCAATCAGGTGTCAGAACTGTCAGAGTTAAGCGGTTTTTAAGACTTGAAAGCTGCTTAAATGATAAAATGCTTCCAAATATACGAAGATAAGACACTTCATAGTTCATACCTATATCGGAGTTTGACTCGTCAAACCCCGATTTAATAAAATTGTGTTTTGACGTTTGCCTGACCAAATTAGTCTCTCCCAAGTTTGACGAAAATTGTTTAGTCAAAGGCCGAAAATTTACATTTGTTTGGGCTTTGACTAAGTCATTCAGTGTGACCTGAGGATTGACCAGTCCAACCTAGGAGCGCCGGAGCTTCGGAGTTTGCCTATAACATACACACTGTTTTATTTTGCATCAAATCTCGAAACAGTCAGAAATTAATGACGCACATAGTACATAATATATACATATTAAGACAGAGGTTAAGCTTAAATAACTTGAAAAATAAATAACATGATCACGCCCACGTGTTGGTGTTTTAAAAAATTCAATCATAAACTGAGAATAACTGTAAATATTTTAGAATTAGAAAAATAAATATGTACCACAATAACATTCAAGTATTAGAAAAAATTTATACATAATTCCACCCACGTGCTAGTGTATCTATACATATTATCTATACATATTATAATAAAATTGAAAAAATTGTAAAATACAATCAAAAAGTGAGGTTAATTTTAAATAACTTAGAAAAATAAATACCATAATTACACCTAAGTATTAGAAAAAGATATGTAATTACTTACTTTTTTTTTAAATTCACTGGAATTAGAATAATTAAAATAAACACTTTGATTGTGCTGATCACTTTAATATAATATTATCACGTCACCATAGAGCGTTGGAAATAAATACGAGTGCAATAGAAAAACGGTCAAGTAAAGTGGTAGGACGTACGTTAAAACGATACGATATCCCTACTCCGCTGGAGAAAGTATACGTCGAATCACGCGTGGTAGGGATAAGAAAAAAAATGTCACGAGTACGGCGTAACGCAAAAATGTAACGCGCGCGGCGTAACGCAAAAAATGTAACGCGCGCGGCGTAACGCAAAAAATGTCTCACAAAATTTTTGTCCACCCCCGATAAAGAAGTTTCACTTCAAATATTTAGCAATATAATACACTGGGTGACCTATGTCAACCGCGTCAGCGTTCTAGCACAGTATATTACAATATTTTAATACATATAGTAATACTGTGGTTCTAGTGTTAAACATTACATCGTAATATTTATTTAACTAGTAGAATGTTTACTGGAAATTTTTTTATTATTAAATTCTATCTAACCGTACACGAACATTATTTCTTGATCTTTTAGTGTAAACGAAAACTCTTATTCAGTGTAGTTTTTATCACCATTGTTGTGCATTTGCACCGTAAGATAAAAACAATGGTCATTATTCATGAATGGTAGATGATTCGCACATCAACAAAAATACAAACAAAGGTACCTACAATCTACATCCATCATGCATTTTTAATTTTTATAATATTATTTTTATAAGCTTTACTATTCAAATATCGATTGTATTTCAGAAAGTAGGTATAAAATGTCACAAACATTTTTAATGAAATTTTGTAGGATCATTTCCTTATCATTTCAATCCGTCCGCATCGCGTCACTTGTAATAAATAAACGTTAGTTTATAGAAAATAAAAACAATATTCAAATTAAAGTTTAATTACTTAGATAAATACAAAGAGCAAGTAACAAAGTATTATTTTTATTAATTACTGTGCACTTTTATATTCGATCCATGTTGCTACGAAATTAAAAATATTATTGCAAAATAACTGTGATAACTATGTGCTTTATGAAACTTTAGACTGAATTATTTCAGAATTACTACTTACATTGCGCCGAAGAGGGTCACTGACTTGACTTAAAATTAATAAAATTAGCGAATTATATTTAACAATTTAGTTCATTACACAAAATTATTTTGGGTGTTTTAAAACGATTACATATTTTCTAAATACTTTTGCGTCATAGGTAATTTAAAAATGGAATAACATTCTTCTTTTTTTTATTTGCGGCCAGTATTGCGGTTACTTTTTAATAATCTGTGGTTATCCATTTATCTCAATAAAATTGTTTAAATATAATTTTGTTACAATTAAAACCACAAAATGTAAAAGAATAAATTTGACAAAAAAAGCAGTTTTAAGCCAGAATTATTTAGACGTCGACCAAAATTGTACTATCATTTTCAACGACGAATAGTAAATGTCAGCTCGCGACTAACTACAATTTAAATTTAGAAATTTAAGAGAACATTTTATTCTGGTCCCGATATTGCGAGATATAAAGATGTCGTTAATGTGACATAAAGCAGATATAACTTCTACACTTATTGCTTCGGGACTTTAAAATTTTATTAATCTTTCATATAATCTCTGGTCAAAGTTGGTGCGGCCGTAAATGTTATGACTGGTTTATGGTTTATGAGCAGTCAATTGGATTTGTAGTTAATAAAATAGTTCATGAAGTTTTTCAATTGTTTTAGTGCATTATATTAAATTCTAGTTCGGAAGAGTTTTAAGGTAATATTTTTATAAATAGTTTTTCATATTGTATCTTGTACATACATATTTATATTGTTGTTGTAAATTAGAATATAGTCCAAGTTTCAAAATTTAAATTTGGTTAATTTTTTCAAATACATACAAAAGTAATATAAGAATAAAAAATAACCTCAAAATTTCAGCAAATGCGCTTAAAACAAATAACGCTCTATTAACGTATCCTATATATTACGTTCAAATTATCAAATGCACAGATAAAGTTAAAAATCTTTCAGATAACACTTGCGAGGGTTTCAGCGCAATTCGCAATGGTACAATAAACGTAATTTAGTGTCCTTTGAACACAAATGCCTTTACCATTGTGTGCTATTGTCACGGGTTGACGACCTACACACACACGTTTATATACGTGTGCTATGCAATATTGTGTCTGTGTGTATTCCCAAATGGTCAACTTTGTTTACAATAATATGTTTACAGCATTACGCTTTTTAGTCTTAGATTTTTTGACTCAATGATGCGGTTTAAATGTAAGTGAGGTTGGATTCAAATTAAAGTAAGTTTTTGTAAAGCTAAATGAACATGTAGGTATTTGCGCTACTCTTACGATAATTAAGTAGAAGATAATAATTGCGAAGAGCTTTTTCCAATTTTGATTATAAAATATATATTATAGTATGTACTTTACATATTCTATCCTGGACAATATAATGCCTCCAAAGCCTTTCCGTAACAAACATCACAAACTGAAAACTTTGTATTATTTTACGTGATTTGTTGATTACCAGAACCCTTCCATTAACTTTAACTTTAGCCGAGTTATGTTTATAGTATGCGTCTAACCCCACAGTTAGAGCAAAAGTTATATTTGACAATTGTGAATAGTCTCGTCCTGCCCCTTTTTAATCATCCCCATTCTGTGACACTGATTTATCTCTGATATTTTCCTTGAGATGAATTCAGACGGTCGCCAATTGTTTTCGTAAAATACCGTCATTTATGAAGTCGTAAGTTGGGAATAAATCATGCTGCTACATTTGTAGAGCGCTATATTAATTTGAAGGTTTATAAAAATATTTTTATGTTTAAATTCTGTCCCTTGTTTATACAATATTGTCTTTTATAAGGCAAACTGCGTAGTCCAAGCTACATAATTGTCAAATAATTTTATTATCATATTATTTGGACTACTAGGTATAAGTACTTAGGTACATTCTGTCATTTATTACCATGAGATAAATCTTATTTTAGGTTGGTAACAATTTTGTAGAAAAGTGTTTAATCATTTTTCGAAATAAAAAAGCTTTTATTTTATATGTCTTCATAAAACTTCTAGAGAATTGCAAAACTCCTCAACTGTGCCTCGACTTTGTTTATGTTCAAAGATTGACATAGGACGAAAATGAGTATTAAAACGACGAAGATATTTTTTTAACAATTAAAGCATTGTCTCATTTCAACACCGAATAACGATGCTTTTTTGTTATTCCTTAAAGTTGAATTTAATAAAGACCTACTTGATACAATCTTACGGTTGTTATTACAAATCTTAATTTGCCGATTGAATGTAACTCAATCACGCCATAGCCTCAATCAATCTACATACAATTTAGCCTTACTATATTTTATTAAGTTACCCTGAAATAGTACTCCAGAATGAATGCTTTGAAGTGAATCATTTACCATACGTTTTCATACATTGAATATTGAACAGTTTGTCAGTCCGTTGGTACAGTAACAAGCGTGCTGATGGACGCTCGTAAAGTTGCCAATATAGCCCTCGTGAATCCTGAAACCACTTTTTATTCGCTGTTTATGAGACTAGACTTTTATTAAGTTTGTGTAAATAATATATTATGTTGGTATAGACTATAGTAACTGGATGGGCTTGTACACTAGCGCGTAATTGTTAATAGCATTCAAAGTAGATAGCATATAGGCAAAAATACATGAGTTGAAGAATATGTTTCAAAAGCTCAAATCAACTAATTTATTAGAAATTATATTATTCGATATATACAACAGAACAATGCTGTTCACATAAAAATAATTATATTTAGCCAATTATATAGTTCGATAAAGTACAAGTCTTGGTCAGTTTTAGATTAGATATAGATGTAAAATGTATTAATAACCTTTGCAACAAACCTTTGTATGAAAGAAAAGTAAATTATTGGTAATGTGGATATATTGTACATCCTGGTTTGATTTTATTTAATGATGTGAGAGAACATTCGCGATAAATCGAGTTATAAACCACAATTTGCACATAATCCAACGGATTTGATGCGTTGTTTGACGTAAAGCCTTGTTTATATCACTTTATGTTTTTATACGATTACGGTCTCTTTTTATATGTATAGAATATTTTCTCAGGTTGAAATTGATTCTTATAAAAATTGTGTTTTCTGTAAAATGTAGAATTTTACCATCCGCCAAAAATATAGTGAATTCTTTTTTTAGAAATATTACCAAATTAATTTCAATAACAGAGCTTTCTGTTCACTTTCTGTTAGTCTGCGTAGCTGGCTATGCAGAATGTTATTTTTTGTTGTTATAAATACTATTTATAATATATTTACATGTGACGATATAATAATAATGATCAAGTGTTTCATCTATGATAGGTATTAATTTATTTCATTTATTATATGCTAACTGTATGAAAAGCTTACATATTCAGCACCGCACAGCGCACTGAATTTCATATTTATTTCGAGTAATATAAATCAATGAATCCCAAACACAAGGGCCAAGGGGCAAACCTATAATTTGTACACATATAAATATTCCTTTTATTGACTGTATTACCATAATAGAGGCGTCCCGTCGCTGTGAGCGCAATCCAAAATAAGATAGTACGGCTTATTGCTACAAAAATCGTATTCGCAACTATTGGTTTGGGCACAGATAATAATATGTATAATATGTACTGGAGGTTCATAGTCAATACTGAGATATTTGTTGAACCAAAATGTAATCGAAATCAAAATGTTACAACATTTTGATTTCGTATAAAAATATTTTTGATCATTGTAAGAATTCAGTCAACAATGAAGACTGAAGTAGCTAAGAAAACATTAAATTCTATGTGAAAAGCAACTATGTATTATTAGAATAAGTAAGTCAAGATAGCAACTGTTAATGCAGATAATAGGGTTTTAATTGTTATACAATAAACATAAAATTAATGGAGTCTGTGCGAAACTTTTACGGCAATTAATTCAAGCATAATTTTCTAACAATTATACCTACACATATTCAAGTAATGACAGTGGCATTTCTTTGAAACCTGTAGGTACTTTATGTAATTTAATATAATTACATGTTTCTACGTTGATTTTAATTAATTAAGATTGTTTAAAGGGAAAAATTCAGAATGTAATAATTAAGTGGTCAATGAGCTTATTAATATTAATTAAACGATCGGAATGATTTTCAGAACAAATTAATACATAACGGTATTTCACTAAAATTCTTCTATAGATTCTTTCATAATCATCATTAGGTATATCTAATTTCATCATTTATAAATATCATGAAATATGTATTTCCTTGTTTTTGAGCAATACGTTAGCAATACGTTTGGACTCAACCCATTTTCAGTGTTTTTCATAAATAGGGGAGGAAACGTAGATATCGACATTCAGTTTACCATGGCAAATACAATTTACTTATTTTTGCTTTTTTTGATTATCAGCATCATACAGATACAGAATATGTAATTTTATGTAGTCTGTAGATATATTACGTTTGGTTGGTATAGTTTTTGATAAGTGTCCCAAAAAGCGGGAAATTGTAACCATTATTTATTTTAAGGGTTCCGTACTGAAAGGATAATTTTAAAATGGCCTGTTAAAAGCAAAATAACGATTGTATTATTATCAACAGGGTCCTGAAACGCAACCGCATCACGTACATCGACCAGAACGCTTTTGTTAACACGCCGGCGCTGCGCGTGCTGTAAGTACTTTTATTTCAAATGCATGACTTTAAATGTAATGAAATTTGTGTAAAAAACAATAATTAACTGCCAGTATTGTAAAGAGGTGGATTTGATTGAGTATTTGTTACGAAGATATAACTCAAAAGTACTCGTCAGATTTTAAAAAATCTTATTTTTTCTTGCCATCTTTAACGATGTATCAAAGGCAAATCATAGGCATATATTCCGCTATATCCCGGTTCAACACAGGCGAAGCCATGACAATCGACTAGTATAAGGATAAATGTTATAATACCGTATACCGTAGTTTGGTACAAATAAAGATATAGATAAACGCACATACGACATAATATAAAGTAACGTTTACTCGTATCCCGAAATATGTATCGATTTTCTGTCTCCGCTTCATAAAATCGTTTTATGATTATTATTAACTATATAGTTTTTCTCTGTACAAAAAAATAACATAACAATCGCACTGTAGAATAAAAACCAGATATTCTTTCAAGGAAAATACTTCGGAATATAATTTAAACTTTATAGAGAGGCCACGAAATTTGAACTCGATCCAGACTAGAAAGGGGACAGTCCCAGACAAGAGTAAACAAAATAACACAAGTCTTAAGTGACTATTATTATGTGGTAATTTATTTGCTTGAATAAAACACAGCCTCTCTGCCGCATTCGGCAGAGTAAATTTATCGTCAGAGTGGGCCATCTATTTTAATTTATCGTCATGTTTTTGGCTTCATAATACTTAAGTTCAATTTTATGTTCCATATCGTTAATATGTAATGTGCTTTGCTAGTTGCTACGTTTTCAGTTCAATTATAAAAGGCAATAAAAATTTACAGTTGTTTGACGATAATATTTTGCGACTCTGCGATAGTGTGTCTAACATCATAAAAATTTATTTCACTATCGCAGCCATGTTGTTACATCCATTGCGCCTCTTCAAGCAATTTAGATAAATGGAAAGCAGAATTGACGCAATCTATCATGCTTATTTTTATTTTCCCGCCGGGTCGCATTAAGCTGACGTTAGATAAGACGCTATCGCGTGATTTACGGCGTACGAATTATTTTAATTACTCCCTAACTAAAAGTTTACGCTGACTTGTAATTACACTATTCACAGAGGGGTAACATGCAATGTTCTACAGTAGAACTTCAAGGACATAGACTGTCTTCTTTGTATAGTAAGCAAAGTAGAAAACTTGTAACAAAAGAAGGGAATCAACAAGATTTGAATAATTCGAGATAGCAGAAAGAGAATTGGAGTGTAAGAATCTCGTATGTCAAATCCTGTCTCGTAAGTTTTCACATATTTCCTGTAAGAGCAATTTATATTCAATGTAGGTAGACTGAATAAAATATTCACACAATCAATAGAATCAATATAGACAATAGAATTTGTATAATACTTCTATCGTCTACGAAAAATAAATCTTCCACTTTTCTCATTAAAAGGAAAGAACCGCCTGAACAATAGTTCCGTCCATAACTCGTCTTTTACTACCGTTATTTATATCCAAAATTTATTATCAATCACAGTTACATTTTCCTAATCATTTAAAAATTTGAGGTGTAAAATACGATCTAACTACATAGTTCTTTTCTTCTGTTTCTATCGTATTCTTTCCTCTATCAATTATCATATACTTACCTAATCTTTAATTTCAATCTATAAATTGTACCCATAACTAATGTTATTCTTATTTAATTAAATGATTTAGTAGAAGTTCATGGCTGACATAAAACATGGTAATTCTTGTTTTATTCTTTGTTTACATAACAAAAACCGTACTCAAGGATGTAATAATACAAATACTCTTCACCTTGGTCTATTTAACGTTAATATATAATCTAATCGCACCCTTGATTGGGATCAAACGTGGGTGTATGTTTATTAAAACACTGAACGTTACCGTGGTCCATATTAGTTCATGAAAATTACTAATCGTATACCATATTTGTGTATTTTGCGGATGGAGAAAAGCGAGTTTAGCGCCCATATTGTTTAATTTTTCTTTGAATATTGTTTTTGTTTTATTTACCTTTTGATTATGATTAACATAGATCTTTACAGATATTCAATACAGATACAATATAAAATGTATCCAAACACAATTATAATATCAATGCATCAAAACAGTCCTAATATGGTATTAAAACAAGCATTCAAACAATCTCTTTATTTTCAACACGAAAGACATACGAGATGCTACACAAGCAAGTAACCTCAGTAATAAAGAGCACACGTGGTCCCTTAACCATTCATTGATCACATTAGTTGCTAATAATGTGGCAGTAGTTTAACATCCCGGAAGTTTCTGCGACTAACGATCGCTGCACTATTTCAGGCGGGGCCACTAAACCTAATGAAATAGAATTTTAAACATTTGATACGTTTTTTTTAATTATTATTATAGTTTTAAGTCATATATGTGTTGTAAATAGGTATGTTTATGAATGTGAGATGTTTTGTGTGTAAGATGTTTTTCGTATAGCCTAAATATTAACTTTTTGACTCAGATTTTACAGGCAACTATCAATCAACCAGTTATTTTTAGATTAAATCTCGACCTATACCTACATTAATTGATATTGATGTAAATTAACTATTATTTTATTCTACTTTACAGATACAATCTATATGATTAAATAATGTAGAGACAAAAAAAAACAATTCGCTTGTTCCCAAGCCCTACGCACTCCCTCCAAACAATTTCTTCTAAGACCCCGCAATAATAACATCGCTGCAATTCTTCACCTTATTTGCACCCGTCGAGAAAAATATTAAAGATTTATGAGTTATAGTGGCCATAAACTAAGAGATTTTTTCCTAAATTGCGTGCACAGTTGAATAATGTTCCTCGTTAGTACCTCGGCTTGGGTTACACTGCTGTTATTTTATTAGTCTGGGGATTTTTATAGTTTGTTGCTCTATACTAAAATATTAATTAAATTTAATATGAAATATTTTACACGCAACATGTGTTAAGTGTAAGCACATGAGAAATAAAAATATTTTTAATGATATCATACAGTTAGTTAGCATCGGACAACAAAAAGGTTATTTTGATTTCAGCAGTAGTATCAAACTATTTTTACGGTAAATATTTCATATAAAAGACCTGTAGCTCCATTTCCTTTGGCTATAACACCCACAACGACTTATAAGGATATTGTTATACCATAGACACGTCGCAATTCTTCATACTTGACCCGTTTTCTATTTCTCATCGACACAAAGAAGCATAGAGGCAACACATGTTACCAATGCCCTACCCGTCTCCTTCATAAACAAACCATCAACATATCAAAAGCATATTTCGCCACAATAGATTCTGGATTTATCACATATTATTTGCCAACAATCTCGGAGATTATTTGAGATAAACAATAGGTCTGTTTGAGCTGTATTGATATCAATGTAACTGCTATTTAACAAGAAACAAAAAGCTATAGTTCCGTCTCAAATGGATGTATTCATGTATTATTTTCCAAATGATGATGTTTTCTTCGCCATTATCAGTATACAATACAAATCTTAATGTGTGTGATGAACACTTCCCTGCTTACATTCAGATGTATTCATACTTTGTCCTCGTTTATTAACCGCTCATTATTAATGAGAAGGAAGACTCTTTGCTTTAATATTTAACGCAGTTCTGATATAATAAATCTGACGATTTCATTATGTGAAAATGGAACAACGACTTGGTGTAATTTTTGGGTAAAATAAACACACATAAAGCCGTTTCTGAAATTTACAAAATAAGTTGTGGATAAGAGTTATGACGTTTGTTTAGGTTTGCAAGTAAAACATTTGTCCGAAACTTTGATGAGAACCCTAGCTCAGAAATACTGACTGTTAAATGTAGGTACTTAATAATGTTATTCATAGCGGTTGAGTTATTGTTTTAGTATAGATTGAAAACATGATGTTTCTTGTTCGTCTCCAGTAATTGAATTGTAAAAGCAAATATGGAAAATATAATAAAGAAAATAAGGCAACTAAAATGGGCAATGGACGGGACACATGACTAGGGACAGTAAAACGAAATGGACACTATTAATAGAATGGCAACCACGTGATGGAAAAAGAAAGAAAGGTAGACAAGTGAAGAGATGGTTAGATGATATTAAAAAGATTGGTGGAATAGTATGGACCAGGCGAAGAATAGAAATGAGTGGAAGCGGCTGGAAGAGGCCTATGTGTCACAAGACACGCTGATCACCAAACCGGAAAATCTGATTAAATATAGATTTAGTTTTATATGTGTGTTTGTATCAGCAATAAAGGCTTAAATAAATAAATAAAATAAACATCAATTTATTATAAGTTGTTTTTGAAACCTATATTTTATCATTATAAAAGGCACTTTTTCAAATGATATATTTTGAACACATTTTTCTTTATCAGTTTTTTTTAAAAGCAGGACGTGTACAGAACGGGTCTTTCAATTCCTAATTGCCTTCTTTTTGAATGTTGAAAACTTCTTGAGAAATAAGTATTTACGTATGAAGTGGAAAAGATAAAGTACACATTTATTAGTCTTTTAGCGAAAAGAAACTGTGTGTTAAATACTTTACTGTTTTAAATGAACACCTTTAAATGGTGTTTCTGATATGGTAAATGAATTTCTTTATATTTTAAGTATGTAGTCTTATATTATGTTTTCTTTGTTGACAGGCGTCTTGAAGATAACATGTTAAGTGAACTGCCGCCTGCTATCTCGCTCTTGCCAATGTTGGAAGATTTGTAAGTATATTTATTCATTCATTGTTTCAATTATTTCATTCAATAATTGTGGTATCGGGTTGTCAATGTAACCGAAACTTGAATCAACGTGGTTACGTGGCTCGCTATCCATTCAGATTTTAGAATTGATTTATTTTAACAAAATTATTGAGGTAAGTATCTACATATTTGCTTTTTGAAAAAGTGTGACTATTTTATTGGGAACTATAGGGTGATTTTTTTGCTGGTTTCTTTTTGGCAATACTGTTTTTGATAGATCACGCGTGAATCGTGTCTTGTGTCTTTATCAAACTTGTTCAGTTTGGTCTATAATTTAACCATGAATCGACTTACGAACGAACAACGCTTGCAAATTATTGAATTTTACTATCAAAATGCATGCTCGGTTAAGAGAGTGTGAAGTCGGTTAAGAAGTGCGCGATGCACTTCATCGATTGGCGATTTTATTTCTTTTTGCTTAAAATGGAAGAATTGGACATGCCTCACACGTGGTTTCAAAAAGACGGTGCCACATGCCACACGGCACGCGAAATAATAGCCCAATTGAGAGCCGCCTTCGGCGAACAGTTTATCTCACGTTTTGGGCCCGTCGATTGGCCGCCTAGATCGCGTGATCAAACGCCTTTGGACTATTTCTTATGCCTACAGGGATAAACCAGCAACGATTGACGCACTGGTAGCCAATATTAATTTAAGTATTCGTGATATACGGGCCGATATGTTGTAGAGAGTGTGACGAAATTAGGCCTTGCGAATGGGCCATCTAAACTGGAGCCGCGGCCATCATTTGCATGAAATCATCTTCAAACATTAAATTATATTGATCGTTTTATCAATTCCATTATAGATTACATCAACATTTTCAAGTTTTTTGTGTTTTTTTTGAAAATCAAATCCTATACCTCTTAAAAAATCACCCGTTATTTACCTACCGAATTAACTGCTTATTTTTTCAATCTATATTTGTAACGTTTACGAATTTCTGTAGCCGTGTTCATTATGCTTCGTTAATGTGATTTCAAATCAAATATGAAAGCAGACCAAATCGATCGTTAATATAAAAGTTGTTATGCACACTGTAATTAATTATAATTTTAATTTTTTAAGCTTGAAAACATATATATACAAACTGTGTTAAAATTATTTTCAAACATCATATCTTTTCATAGGTCCCTTGCAAACAACAGAATAGAACGCGTGTCCCCTGGCCTGCAAGCGTGTTCCCGACTGATCAGGTTGGAGCTGCGGGGCAACCCTTTATCACAGCTTCATCATCAAGCGCTGGAGCACCTTCCTCGCTTGACTACCTTGTGAGTATCGACCTTGTAGTGTAAATAGATAGGCAATTGTGTCAAGTATACTTAATCGGGTTGCATTTGCTGAAGTTATAGTCCACTAGTTTTGCGTAGAATATTTTAGACTCATTTATATAACTAATTTATGTACTAATACATGTACTAATTGATTTCCTAGCGTGTCATGTCGCGCTTTAGTACAAGATGACAACTATTCAAATTTGAAACTCCTGTTACTAAGTATGTATAAAATTCCTTAAAATATTTGTGTCTACTCATTTGGAAATAATTTCATTGAAAACTTTAATTTCCTAAAAGAATAAATGTGAACCAAACATATTACGTTGTTCGCTGCAAAATACACAAATCCTTTCATTTAAGCTTTATCCCGCGAAGTTTAAAATATCAAAAGTGAATAACAAAATTGTAACACGGCTTCAAATAGAATGCTGTCCATTTGGAAAATAAAATAATTTCGACAGAGTGACCTATATCGGGGATGCGGTGCAGTTGCGACCAAACTTCACTTGTACCAAACATAATAAAACTTTAACTCGAACTGTTGTTTTCCAATTTCCAACCAGCATTGTGTGGCGGCGACACCGGGTCGCATTGTTTACGTTCCCCGACTTCTAGCGCAATGTGAAATAAAACCTGTGCTTTACAACTCTCATCTAGTTGTTTATAAGTACGGGTTGGAAATGAGGTCGAAACTTACCACAATTTTAATACTGAAATAGTAGAGCGAACCGGGCAGCTAGCGCTTATAAGTCCGCATTCAATGTTGAGTTACCAATGCATACAAGGTCAGCATTACCAGAACTTAGGAATTTTGTTTTTGTGAACGTATTTACCGTAAACAATTCATAATACTAATATGAAATTGAATATTCCAATTATGGTTATACCTACTGCTAGTTGTTACTCTGTGTACTTAAATGAACTTTCATATACTGTAAGCTCTACTTCGAATGATATGCAGATATATTCTACTACATTTATGTAACATCTTGCTCTAATTCAAATTAGAAATTTCGTAATGGAGTCCGGGGCGTGTTATTAACCACCAAAGTTTAAATTGGTTTACAATATGCTCTAATCGATGTTGTTTTTCGGCTAGTTATTTTAGAATTTGATATTTTTTATATATAGTTTAATATAGCCATAGATAATTAAGATAGACAAATGTCACTAAGGTTCATGACCAATAAGAAAATTGCTAAGGAAAATTGATACTAAAGTTACAATTTGTGTCAAGGATTATTTTAGATTCAATCATTAAGTGGATAATTTTGAAATATCTAACGGAATAAAATGAAATAGATCATCTTCAATTAAAGCTGATTGCGGTATCATTCCAGGATCTTCGCTTGGATCAAAGAACTTTGCCAAGATTAATCGTCGTTGCTAAATATAAAAAAAAAACTTTCGAAACTAAAACTTCAATTAGTTTAATGATGTAGGTACGTAGTAAGTAGTTCACATCATGTCTGACCTAATTAAAGGTTTCGTGGAAGTTTTGGCTTAGTTCTGATAATGTTCTTATTCAATTTTTCTAAAAATATTATTAACAACGATTTTAATTTGAACTAAGAATTAATTGTAAGAAAATGTTTCTGAAATAAGGCAGAGATTTTATTTCTACATCCCAAAAATTGCAGGAGGTAACTGAGATACGGTAATTATATTATATCTTTGACTTTGATAATCATATTTACATTAAAATATACGCCTCCATAAATCTTAAAAGCAATTCGTTCTTTGTTTTGTATTTTAACGATGGTTAATAAACTGTGATGCGAATACTAAGTGTGTTTTTGTCTCTGGGGATTTGAAATTCACGCTCTACGAGTAATTTTATAAGCTCGTTATATTAATTAGATAAGTATATTGTTCCCATTTTATATGCGTAACAATCCAGTTCATAAAGAAAGTATACAAAGATAATGTAGGCTCTTTGTAAATGCGTTTCACATCTTCATAATTTGAACGACTTAAATTATATCCTACTATAATATTATAAATGCGAAAGTTTGTGAGGATGTGTGTGTGTGTGTGTGTGTTTGTTACTCTTTCACGCAACTACTTCTGAACCGATTTCAATGAAATTTAGCACACATATCGAGGGTATTTTACACTTGGATTAACACATAGGATAGGTTTTATCCCGAAAATCCGACGGGAACGGGAACTATGCAAGTTTTGAAGTGAAAATTTCTTTAGCGGCGTTGAGCACTTTTTCTGTAATGGGTATAAAATCTTAAACTCGCGTCAGGACACGTGACCTGATCGAAAAAGCGTAAGACGGATGGAGAGTAGACAGCTATCCCCTCTCTACTACGCGCGTTTTCACTTCTGCCGGCACTCCCGGAGTGCAACCCGTCTTTTTTTTCTTTGATAACGCGGGCGAAGCCCCGGGCGGAAATCTAGTTTAAAATAAGAATAGATACAAGTGATAACTGCGTTAAAAACAACCGACTTCAAACTTGCACTTGCAACATTTACAATTACAGACAAAAATGCTCATAAAATAAAAACTACTGGGCCTATCCGAATAAAATTTTTATGGGACCAATTCGACACCATCTCGCATCGAACAAAAAAAGAATCACGTAAATCGGTTCAGAAACCTCGGAGTAATCGGTGTACATACATAAAAAAAAAAAAAAACAAACATACCGGCCGAATTGATAACCTCCTCCTTTTTTTTGAAGTCGGTTAAAAACGTCTTTATTTTTCGCATACAGCCTACTTTATAATAACAGACAGCGTATAAGGTATATATACCTAAACTTGCGCCAATTTAAAGGCCAAACTAAAGTTATATTTATTTTTGACTAGCGGTCCGCCCCGGCTTCGCCCGTGGTACATATTTACGTTTTCTCTACATAAAAACCATCCGCGTACTTCAAGGAATATAATAAAAAAAGAATTATCGAAATCGGTTCAGCCGTTCTCGAGTTATGCGCTTACCAACACATTTTGCGATTCATTTTTATATATAAGAGAAGACTAGCGGTCCGCCCCGGCTTCGCCCGTGGTACATATTTACGTTTTCTCTACAAAAAAACCATCCTCGTACTTCAAGGAATATAATAAAAAAAGAATTATCGAAATCGGTTCAGCCGTTCTCGAGTTATGCGCTTACCAACACATTTTGCGATTCATTTTTATATATAAGAAGATGACAATGAAACTTAACTAAACTTATGTTCTCTATAATTATAGTATTATAAGTAGGTATCATAGTTTTGTGTGAGAACCGCTTCTACGACGAAAGCCTCCTCCAAACGTTTCCAACTGGTTCTATTTTTAGCTGCTAAAATATACTTCAGTTAATTATAAAAATGTTGACGTAAATATATTCTAGATAGCTTTTAGAAATCTCCATAGTCAGCTATATTTCTAAATTGCTAGATACCGTGACCCAATGAATGCCACGTCTTGTAACTCTATGAATAATCTTTCCAAAGGCGATCTGACGACGAAATTGGCTCGACACTTCTTGTCCGTACACTTATCCCTTTTCAGATTAATTTGATAGGTTTTTATATCCCCCGATATTGCGGTCTTGATGTTTTTTTTTCAATGCTGTGCGAAGTTTACGTGAATAAATATTTTTATTGGTACGTACCGTACGTTGCATGGATTTCCAATTATGAAGCTTCTTTAGATTGTTATTGCTCTACAGTATTAGATTTAAACAATAATATAGTATACTGTGAGTATGATGTATTAAACTCAGATTAGGACATTTTTTAACGCGAACATGATACCTATCCAATATTTTCGTCACATTTTCGTCCATTTTTAATGAAGGATTTACTGTTTATGTCTATAGCCAAGAACGCGCCTAAGCGTCTACGCGAACTAACTAAATAAGTGCAGAATTTAATATTAATAAAATTGTGCATCATTTGATTCCCTTGTTGTTATTGACTTATTGATATATCAAAGTATAAATTATACTTATTTTTAATAGAAGAAAAACACGCATCGCCTTTAAAAATTTTAACATGCCGCTCTAAAATGTTGTTAAATCCCTATCAAGTATTTTAAGAAACAGCATTACAAAATAGCATCGATCACACGCTGTGATCACACGTCTCTTTTGCAGGATACTATAAGAGTTTCATAATAAAAGATATAAGTAATCCTAACAGAATCAATCTCACGCGTCTTATTTTAGGATACTATGAAAGTTATATAACCAAATATATAACTCAGAATCAATCACACACGCCTTATTACAGGATATTATCAGAAGCCCGGGGTCTGCCCAGCGTGCCGTCTCTCAACGGGACCTCTCGCCTCCGGACCTTGCGGCTGGACCGCGCCCGCCTCACTAGACTGCCCACCCATCTGTGCTCGTTTACACCACAACTACGTGCTTTGTAAGTGTATATAAATATAATATATTCATACTAAACTAACATTTAATAGTTCAACTAGATTTCTTTCAGCGATTTGTGGTATCGTGAAAAATATAATTTGATAGTTTCGGTTGGGAAAACAGTTTCTACAGAACATGTTATGCATTTTACTATAAGTTTTGTAGCAGTTAATAAGATGTTGATCATTGTAGTTTGGTATTTCAGGTACTTTCTTCAATGTATGTACTATATATTTACATAAGAATTAGTCATGAGTCATCTAAAGCATAATATAACCTATATTTAACCAAAAAAACACTTGTGAAAACAAATTTAATAAAGCATAAAGATAACATTCCAGGATGAATGATATTTTTCAAACATACGCAGAAATCACTTAAGGCAATAAGAATTCTCTGAAATTATTGTTATTGCAGCAAAGGATTTAAACAATAATAATTCAAACAACGTTCGACAAACAGATAAGTAAAGTGGTTTCCAGAATGTTACCTATAATGTTGCATATATTCTTGTGTTGCTCGAAACTTCTAGATATTTTCAATGCTTAGATAAACGAACTGCAGTCAAGCTGGGACTTATCTGAAAAAACATTAGTCTTTCTTATTCTTTGAGAGCTTTCGCATCTATCAAGTGCATTGAAAATCATACTTCTTGAAGTCTACTGTCTAGTGATAATAAATATAGGATATATTATAATGCAGTTAAAGTTTATTATGTAGCAGTGTAGTACAATGTGTTGTATAAATTAAAATGACGCAAACGTAACCATAACTTACTCTAAAAAAAGGTATAGAAATAGGTAGATACTGTGGTAGATTCAATATTTCTTATAAATAGGTTTGCTTATTAAAGATGAAATTAATTAAAAGCATATTCAATTAAAAAACTTATTTAAAATCGTCAACAGAATAGACACAAATAATATTGATATTAAATTAACAAAATATACGTTTCTAATTATATGCAGTATTTTCTTTAAAAGTAATCAGTCTCTCTCAAACTTCTGTTCTTTCCTACTTTTTTCATCAATCATTAAGGAAGGATCTTCGAAATCAGCATAAAGTTTTTGAATTATGATAACAATGTTTGTTTCAAACAAAATTTAAGCCATCAATAAATTACGTTACTTTTTATTGAACCATATTTTCTTATAACAAAAACGGAAACATCACAAAGAACTAAACTCAGAGATCAGTAAACGTATACCTATTATTAAAAATTCACATTACTCAAAAACCATTAGGTACCTCTTCCACAAATAAAATTAATAACTTAGCCAAAAAAAATTTCGAACCGTCAGCACAGATAAACAATACAAGTCAGTAGCGGAGCAAACCAAAAATAAAATTCAATCTCACTGAACTAACAAGATAATCTAATGTAATCGCAACCTTCATCATAATTGAGCTGCATTTGAATACTGCATTATTTACATGAGGCAACGTGGGCCGAATTTATTCATCTTGCCAACGATGTACGCAATGTACTAATATTTAATCTATGGCCTCATTAACACTCACAACATCAGAAGTTTAGTAATTTATCATGTGATATGATATAATACCTGCGTACCTACATAATTAATTAAAATTTATTATAATATATGGCAACATTTTGCTAGTGGAAATTCCTCGTACGCATTTTCCCGCGCTTTTCTTGTTGAATATTCATCTAGCTTAGTTGAATAGTCAAATTATGATCTAGATTTACGAAATTGTAAAAAATTTAGTGATGACTAATTCATTTAGAAAATATTATATTCTTGAAAGATTTAAATAATATAGGTAATTTAAATAATATATTCACTGCATCTCAAACACGTAGACTTCCTATCGTTGACATACAAACTGGCTGTCGATATATTTACATTATCTGTGGACTCTTGTTAGTTTCCCGCCCACATTTATTTAAATACTTCAGTTCGTTGTACAATCGTTTATCTAAATTAAAATCTCGGAAATGTATTCGTGTAAAAATTATTTATTTACACTCGGAAATTATTGGATGACGTGTTTAAATGTTTTTATAATAAATGAAAGCGTTTATCACTAATTTAGGCTAACTGCTAACATGTCATGAGAAGGAAGTTCAGGAAGGGGCGCGTAAAGTGATAATTACTTTTAAATAATTAGTAAGTATGTAAGCTTTTAGTAACCTTTTAGTAACTGGACACTTTTAATATAAAAAAACGTAAAACTTGTTGTAAACTATTTCAATACCAGAGACATTAATTAGTTACTAAATAAGTAGTTGTTTATTGTTTTTTTGTTCAGTTACCGATATGTGCGTTTAGAAATGTTTGTTTTTTATTTAGTTTCGTTTTAAACTTTTAATACTGAATTTCTGTTATTTTACAGGGACGTGAGGTCTAACCATTTAGACGATGTACCTGACCTGCGTGAGTGTTCCGAGCTACGGGTTTTGTAAGTCTTCATATATTTATTACTACAATTAATAGTTTTATACCAAAGAATATGTAGGTAATAATATTCCCGCGTCCGTTGTGAAGTTATTTCCTCACATTATTGTTACCATTATTTTTTTTCAAAATTATTTATCGTCGGTCTTTATATTTTGATTTCTTAAACAATTTAAATGCATGCTTAATATTTTATTATATCTTTTATTTGGACGGTTAAATATGATCATTTTTTGCGACTACCTGTTCCTGTGACTAATTAATTATTTTATTATTTATAGAAATGCTTTTTTGCAGGGATTTATCAGACAACAACATAGATTCTATTGGTGATGGGGCACTCTATGGTCTCCGGCGTATACATGACCTGCTGCTGGCCAGGAACAGGATTAAGAGGATACCTTCTGATGCCTTCCTGCATACCACTCGCCTGCAATTATTGTAAGTACCTGATCTTATTAAAATAAAATCGCTTTCGCATTTCCCTGAAATGTACCTTAAATTTACCCACTCTATGTTCGTGTTAAGAATTTATTTTTCCTCGATAAAAGTTAGAAATTCATACTTGTTCACTTAAAAATTAATTTTTTCTCACAGTAGGTTTAAATTTCATACTTTTCTTACCTCTGACACATTACTGAGACTAAATTAAAAAGTAGTTTAATAATATATCCATCTCTTATTTAAAAATAAAACTTTAGCCTCTACGCCTCACTTTAAACTATAAAATCTACATGTAATATTTACCACCATTTAAAAACCCATGCACAGTTAAATAAAACTTACACAATACAATCACAATGTCTAGTGCATAAATGATGAAAGAAAGAATCGATATATGATTTATACCTACGTTGTCGGCATTTTGCAAGCGGCACAATACCCTCAAAGGGACACTTATGGACAACAATTATGGCTATCTCCGTATCTGGCCTCGCGATCCCAATATTCAATTAGGCAACCTGTCCGTAATTTCTTCGAACAATCGTCTCTCCGTATCTTCATTTATCAATTTATTATTCAACACCAGCAATCAGCGTTGTCTAATTTTACGTTTTTGTCCTTTGAATTTAGTGGTCAAAAGAGGTATGCGTAGAAATAAATTATATTATTGTTTTCTTTATGAACTGTGCTTTTACGGCTGCTATTATGCTAAACGGTAAACCTCTATTATACAAATAATTGTAAAAATTAGACGAAATAATAAAAATTTATAACATAAACAACTTTATAATCCAGAAAATTATTTGCAATCAATCATTAATTATACAGCATACTATTCGTAACTAGGTAAACTACTACACAATTTATTATACCTACCGTATTCATAAAAAATGTGCAAGTAATTCCAAAGTGGAGAAACTTATTAAATGATCATTTTCCGCACAGACGCTGTTTCTTGGAAACTGCGTTCATTATGCAAAAGAGGATTGGCTTCAGTCGAAGTTACGTAACTTCTGCTTTCACGACTAATGAGATAAATAACTATGGGAATATTTATGTTAACTATTTTAGTTGTGAAGTTGTTTTAAATATGTGAAGACCTTTTATTGTTATATAATTATCTACACATACTAACTACATCTTTAATCAATATGTAATATATGAAAGTTTTTGATTAGTTCAATCACGATCGTGTTTCGTGCTTGTGATTACTATCATCAATAATCCATTAATTAATACATGAACGGTTTAAACCCACGAAATGAATCTTTCAATAAGTGCTCAATTAAACAGATGACATATATAATGCAGCATTTTATGGTATCACTAGATTTCCGCCCGCGGCTTCGCCCGCGTTTTCAAAGGAATACCCGCATAGTTCCCGTTCCCGTGGGATTGCCGGGATAAAACCTATCCTATGTGTTAATCCAAGTTACCCTCTATATGTGTGCTAAATTTCATTGTAATCGGTTCAGTAGTTTTTACGTGAAAGAGTAACAAACATCCATACATCCATACTTACAAACTTTCGCCTTTATAATAGTATGGTATCATTCCATTGTAAAATCACGAACTTATCTCGAAAATATAAGAAATATTATAAAACCCCTTTTTTACCAGAAGGTGAATAACCGTCCACGTTCTAAAATGATCTCAATGTTTCTAATAACACTAACGAGACACCCAGAATACTCAATTTGAAACTAAATTAGGTGTCCTCGCTAACAATATGCACCTTCTTTGTTGTTACACAAACTTGTTATTTTTCATAGCTTTTATCTGATTCCATTTGGTCCGAACTATGAATTAGCTGCAATCTTGATTTAAGTATATTATAGCTATGACAAGAGAAATAAAAAACAGAGTTTCGATAGAAATCACAATATCGATTTTGTCAAATAATTTGTTGATATTTTGAATACGAAGTGCAGGATAAGGGTGCTTTTTCATCAATAATGTGCGAGGATGTGTAGCGAGGAATGTTTGTAAATAACCAATCATATCGCTTCATTTAGTTTGAAGTTTGAAGTGGTTAGCGTTTGAAGCGACACTATTGGATTTAACACACACAAACATATACCTCGCACATTATTGGTGCACAAGCAAAATGTTGTATCAATGAAATTATCATGTAGAATTATTTATGTAGGTAACACAAAAATTCAGGCACATGAAAAGTTAACGTTTAAAACGATTATTGTTCTGCTCCTTTTAATTATAAAAAGAAGCCAAATACTTTAACTGATTTTTTTCGCATGACATGTTCTTGTTACAGATTGTCTCACTATAATCATCCTTTTACCTTAATATAATAACTACTTTAGTCCAGAAGTAATAAAACTTGCTTAATAATCTGTTTCTTTGTTGCAGAGACCTCGAGTCGAACCAAATCGAGCACATCGATATGGAAGCTTTCGTCCCAATTTCTAAATTAGAAGACTTGTAAGTAACAGTTTCTGTAACCTTATTACGAATGTATTCTTTTGAATTTTTGGCGCCGCCACGTCTTATACTGTTGAATAATAAACTGTAAAGAAACACGGCTAATGTTTCGTTCTATAACTTTATTTGTTTACGCAATAATTATCCATACAACTTTTTCATGAATATTCCTAGAAATAGTCTCTAACAGAAGTTCAATTACTGCTCCATACCATTTTTTTTATTTATATCCATATGTAAAACTGTATTACCTTTTTGTATTCTATTATATTCTATTATATTTGTATCTTAAAACTTCTGAATGAAAATGACGAAATCTCTTTTGTTTCACAAATTGAAGTAAACCATTAAAAAGTAATGATTACCATAACATCCATTACAAATACACCTATAAAATTTTATTTATGTTTCAAAGCCCTAATCCATTATCACATTATGTGAATGTATTGCAAATCCAATATTCCTATGCATCGAATTGATAAGTGTTTTACAAGTAGTTTTCCTCAAATAATATCTGCGTGTAGAATTTTACCCAATTTTTACCGCACTTTATTGTTACATTATGTATGGATGAGAAAAGGGGAACAGATAACAATACTCATGTGAATTCTTTTAGCACATTGGTAGGTTGGTTCCCATGTCGTTAAAATCCCCATTTTTGAAATTTCGGATGAGTAATCATCTGATCCACCTACTCTACAAAATATAAGGCAACATTCGTATCCTTAGTTACGGAAATCTATGCGTAACGTAGTTAACTTACCACCAGGCCAATGCCTCTGCTCGATTGCCTTCATACAACGAGCAGTCCACCCTGGATTTAGTAAATATAGCCTATGGCAGTATTACATACATATCCAACTTTGAAATATTTTTTTGCAATCGGTCCAGTTGTTCCTGAGATAAAAGCGTTTAAACAACCAACTCTTCAGCTTTATATAAGTGGTACCTATAGATAAAAATGTCTGTACGTATGTGTAAAATGTATACAATATGTATGTATAGGTACCTACATTTGCATCAAATGTCCTGCTTTTCATGTAAAATTTGTATCTTATGTTTTGTACGCATTAAAGATTATAAATAAATAAATAAATAAATATGTATGTATATACAGAAACGTTGGCAACAACATGTTCCCCTCTCTCCCCGCGAGTGGGTTACAGCGCCTGCTGCACCTGAAGGCTCACAACAACCCGCACCTGCGCCGCTTCCACCCCCCGGAGCTCTTCCCCAGGATACAAGTAAAGTACACATGCGTATTATGTTTTATTTATTTTTTTTAATTTTATTTTGTAATCGTCACAATACATATTAGCTTTACGAACAAGGCGTTTTTGTTTTGTTACTATTTTTTGTTTACATTTTTTAATGTAGGTTACTGATAATGTTAATAGTGTGGTTAATAGTGTTAAATTTAAATCGATTTATTATTTCGTTAAATTATCCGTCTCAATTACGATCCCACTTATACCGAAAACTTTAATTTACTTTTATCTTATTATCCGAACTCCTTCAACCATTAACTCACTTATTATCCCATCTTTACCGCAACCATGACTCACTATCGTCTTATTATCCCATCTTTACCGCAACCATGACTCACTATTGTCTTATTATCCCATCTTTACCGCAACCATGACTTACTATCGTCTTATTATCCCACTTATACCGCAATCATAACTCACAATAACTAACAACTATCTTCTCTATCAGACTCTAGTCCTATCCTACGCATACCACTGCTGCGAATTCCTGCCCCTCATGGAGGAGGTGAATGAGGAGTGGTCTGAACATGAAGGCTTCAGTGATCTGGTGCTGATCCCACCAGCTCATGTAGACCTGGCTGCGTGGGCCAATGCTACGGATATATGGCCGCATTATTGTGAGTACTGGAATATGGTAGAATTCTGAATTGCGTTATTGATTATTGGAGGAATCAATTAAGTTTTTAAAAATGCAAAAAATGATTTATTTATTTCAATTATGAATCTATTTTCGGTACCACTATAGGACGTTTTGTTACACAGGTATTTCAAGTCATTTTTGGAAACAGATTAGCTTATGTATTTTAAATGTGTTTGAATTTGAATTTTTAATTTGAGTATCGGTCAATTTTTAGTTTGATTTAAAGTTAGAATTAAAATCTAAACTGTATCTTCATATTATTATAGTGAATGCGACGGGTACTGGCGCGCGACTAGCGGGCGCTTGGACGGAACGCGCTTCGCCGCGAACCGTGCGCTGTGTACCACTTCCCGGTATGATACCCATATATTTTGTTCTTTTTAATAAATATTTCAGGACAATTTTCACACATGGCACGATCTGATCTCATACTAAGCTTTCGCTTATGTTATGGAAACCAGATGGCTTATGAACATACACATATAATTTTAAAATAAATACTTATATGGATAATTATTAACACCCAGATACAGAGCAAACATCTATGTTCATCACACAAATATTTGCCCTGGGTGGAAATCGAACCCATGACCTCTGGCTTGGAAGGCAGGGTCACTACCAACCAAGCCAACCGGTCAGTCAATTCAATTTATTATACTTACATAACTATTTACTCTCTTACTATTGGCTCTCACTTATTATACTACTCACACTTGTTATACACGATGTAGAGTGTAACGGTATAGAGTGTAACGATATAGTGTGTCGGCATAGAGTGTAACGGCATAGAGTGTTACTGTATAGACTGTAACGGTATTAAGTGTTAACAGTATAGAGTACAGAATACAGCATTCCAGATTATTCATTATTATATAGATTTTATTTTGTGTCCAGGTCCATTCCTCCCGTGCGTGGACCTGTTCGACTGGTGGACGCTCCGCTGCGGCGTGTGGGCGGTGTTCCTGCTGGCGTTGCTAGGCAACGGCACCGTGGTGTTCGTGCTGCTGTTCAGCCGCAGCCGTATCGATGTGCCGCGGTTCCTTGTTACTAACCTCGCCGCTGCTGACTTCTTTATGGGGATTTATCTGGGTGAGATTGTCGATCTATAAACTAACATACATGACTATTGATGTCATGTAATTGTGTGAAGTGACGTCGTATCTTGACGAACTTGATTTTTTCGTCAGGAAACGTTTAATTATTTACAGGAGATAATATAGTTATCGTATCTGCTAGTTATTTGTTATAAACGGTACCATTGTGAACTCATATACATACTCAGTTGAATAATACAATTATTAATTATTAAAAGAATAAAATAACATATTTAGTATTTTATAATAGACATGCTCGTGATGGTAAATGTTAAAATATGCTATGACGATTGAAAAGTGCTTCAAGAAGAAGTCTCATTGAATAAATAAATGTTTGAGTTTTTTTTAACGTGATAACGTTTTTAAAATCGTTTTAATCGGGTGACATGTTCAGAAACTTGTGTCACACCAAAACCTCACGAGCGCGATCGCAGATATAACGAGAGAGCGACGGACCGATCTCCCGTCTCATCTCGAGCGCTGCCACCAATAAGACGTTATCACGTAAACATCTCGATTGTAAACCTACTTTACAAACAACTAATTTTTACTGTCAGGTTTCCTGGCGGTGGTGGACGCGGGCACGCTGGGCGAGTTCCGCGCGCACGCCATCGCGTGGCAGGCGTCGGGCGCGTGCCGCCTGGCCGGCTTCCTCGGCGTGCTGTCCTCCGAGCTGTCCGTGTTCACGCTGGCCGTCATCACGCTCGAGCGCAACTACGCCATCACGCACGCCATGCACCTCAACAAGCGGCTGTCGCTGCGCCACGCGGCCGCCGTCATGGCCGCCGGCTGGGCCTTCGCCCTCGCGGCTGCCGCTCTGCCGCTGCTCGGCGTGTCGGACTACCGCAAGTTCGCCGTGTGCCTGCCCTTCGAGACGGGCTCCCCGGCCGCGCTCGGCTACGTGGTGGCGCTGCTGCTCGTCAACGGGTTCGCCTTCCTCGTGCTGCTCGGCTGCTACCTCAAGATGTACTGCGCCATCCGCGGCTCGCAGGCCTGGAACTCGAATGATTCGCGCATCGCGAAACGCATGGCGCTACTGGTCTTCACTGACTTTCTTTGCTGGTCACCGATCGCTTTCTTTGCCCTGACCGCCGCGTTTGGCGCACAACTAGTCTCGCTCGAAGAAGCTAAAGTTTTCACAGTGTTCGTTCTACCACTGAATTCCTGCTGCAACCCCTTCCTCTATGCAATATTAACAAAACAGTTCAAAAAGGACTGCGCGCTAGTGTGCAAAGCGATAGAGGAGTCGCGAGTGACGCGCGGCATCGGGCGCTGCCGGCACTCGTCCAACTTCAGCAACCGGCAGACGCCCGCCAACACCAACAGCCTGGCGGAGCGGTCGTCCCGCGGGCAGCACGGCGCGGCCTGCGCCTGCCGCCGCCTGCTGCCCGGCGCCGCGACCGACGTCACCCGACCTGTCAGCACTACCAGCACACCCCCTAGCGGCGAACGGCTACTACGCTGGTTACGAGCATGTGGCCGACGCGGTACTACTACAGCTCCCCCCGCCCCACGCGTCCCCCCCGCGCCCCCCGCCCGCGCCGGCTCCGTGTCCTCCTCAGTGGAGTTCTCCTCGTCCCGCTCGGACTCGTGGCGCACGTACGGCCGCCCGCCCCCCCCACCGCGACGAGCTGCTTCGTGGCTCGTAGCGCGCAAGACTTCACAAGACTCCAATTTATCATCCTCCCGAAACGATTCCTCAGGTTCCAACGCGACCGCGTCCACTGGGACCTGGCGTACTTCCCGGTCTGGTGGCAGTGCGACCACTGGGGCGGGTTCATCACGACCAAGGTTGACACGTCAACCGGCGATAGTGGCTGATGAGCCCCCGGCCTCCCCCGGCGCGTTACCGGCGCCGCGAATGTTGCACACCATCCCTTCAGCTGCAGAAACCGAACTACAGCCAGAGGATACTGACCCTCGTTGAAACAACTAAATAAACAAATTGAACAATAAACTTGCTCAAAACAGAGTATTATCAAATCATAGACTATTCAAATTAGCTTCTTATAGATGAATTCCAGTCACTCGATCAAGACTTGACCCGAAGCTATTTAAAATTCCCTCATCATCATTAATGTTGAGGTGATCATTTACGCCTATTCTAATAGAGACGATATGACAATTATTTTTAAGGAAATTAATTATTAAAATATTAGGCGTAAGCCGCTCTTGCTCTCGGCTCTCCTATGAGAATAAAAAACAGTGTCTTACGCAACCGTCCATTAGCGCCGACCGCCGTGACTCGAATGAGCCTCTTCAGAACATTTTAGCGACTACCCACATTTCCCTCGCTGAACTCCCACTAGATGACCGAGAAGACAAATAAATAATTATATTTTGTACAGTATTATTAAAATAATGATACTAACGTAAGAGCGTAATTATAAAAATACGATATATTTATTTAGAAAAATTTATCGATAAGTAGATTTCCGTTGTTCGATGTATACCTAGCTACGTTAAGATGTGAAGTGAATGAAGTGATATTATTTGTAAATTTTGATGTGAATATTTTAGCTGAGAATAAGCAGTATTTAAATACAGTATATTGTTGTTTAAATAGTTATTTACAGAATAAGATAGGTTTTATACAGCGAAGCTTCGATTAGATCACAAATGAATACATTAAATTCATAATAAAGATATCTCTACAAAAAGTACATCCAATTCATTTTAAAATGTTGTCTAAAAGATACTTTACTATAAATGTTTAACATAAAATTAAAACTCCTTTTTCGATTTTATAATTTTAAAATAATAAAAAATGTATTTAGTTAATGATACGTTAAATTATGTTACAATTTACAATTCAATCTTATCTACATCCATAATTTTTTTTGTATATTCTATTAAAGTCGGTATGTTATGTGTAGAGTCAATTATTAAATTTTACTTTACTTTGAAACAAACTGGCCTAAGTTGTACCTAAACAGTTGTTAATATAATATTTATTTTATTATACTGTTAGTGTAGTGTGTAAATTGTCTATTTATTAATAATAATGTACGTACGAATGACTGGTAATGTTATTTATTTTTTTCTACAGTACAATTAAATAATATGAAGAATTATCGAGTTTCATTGTATCCTAACATCCCTAACGCAAAACTTCTCATGAGTTTTATTCCCGTGTCCCCAAAGGACCATAATCTAGAATGATGGCCATTTGCATTTTATGTCATTATTGACAACCTGTGCTCTCAGTTGAAATGCGAATACCTACCTACGTGAAAACTCATTAAATTTGATTCATCATTTTATCTTATGTCAAACCGCATATATCAATGATTCAATGTTCATGAATTTATAGAGTGCATTGCTCTATATTTTACGATTGGAAAAGCATAAATGAAACACATCGGAATATTATAATAATATTTTTTATTATATTTACAAACACGTTATTGTACAGATAACGTAACTATAAAATTGTTATAATTTAAGTTTAAACAATATCAAAGAAGGGAAAGTTCTAAAAATAAATAATTAAATAATAAAAACAAAGACACTGCCGTAAGCCGTTAGTGTTTTCTTTTCACGACTTTATCCTTAAAATTTTACAAATTTTAAACAATTGAGTTTACTTAGTTGCAGACTGTACATACAATTTTAATATATACCTAAAAACAAAATTGATAGATAATAAATAAGTGCTAAAATATCTAATAAAATTTTTATCATACAATTTCACAAAATTCATTTTAAGCCAAATAAGCGAATTTCGTTGCACAATGACTAAGCGTTTCATTTTAGCTTTTACATGTCTAAAACACAACGAATACCTACTGCCGTATAGAAAATAGAAATAATAAAATTAATCCTCATATCTCCACATTCTCGTCTCGGAGGCCAAAACCCACTTCGGGGTTTCAGCGCCACAGGAGTAAGTATCTAAGTATGTAGTAAGTAATCCTCATATCTAAACTCTATATTAATAAACAAAATAAGAGTTGTTTATACTTTGCAAATAATACATTTTAGAAATTTTCAAATATTAATAATTCCATTATTCCTAATTGCTGAACGAAAATTCGTACTACAAAACAGCCTTCACTTCCTAGTTTGATGCCCGTAATTTGTATACGAAATACAATAGTCAATAATACCACAGATAATACTCAACAAAATATACCTACTAATTATTATTACATAGTTTAATAGGAATCGAACCAAAACCTAGTTACACTACACATCTATACTAAAGGAAAAGTAAATTTAGAATCATATGAATTTTATATCGCTCTTATATTTAAATCGAACGCAGTCTGCGAGCGGATATTGGTACCAGTAAATAAAATTACAGCGGTAGCACCTGGTGCATTGACGCATGTATCCTTTATATCGTATATATATACGATCCGATTTTAGATTTAGTACTATATTCCAATACAGGACATACCACGTAAATTTAAAGTTATGTTAACATTTTATTGATAGAATAGTTGCAATTGTAATTTACTTGTACATATTTGTAGTTACGAAGCACACTATACATAATATACATAGTATTATATTATCTGTGACTATACAAAAACTCATAAATGGGTTTATAAAAAAATGATACACTTAGTATATTCCCAATTAGTATTTAATTGAAAATTAATAATAAATTATAATTACAAAAATACTCTAGCTTACATTTCTACATAAAACAGTGTTCATAATTATTAGTAACTAAGTACGTACAAAATTCATTAAAGTAAAAATAATTTTCTGCAAAGAAAATAATAACTAATTAAGCTGGACGAATACAATCTTGCGTAAAATGCAACTTAGTATACGTAAAATACAACATAACTTCCTTTTATTCTCGAAATCCTCTTGGTGATAATAACCAAAGATTAGCAGGAACTCAATGTCCTACCATTTACAAAATCAAGGAACGTGATCCGCAAATCGTAATCTAAGTGGGGTTAGGATGTGATTCAGAGCTTGGTTCCGTATGCTCCTCCTCAGGTTCGCGGATGACGTCACGGCGTCTGCGATTCCTCCGGTTGCGAAATTCGGCGAACTGTCGGCCGAGCGAGTCGTCGAACATGTCCAGTCTGCGGCGGCGATCCTCCACGCTAGCGGATACGTTGGAAGCACTTGCTGCGCTCGTCACTTTCTCTTCCGTGTCTTTCTCTTCGTCCACTTCCTGGAACGAGAAATAAAATTTTCAGATACAGAAATCGAAAGAATAATTTATATTTTAGGCTGTACTATTAACTATTATCTTTAGGCTGTACCTACTATTAACTATTCTGTGCTTTGGTTAGATTTAAGTTTCCAAGTAGGTACATATTCCAAAAAAAACATACTATTTTTATGACACACATGTAAATTTCTGCAATTAAATGTGTATTTCTACATTAAAAAAGTCATTAAGCTTTATATTAGGGAATAGCTTGCATAAGCTTGCGCTTTAGGATTTCATTCGTAACATTCCTACGTGAGCCGAGGTAGAGAAATTGCCAAATTGCGGCAATATTTCGCCCAGATTTGCACAAATTATTCCGCTAATTTACCTAAATGGCTAATTACCCTAATACCTATTTTTTACCATAAATCCATTAAATGCCTCATATTTCAACTATCAGCTTTAGTCTTAAGATTTAAAAAATGAAAATTAGCTCTACTATACTTACACGATGTTAAATATTTTATACAAATTTAGGGAAATTAAATAAGGCAATCAAATAAAACTAAGAATATAAAAAGGATTTAACTAGGTATGATATTTGATACTTATGATTTTCAAAAGAAAATTACAAATAGTTTAGTAGTAAGTAAGTAACTATAATAACTAATACGACTTTCTTTTATAAAAATGTAAAGCAGCTGTTTGAAAATGCCAAAAAGGAGAGATAGAGACTTTTAACTTTTTATTTATTCTATATTTTTTAAACTACACATCTAAATTAGTTAGGTACCTTAATTTCTGCAAAGGTGACAGGCATAGTGTGATGCCGCAAGCGCGGCTCGTTGCGGCGCCGGCGCCGGCCGCGGGTCAGCGCGGATGCCGCCGCGGGGTACACTGCGTCCATACCTATTTGTTTACATAGATAATGGCTTAAATATAATCTGTATTCTGATAATATGAATCATTATCTACGCATAACAAATTTCGGCGTAATCGATCCATATGTTCATGTGATAGAGCAGCAATCTATATTTAAATGTCTGATACATATAAAATTTTTTGAATGTATTTATGAACCAACTTGCTTATTGACTACTGTACGGTAAATATTAGCCTATGTCCTATCCTAAACTTAATACTATCATTGTATCATTGTTCCAAATTTCATCAAAATCAGTTCATTGGTTTAAGCGTAACATGCGCGACACAAAGCGTGACACAAAGAGATACATATTTTCAAATTAATAATAGGTAAGTACTAATATTAGTAGGAATTAAACACTGAATGAAAATAAATAATGTAGTAAGTCTAAAACAACCCCTCTAGCTCTATCAGTCACGGATCACCGTTATTTAAATACTGATAGAGCGGTCACTTTTAATTTTATTTCACATATTATTATGTATAATACAAATTTCTTTTATATTTTAATGGATATTGGATATTCAAAACAATAGAATAAAAGAAAATTTCTAATGATGATTAGAAACAGAACGAAAGAGAAAAAACTAACTAAATCGTAATAGGTATTTAGAGTTATATTTATTGAATAAAAGAAAATTAGGTTCTAAACAATTATTAAAAGAAATACTTATTTTTAACGATACGACTAATAAATTCTGAAAAGCGGATGTTATGTTGTGAAGATAGCTAACGAGCTGCGGAGCTATTAGCTATCGTGTTTTATAATTTTTCCAATGTAGTTTTATAATGCTTCCTCTTTCAGTATATTATTTAGATGTTTACAGAGGCAATTTTAAAGAAACGTACCCATCTAATAATAATAAAACAGATGTTATGAATATTTATAAAATTGCGATGATTTTTCATGTTGTGTTGTGTTTCACTTGTTGTGAAAATTATAAAAAAAGCGCTCAAAAGAGCGCTCGAGATAATTTTCACAACAAGTTTAAAAAACCACACATTTAAATATGGTATAAAATAAGTGAACTAAATAACAGATGGTAATGACAGAGGCATTCATACGTCAGCCAACACTTGCTCTCCTATAAGGTCAGTAAAAGTAATAAGTAAAAGTATATTGATAAAAATTCGGCGTCCTTGGTACAATGGTTTGCGCATGAGCACTACAACCGAGAGTTTCAAGGTTCAATCCCGATGTATCATAATCAACAGGGTGAAGACTGATTGGCAAGTGAAATAGATAAAATTTGAACTGAAGAATACTTTAATTTTTAAATTGCTGACTCTCCAAATCAAGCCAGAAATAAAGCAAAAATTAATTTATCTAAATATGTACAAATATTAATGAAAATCCAATCCTTATTGTATGTTTGTAACTAACACACAATAAATCACACGAAATTGAATACTTGAATAGGTTTACTGAACATTACATAGAGCATAGAGCATTAAATAAGCATAAATAATCAATTAAACTGTTACCAGGTAGCTACAATATGTTTCAATTAATGTACACACTACAGTATAATTTACTCACCGCTGTAGCAAATGCTCACTCCACTATTAAATGGCACTGCACTTAATCACTTCCACACACGCGAAGCAAATATGATCAATACGCCTAATACAAGTAAATGTTAAATAGTACGCGACGCCGAACGAAATTATAAATATCGCACGTTCACTCGAGTCTCCACGCGAGTGCACTATCGTGTCGGCCGGCCCGATCCATTTATGCAAATCATGCAAACTGTGAAATTAACCGCGCTTTTTTCCCGAGAAATCGACATGTTTTGGTGTGTGACCGCGTAATATGGCACACTGCCAGCGCCTCACGGCCGCGTTTCATAAACAAAACGAGCACTTCGATAAACAAAATACAGGGAAAATTGTTTATAAATATGCAAATAGAACTTATGTAAGGAGTTACATTTATTTGCCTTTCTTCATCTCAATCGATAGCCTTGTTAAAAGAGTTTGTTTAGTTAAAACGTCTTTGATTACATACGCTACTGTGTATGTACCGGCGCTGTATTACATTGTGACGCGGCTTTCAGCTCGCTTCAATGTTGCGGCAGTGCGTTACTTTCCTTGGAGCTAATAGCGTAATGTTTCATTGGATTTCCAGACAGATAATAATCTGAAGCCCTAGTTCAATAACCTGAGCTGATAATGTCATTTTAATCGAAGGTTACGTGATTGGAAGCTAGGAGCGGGTTTCGTTACCGTTGAATAATTTAAATTTTAAATAAACAGCTTAAGCGTGATCAATTTACAGTTGAATTACAGTTTAGTGAGATAAATCCAGATTACGAATCTGAATTTCTATTGACACTATTCTGCCCAGTGTATAATCAGGAGTAATAAAAGCTGATATTATCCTGAAATCAGAAGTTCCAACCACTGACAGCCAATACTACTGTACTTTGAAATAGAGTCTAAAATATTATTTAGACGTGACATGCACGTATGTTACGTACATGGTGCCGTATTTCCTTTAACTATAACGTACCTAATAATATTATTATAATCTAAACAGTAAATACCAACACATAATATAATTATGATAATATAAGGTAAGAGGATGCAGTGACAGCACTCAAATGGATTCTGCAAGTGCTCTTGCTTTTATATTGTCGTATAATAAAGTCGATTCTGAACGAAAAGAGAAAATCCTAATTTACGAATGAGAAGTGAGAACACATCTGATTTGCTATGTGTAAAATAATATTTAATAAGCCAGCTAAAACTACTTATTTGCCTGGTGGATCTTTAAAAAACCAAACCTAGGAATATGTATTTTAAATCTATACCAATATTACAATTGAAAAGCCTGCTTTTAATATAGAAAGTAGTCAATTTTTATTAAATGCATAATATAGATTACACTGAACCAAAATAGTAATTTTACAATTTTTGTCCGTCTGTTTGCTTCGATTAATCTTATAGGAACGGCTGGACCGATTTTGACGGGACTCTGACTGACAGATAGCTGTTGTTATAAGGAATAAGTTCAAAAAATTTATAAGTCATCATCCATAAAATACATCTATTTTATTAACTATTAATTACATCTATTTTCTCTATAAAATATAATGTTTTAACGAGTATGATCGGTCGATCCTTGGTGGAGAAATAATAACTACTATAAATCAAATCGTAATACACACGTAAGAAGTGAAACTTCTTTATGACCTTATTAGTAACGAAAAAATGTTACATAAATTTTTTTCCAACCCCGATAAAGAAGTTTCACTTCAATAATAATAAGCTAAATTTATGATCTATCTGATTCCTGCTTAAATTTATAGCTTTCAAAGAAAAACCCGCAAAGTTCCCGTTTCCGTGGGATTTCCGGAATAAAACCTATCCTATGTGTTAATCCAAGTTACCCTCTATACTATATGTATGCTAAATTCCATTGTAATCGGTTCAGTAGTATTTGCGTGAAAGAGTAACAAACATACACATACAATATGATACACATCCTCACAAACTTTCGCATTTATAATATTAGTAGGATATGGTAGGAAGTAGGATAGGATATCTGTCAATAATAATAAATGATATCTGTTTAAACACAAAATATTATAATTGCAGTGTTTGTTTGTTTGTTTAAACGCGGCGCTCTTATTACAGGAACTATGTACTTAGGACCAATTTCAAAAAATACCTTTTTTACCGTAATAGGGTACATGATCGCTGACGTAGTTCGGGTTAATTATAATTAATAAACAGTTATGTATTATTTTTTATTTATTTATGTATTAAATAATTTAATAAAATAAAGTGTTCTAAGTTAATTTTATTTCTTTTCATCTGATATGGAACTACAGGCATATTATAAAAAATGCCCCTATGACAAGGGTAGGGTACTAAGTGCTAGTCGCTCTAAACTAGTAACAAAAGCCAAAAGATTATTTTGAAATTTATGTCTGTCTCTCTGTATTCCGGCTTTCACGCAAAAAATTACTAGACGGATTTTGACGAAACTTTTTTTGATACTAGTTGTACATGTAGTCTTGTATAGTAAAGGATAAAGTATTATTCCACAATAATCTTATTTTTATTCCGGTTGTAAATATATTTTTGTTCCGTCGCGTGGCTGTAAAATAACAGTCGTAATATTTAAACAAATGTCAATTGTCAATGTCAAACTGTTTCAGCCTGTGAATTGTGAATTGTGATGTGATTTGTTTTGCCACTTGTGTAGGTTCTAACGAAAATATTTGCACATTTTTGTTACAGAAGTACAATAAAAATATATCAAGATGAGTTACATGTTAGGGCATCTTCACAATGGTTGGCAGGTGGATCAAGCCATATTATCAGAAGAGGATCGCGTTGTAGTAAGTGCACATTGTAAACTTTCTAGATTGATACCAGAACAAACACTGGATCAAACATTATTTAGGAAAATATAGAATACTTGATTTACTATGCTATTTACTTAAATGTGTATCTATTAATTGGGTTTAAGAAAGCTAATTGATACATAAAATAGGTACATCTATAAAATAATTTTGAACTGTTTATAACAGAGATATCGCCAAGTATTTAGGTATATTTACTCATATTTTGAATGTGAATTTTCAGGTAATAAGATTTGGTCATGACTGGGACCCTACCTGCATGAAAATGGATGAAGTATTATATAGTATTGCTGAAAAAGTAAAGAACTTTGCTGTCATTTATCTAGTGGACATTACAGAAGTTCCAGATTTCAATAAAATGTAAGTAATTTCACCTTTAAATTAAAAAACGTGTTTTGAATAATTGAGGATGTTCAGTTTATTAGATCTTTTTGAGCTAAATCGTAAGTATTTAAAGTTTCATACTCATTTACCAATATTTCCGCTAAACAGCAACTTGATAGCATAATATCTATGAGAGATTCAATGAATTGTAAACAAGATTATCTTTTTAATATTTTATAAACTTTCAGGTATGAATTGTACGATCCTTGCACAGTTATGTTCTTCTTCCGAAACAAACACATCATGATTGACTTGGGCACCGGTAACAATAACAAAATCAATTGGCCACTAGAAGATAAACAAGAAATGATTGATATTATTGAGACAGTGTACAGAGGAGCTCGGAAAGGCAGAGGTCTTGTGGTATCACCTAAGGATTACTCTACAAAATATAGATATTGAAGCAACCATCTCGGCTATATTGGAATTTTTCTTCGAATTCTGTTTGGACAGATAAAGCATTTGGGGAAATGTGATGTGACATTTTAGATGTAATTGTACAAATATAATAATTATTAAAATATAAGTTTTAAAGACCAACTGTTGTTTTATTTTTTCCTTTTCATAAACATATTATTAAAATCTGGTGAAAACTTTTAAAGCGAATATACCATAAAATATTTAGTTCGAGTAAATTCTCACATATTTCACTATCCCATACACATATCTTCTATCTATGATATAAAAATGAATCGCAAAATGTGTTGGTAAGCGCGTAACTCGAGAACGGCTGAACCGATTTCGATAATTCTTTTTTTATTATATTCCTTGAAGTACAAGGATGGTTTTTATGTAGAGAAAACGTAAATATGTACCACGGGCGAAGCCGGGGCGGACCGCTAGTTATTAAATATAACTGTTTTATACCTACCTATTACCTATGCCTGGCAACTCCAGTAGTATTCAAGTATTATTATTTTTGTATTGTTTAATACAAAAATAATAATACTTGGAATATGAATAGTGTAAAAATGGTTTCTAATGAAACTGAAATAAGATTTGGTAGAAAAATCTGATTGTACTATAAAAAAAATACGTATAGATTATTATTATATTATTCGCTATTATATTATTACTAATATGTATAGTTCCCGTTCCCGTGGGATTTACGGAAAAAAATGGTTTGATTGTAATCGGTTCAGTAATATTTGCGTGAAAGGATAACAAACATTCATATGCATACATTAATTCTCACAAAATTTCGCATTAAGTAGGATAGGATTTTATTATTGGCACAAATGCATTAGAATATCAATTCAAGATAAATAAAACAACAAAATGCTTTTAAAAACACATTTATTCAGTCTTCAAGAGACAAAAATGGGAGTTTACTCATATTGTAAAGGAGTCAGGACTAGTAGCAAATGCTTTGCCTTGTACATACAACCTTGTAAATCTTCATTTTATATTAGAGGGTAGTTTGATCACTTCACACACACACAAAATATAGAAATGTGAGTGATGCAAATTAATACCTTGAATACAGACACATAGGGTTACTTTTTGCATGTTTTATACAATACTATACATGGGTAGTTTTATAAGCCCTGCATTTTATTATCTTTGAAATATATCTTACTACATTCTCCGTGGCTAGAATGTCCTTTTTTCATAACTGCAGCAACTTTAAAGTGTTAGTTTGAAAGAAGTATTTCTGAACTTAAATTTATACAAAAAAGCAACTCCTTATCAGTAGGTATAGCAGAAAATAAAACTACAAGTGTAGTTCTATTTGGAATCGATGTACAGTCAGCAGCAGCAAACTAATACAATAAACAAGATTTTGTTCAGCAAATATCTTGAGAAAGTCACGTGCGGAGTTAATAGTCTTGATACTTTGTTCAAATGTACTTTTGATCATAATGAATCGGATACACGGCGATGTGAAATTGTGACTAGACACCGCCGAATACCGTGACCACGAACTCCGCACTGTTTACAACATTAAATAAAGTATTAAAAACGTTTCATTGCGCTATCGTACCGTCAACATAAAAGTAGTACGATACAAAATGCATAATACTTGACTTGTAGTTTATAAATGATGAAAACTTTATTACAAACCGTCATTTTTTATACATAAATGTACATTATGTTCAAAGAAATTGTATCAAATTCCAAGTATCATGCAAATTGAACAGTAGACATAACTTTGTTATGTTTTTTGTAAGGGACAGTAATAGCGCATTCAGAGTCCATTTTAGTAGCGAAGTCCAGTTGATAGTTTCATTAATTTTTATGCGGTTATAATAGTTGTACTATTTAAACGTAGGTCCAAAGGCATAAATACATTTTTTTAAACAAATTGAGCTTTTTAATCATTTTCAAAGCAATTTTTTTTTATTTATATCAAACGTGTAGAAAGTACTTAATAATTGACGTCTTTTCGAATATATTTCAAGCTTTATAACAACCGAATCAATAATTTGTGTATTTTAGTACTTCCACATAAGAAAACGATATTATAACCGCACAAAAACATCTAATTCTTCGGCTCTTCATCATTTCTGTTAGTATTGACTGTCCAATCGTGTGGTGCTGGTGCCCAAATGGAAGCCAGTGAACGGAACGGGTCGTAGGGGCGCGGTTGTGGGGCGAAGCCCGGGGGCGGCCGCACGGGGGCTCCGCCCCAGCCCCACGCGTCGCATGTACCACCCCATACGGAACCGAGTGTGTTGTAGGTGGGTGTTTCGTCTGGGAAAAAAAAAATAATTATACAAGCAAGTATAAATTATTGTTAAGCAAGCGAAATCTACTAAATGTTTATAAAATTGGAAGGTGTTGTATAATTAGAACAACACGTATTATAACATTGTTTACGTGTTTGTAACTGGTTTCATTGATATATTTGTTCGATACTCGATATTTGTTCGAGAACTCGATGTCATAACGAGATTAAGCTAAGCTACCAAAAATATCTTAAAAACGTCGAAGTTTCTTTAAGTAATAATAATATAAAAGCTTTTTGGTCGTATATTTCCGCCAAAAGAAATTCTAAAGGTATAATACCGGAAGAAATGCTTCTTAATAATGTTGTTTATTCCTCTCCTGCAGATATATGTAGTGCCTTTGTTGAACACTTTTCTTCCGTGTATACCAAAAGTAATTGGATTAATTTAGTACAGCATATAGATGAAACTTCTCCTCGAAATAATATTTTGGATAGAATTGTATTGGATAACGCCTCAGTGATAAAATCCTTTAGTAAATTGAATATCAATAAGAGCGCTGGACCCGATGGTATCCCTCCTGTTTTCGTTTCTCGTTGTGCTGATTGCCTTTCAGTGCCATTAAACATAATATATAATAAATCTTTAAATAGCGGTTATTTTCCCTCACAGTGGAGGACATCTAATATAGTTCCTATTCCTAAAAGCGGCGAAGCTAGAGATATTCAAAACTACAGACCCATTTCACTGTTATCTGTGTTTGCAAAATGCTTTGAATCGCTGATATACCCATATTTAACATACCACTTAAAGGCCGAATTAATACCTGAACAACATGGTTTTCGTAGTGGGATGTCTACCTTAACTAATCTGGTCACTTACACTGATGATTTGTGTGATGTTATTGATAGAGGTCAAGAAATAGATGCAATATATATGGATTTTAGTAAGGCATTCGATAAGGTGGATCATTCACTGCTGCTTAAAAAGTTGTCAAGGGTTGGTATTCATGGTCTAATGTTAAAGTGGTTTGCAACTTACTTAGGCAATAGAACGTCAAAAGTTACGGTTAATGGTTATGAATCGCAGCCATTTGTAGCTACTTCGGGTGTTCCCCAGGGCTCGCACTTGGGGCCTATTCTGTTTTTAATTTTTATTAATGATTTGTCCTATGAAATTAATCACTCAAAATTTATACTATTCGCGGATGACCTTAAAATATTCAAAAATATACATAATACAGAGGATGCTAAACTTCTTCAAGACGATCTAAATCGAATCTCAGAATGGACAGTATCTAATAAGCTACCGTTAAATATAAATAAATGCAAATTTATAAAATTTTCCAAAAAGTTACGACCTCAACCATCTTCGTATTCCATAAATAATATCATCCTTGAGGAGATAACCCAAGTGCGAGACTTAGGAGTAACATTTGATAAAAAATTAGGTTTTATTCATCATATTAATAATATAGTAACGAAATCTCTAAAACTTCTTGGGTTTGTATGGAGAAATTGCAAAATGTTCAAAAGTGTGCTACCTATAAAAATTGTATATTGTTCATTAGTAAGATCTCTCTTGGAATATTGCTCACCAGTCTGGAATCCATCTTATCGATGTCACATAAAAAGACTTGAGTCTGTACAGAAAAAGTTTCTTTATCTACTTACTTTTCATCAACAAAAACTTAAATCTTTAAAATCATACGACCTCAGATTAAACTTTTTTAAAATGGAAAGTCTTAAACATCGGAGATGGATGGCAGATCAAATGTTGTTATATAAAATTGTTACAAATTCGTATATTTGTCCTAATCTTCTATCAAAAATTAATATAGCTGTTCCAAGGAGATACTCTAGGAAAACCAATGTATTTTTTGTCAAAAGATATAGAACCAATTTAGGCTTCAACAGCGTCATTGCTAGAGTTTGTCGGGAACATAATAGATTATTTAATAGCACAAAAGTTGACATCAACTTTCTTAGTTTGTTTGCATATAAAAGCGTTTTACATAAAAATTATACTGATGAGAATAATGTTTTCTGATTAGAATTTATACTACGATTAGAAGCTATAATTTGATACAACTCAAAAATGCATGTTGTATTTGCCTGTAATTGGATCTACATCTTGCTATGCATGCTAATTTATGTCACATACTCAAAATATATTATAAATATAAGATGTACATCTGTTGGCAAATCAAATAAATAAATAAATAGATACAAAATGATATTCATTTTCTATAGACTGATTAACAAAAAAAGCTTTAAGGAAATCTTCATAATTTAACTGTGTGTGAGTTTGAAAGTATAGAAAAACCTGGAAACCTTTCTGTAATTTTTTTAAATTATATTTTGCTGCTGATTTTAAATAAGTAAATGATATGATAAACTCACCAAGAAACTCTCTAGTAGACGGTGTGAACGGCGACCTATCCGGAGTGCCAATAGCCGGCCTCCAGCTGAACTCTGTTTCTGGCCGCGGAGGCTCCGGAGCCCCATTGTAATAGAACAGCGAGTTATCCGTGTGGTCGGGCTCCCGGCGCCGAACATCCGATCCTATGGGCGCTAGTGGAGGCCCAGCAACCACTGAACTCCAGGACGCCCCCCATCTCACTGTTCCACGTGATTCACCAACATCCCCTACTTCTTCCACTTCTTTAACAACAGCGGGCGAACGGGGCGGTGTTACAACTCTCTGTCTTCGCTTTTCTTTTCTAATATGCGGGCGTGTGGTATTCTTTCTGACAGTCTCATCGTTTCTGGAACGTTCGCGGCGATTGTTCGGCGAGCGGCGCGTTCTTTCCACTGGTACTTTAGGTGGGGATTGCGCGCGTATCGGACTGATCTTCGGTTCGGCCACTGTCTCTTCGGGGGAATCCCTCGCGTCCAGTTCAGCGTCGGCCGTGTAAGCTTCATCGTTGTCTTGCTCGTCTACTGGAGTCGATTCTTCGGAGGCACTAGATTGCACTTCGACATTTTCTTCTGTTTTCGTCTCCGCAACTATCGGTTCAACGTTTCTTTCTGGGGACGTTCTTTCTGTTTCTGGGTCTTCACTAGAGCGGGAGGAGTCATCGTCTGCTCGGCGTAGGACTTCTGTACGCCAGCGCTCGAAGGCCCGTCGTTCGGCGCGGGGGTCGGTGCGGCGCGCGGGGCGGCGGCGGCGGGAGGTGGCTCGTGGTGCGGGGGGAGGGGGGGCGGTCGTGTCTGCGGCCACCTCCCGCAGGTCGAGCGGCGCGCGGGGGGCGGGCGCGCGGGCCGAGCGGGCGCGCCGCAGCAGCCGCTCCGAGTCGTACACGGCCGTGAACAGCAGCACGGCCAGGGCGAGGAACGCGAGCGTGCCGGCGAAGGGGCGCAGCGGCGCGTCCCACGGGGGGCGCGGGTAGGCGGGCGCGCAGCGGGCCAGCAGGCGCGCCGGCACCGTGCCCAGCAGCGAGTACTCCACGGGCCCCAGGTCGGAGTGCAGGCGCAGGCGGGCGGCGTGGCGCGCGAGCGTGAAGTCGGGCGCGAAGGACAGGTGCAGCGCGTGCGTGTGGTTGGGCGGCAGGTCGAGCGGGCCGCAGGGGTGCAGGCGGAAGCCCCTCCCCCGGCAGCCCCCCCGCGCGATGTCCCACGCGCCGAGCCGCACGCGCACGCGCCCCGTGTTGCGCGCCACCACGCGCCGCCGCACCACGCCCGTGCGCGTGTCCGTCACGCACTCCTCCGCCTTTACAACAATCGATATTATAAAATTGTATTGCATTATCGATAACAGTAACTTCATTACGACACAACTTGATGGAAAATATTCATTACAAAATGCATTGGAATTTATTCAAATTGAATTAATTTATCGTAATATCATATTACATATTTGATAAATATACCAATTAGCAACATCAATGCCAAATGATACAAACCTCAAAATGGAAAATAGACGACGGTCCAGGTCTCCTGCCGCCTATGTCGAAACTCGGGAATGCGCCTACACCGAACAGTTGTACACCCTCCACCACCGTCAAGTTATTTCTGTAAATACAATGAGTATTAATGTCTCATAAAAATATGCAAATGTAGAAATTATAAAATAATAAATAGAATTCGTCAAAAAATAACATATTTTTCGTTATATCCAGCTCGAAGGACCAAACCTGCTATTTTAGACGAACATTCAATTAAAGTTTTATAACTATTGTTCGAGTATCGAACAAACATAATATTATTTTAACGATTAATTACTTATAATCTATAGTTACATTACATATTATAATGGAATTCAGCTATAGCGTAATTTGGGTCATGCTGCCTCAGCGATATTATCGTACGACGGCCGAGTCGGCCGTAAAGCGCAGTTCATTCATAGAAGCGCCCGAGTGCTATTCTATCCGCTCGAATCCACGTAAATCGTATATAATTATTAGCAACAATTAAAGTGTTCCCAGTTGTCACATATGCATTACTAGCGGTCCGCCCCGGCTTCGCCCGTGGTACATATTTCGCAATAAAAAGTGGCCTATGTCCTTTCTCGGGTATCAAAATATCTCTATACCAAATTTCATGCAAATTGGTTCAGTAGTTAAGGCGTGATTGAGTAACAGACAGACAGACAGAGTTACTTTTGCATTTATAATATTAGTATGGATGTGCTATTTATTAAATAGGTTTGAAGTCGGTGCCGAACATTAAGCACTTAGTATTAAGCCCGTGCACCGACATCAAACCTTTTTAATAAATAGCTCATATCACTACATAGTATAAAACAAAGTCGCTTTCTCTGTCCCTATGTCCCTATGTCCCTTTGTCCCTTTGTACGCTTAAATCTTTGAAACTACGCAACGGATTTTGATGCAATTTTTTTTAATAGATAGAGTGATTCAAGAGGAAGGTTTATATGTATAATAACATGCATCAAATAGTGGAGAAATACCATTATTTTTGAGGTTTCTAATGTGATGTCGTAAAAAATTACATTTTTTTCCGCTTACATTGCAAACGCAGGCTGAACCCTACGAGTTTTATCAAAATAATGTACTAAGTACATATTATACACATTGAAAAGGTCTACAGAAAAGTCCGCGATGGTATATGTCTATCTCTTATGGATAACCCACAACAACTTTTTTTTGTCATTTACTTTTTACGACAAATAATGGCTTATTTTCGAAGCGATTTTAACCAATACAGCATTAATCCTTAACCAATTAAATACCTTGAATACATTGTTCATTTAATATAGATCTATATCGCCCGTATGATTTGAGTGAATATTTTCGAAGATATTACAGATTTCAAAATTGCGGGACATAGCGTTTGCGGCGGCACCGGCCGGCCGCCCGGCTATATATTTTATACCCGTGCGAAGCCGGAGCAGGCCGCTATGTTTTTTATATACAACGTACACAGTTTTTCTGTAGTGTATTTAGTATCAGCATTGCACCCGTGCGAAGCCGGGGCGGATCGCTAGTAAATAATATGTAGTAATTAATAATATCAAATCTTTTTTATTTCTTACTTTTCCGTTTTTGAAGTCGGTTGTTAACGCAGTTATTTTTATTAGTGAATATTAAGCTTTCCGTGCGATTAGAGCTTTTTATGAAAATAAAGCTCTCCGTGTGATTAGAGCTTCTTGTGAAAATTAAGCTCTCCGTGCGATTTGAGCCTTTAATGAAAATTAAGCTCTCCATGCGATTAGAAATTTTTGTGAAAATTAAGCTCTCCGTGCGATTAGAGCTTTTTGTGAAAATTAAGCTTTCCGTTCGATTAGAGCTTTTAATTAAAATTAAGCTCTCCGTGTGATTAGAGCTTTTTGTGAAAATTAAGCCTCCGTGCGATTAGAGCTCTTTGTGAAAATTAAGCTCTCTGTGCGATAAGAGCTTTTTGTGAAAATTAAGCTCTCCGTTCGATGAGAGTTTTATGTGAAAATTAAGCTCTCCGTGCGATTAGAGCTTTTTTGTGAGAATTTAGCTTTCCGTGCGAATAAGCTTTTTGTGAAAATTAAGCTCTCCATGCGATGAGAGCTTTTTGTGAAAATTAAGCTCTCCGTGCGATTAGAGCTTTTTTGTGAAAATTGAGCTTTCCGTGCGAATCAAGCTTTTTGTGAAAATTAAGCTTTCCGTGCGATTAGAGCTTTTTGAGAAAATTAAGCTCTCCGTGCGATGAGAGTTTTTTGTGAAAATTAAGCTCTACGTGCGATTAGAGCTTTTTTGTGAAAATTTCTTTCCGTGCGTAGTTTTTTGTGAAAATTAAGCTCTCCATGCGATTAGAGCTTTTTGTGAAAATTAAGCTCTCCGTGCGATTGGAGCTTTTTGTGAAAATTAAGCTTTCCGTGCGATTAGTTTTTAGTGAAAATTAAGCTCTCCGTGCGATGGGAGCTTTTTTGAAAATTAAGGTTTCCCTGCGATTGGTTTTTTTGTGAAAATTAAGCTCTCCGTGCGATGAAAGTTTTTTGTGAAAATTAAGCTCTCCGTGCGATTAGAGCTTTTTTGTGAAAATTGAGCTTTCCGTGCGAATAGAACTTTTTGTGAAAATTAAGCTCTCCATTCGATTAGAGCTTTTTGTGAAAATTAAGCTCTCCGTGCGATTAGAGCTTTTTGTGAAAATTAAGCTCTCCATTCGATTAGAGCTTTTTGTGAAAATTATGCTCTCCGTGCGATAAGAGCTTTTTGTGAAAATTTAGCTTTCCGTGCGATAAGAGCTTTTTGTGGAAATTATGCTCTCCGTGCGATTAGAGCTTTTTGTGAAAATTTAGCTCTCCGTGCGATTAGAGCTTTTTATGAAAATTAAGCTCTCCGTGTGATTAGAGCTTCTTGTGAAAATTAATCTTTCCGTGCGAATAGAGCTTTTTGTGAATATTAAGCTTTCCGTGCGATTAGAGCTTTTTTATGAAAATTAAGCTCTCCATGCGATTAGAGCTTTTTTGTGAAAATTAAGCTTTCCGTGCGAATAGAGCTTTTAGTGAAAATTAAACTCTCCGTGGGATTAGAGCTTTTTGCGAAAATTAAGCTCTCCGTGCGATTAGAGCTTTTTGTGAAAATTAAGCTTTCCGTGCGATTAGAGCTTTTTGTGAAAATTAAGCTCTCCGTGCGATTAGTTTTTAACCGACTTCAAAAAAAGGAGGAGATTATCAATTCGGCCGGTATATTTTTTTTATGTATGTACACCGATTACTCCTTGGTTTCGTTTTTTTTGTTCGATGCGGGATGGTGTCGAATTGGTCCCATAATTTTTTTTTTCGGATAGGCCCAGTAGTTTTTATTTTATGAACATTTTTGTCTGTACTCGATGACTAAATTGAAATGTAGCAAGTAACTTTGATTCACTTCCCGGTAACCGATTGAGCTGAAATTTTGTATACGTATGTAAATTTGATAGCGATATTTCGCAATAAAAAGTGGCCTATGTCCTTTCTCGGGTATCAAAATATCTCTATACCAAATTTCATGCAAATTGGTTCAGTAGTTAAGGCGTGATTGAGTAACAGACAGACAGACAGAGTTACTTTCGCATTTATAATATTAGTATGGATTAGCAGCATTTAGCACGACCTATATACAGTCCACTATTGAAGTAATACGTAAACCGTACAAATATAATACATAAAATATACAATTTAATACCATATCAACCAACCTCAAATACAAGTACGTAGTCAAAGCCGCCGCTTGTTTCGGCGCGAACTCAATCTCTATATCGACTTCAGAGAACGGCTCCAACACGAGCACGGGCAGACCGAGGGTGCTGTTGTCCCTGTCACTCCCGTACTCATCCCGATCGTCCCCTCTCTCTTCCACGGGCCGCACCCCGCCCGCTATGATCTTCCAACCCTTGATTGAAAAGGCATCCGACCAGACGCAGGATTCCGTTTTGCACCATGTCGAATCACCGCCAGCTCTGTAAAATAAAAGTTTATTAGAAATCGAAACAAACAGTGGAAGTGATTTTTTTTCAATTTTCGACGATTTAAAATGTGATTATTAACGTGATTAAAGTTATCTAAGTTAATTTATTGGACGGATAAGTTTTATCCAAACATTGAAAAATCGGCCCTTATTTGAATAAATAATTTTGTACGTAAACGTACAGAGTGCAACATCATCATTTTTTGTATGTTACATAATTTTCATTGTACATACTTTAGTTCACGTAAAAACGTGGCGAGCTGCGTACGTATGCTACTCATAACATTATAGCAGAGCATAGCAATATTAAATACCTATTATTTTTATCTTAGCAGCTTAGTTTTTATTATTAGCACCATCCCCAGGTGTACGAATTACGAACCGTACAAACTTTTTCGAAATTGAGTTTAAAATTTAATCAATAAAATAATAAATCACGTTTAAAATCCGTTAAAAATTATTTTCATTTTAAATGTACTTGTGTTGAATAAAAAAAAACATTTATTTTATATCTGCACACGAGCAACTTCAAAATATGCGCACGCGCATCCATGTGCTTTTACACGCAAACTCACTCAGGCGGCAGCGCATCAGTGAGCGTGGGCGCTAACACGGCATGCAGCAGCAGGCGCCGCTCGGGGCAGGGGTTGCGCACGCGCAGCCGCAGCGCGCCCCGCCCGCCCACCGCCACCAGCCCCGCGCCGCCCAGCCGCTCGCGCGCCGCGCCCTCCGCCCCCACCACCGCGCTGAACGCCGCCAGCCGCGGCCACTGGTGCTCCACCCTCAGCTCTACCGGCGTTTGCACCACCTGCACATAAACAATTTAATAAAAATAACAAAACTGACAAAAAAATTGGTTGTCTGTAAAGTCGGTTTACTGACGACAGTTGAACGCCTTACCTACATGGAACGCCTCAGAGCGAGGTAACGCCGCATGAGTCATGTTTTTTCGTGCGTGCAGCCGGCTCTATCGAATTATAAGACGTTTTCACGTCAATAATAAACTTATGTGATTATAATTTACAAAAAATAAAGATGTACGAGCGAGTACGTACAGAGTGCAATAAGGCGTTTCGCTTGCATATTTCGTAACCCAAATTATTTTCACTCTATAATATAATTAAATCAGTTCATCGCCGACGGTCACTAAGAGCACCTCGCATGACTCATTTCATCCATTGTATTACAAGTTTCCATTTAACACAAGTTACACAGTACAATAATTCTTTTATTTCACAATATTACTTACTATTATTCAAAACCCATACAATAGAATTAGTCAATTCTATATTTTTGTGAGTGTGTTTAAAGTGTGAAAATGTTTGAAAGCATAAAATAAAAAAAATTGGTTGTTTGTAAAGTAGGTTTACGATCGAGATATTTACGTGATAACGTCTTATTGGTGGCAGCGCTCGAGATGAGACGGGAGATCAGTCCGTCTCTCTCTCGTTATACCTGCGATCGCGCTCGTGAGGTTTTGGTGTGACACAAGTTTCTGAACATCTCACCCGATTAAAACGATTTTAAAAACGTTATCACGTCAAAATAGCGTCAAAACCGCACGTGTGTGTGTGTGTGTGTGTGCGCGCACTCACCTGTGTAGTGTGCAGGTACAGCGAGTAGTTGCGCGGCGCACGCGCAGCGGCCCAGCGCGGCAGCCGAGCCAGCAGAGCGCGCACGTCCGACCGCACCGCGCCGCCCCACGCTGAACCGCGGTTGTTACGGGCCCGCTCCGCCCACGCGGCACCGTCTGGTCACAAAGAACACCTTAGAGTATATATACTATCTATAGAGTACGAACAACCAAGTGGGAACAGTAGGCACAGGTGGGAACAACACGACGTTCCCGCCGCGAGCGCTCGTAGTCGTGGTTGAGTGCTGACGAAGTGCGTTGCTCTGGAATTTTATTCATATTTACGAATAAACATGCTGAAATGTACAGTGCTATCTTGCAAAACCGATACTAGAAAAATCACAAAATTGAAATCCAGTATCACATTTCATCGGTAAGTCGATTGTTATAATTATTTTTATGAAAATAAATCTAGCATCGCGGGGGTGAAGGGAAAGTGGGAGGGGCCCGCGCAGGCTCGCTCGCGCAACTCACGTGATCGTAGTGATGTGACTTGACCAACGCTGTACTCGATAGTTTACTAGAAGAACTATATTTTAACTAATTATTTATTTTACTTTAAAATTAAAACTCTTCTAGAAATGTATTATAAATAATTTTGTGGTGTGTTTGGTATGATACAATTTCTAATATTATGAATGCGAATGTATTATAGTGTAAATGAAAAGTATGTAATGTTACGATATATGGACCGCTAAATTGATTTTGAAGATTTTGGTAGGTATAGAATGGATAAAATTAAATAAAAAATTATTAATATTATTTATTAGTTAAGTATTTCATTTTAAATTATTACTTATTTCTCATTTTAAAACATTATTATTATTGTTCTATTTATTATTGAAAAATAGCACTAAACCCGATCCTTAATTTTATTAATTTTAATATTTAAGAAGTGCATACGTTTTTCTGATATTCCAATTAAACATATCCTTACTTACTACTAGGGTTTCCGGAACCGGTCTCTTTTTTGAGAACCGGGAATTTCGGTACTTTACCTTAAAGGAACCGGGATTTCCCGGTTCTTTCGGTATTTTCGGGACTTGGGAGTTTTTTGTATTATAAAATTTTAAACAAGTGTTATGTGTATTAACTATTAACAACAAGTCAAAAGTAAACTTCAATCAAATATTCAAGTATTTTTATTGTAAATTCAAAGAATTTGTATGTCCATTCATCAAAAGACACACACGTGCATACAGGTGCAGTACATACAGGTGCAGTACTTACAGGTACAGTACCGGGCCCGGGCGCCGTGCCGCTGCCGCTGCTGCTGCGCGCTGTCCCCCCCACGCTCACACACACCACACATGTGCATACAGGTACAGTACATACAGGTGCAGTACATACAGGTACAGTACATACTGGTGCACGTACATACAGGTGCAGTACATACAGGTACAGTACATACAGGTGCACGTACATACTGGTGCACGTACATACTGGTGCACGTACATGCTGGTGCACGTACATGCTGGTGCACGAACATGCTGGTGCACGTACATGCTGGTGCACGTACATGCTGGTGCACGTACATGCTGGTGCACGTACATGCTGATGCACGTACATGCTGGTGCACGTACATGCCGGTGCACGTACATGCTGGTGCACGTACATGCCGGTGCACGTGCATGCCGGTGCACGTACATGCCGGTGCACGTACATGCAGGTGCACGTACATACAGGTGCAAGTACATACAGGTGCACGTACATGCTGGTGCACGTACATGCTGGTGCACGTACATGCTGGTGCACGTACATGCTGGTGCACGTACATGCTGGTGCACGTACATGCTGATGCACGTACATACAGGTGCAGTACATACAGGTGCACGTACATACAGGTGCACGTACATACTGGTGCCAGGTGCACGTACATACTGGTGCCAGGTGCACGTACATACAGGTGCACGAACATACAGGTGCACGTACATACTGGTGCACGTACATACTGGTGCCAGGTGCACGTACATACAGGTGCACGTACATACTGGTGCACGTACATACAGGTGCACGTACATACAGTTACTACCCGCAAAAATTATTGACAAATGATATAGTTGAATTTTGTAAACATCTGCTATATGGATGGAAAATGATATTATGTAATAATCAACACTTGGCAAATCAAATAAATAAATTACATTTTGAAAAGTACCCGCAATATTTCAAAAAAAAATTTTTTCTTTTTTCAAAATTTATGTCAATCAATAGAGCTATAAAGAATATGTTTAACATATGCACACATTTTTACATGTTATTTTCAAACATACACTCTAAATTAGACTCTATAACCAAGCACATACAGTCCATTATTCCCCAGCAATACAAAAATATCAACATACCCGCAGTATCCAACGGCAGGCCGGTGTAACAGTTGGGCTCGCACAGCCGCTCCGGGTCGTAGTATATGTAGCCGACCGTCTGCCGCCCGGGACCTATCTCCGCCTCCTCTAAGGGGCTGTTGGGGGACAAAATGTACTTTTAAAAACAACTTAGTCTAAATTAGTCTTAGTCTAACTTAGTCTTTTCTTTCTTTCTTTCTTTAAATTCATTCGAATATGTATTAGCAAAAAAGTTTTATTGAAGTACATTTTTACAACAAAACACAAGTGTACAAAAACTGTTTCACCGCAAAACAACAAGAGATAACCAAAATATGCGTCAATAAACTAAATCTTAATAAATATAAATCTCGTGTCACAATGTTTGTCCTCAATGGACTCCTAAACCACTTAACCGATTATAATAAAATTCGCACACCATGTGAACTGTGCAGTTCGATCCAACTTGAGAGATAGGATAGTTTAAACATGTAGGTACGACGGGCGAAGCCGGGGCGGACCACTAGTAAAAAATTAAATTTCAAAATTTTTTTTTTCAAATATCGAAAAGGAAATTTATATATTTCGGAGATTCCTCGCGATTAATTTCAACGTCCGCCATGATCGTAAATAATAAAAAGAATCAGTGCGCACAACTGGCGCGGTTGGCTGTCGGGCGGCAAGTGTCGTTCGGACCACAGTTCGAACTGACACCCCCCAACCTGCCAAACTACTGACTCAAGGAAAAATGTCATTGTCACTTGTCATTGTCACTTGTCATTGTCATAAATTCATTCGTTAAAACTTCAAGTCTTACTATGTCAATCTTCAAAATACTCACAACTTTACCAGTAGATGGCGTTATTACCAACTGAATAAATCAATACTCCGACACGGCCATTCTGACAATTAGCGCGTTCTCGCGCGATTTCTAAACCTATTTAGCTCTGGTCACAACTTTTCGTCAAGGTTTGTAACGTAAAACCTACATAAAGCACGGAGCTTCCAATGTAGATAGAACCAATACACGAAGCGCGAAGCTTCCAATGTAGATAGAACCAACACACGAAGCGCGAAGCTTCCAATGTAGATAGAACCAACACACGAAGCGCGAAGCTTCCAATGTAGATAGAACCAACACACGAAGCGCGAAGCTTCCAATGTAGATAGAACCAACACACGAAGCGCGAAGCTTCCAATGTAGATAGAACCAACACACGAAGCGCGAAGCTTCCAATGTGGATAGAGCCAACACATGAAGCGCGAAGCTTCCAATGTAGTTAGAGCAAACACATGAAGCGCGGAGCTTCCAATGTAGATAGAGCAAACACATGAAGCGCGGAGCTTCCAATGTGGATAGAGCCAACACATGAAGCGCGAAGCTTCCAATGTAGTTAGAGCAAACACATGAAGCGCAAAGCTTCCAATGTAGTTAGAGCAAACACATGAAGCGTGGAGCTTCCAATGTAGATAGAGCAAACACATGAAGCGCGGAGCTTCCAATGTAGATAGAGCAAACACATGAAGCGCGGAGCTTCCAATGTAGATAGAGCCAACACATGAAGCGCGAAGCTTCCAATGTAAAGTCAACACACGAAGCGCGGAGCTTCCAATGTAGATAGAGCCAACACATGAAGCGCGAAGCTTCCAATGTAGATAGAGCCAACACATGAAGCGCGGAGCTTCCAATGTAGATAGAACCAACACATTAAGCGCGGAGCTTCCAATGTCTAATTTACGCGTGCAGCGCAGGGATTCCAACGCTAAACTTCCGCATGAAGCGCGGAGCTTCCAATGCTAAATTTACGCCATCGGCTCCTCTTAGGAAAGGAAAAAAAAAAGAGGGGCTAGAGATGCGATCCTTTATTAGCATTGATCAACAAAATAAATTGTAAACATTTCTACTAACCAAAACACCAACAACAAAAATAATGGAAAAATCATCATATCGCAACCGTCAACATAATAAATACAATCGTGTATCTCAACAAATGCCGTTTATTTTGGCGACTATTCATTTTATTTTAACATAACTCAATATTTAATTATTAATTTTTAAAGCCGATTAGAAAAATAAAACTCACTCTTATTACAAATCATCAAATTGATTAGACATTTCTGGTAAACTCATAGGATATGTCAACCAAAAATATTCTGCTGCTCAAATACAAATAAACGAGCATATACAACAGGCAGATGACTTAATTAAGTTGAGTACTGAAAATATGGATCGCTTTGAGTCGCTGACCAATAAATATGTATGTCAGTGTTCAAAAAGTGACAATGAGCAAACGTCGCCCCATAAGCTTGACTGCACAGACATACATAGTGTAAAACCCGTGACAACAATTTCAACTAGAAAAACTAAACACCTTTCCGAGCAGGAAATTTTTGTGTTGTCAGATAATGTTGGTCAGGGTTTTGGCGCTATGCTCAACAATTTAGGGCTTAAAGTCACTAATATTTGCACTCCTAACAGTTCATTTAATTATATAATCAAATCACTTGATCATTTCAGCTTTAATAAGAATAATATTGTAATTATACTATATGGAGATAGTTTAAATGTAAAAAATAAGGATATTGATGTAGGATTTCAAAAAATGTTGGAAATTAGTAGTAAGACTAAATGTAAATTTATGTTGTGTACATTGCCATACCTACCTGGTCTGACACAAGAACAAAATAGATTAATTCATAATATGAATTTAAAATTGTATAATGTAACAAATCATCATCGTGATGCATTTATTTACTTTGACATTAATTTGTGTATTAAATCTTTTACTTTGACAAAGAATACAGTGTATCTGCCATCTAGATATAAGCGAGAACTTGCTATGTTAATAGCATATAATATTAACCAGTCTGGTACATGTTCGGTATCAGACCCTGGATCTACTATAATTTTATGTAGTAGTAATTATATACACCAACCTAGTGTTGACAGAAAATCTAGCCCTAAGCTAGATTTAAACTAGTATATAAGACAACAGCTAAGCAGACCTTTTCTATTGTACATCAAAACATTCAAGGCTTGGCTAGCAAATTATTAGAAATAGAATTGTTTTTAAATCATAATAGTATTAAGGTTTTTTGTGTAACAGAACATTGGCTTAAACAATGTCAGTTGTTAATAAATATTGATAATTATAAATTAAAAAGTATATACTTCAGGACATATGCTATTCATGGAGGTTCTCTTATTTTTGTACATAATAGTGTAAAATGCAAAGAACGAACTGACATTGTTAGTCTTTCTGTAGAACGGACCATTGAACTGTCCTGTGTTGAACTGGAGCGTTACATTATTGTTTGCGTTTATAGACCCCCTTCTAGTGACTATAATATGTTTGAGACAGTCATGGAAGAAATATTAAAGCGTTTAAGTAGGAGTAAAAAAAAAGTTATAGTATGTGGTGATTTTAATATTGATATACTTTTACAAACACAAACGGCAACACGAATTGTTAATTTGTTTCAGTCATTTAATCTGTATAAACTTTTTAATGAACCCACACGAATTACACCTACTTCTGCAACCTGTATTGATAATATATACTGCGACTGCATCTGTTTAGAGAAAAATATTCTCAATACACTCACTTCGGATCACTGTGGCCAGAAAGTAGTTTTTGAATGGGATTGCTTACCTGAATTTAAAAGAATTAATGTTAGGCCTATAACTAAAAAAGGCATTAATAAATTTAGAGATAATATTAATAAAAACCTGCCCGTACTGAATGATCAATCCTGTCATAATAATCCTTGTGAAATGTTTAAAAATCTTTTTAATTTAGTTCATAATGAATTTGAAAAAATATTTAAAGTTAAATCTTTAAATATTACCAAGGATTTACCATTTAGTAAATGGGCGACACCTAGCATACATAGGTGTAGGATCGTTCTTTATGAGTTATATGGTATGAAGCAATATAATAAAGACCCATCTTTTCTTAGATATGTTAGAAATTACTCAAAAACTTTTAAAATTGTTTGTTTTACTGCGAAGCGTTTGTATATCAGAGATAAAATACGCGACTCGGATAATAAAGTTAAAACAGTTTGGTCTATTATTAATGGTGAAATGGGTAAAAGCAAATCAAGTAATACCATAAAACTTGTACATAATGGCATGGTTATTGACAAAAATGCTGATGTTGCGCTTGCTTTTGAAGATTTCTTTAGTAGTGTCCCTGCTAGCATTACTAATAATTTAAACTCGTCTTCAGTACTTGCAGAGACCTTTTTGAGGGACCATGTTGCGGGGTGCAGTACATTATTTCAATTGCGTCACGTAACTGCTAATGATATTGTTACAGCATTTAAGACACTTAATTTAAAAAACACTTGTGATCTTTGGGGAATGTCCGTAAATTTAGTTAATAATATAATAGAAAATATTGCAAACAATTTAGCTTTCATATTTAATAAGTGTTGTGACTATGGTACATTTCCTAATTTACTAAAGCTTAGTAAAGTTATACCTCTATTTAAGAAAGGCGATCAAGAAGACTGTAACAACTATAGACCTATCTCGATTTTACCAACATTAAGTAAGGTATTCGAAAAGTTAATATTAAACCAATTGACTAGTCACTTTGCTTCTAATAATTTGCTGCACACCAAACAGTTTGGTTTCACAAAGGGGCGCTCAACCACAGATGCTGGAGTTGCACTACTAACACATATATATAAGGCATGGGAAAACTCAAAAAATGCTTTGGGGATATTTTGTGACCTCTCCAAGGCATTTGACTGCGTTGAACATTGTACATTATTGCGTAAACTTAATCACTATGGGATTAAAGGACAAGCTCAGAACCTCATAGCCTCATACCTGCATGATAGGATACAAACTGTAGTTGTTAATGGAGAACGTTCTAGCGGTGCGTCAATTAACATTGGTGTTCCACAAGGATCTATTTTAGGACCCTTCTTGTTCTTGGTATATATCAATGATCTACCTTATTATTTACAGGATAGGTGTGAAATAGTTCTGTTTGCAGATGATACCTCATTAATATTCAATGTGGATAGGCATGACCCAAATGTTGACGAAGTGAACAGTACTCTTTTACACATATCCGACTGGTTTACTGCTAATAATTTATTATTAAATGCCAAAAAAACAACTTGTGTTGAATTTTTACTACCTAACGTTAAAAAGTTGAGCAGAAATATTACCTTGAACGGGGAGGTATTACACCCTACAGAATCGACTGTATTTCTTGGGTTAACATTGGACGAGAAACTACAGTGGGGAGCCCATGTCAACACCGCTGCAGGTAAGCTCAGTTCAGCAGCATATGCAGTCCGAAAGGTAAGGCATCTCACCGATGAAGATACAGCTAGATTGGTTTATTTCAGCTACTTTCATAGTATTATGTCCTATGGAATTCTACTATGGGGCAGGGCAGCAGATATAGAAACTATATTTATCTTACAGAAAAGAGCCATTCGCTCTATATATAATTTACGTGCTCGGGACTCACTAAGAGATCTCTTTAAGAATACTGGTATCCTTACTGTACCATCACAGTATATATTTAATAATATTTTGCATGTACACAAAAATGCCGACGTACACACAAGAGTAGGAGATAGACACTGTTATGGCACAAGGAACAGAAATAGAATTGAAATGCCATTTTTCCGATTAGCTAAAGTTAAAAATTCATTTATGGGTCAAGGTATACGCTTTTACAATAGAATTCCTCATAATATTAAAGAGTTTGGTAGTGCTAAATTTAAAACTTATGTAAAAAATATATTAGTTCAGAGAGCCTATTATAGCATTAAGGAATATATGGAAGATGAAAATCCATGGAGGGTTGTCGCGTAAGAACCACAGGACAGTTCTTTGGCATATTATGATATATTATGTAGTTAGATTTAAGTTACAGATTATGTAATATTGACAATATGATTTTAAAAGAGCAACTATGGAGTTTCTTGCCGGTTCTTCTCCATAGATACTGCTTTCCGAATCGGTGGTAAATGTTAAAAATACTTATGTAATGACGATTCGAAAGTGCTACTAAAAGTAGTCTAATTGAATAAATAAATGTTTGAGTTTGAGTTTGTTTGTTTGATATTTACTCAGCTTTTCATGACACACATATTGCGCACGGTATTCGAATTCAACTCACGAAAATCAATACACACCTGTCAGAGCCATCCTTCTTCTTCACGAGGATCGCCGGGCTTGAAAATGGTGACGTACTCTCGCTGATAATGTTTTTAGACTGGAGGTCAACTATTATGTCAATCATGGCCTTGCGTTCCGCGGGGGCCAGGCGATAAGGTTGACGCTGCACTATTTTGTTCGGATCTTATAATCTAATTTCCATCTCACCTGTTGTTACGACCCTCGAGTTCCCCTTTACGAGGTTTTCATTAAAATTTTCAATAATACCACGTAAACGAGCAATATCTTGGATGTCTGTAAGGTAGGTATCGATTGCTTCTATATCGGCACTTTGCAAAGCACAAACGTGCGCACGAACATCGCGAGAAACGTGAACGCCTTTATTTTTAATTATTAAGTTTACCCCGAGTCGCGTAAAAACATCAAATTTTTTTTTTTTTAACATCATCGATCTCTATAGGCAAAGTAATACGGGAAAAAGAATGAGTGAAAGTGGAACTAATACCAGTTAAACGCGTAAATAAAAAAATAAAAAAAATCTCGTACACCGGTCATAACGTCAGCGATAGGTTTACGAATGAGCGAGCAGTTAGATACACTATCTACGAGGGCTTGTAATTGAAGTCTACCAACAATAATTTTAACAAGCGGCGATTCTGACTAGACACACACATAATAACGGACTTTATATCACTACTTTTTTTAAATTTTTCGTCGCGTTGTTTAGAGAAACACACCTCCTCTGTATGCCCCAATTTGCGACAATAAGTGCACTGAACATTTTTATCGACAGGCGGGGAACATTTTAATTAAAACGTTTCCGAATGTGAAACCTTAGTGTGCGGACGGAATTTACAACTTCGCTTATAGTGCCCCATTTTGCCGCAATTGTGGCACATAACATGGTCATTTGTTTCAATTTAACGCTGCTTAAAGTCACTACAAAAAGAGCTCGAAGTTGAAGGTCGTTTATTATTTTTATTAATTTGAGGGTAGGTAGCAACGTGTCTATCTAATGTTACAAAGTCCGTGGGGGATTTTTTAATAAATCTGATCGTACCTGATTTGTCAGAGATACCTGACATGACGACTTCGATCTCGTTCGCCTCACTCACGCTGTCTCCAGTCGATCGATCATCGCCAGCTTGTTGGTGGAGTATTCCACGTAGCCAGTTGGTGGAGTATCTGATTCGGCGGATTGGTTCGCCGATTCCCGGAAATAAGTCTCGCTCGTAGTAGCAGGGTGTCGGTTAAATACACTGGAGGAATGATGGTCAGATCCCACCGCTGCTTTCGGAGATTCCTCGCGATTAATTTCAACGTCCGCCATGATCGTAAATAATAAAAAGAATCAGTGCGCACAACTGGCGCGGTTGGCTGTCGGGCGGCAAGTGTCGTTCGGACCACAGTTCGAACTGACACCCCCCAACCTGCCAAACTACTGACTCAAGGAAAAATGTCATTGTCACTTGTCATTGTCACTTGTCATTGTCATAAATTCATTCGTTAAAACTTCAAGTCTTACTATGTCAATCTTCAAAATACTCACAACTTTACCAGTAGATGGCGTTATTACCAACTGAATAAATCAATACTCCGACATATAATATGTGCCAAAAAATGTACGTACATAAAAGTGAGGGTCTCCAGCGTGTTGTCTTGCGCGTACGTGACGCCCGTGACGCGCATCCACAGCGACATCGAGTTTTCCACCACGAGCGGCACTCGCGTGCCTGAGTACTGTAATGAGAGTTTTATGTAAGAAACTTTTCTTAGTGCAGGCGTGTTAAGGTTTATTGGTCCTTCGAGTAGAAAGTTATGATGATATTATTATTACATATTATAGCATTTATTTCGTTTACAGTTGAAATAACGTGATATTATTCAGTATGATTTACCTGTGTCGCGCGATTTTACACGTGGACGGAACTGAAAGTACTTTTATAGCTTATCTGTTATTGTTAAGCTACATCACTGTCATAAATCATCGAAAACTGTTAAGTGGCCGCTGCTCACCGCCCCATACGTACCGGCGCGGCGGGCGGCGCGCGCGCCTGCGCAGCGGTGAGGCGGCCGGCGTGCGCGCGCAACGCGAGCGGCGCGGTGGCGCGCGCGTGCCCGCTGCTCACGTGCACGGAGCCCGCCACGGCGCCCTCCCGGGCCGGCGCCACCACACGCAGCGCGGCTAGCGACCAGCCGCGCGGCGGCACGCACTGCTGCAATACAAACGCGCCACGTTAGATGCAATAGACAACAATTGGTAATGAAAGAAATTTGAACAACTACCCTCAAATTTAAAAAAAAAACATAATGCAACAATTCCATATCAATCGAACAGGCATTATGTTATTTTTAAAATGTAGATCAATTTTACAATGTTTAAAAAAATGTTTATTATTTTTATTTAAAAACTAGATTTCCGCCCGCGGCTTCGCCCGCGTTTTCAAAGGAAAACCCGCATAGTTCCCGTTCCCGTGAGATTTCCGGGATAAAACCTACCCTATGTGTTAATCCAAGTTACCTTCTATATGAGTGCTAAATTTCATTGTAACCGGTTCAGTAGTATTTTTCCTGACGTAGAGAAATTTTCCTGGCTTATCGAAATTTTCCTGTCTTATCGAAATTTTCCTGGCGTATAGAAATTTTCCTGACGTTTGAAATATTCCTTTCGTATGGAAATTTTCCGGACTTGGAAACATTTTCCTGACTAATACAAATTTTCCTTATCTTTATAAATTTTCCCGACGTATAGAAATTTTCCTGACTTATACAAATTTTCCTTATCTATATAAATTTTCCCGACGTATAGAAATTTTCCGGACTTACGGAAATTTTCGGACTTATGGATTTTTCCTGACTTATAGAAATTTTTGCGGCAAAGAAACGTATGTACGTAACTTCACGTATACAAATTTTCCTGGCTTTTAGAATTTTTCCTAACGTATAGATATTTTCCTGGCTTATATAAATTTTCCTGACGTATAGAAATTTTCCTGGCTTATAGAATTTTTCCTGACGTATAGAAATTTTCCTGGCTTATAGAATTTTTCCTGACGTATAGAAATTTTCCGGACTTACGGAATTTTTACATTTTTATAGATTTTTTTTAAAGAAGAATAGTTCGATTAATGAACTATCCTTCTTGGTTAGTTTTACCTTATCAATTTCTGAAAGCACGCGTAAACACAAATATTGGATGAATTTTTATGTATCTGCTTTAATTGCACTTTTCAATAATTGATTAAAAAAAATACAGACTGTAATAGTTTATTCACCCTTTTTACTTTTTAATTATTTTACACAATACATTTTTGAACGCATGAATGTCAAACAATATTTATCGTATTTGACAGGATTGACAACTAATGATTGACATGTACGAAAATCAAAATTATTTTTATATTTTGAAATTTAAATCCACGATGTTATGAGCAAAGTTGATATTATGTTGTCGATTCAAAAGTCTTGTTTTAATGCGTTCTTCAATTCGAGTGGAACTGAGAGTACAAATACCGTCAAATGTTTGACAGAAAGTATGCGGTCAACTTTTATATGGGAAAATGGAATTGTCGTCTTACTCTATCTTACTCGCAATTTTTACTTATTCGCTCACCGTTTGGACCTACCCTGGTCTACGACAAACATTTTAAAACCAAAATCAGCTCAATCGGCCCAGCCGTTCTCGAGTTTTAGCGAGACTAACGAACGGCAATTCATTTTTATATATATATATAGATTCAAAGACACCAACCATTATGTCTGTACAAATTAAAAGTTACGTCATGCCTAAAATCTTGTTAAAATCAATATAAATAACCAACCGGTGCAGATATAGAGAGCGTAGCGGACGCGCCCGGTAGCGTAGCGCCCAGATCCGTGATACACATCTCAACACACGCCGGGTTGTGAACCCGCAACCCCACGCGCCACGTGGTCGACGTGCCCACTGCACCCAGGTTTAAGTTACCGTCCGATGAATTGGGCCACTCCCATTCCTGGAGAAACAATGTTGGATAAAAAAATAATTGGTTGTTTGTAAAGTAGGTTTACGATCGAGATGATTTACGATAGAGAGAGAACATTTTCAAACGTTTTCATGTATAAGTAAAGCTAGATCCGGCTCGAAGGACCATAAACACTTAATACGCTATATTCCGTATAAAATCTTGCTCTTCGTGCAATTTACATCAAAACTAATCAAATTTAAATGCACAAAGTTCAAGCAGTTTTATTCGCATATTATAATATCAAATGATACCACCTACCAACGTCACATAAAGATTTAGTAGTCCTTCGAGCCCAAATTTCCATTTAAACCAAATAATAATTAAAAAATATTACCAAATTACATTGAGGTATTATTACAGGTATTAGTACGTAGTACATGGTAACTCAATGCCAAATTACGATAAATACTCACAAATCTAAACTTCCCGCTGTACAACCGAAGCGGCACGTGATACAGTGACATATTTGTATGAACCACGATCGCGAGGTCCAGGGTTACGTCCTCTGGGGGCTTTTCGCGTAGTTTGATACGCACTAACGATTCATAGCCACCCGGCTTCAGTGTGACCGGTATGAAATCTGATATCTGGTGAAAGATAGGAAAATTATACGCTTACAATGAAAATTAATTCATTGACGGATATTTATTATTACAAAACGTAATTTGTGTTGAAAAAAGAGTGTGTGTGCACACGTGTCAGAATTGAAACTTCTTTGGGAAAATTCACAGATACCCAAATTTTCACTTCACTCCTTGACGTGACGGCATTGCCATGACGCGATCTAGAAAATTTTACACTCAACGCGGCTAAAGAAGTATCACTTCAAAAAATATCTATTCTCGGGAGTTGTAAATAGGCTGATCCACTAAACAAGAAAAATACACATAACAATAATTCTTCGTTTTTCTCAGTTTGAAAAATTAAAACATATACACATATACACAAATACACAGGTCTCCTTACCCTAAAATAAGGTTTAGCCTCGTCTGGTAAGCGAACGGCCGTGATTTGTAGCGGCTCGTTGAACTGATTCTCCGCGCGTATCTCTTGTTCTTTCACTGCGTTTTCAATGTCCGATGTGACTATGCTGTAAAACATTTTCAATTCAATTTTGTTTATTTATAAAATCGTGTTAGCATCAAAGACCTCGCGAGAGGCGCACCCTCCAAATCAACAACTGGCAAGAGATGGCGCAGGATAGAGTAAAATGGAGGCTCTTATTGTCGGAGGCCAAGACTGACTTTGGGTCCCTGCGCCACTCCAGTAAGTAAGTAAGTATAAAATCGTGTTATGTGTGTTTGCTAGTATTTTTAAAGGAAGACTCGAAGGACCAATAAAGCTATTATTTATTTTTTATTCTTTATTTTTATTTTGAATGGTTTATTAGTGATAGTAAATCGTAAAATGACTCGTTCTGGCTATAATTACAATAAATATGTAATCGTAATTGAAGAAATTTATCAATTAACAAAACAAAACGAAAAAAATATATTATTTTATGCCCGCTGTTACAAGGTTACGTTGTAACTGTTAACTATTAAAATGACTCCACTTTAATTCGTTCTATAGTCATAAAATTCTATAACAATAATAAAAATTAGAATAAAATAACTTACTCTATCGCACTAGGCGTGAAGGCCAGCGTCCCCGGCAGTAAACTGACACTGTACGGCACCGTGGCTTTGCCCACCCTCACGCAGCCCCCGCACCACGCCCACTGCCCCATCTGCCCCAGTAGCCCCAATTCGTCCCCACTCAGCCCACTGGGGTCGTCCCCGTTCTGCCGCGTTTCATCATCACTTTCGATTTGTCTCTGCTGAGCTTGCGCATACAGCTCCGCGTCTGTGAATATTTCTATTTAAGAATTTCGATCGTTATATTATTGTTAACGTATTGGTGTTTTTTTGTGGTCGAACGTGCTGCGTCCGGTCTGGCAACTATGTATAAAATTACAAAAAAAAATACAATTGAAAAAGCAAATAAAAAAAAACATTGTTTATTACCCATTATAGCTTTTTTTAACAAAAATACGTTTATCATTTATTAGTGACAAATACAGTCATATCTCATTTTAAAGCTTCACGAAAATATTTTTAATTTAAATTCCTTATCCTAACTATTTCGGAGATTACGATTTACACTTAATATTGCAACGTTAACTGTATTACTGTATGTGCAATACAAAAAAATAATAATTAAAACTCACAGTTAAGCGTAAGTCGTGCGACTCGTGTGAACTCTTCAAACGGCTCGAGGTGCGAGCGCAGTACTGTCAAATGAGCCCCGTTGTGAACTTCCATACCACCTGTGAGGAAGAAAATTATTAGTTTATAATTCAAACCATAATCATTATCTGTATAGTGTCTGGTAAATGTAAAAAAACACTAATGCAAGGTAAGTGGGTGCTTTAAATTAATACACCTATTTTCGTAGTATCTAGTGCGTGCGTGTGCGTGTTAATGCGGATCGTATCGTTAGCGGTTTGCGTGTATGTTTGTTTATTGCAAATTAGTTTGTACATGTGTTTCAGTACAACGTGTGTGTGTGTGTGTGTGTGTGTACAGTGTGTATTTTTAACCATTGGTGGGGTATTGGCTTGTATTTGCGTTAGCGTTCGTGCCGTATATTGCGTGCGTATAATGTAAATACGTGTGCGTGTTTATGCAATGACATGTATGTTTATGTCTGTGTGTGCTCACCGTTAGCAGTGTGCGTGTCAGCGCAGGGCTCGTGCGGCGCGGGGGCGGAGCGCCAGCAGCGCGCCGCGCCGAGCGATGAGTCAACTCGGACTGCGACGTTCGCACTGTTCGCCGCCTCCACATATACCTGTATACAACATGATATTACAGTCATTATTGGTCTCATTATAATTGAATTATTACTCATATTTTTATCTATTTTTTTTTTGCTAAAAATGAAAAACACATTTTAATATGAAAAAGTACATAATATAGATTCGAAATATAACAAGGAAATAATGCTTTTCCATATAACTGAAATGTCGCAAATAGCTAAACAATCGATGAAATTACAACAATAACAATGTCGTTATTTTGCTTCATATTTTTTTCATTCAAACTCTGTTGATATGTTATATCTGTTCGCCCGTACACACACACACGCGCACACACCGTACCGTGCGCTCGGGGTCGCGCGAGCCGTGCGGGCGCAGGCGCAGGTGCAGCGGGCGCGCGTGCCCCCCGGCCGCCGCGCCGCGCGCCTCCACGCACACCACCAGCCCGCCGCCCGGGATGTTCGCTTTTATCCTATAAACATATACTTGTTATTATAGTAAAAGTCAATCGTAATCTCGAAAGAAAACACGGTTTTTATCGAAAAATATTTATGCTTTATTTTTAATACAGAAACACGATTAAAATCGACTAACTACCCACATAAATTAAACCACACAGATTATAAGAATAAGTTAAGTTAGGCCAATTCAAGTCTGAAATAGAAATTTTAATTGTGTGAAAAATACATTGTTTAATGTGCAGTATAAAACATATGCAATGTGAACATGTGTGAGTAATGTTATATAGTGCAAATTTTTTAATACAATATATTAGACAGTCTTCCATGTATTTCTATGTTTATGTGTCTGTTTGTGTGTATGCATATGCTCAAGTTACGTGTCCTCACTCACCGCACATACGCCGCACGCGGCTGCTTGTGCACAGGCGACACACGCAGACGCACTAGCGCGCGGCTCTCACGCGGCGGCACCGCCCACACATCGCGCGGAGCCCTGCTGCCCCCGCCGGCGAGGCGCAGCCCTAGCCAACCGCCCGACGAGTACACCTCGCTCACCTGAGCACGCGCAACACATGTTATTGCTCCCACCACAGAATATATAATAGTATGTACTACATACAGAAGGTTCACTCCCTAACACAAGTCAACTTAGGCATAACTTTAGGCATAAATAATAGCTAGCTATAGAGCTATATTAGCTGAGGGTTGGTACTCGCCGCCGATTTATCATAGGTACGCGAACACACTTTAGAGTGAAACCTCTCTGCCCCCACTATGACATCAGATATGACGGCGTACATATTACCACCGCTACTACCAGTAACGGTGAGCAAGTAGATAAAAAAGAAATGCCAAATATGATGCTAAGCGTAAAACTCCAGACGGTTCGACCAATACGGCTATATTTTTATATTTCTGTAAAGGCGCAAGGAAGGTTCTGATGGAGAGAAAACGCAAAAAAGGTGCAATGGGTAAAAACGTCTGCTGGGACAAGTAGATATAAATATTTGTATTTATTTATACCAAAAAGATAACATATACAAAAATACATTGAACTACACTAGGATTCTCTATGTTGTGGGGTTCCATCTCTTTCAATGTATAATACAAAAACAAAATTTTGAAGAAAATAAATATTTAAAACTATGTATTGAAATTGGTCACATTGATGTAAAAAAGGTGTTGTTGATAAGCAGCTTGCTTACTTTTCACACAAAAAATCTGACCAAAACAAAACTATAAATTTAACTACTTAATTTTCACAACAACACCGAACCAGTTTATTGTGCTATACATTTATGAATGAGCCCAATCTTCTAATTCATACAAATTTCGCATATTATTAGAAAATTGGATAAATATTCTGCTCCGGTTACGACAATCATGATTATTTGAATTAAACTAGTTTATATATTAACATTTTGAACTAAATTCTACAATATTCTAGAAAAGTTCAATGAAAAAAGATTCTTCATCGACTATCTCTCAAAGACCCTTTATATAGTCTTATCGCCGCGCTGGCATATTCCAAGAATTACATAATATATTTTTAATTATTCGATAAACGTTTAAAAAACAACACGCCAATTGTATCATTATAATTTATTTTTAAGCTCAAACTTTAAAAAACAGTGATGAACTTAGCGGAGAATTATACAAATTATTTTAATAAGTAATTAGATTGCTGGTTTTTGCGAAACTCATCTATTATTCATAGCTATTTCATATGTTTTAAGACGCAAAATATCCATAATAACATTTTTTTAAACTCTTGTTATCCGTACATCAAAAAATAATCCAACTTCTAAATAAAATGAAATGAAAATTTATTTATCAGAATTATGGTTACAAAATTTTTATAAAATTTATGTAACGACCGCACAATTCGCCAACAATTTGGCATACAATTCTATTCGTCTTAATAACCAGAACTCGTTATTACAGTACCTACATGAGTAATTGAGTAGTCAATAAATAAGTACTTAAAATGTATCCTATAAAAGGTCAATCATTCTTATACATTCTTCATTCATTCACTCATTCAGTGTACGTACCTGTATAACTTTATCGGTAGGATTGTATAACGTGAGCTCGGGCTCAACGGACGCGTTCGCCGGCACGCGTAGACCAATGAGCGGCCACACGTCGTATTCGCTAGCCACACCGATCGCCGACACCTATGGGAATTACTTATAATATACCTTATGTACTGCTAGATGATAAAAATGAAAAATTAATGGTGGCTCAGTGGTGACGACCTCTGACATGAAATCGATAAGTCGGTTGTTGAGACCAGGCGAGGTGCACTATGCAGGAAATAAATTTACTTTTACATTTAACTGCGCATTTTATAACATGATCACTGGTCAAATTGTAAGGGCAAACACCGTAAGGAAACCGACATGTCGAAGAATCAAAATCTCGACGACATGAAGGCTCATAGAAGGCCCGTGTCCCAGCAGTGGAAATTTAATAACTTCAATTTAATAACAAAACGACTGCATCTTTGAAGACTGTTCTTATGTAAATAATTTATCGTAACTAATTAATGTAGATTTACTTTCTTCAAAAACATGCCAATTCAATTATAAGCAGTCACCATCTCTTTTATATGACGAAGGTATACAATAAAAATGCTACATTGATAACGTAAATAAGCTCTGTTTATACTTTATTCCTCGTTGTTTACCCAACAAATAGAGTCTATGTGGTTCGATATCTTTCGTTAGTTCGTGTAGATATTTACTTTCCTAAATAAAAAGCAAACACAGCATCGTTTATCTGTATACATTATACAATCTACGTTATAAAAGGAAAATTGAACATGTATATCGAAGTAAGTCTAAAATTGAAAGAATAGCTGCTATAGTTAAAAAAAAAACGAATGAAAATGTTCAAGATATTCGAGATAAAAAATATACTCAGACAGATAAGAATAGTTAATTCTATCAAGCGCCACCTATTTATTATACGTCCTCTTTCATCCCCATAGAATAATATGTATTTTCAAAACCCCGTAAAAATATGCATTCAATTTTATACCTTATATCTCTCACAATACGGTAGACAATCATAAATACAGGATACTTCAGTTAAGATGCGTTCAATGTTATACTTTACACCGCAAAGAATACGGTCGAATATCATACATATCGGCTACTCGTGTACACCTAGCAACGTGCGTACATAGATTATAGACTATATACATTCATTCAATTTTATCCCTTATATTTATACGAATATGGTCGATAATCATACGTACCGGATACTTATGTACACCGAGCGACGTGTGTATATAGAGATGCGCCGTGACGAGCCCCTCGCGCCTGCCAAGGTACACCACAGAGAACGTCGTGTTGCCTTGCGGTGGCACGGACTGTACATACAATGAATAACAAATTTGCGACCACAGATCTAATTAGATTCCGAAGGGGTCTGTGGGTAGACAAATTTGATGGAAACTATAAATGAAGAAATTTATTTTTATAAATTAAATGTTAAGTCTCGTATTCATGGTAAACATTTGTTGAACAACAGTTGATCAAGAATGCTGCTGGAAACTTTTTTGAGATGACGCACGCGAGAACATTACGTGCGACGGTGCGTGCAACTTTGAAACACGCAATATTGCACGCAACATGTTGACAGAAACTCTTCAAAATGTCGATTCAACTTAAATGTTTACTATGAATACGGGGCTTTATGTAAAAATAAATAATGTATAGGAAACTATTTCATTCTATCGCCTTTATTACAATCTACACAAGGTACTTACCTCTACATCATAATTCAATCAGTTTTAATTTCTCATTTAAGGAGATATTAATATGTTATACAAAATTGCCATAATAAAGTACCTTATTTAAATGTACTACGAAGCTAAAATAAGCTACTTTATTACATTTCCATATTTGAGATAGTACAATTTGAATTTTTATGGACAAAAATATCTGTATGCATTTTGTGAAGTTTTCCAAATAACTTATTGCGAGCACGTAGAGTGCATCGCATTCGGTCCAATCAATAATTTGAAACACGCATGGCGGAACATAGAAATGTATATTTTTCACAAAATACATACTTACATAAACACTGCTTGAATTTGATGTTGCAACTTGCGACTAATTTAAATGCAAGTACGTCATATTAACAATAATTTATATTTGCATTAACTTCCGGAATTATCTGAACTAGTTATAACCTTATAATAAAAGAACAAAATATTACACATATTATTTTCATGTTCTTAAAGACAAAAAATAGTAAAAAAAATAATTAATGCTTAATTTCTTTTTACTACGCTTCATTATGAAACATCCGTTTTATTTTTATTAAATTCTTCCATAATCATCCCATTCTATAAAGTTTAAAAAAAAGTAGTAACTAATGTTCCAATTTCTAACGACGAGCAGACCACGTCAACGGGGACGCAGGAAAAGTTCGAGCTTGCCTCCCTTCCGCTCATGACAAGGTCCGAACTTTTCCCGCCGCCCAGTTGCGTTCCTTTATTCTTCTGACACGTGCACGGCTTCGAAACTTCGCTCTTCTAGAATGTTCTCGATCCAATGGACGCTTTTACTCGAGGTATACAAGTTTATTATAAAAATGATAGATTATATGCAACATGCATTCGCAAATTAGGTCACGACTTCATTCAAATGAAAAAAATTAATTAACTTTTTCTCATTATCCCTGACCGTTCTTATAAGCCAGTTTTATGCAAAATATTCCAATACAGAAATTAATGAATTAAATTATAATAACTAACAGTATAAGTAATACATATTACGTTATTATATGAAATCTATAACCCATTTACGGTTATTTCATAATTCAAAGCAATTGTGTTATTACATACATTAGTGACGCACATGTTTACACAGGGACCATTTGTTATATTGATTTCAAAGGAGAAATTATATGGTAGAACGGGCGACCCTCAAATGTAAAGAATTCCTAATATCAACAATTGATTGATTGAACTCTTTGTGAGAGGTTATATGCTGCCATTTTTTTAATAAATTCAAATGGTACCCGTTTTCCAACTTATTTTTATGAATTTGATATTTTCTTTACCTTTGGCATACAACCTTTCTGTATTCTGTATAACATCATTATGCATTCACGCAAGATTGTTTTTGGATTCGAACAAAAGTAAAAGTGAATAGTCATAACTTTTTTTTTTTTTTTTTGTGTGGTGTCTCTCAATGTTAGCCAGAAGGGCTTCTACATGTTAACGCGGACGCGGGGGTGAACTGAAGGTTCACCCTGGTAGCGACATGCACAAGGGCGTCCCCCCTTGACGGGTACCACGAACCTCGGCTTGAGCTGTCGCTTGAGTGGAGGAGGCCAGAAGGGCCCTAATCGGACGGGATAGTCATAACGTTTTAATGAATTCCCACGATACTATTTTCCCCTGTATCTGTATGCGCATAAAATTCAAAGTAATTATAATAACAATGTGCGAATACGACAATCTTTATTCCACACAGAACAAGCGTAGCCCTCCTTGAACTTTCCGGTTTACAAACTTATAAAAAATGTCATTAAATATGGTCATCTGCTCATGCATTGACCTACTTAACTGCCGAACTGGATTCCGTTGTGTATTTCATATGAAAGGGCAAAATATGTGCGATTTGATAACATTGAATTTTTTTATCGTACTTAACATTTCGAGCAATTTTTACGAGATAATTTACTGGTGGTTAGAATGTGTGACTAATTTTCCGTGCATTTAGAAAACAATGTATTTTATAGCTCACTCGCTAATTTAAACAATAAACTCAGGCCTGAGGCACAGTATGTCACTTGAGGAATATAGTTTTAAAATCAGTTTCGCCAACTTTAAATTATCTATTGTTACCAGTCTCACGACAAATAGGTATGCAAAAAAATATACATGAACTAATAGCCAATATAAAATCATAGCCAATGTAACTAGAAGATCTTACCATTTTTTTTTAACAATAATAATTATATTACACATTTACGAGGGTAGGGCGAAAATTTAATGCGTGCCAATTGGAATACATGATTGTATTCCAATTGGCACGCATTAAATTAGCTACTAAATTGAAATAAAATTATACATTTTTGATTTTCTTTTCTATTATACAAATAATATTATATTATAAATGAACATTTTTAACATACAGCTCAATAAATATGAGACCGCCTCCTCGGTACAGTGGTTGACGCGTGAGCGTAGAACCGAGGGGTCCTGGGTTCGATTCCCGGTGGAGACGAAAAAAAAAAATGTCTCGGTCTGGCAGGACACAGAAGGCCGATCACCTACTTGTCCCTAAAGAAAAATCGATCAGTGAAACAGATGTATGAATAATGCATCTGCCCCCTACCCCACTACGGGGACACGGGACTTCACTTTTTTCAATAAATATGACCTACATTAGTAAGCAAGACAGTAATAATTTTCTACTGAGCATATGACTTATATATTTTCGTCATTTCATCATCCTGTCAAGAAACATACCTTAGAGTCAAAAAAGGAAGCATGGAAGTCTGGCGTAGTGCCCGCCACGGAAGCCAAATGTAGCGTAGTATTGGCCATATTGGTCAATGTGACTAGACGAGTGTGAGGCTCGGCGAGGGCGGAGCGCCCGAAGCGGAGCGCCGGCGGCCAGAGGGCCACGCCCTCGACGCTCTCGCCGGCGCTCTTGTTGCTCTCCACTGAGATTGAGTCTGCCCCCCATTCCTGTGAATTGGTAGCATGAAAGGAAGTGTGTTGCTGGTCCCATAATAGTGCATTTTTTGCAAGTTATGTTACACATGTTTACAGGCACTGGGCAGTGGTGACCACTTAACATGAGGTGGCCCATCCGCCCCTTTTGGTCTGCCATAAAAATTCATTTGCATTTAACATAAAAAGAGTAACTATCAAGTTTGCTAGCTCTAACTTTAGTTATTGCTTTCCAAAATAGTGGTAAATATTATACTTAGGTAATGTTTGGTGTTTAAAAAAAGCTTCTTTAATAACTTTAGTTGAATGAATAAATGTTTAAGTTTGAATAGCATTAATACAGTGTGAAACAACTTCAGTGTAGATTAGACCTATGATATTGTGATATGGTTTTAATTCAAAATTAAGGTATATTTAAAAATTGTAGCGATAAATGTGCAAACACATAATTGTAAAATGTAAATATAACATTCTGTTGCTGAAATGTTGTTTATCATTCAAAGAAAAATGTAAATGGAGTTTGAGATCAAAATCTTCTAATATGAATTGTAAATGTATAACAAAATGGCTCCACACCACCTCAATATACATATTTTTAAAGGATCCATTGCAATATGCATCTTGATACTTTTATTCTCACTACAGATCAAGTATCAAATCAAAGAAGTTATTTTTAAAATCAATGGAAACAAATTCTCTTGCAATAACAAGGTAGTTTTGAAGTAAAGATGTAATACTGACAAATCAAGAACAAATTGCATTGATTTTGTTAGTCAGGTAGTCACAGGATACATTTGATAGAGTGACTGCCTCTTTTGTATGTTTCTTATCCTACAAATATATCCCACTAATATTATAAATGCGAAAGTTTGTGAGGATGTGTGTGTGTGTGTGTTTGTTACTCTTTCACGCAAATACTACTGAACCGATTACAATGAAATATAGCACACATATAGAGGGTTACTTGGATTAACATATAGGATAGGTTTTATCCCGGAAATCCCACAGGAACGGGAACTATGCTGGTTTTTCTTTAAAAACGCGGGCGAATCCGCGGGCGGAAAGCTAGTGTTTGATAAGTAAGAATAAGAACAATGAGCAATAAGTACTGTTAAGTTAAGTTTTTAGTAAGTTTTCCTCTTCGCGACAATAAATCACTTGGTAGACACGTCCACGTATCACAAGAGGTTACCAGGCTACATTTTTAAAAGATAAAATGTTAAGATGGCAGTCAGATCACAGATGATGTTACCACAGACTAATAATAATATATGTACTATGTATACAATGTTACTAAGAATTTTCTCAATTAAATGTAAAACATACTTTTATTGGAGTGTAGGTTTTATAATAGCAATTAGAGATGAAAAAAATGTATGTTATTCAGTGAAAATTATTCTTTGATCTCAACTTTATTTATAGATGAAATGATTAATCATTTAGATTATAGATAAGGAAGAAAGTTATCTTATCACTTTTAATTTTTGTTTGTATACAATTTTATATGATTATTTATAATGAATTAAATGATTATTCTATGATATTTAGATTGATTGAATGTATGCTTTAGTAAGGAAGTAGTTTTTTGATTCAATATTACACCCAACAAGTGTTGGTCCATATTTTAGATGAAAATCAACTGAACGATTATAAACAATTCTCAAATATGTTGTTAAATGTAATGTTAAAATTTAATTAAAATAATTTTATGTACATTTATAAAATATAATGGAACACACCTTTTTTCATTAAATTATAATTATGTTTTACTCACTTGAAATGCAATGCTGTCTGTGAGAGAATCCTGAACTGATGTACCTGTGACAAATATTAATTGAGATAAGTTCAATGATCAACCTCTTACACACAAGCCCATTGATACTGAATGGAGTAAAATCAATTCCCAATTACCTATTGTTCAGTGAACAATTCTACCTAAATTAAGAATAAAAAAGCAATTCTGATAGTACTTAAGCTTTCAAAAACATCATTTTTAAGAATTTAGTAAATATCATTAAGTATATTACTGGGATGATAACACGCGAAAATGATAACATCTACGACATATTATTACAAAGTTATTCAATAATTGTACGTCGCTCTTGTACGCAAGTCAAGCGGCTGCGCGCGGCATGCGCGGTGCACAATGCATCCGCCTTGTTGCATCTTTACCGCCAAAACGACTCATTTCTATCATCAACGCTGATAATTATATCTTACAATTTTGTAGGGTAAAAAGAAAAACAATCAGGCCCCAGTCAAAAATAACACCATTTCGCATTCGATTACTTTCGAAGTTCTCCTAGCAATTTTAACACATCATTTCCCTCGTAGATAATAATTAAAATTTCGGCAAATTCAATGAGAAAAACATATAGACAATTATTTATCAAGTGAAATCGATTTTACCATGGCTCTTTCCCTGTGCCGTCAGCTTTGAGTTTAGGGATATATCCAGCGATGTCAATAAAAATACGTAACACCACAAAATTTTCCGATACATTTTGTCGCTTAAAATCATACTTAAACACTAATTATTATCATTTCAACATAACATTAGTTCATTAGAGCACAGTGCAACATTTATCTCATTACAATCACAAGATGTGCGTTCAATGTTCATAGAAGAATTTGAGACGAAAACTCAATATATAGAGGTATTCAATACTTCATTCAAATAGTCACAGCTATAGACAAGTCGAAATGTATGATTATATGATGTAACAGTATACATAAATGCTTTTTGACATTACAGGGAGAGTTTAAATGATAATCTTTTTCGGATATGTTATATTTTTTCATAAAAGCACATATGTATTTCTTTTGTTAATTTATATGGGACTTTTAATGCTTATTGAAAAAGAATATGCTATATTTTCTTATTATTTAAATCTTATTTCATCGTAAATGCACCTAAATTGTCATTTGTCAACACTGACCTCGGACACTGACATTAAATGACACTAATTTTTTTTTTTTAATGGCAAGAAGCTTGTGTTGAAGAAATAAATTAGTTATATCTACAATAAGTCGCATGAGAATTGGACATATTATGTGTATTCCTAGCCATCTAGCCAGAATTGGCGTATTAAATACTGAAGTTTGCGAGTGTGGAGAGGGTGAGGGAAATATAGACCATATTATATTTTTCTCTTGCTCTTTATACGATCATTCTTCCTTTTATAATTCGTTAATTTCCTCAAATGTTCCTCTTCCTACTCGTATGTCATATCTTTTAATGTATCGTAAAAAATATTTTATTAATATATCTATTTTTATATTTACGAATAACGTCAAATTGTAAGGTTTATTATTTTCCATTTAATCTATTTAGTTTATGTAAAAAATATGTAATAATATAATGTAATTTGTATTGATTTTTCCTAACTCTTCTGATCACCTTGCCTATACCGTCCTATCGTGGTCCTATCCTATTTTCCCGTGTATGGATTCCCTATTGTACCTTTTACTTGACACTGGCAAATAGTCATAGCTATCTTCTTGCCTTGGTATCGCCATGTATCAACATAATTATTTCACAAATCGATTATTCTTCAGTATTTTTTTAAATATTTTTTTTGTAATGGAAAAACCACATTGTCAAAAAAATGTGTTGACATATGGTTGACATTATTATGTACTCTGTATTTTACGTCTGTCAAATTTCCAAATAAAAATAAAAAATAACTTTTCTGATTTTCTAGGATTTTCTCATCGCATGTTGTTATTGCTATATTTATCTCAGGCATATTATTTTTTTACTAGGTGTAAGATAAAATTTGAACATTTCTTTTGCGCGAGCTTCTAAGAAGAATCATGGAAGACAATGGTTTGTGTAAATAAACATATTTTCTGCGTATTATTTATTTGCTGTGCTGAGAAATTCTTTTTTATAAAAAGATATATTATTCAGTATCAGGGGATGGTGATGATGAACGCAACGCTGCAGGAGATGGAGATGAATCAATGGCTGAAGAAAATGAAAATGATAATGATACCAACGATGAGGAGGATTTTGATATATCGCTCGCGGCTTCGCATTCCGTAAGTCCAAAACAGTGTATTTGAGTTGTCTTTTTAAAGCGCCGGTTCACATAACCCTAGTATTAATGTAGCCGATAAATTTGGCTGTGATCTGGTAAATTCGAGAAAAAATATTGCGATTGTACCAATTGAACCTTATCAGAATCTGCTATTATTATTATAAATTACTCCGATCCGTTATTTTTAGGTCAATATATAAATTCAACCACTACTATGAAGCTTAATGTTAAATATTATTTTTAAAATATTACAGTACATGGGAACAGGGCTTGTAGCAGTCAGTGGGCGTTGTGTACTAGAGCCAGGATGGACAGGCAGAGTCCCTGTAACTGCGCACCATGGGATCGTGTTTCCCGGCGAGATTGTTCCTATGCTGCTCACTAACCCGCAGGACGCTGCTGTGCTAGCTCAGACGTTGGCAAATGATAAGCTGTTTGGATTGCTTTGTCCTGAGTAAGTGACTTTTGAATTAAGACTTTGTTCATTATAAATAAGATTTTTCCTGTACTTTTGAAGATTATATGTAATATATATAAACAATATATAATTTATAAAGTATGATGTAATAATTAGTATTTACTTGTTAATAATTCTTTCACAGTTTTATTATCATGTTTTTTCTTCACTGATTTGAGTAAAGGTGGTGTGAATTAAGACCAGATAAACTGAATAACTATATTAATATTTCCTTTAAAACTCATCTGCTACTTCTCTAAAGCAAATTTATGATTGTTTTGTGTAAAAATTGCTAAAATTTTGCAAGCAGATCAACAGATCAGTCAGTCAGATCAGATCGGTCAACTATTTATTCCCTGCAGAAATGAGAGTTGTCCTAAATATAGTTTACTGAAAAAACTCTGCTCTGCATAGCACCTGAAACATATGGATTTATGTCGAATCTTGTGATCATAAGTATATTGCACGCCTCAAGCGAAGCGTTGAGGTGGGTACTACTGTCACTTCGTGCAAAACATCTGATTTTTCAAACTTAAAATGTCTTTATGTATCATACATTGCACTTGTAAGATAATACATACACACACATATTAAGAAAAAACACTATTTTTAACGTTCATGATATTTTTGATGTCATTTTTGTTATTTAAACTAGTTAAAAAACAGTTTAAAAAAGTTCTGTCTTGGACGTCCGTGTGTCTGTATGTGCGGATCCTTTTTCTTGTTAACACTATAGCGACCGAAATACTTTACTAATCGAGTCTTTTTTTTTCTCTTACGCTTGAGTATGCTCAGGAATAGAACCCTTTCATTTTTCAGGGTCTGATTCGATGTGGTTTAATTGTTATTAAATAAACAAAAATAATAATTAATAAATATTTATTAAAAAAAAATTATGAGGCGTGCACTTTTGGATTTTCCAAATTATTTTCTTTTATTGTATTTTTTTATTGTTGTGGTAACACTATTTTTATTTGTTTTAATATCTTTCACACTCTAAACATTTGTGTATCCATATAACAATAGGCTTTTACATAGAACAATATTAATTGTACTTGAATAATTTGTTTCTTATATAGTAGTATAAGCTGTTTGGAAGCTAATAAAATAAAATATTTTACAGCGAAAGCGGTACAGTAATATCTGGCTATGGGGTGCTCTGTGAAGTGTTTGAAGCGAGTGGAACAGATGTGGCCTCTCAGGTCCTCACATTCAAAGCAAGAGCCAATCACAGGTTTCGATTCCTTGAAATGCCGAAATATTCACAGCCTATAGATATTTATCATAGGTATGAATTTTTTGTAATAAGTATGAGTTTTAGTTTGGTTTTCCTTTGTTGGTATTGTGGTGTGCGTATTTCATATCTGTTTTATAGTTTGGTTTACATATTTATTTTTTTCTATATATATATTAGTAACCATACAGGATATACAGATTTACAGAAATGTGAAAACGCAGTAACAATTACTTAACAGGCATAGCCAGAAACCTTTTTTTTATAATATGCACTGATAAATCGATATCCTATGGTTCTTAAACAACAACATTCTATGGTTTCTTAAATTTTTTATTATTATTATTATTCAGCCATGGCTGTCCCACTGCTGGGCAAAGGCCTCTCTTCCCTTCGTCCATGTCTTCCTATTGTGAGCAATTTTAGCCCATTCCTTACAATGAGAGTCCAGTTCGTCGCGCCATCTGATTTTGGGCCTTCCACGCAGCCTTTTTCCATTGTCGGGGATCCACATAGTGGTGATTTTTGCCCACAACTCTTCGGACATCCGGCAAACATGTCCAGCCCAGTTCCATTTGAGCTCGGCAGCTTTATGAGCTACGTCGACAATCTGTGTTTTTGAGCGCAGCGTTCTATTTTGAATGCGATCAGAAAGCTTTACGCCCAAAATGCTGCGCTCCATTGATCTTTGGCAAACCCCAAGTGCGGACTTTTGGCGATCAGTCAATGACCAGGTCTGTGCACCGTAGGTGAGGATGGGCAAGATGCACATGTCCATGAGCCTTCGCTTTAGTGAAAGAGGCAAGTCTCCTTTCATCAGCTCTTTCATCGACCAAAAGCTTCTCCAAGCGTTTTCTTAAATATATTCTATTTTTATTTTTATACAAAATTATCATCGCTTTCCACAAATAAAAATTCACAGCTATTATATTCACATGTTATATTAATTGTTGCTATATAAAAGATACAGATTGCAATAATAGGTCGATTGGTATATAATGGTTGGTAATGATCCAGCCTACCAAGCCAGTGGTCTTGGGTTCGATTCCCACCCAGGGTAAACATTTGTGTGATGAACATGTTTGCTCGTGTCTGGATTTTAATTATCTATATATTATGTACTTATTTGAAATTATATATGTATGTATGTATGTATGTTTATCAGCCGTTTGGTTTCCATAACACGAGCGAAAGCTTAGTATGGGATCAGATTGTGCCGTGTGTGAAAAATGTCCAGAAATACATTGAGATAATATTACTACGTATGGAGGAGACACCACGAACAAAATCTGTGCGCCATTTTTTTGCTCTAACTAAGTTTTAAAAATTATTATCTAGTTAGGTACTTACCGATGAAAGTTATTCCTTTGCACTTTTCCGTATTATTTGTATTATTTGTGCAATATCGTAACACACACGAAGGCATATTTGATGCGTTTCACTTTAAAACAAATAAAAAATGAGCGTGCAGTTACGCCATATGGCGTTTGTTGAGCGGAACATAAGTGATGTAGGCGGTGTCGTCTCCATATGTATATCTCAATGCTGAAATATTGATTTATTGAATGTCAGGATGCGCATGGTGGCAGTCCGCGTGCTGCCCGAGGTGCAGCTGGGCGAGCCGCTGCGGCCCGCGCGCCTGCCCAGCCTCGACCGCTGGCGGCGACAGCGCACGCAGTCAGTACACGCTTTTACATATAAAATATAGAAAGAATGTTGATATACAGTGAAACCTGGTTAAGTGAGACATCAAGGGACCGGCAATGTCGTTTCACTTATAGAGGTATTCCACTTACCCAGTGTCTCAGATATACAGGTATAAATAAATATCTGTCTCATTTACAGAGGATTCCAATAATAATTTGTCATTTTTCAAATAAACATCTGTATGATAGTTAAGCGAAACTAAAACTGAAGGTAATTGAAGCTCAAAATTTGTACTTACGTACTTGGAATTAATTGTGGAATTTGTGAGTAGAATAAGAATAAGTAAACAAACAATGTTATCTCAGTTACAGAGGTTTATGTATATAAAATTTACTCGCTGTCTCAGTTATAGAGGTAACTATGATAATAAATCGAAAGAACAAATCCCAGATATAGAGGTTTACCTCGTCCCACTAACAGAGGTAATTCAGTGCCAAACTGTTGGGACCTCAGCATGAGTTCCAGTTATGGAGGTTTCTCACTTATCCAGGTCCCACTTAACCAAGTTTCACTGTAGTTGCATTCAAATTCAAAACTCAAAAATTCTTTATTTGGAACATAATAACAAATTGTACATAAACTTTAATTATGATGACATCCGTAAAAGCATAAGAGCTGTGGCACGAATACCAACGCTCATCTCCATACATGAAATAAGTTCAATCTTATAACAAGTTCTACAATAATATGCAAATTAAGTCGGTTAAAAATAAAAAAAAGGAATGTAGTACAAAATTCTAGATAGCAGGTGGCATGGTGGATAGGGTGGATAGGCATTTGAAGTGAAATATACATACACTAGCTGTGCTCCGCGGTTTCACCCGCATTACTCTGCTCCTGCTAGTCTTAGCGTGATGATAAATAGCCTATAGCCTTCCTCGATAAATGGGCCATCCAACACCGGAAGAATTTTTCAAATCAAGCCAGTAGTTCCTGAGATTAGTGCGTTCAAATTTGTCAGATTAGTCCGATTTGAAAAATTCTTTTGGTGTTAGATAGCCCATTTATCGAGGAAGGCTATAGGCTATTTATCATCACGCTAAGACCAACAGGAGCGGAGCAATACGGGTGAAGCCGCAGAGCACAGCTAGTGTTTTTATATATAGAAAGATTTTATATGCAGGCTCGACACTAGGTTGCGCAACATGGACGCTGCACAGACCCCATGGCCGCTCTTCGTATACGATATCTTCGATTACCACCGCATGCGGCAAACTATCCAGGAATACTTCAGCCATATTGTTAAAAGTATGTAATAACTTACCATTATTTTAACATACATGGTCTTACCACAAAACAATTTTAACACAGTCTAACTTTAAACCAGGGATCTGTCACTTTAATAGTTGTCTATGTGAAATACGACAAAACCAGATAAAAGAGAACCCGCGCTTAAACTCAAACAACTCAAACTGAAATAATAATAATTTTCACAAATAATTACTATTTTAAAGCTCGTACTTTTAAATTATAGCGCCAATCCCAGAAGACCCAGTGTCACTTTCCTTCTGGACGGCATCGAACATGACACTTTCACCAAAGGAAAGACTCGCATTGTTCATAGTGGATGACGCACTACTGCGACTGCACATGGAGGTGCGGCTTATACAAAAGGTAAGTTCCGACTGGCAAGTGTTGGCTTAAAAAAATAGAATAAAAAGTTTAGTGTCCGTTAAGATGACTTATTGCTGATTTTTGTATAATTTTTTTTATCATTAAGTATACAACACTACGCGCTGTTTTTCTCGAGGAAGAATCCGAAAGCAAATTCATGTATTTCTATAGCTCATATGTTAATCTGATGTACATTCTCTATTACTGTAAACTTTCATCAAAATCCGTCCTGTAGATTTATCGTGAAAGAGTAACAAATTCATCCATCCCCACAAACTTTCGCAACTACATATTATATTAGTAGGATTTAAAACACTAACAGAATTGGACTATGACGATAAACTTAAATATAAAATTTACACTATAATTTCATAATGAACTCAAATTAAAACATCTGTAATTTGTTACTACATTTTGCAAATAAGCATAATTTGAATTTTAATTCTTTCGTTTCACACAAATATTTATATTCCTAGTTGAGGCGATCGTCGTGTCTAAATTGTTTTTTATTTATGTATTGTTTCCAAATAAGCGATTGGTTTTATATTTTGTTTTACAGAACAATGTGTTATGTTGCACATCGTGTTCTACTGAAATAGCGAAGCGGGAACACATCTTCGCCATGTCCAGTGAGGGGGTCCACTCAAATTATACTAATTTAGGTATGTTTACGTATTTTGTATGCTGTGAATTTATGTACATTGAATAAATAATTATGTTCTTACCAAAAAACTAACAATTAATATATTTAAAGAAGAACTTAAACACACTGAAACTCTTGAAATGATTGTATTGTCACCGATACTTGTTAAGTATTAAAGTATGATAAAATCTAATTAGTCGGCTACGTGCAAACTTGTCAGTTACTTTTAAACATAGAGGTGAAGTTAATGAAAGCAAAAGGCAATTGCTATATTGTAATTTAAATCGATGTATATTTACAGTAATTCTGCCGTGTATGTTCTATTTCCACATGAGTGGGACCCAGACTGCTACCTAGTGGAACCCCAAAAGAGATGTTATTAGACTTATTGAGAAAACATTCTTCTTTATATTGTTGAGTCCTGTTTGCTAGATAGCTCTAAAATCAAAACAATGCACAATCTCTTATTTCTATTTATTCAAGTTTCCGAAGCAAAATTCGTATAGGCACAGTGTCAAAAGCCTATTTGAGATCAATGGGATTTTTTTTGTGCAAGCTTTGCTTTTATCTAAGTGAGATGAAATTAAGTATTTAAGGTGGCTCAGGGAATCTTCCATTAGGATTGCTTTACGCGATTCAAAGTATACGTCAGACAATAGCATGTTAGATTTTAAGAATTTGATTAGCTTTTTACATATTATTTTCCAATATAATAAAGTCTCTAGTTACATTGCGAACTGAATATCATTCTTTATGGATAGGTGTAATTATACCGTTTTCCTGGTTTTAGTTCGGTTTGTATTTTGTCTTTGATCGTTACAGATTATTTATTTATTAAATACTTTATTATACTACCAACATGGATGTATGTATACGATAAAAATATATATAATTGTTGTGTAGGGGGCTACATGCACGACATAGTGACGGTGGTGAGCACCTCGCACACGGAGCTGAGCGGCCCGCCCTCCGCGGAGTACTCCTGGTTCCCGGGGTACACCTGGACCGTGGCGCTGTGTGCCGTGTGCACTACGCACGTGGGCTGGAGGTAATGGGGAACTCATACAAGTTAAAATAGACGAATTATTCCATTTATAAGTTAATTAACTAACCAGGAAATCGAGAAATAGTAGTAGAATAGTCGACTGAACGTCTCGTTAAATATTATTTTTTGAATAAATCACGTTTAAAATCCATTAAAGTCATCAACATACACACATTAACAAAGTTTTTAATATATATTTTTTTTAAGTTTAGTTTACACACATCAACAAAGTCTAGGGATATTTGGTATTGCATTAAATATCTCAAAACCTATGGAGAATTTTGTGATATTGTAAATGGAAGAATTATAGCTCATTTTAAGGTCTTTAGTAAAAAATAAAAACAATTCATGATTTTTTTTTTAATTTTCATCAAAAATGTTAATTTTCCTCACTAAGGTGGAAACTTGGATAGTTACTTCATTTCTTGTCAGAAAACTATATTTTTTAACTAAAATTAGCAATATGTTTCCAAATATTTAATTATAAATAATCAGTGTTGCATTTACATTATTTTAAATGACGAATTAAAATATGTCTCTACGTATAGGTTCGACGCGCTCAAACGCAACCTACGCCCGCAGCAGTTCTATGGCGTGTGCCGCAACAACGTGGTCCCGTGTGAAACTCGCCGTCGCCCCGCGCTCGCCCCCGCCCCCGCCCCCCGCACACGCACCACGCTCATATACCAACTGCGTGAAGACCCACTTGACGATACTTAAGTTACTTCACCATTGTAGAACGTGTAACGTGAAGAAAACCCCCCTCTCCCTCCCACCTGCGACCCGTCTCTGCACTCATACAAACTGCGAGAAGACTCACTTGACATGACATATAGAGCAAAGAACCCCCCGTCCCCGCCCACCACCTCCTGTGACCCGCGTCCGCGCTCATATATACGAACTACGAGAAGACCCACTTGATACGTAGCTTACTTCATCATTGTAAAATATATAGTGCAAAGAACCACACCCTCCCCCGCCCCCTCCGCGTTCATATTATATGAACTTCGAAAAGACCCGCTCCGCCGATACTTAACTCACTGTTATAGATTAAGATTAAAAGGACTTAGCACCCCCTTCCCCCTGCTCCCCTCCCCCGCGCTCATATTTACGAACTAAACGAAGACCCACTTGACGATACGTAGCTTCGATTTGCCCTCCTAATGACCCGCCCGTATTGACGGGCGGCGTTAGCTACCTACTGAAGAGGGCAAATCGCCCTGAAAATCGCCCTGATAGCAAAGGACCCAGAATGGATCCTTGCAGCACCCCCCAGTGTTGCCGAATTCAATGTTTTTGAGTTCCTGTGTTATTTGTAATGACGAACAGCTCTTTAATAGTAGTTTTAAGTGTCATAAATGTTTTGATGTTTTGTTAATTTTTGGCGGTGTGTTATTGTAATTATTCCTATGGCGAATTTTTTTAACTTGTCATTAAGGTTCATTAGCTTTATTTCCTATCAGAAAATGTTAGATGTAATACAATGTAATGCAACAACACATGTTGCATTTTTATATTCGTATTAAAATAAATTTATGTCTGTAATTTTCAGTATGAATGATGTTAAAATACGTAATTTATCTATTTTCATACATTCACTTATAATACCACAAGAGCTTCAAAATTATCGGGTATTTTCCGATAGGTTCGTTGCAAACAAATGAAGGAGTCAAGTTTCTAGTCAAGGTTAAAAAATCACGAGCGCGAAGCGCGAGTGATTTTTCCTGAAAAACTTGACGACTTTATTTGTTTGCAGGGAACCTTGAGGGAAATGCCAGATAATTTTGAAGCTCGTGTGGTATTCGGGAGATTATTTTTCCGTCCCAAATGTCGGCCAATAATTTCACAATTGAATTGAACTTGTCAGTTTGACGTCAACGACCAGAGAAAATTTTCAAAAAATTATCAGTATAATACCATGTAGGTTGTACCACGTGACGTCGAATGGTGCAATTCTATTGGTCGATATTTGGGTCGGAAAAATAATCAATAAAATTGCATCTTTTTCCGAATACTTTGCTATAAATGCATGCTTGAACTGGTAAAATATAATGCCGATATTAATACGTATACACTAATAAATTTTCAAAATATTTTCAGTGACTATTACTTTTAAATAAATAAGTATCAACATTTAAGGGCGTTTTCACAAAGAGAGCATTAATATATGAATTAGATTCTTAATTTGCGGTTATCATGGTGTTTAATGTCGTCTACTTATAAAAGTAGAACCTCTATAAGTCGAATATCAAGGGAGACGCCAAAAAATTCGAGTTAGAGAATTTTCAACTTATGGAGTATTTCGGCTTAGGCGGATTTCGATTCGACATAAACAGTTTGAGATTTATTCTTATCAATTTTGAAAGAGAGGTAAAATAAATAAAAATTCAACTTGCAGAGGTGACAAACATATTTTTATTTATTATAAATCAACATTACTTCAAATCATTTTAAAATAAAAAATATATCATTGTCTTATATATAAATAGCAGAAAATTCTTCTTTAGAGTTACCGGTTTGCTCTATAAAATTACGTAAGGTATTCAATGCCGTTCGCGCCTCTTGGATGGAAACCCATGGAGCGCATGTATAATTCACGTCTTCTATGTCGTCTAAATCATAAGTATCAGTTTTCTGAACTACTGAATCGATAATTGTATTATTCACGTCTTCTATGTCATCTAAATCATTAGTTTCAGTTTTCTGCGCTACTGAATCGATAATTGTATTATTCACGTCTTCTATGCCATCTAAATCATTAGTTTCAGTTTTCAGAGCTACTGAATCGATAATTGTATTATTCACGTCTTCTATGTCATCTAAATCATTAGTTTCAGTTTTCTGAGCTACTGAATCGATAATTGTATTATTCACGTCTTCTATGTCATCTAAATCATTAGTTTCAGTTTTCAGAGCTACTGAATCGATAATTGTATTATTCACGTCTTCCATGTCATCTAAATCATTAGTTTCAGTTTTCAGAGCTACTGAATCGATAATTGTATTATTCACGTCTTCTATGTCATCTAAATCATTAGTTTCAGTTTTCTGAACTACTGAATCGATAATTGTTTTATTCACGTCTTCTATGTCATCTAAATCATTAGTATCAGTTTTCTGAGCTACTGAATCGATAATGTTGACACTTGCACTTTCCCCACAAACGTTTTTAAAAAAAAGGTCCTTTCTTTTTTTGAATTTTCCTAGCCATCCATTACTGGCTCTGAAATTAACGATTCCCAATGATTTAGAAAATATTTGGGCTTTTTCTTGTAACTGTGGTCCACTAACACTGATATTTTGGCTACGACACTGCTCAAACCATTTAAGTAAGCATTCCTCCAAGCCCGGATATTTTGCAATTCGTCGTCTTTTACAGGACAAACTTTGACCGTTTTGTATTTTTCTCTTGATATCTGATTCATGTTTTATTATTCTTGAAAGAGTACTCATTGGTAGGCCAAATTGTTCAGCAACATCTTTTCTTTTTTGACACCTCTTGAAAGCTTCGAGCACTTCTAATTTTTCAGCAAGACTCAAAGTTTTTATTTTACGTTTCACAGCACTCATGTTGACTGTTGCACTAATTGATGTGTATTGCAGTAGAACCAAACTACTTCTGACAGTATTTAAGTCGAAAGGAAATCAAAATTGAACACCTGACACCAAGCAAGCGTGTTTACGTGAGTCATAAATTTATTATCGTATCCTAAAATGTTTTCTAAGAAACAATAGTGTACTTACATTGTCGGCAAGTTCTTAAAGTCGGTAACTTATTTTTGTTCGAACAATAGAGGTAATAAATTCCTAATGATCAAGTTGTAAAGGTTGTAAAATAAAACGTTGCTTTGTTCGAGATAGGTCAAGGTTTTTGACTTATCGAGGTTCGACTTAACGGGGTTCTACGTATAATCTTTAGTATATTTCACCAGATATTGTATTTATTATTTTTTAAAAGAAAATATCATATTGAACATTTGTACATTACGTTGTACAGATACACTTAGATCTAAATATTTATAAGTCTATTATTAGATTGTGAATTATAATTTATTATATGAGATATTAATAGAACAATAAATTATCTATACTATTTTGTGTTTTATTTATTCATAGTTTAAAAAAAAAGTTGGCAAGTAATGGAAATTGCATGCTTAAATTCTTACGAATGAAAAACACAATGTGGAATCAAAACTATTAGTCCATTGAATAAAAAGTTCTAGAGTGCGTGAGTTAGTAACGTAAGATGTTTCTTCGGAAACATGTCAAGAGTCCCTAGACCATTCAATTAAGTCAAATATCTTGGTGAAAATAATCATTTTGTCGACTATAATTTCTAAAAAAATTCACATTGTTCGGATTTTAATTTCATAAGTTAAATAAAAAAAAATAAAATAAAATAAAAAAATCTTTTAAGTAACTATTTTAATAATGATTTTTGCAGTTAGTTAAAAAAAAATTGTTTGTTAGATCTGTCAGCAATTTCAAATATTTTTAGCTTCGAAATTGACACTCAAGTTGACACTAAATGTTCCTCGATAAATGGGCTATCTAACACCGAAAGAATTTTTCAAATAGGACCAGTAGTTCCTGAGATTATCACGTTCAAACAAACAAACAAAGTCCTCAGCTTTATAATATTAGTTTAGATTTACCATTGAAACTTAAATTGTTTGCAACGTTAGCAATATTTTGCCACGATTTGCCGAATCTTATTTTCATCAGATCTGAAAAAAAAGCTCCAGGAGGCAAAAAAGGGAACCCTTGCAGGATCACTTTGTTGTCCGTCTGTCTGTCAACACCCTTTTTCTCAGGAACGAGTGGGAGGTATCGAGCTAAAGTCTACAGTCCCTTGATGCTATGAAAAAATAAAACTTATAGCCAATGCTGCAAAGATACAGCCGTTTATGTTGAAAATTTTAGCAAATTTCGACATTCGTAGAGAAACCAAAACCTACAGGGTACTTTCCCATCAACACAGTCTTGAAATTTGGTACAAAGTAACGTCTTGTAACACAAATAGGAATAATTACGTAAAACAAGAATTTTGAATTACATTATGTAAAAAAAAAATTAAGCTCACAACCCCTTTACTCATGAACGTAATATGTACTACAACAAAAACTCAGGTCTATAATATCTTTACCCTATAATAAAATCAAACTACTATAACAACGCAATCCAGAAAATATAGCCGTATGCTGAAAATTTTCGCAAATTTCGACATTCGCAAGGGTATCATAACTCAAAACCTACAGGCTACTTCCCGTGATCGTGAACTCAGAATCTTGAAATTTGGTAGCACAGATAGAAGACATTAAAAATTGGATATATATTTTTCTTAGTGCTTAGTATATAAGCACAGACTAATAATAATATGCTACACAGATATAAGCATTATTTTTCATGAATCGTATAATATTGAAATTGATAACAGCGCCATCTATTAGAAGAAGGCTGTAGTCATTGTTATTTTCAATTCTTCTAGTCACCACTAGATGTCACTGATATAAAATAAATTATATAGGATATTTATGTAGATGGCGCCACTAGATTTAATTATATAAATAAATAAAACTTTTTCGCTAAAGCAACATTATATTTAACATAAAAAATGAATAGTTCCCTTTTTTATTTAATATCACTGATTTTTGCTATCCATATTGTAATGTTTAACTTTTATTCCGTAAATTAAGTAATTATGAAATTGATTACAGCGCCATCTATTAGAAGGAGGCTGCAGTCATTGTTATTTTCGATTCTTCTAGTCACCACTAGATGTCACTGAGATAAAATAAATTATAGACGATATTAATGTAGATGGCGCCACTAGATTTAATTATATAAATAAATAAAACTTTTTCGCTAAAGCAACATTATATTTAACATAAAAAATGAATAGTTCCCTTTTTTATTTAATATCACTGATTTTTGCTATCCATATTGTAATGTTTAACTTTTATTCCGTAAATTAAGTAATTATGAAATTGATTAAAGCGCCATCTATTAGAAGGAGGCTGCAGTCATTGTTATTTTCGATTCTTCTAGTCACCACTAGATGTCACTGATATAAAATAAATTATAGAGGATATTAATGTAGATGGCGCCACTAGATTTAATTATACATATATAAATAAATAAAACTTTTTCGCTAAAGCAACATTATATTTAACATAAAAAATGAATAGTTCCCTTTTTTATTTAATATCACTGATTTTTGCTATCCATATTGTAATGTTTAACTTTTATTCCGTAAATTAAGTAATTATGAAATTGAAAACAGCGCCATCTATTAGAATCTAGCAGTAATTCTTGTGCAATTAATTCAGATTATTAGTCATCGCTAGATGTGACAGTAATAAAATATAATTGATCTGATATTGATGTAGATGGCGCTAGTGAATTGTATTATATTATGATTATATTATTGTGATATTAGAAGAATAGCCATGAAAATATTAACTATGTATAATATTTTTTATTAGTGCTTATATTTGATGAAGGCTCACCAATCTGGGCCCTCGCAATTTTGTTTCGTTCATATACATCGTTTTGATTGGAACTCTTAAATAAATAAAGGAGAAAACTAAGACTCAGAAAAATCTTATAATACATCATCTAGATTCTAGCTTTAGATTCTATTAGTCCATGATTCTAGGTAAATGAATAAAACAAAACCAAATATCTCTGTTCCTAATACGTTTCGAGATTTATGTTCATAATATCTTTGCTCAAAATTTATTGCTCTTTTAAAATATCCAAGTTTCATCACTGGCCGTGAAAGTTCATCACAACGCCAAGTTTATACCCAAACCCCTTTAGGTAAATTAATGATTGCTCTCGTCTTTTACATACATTACCGGCTGCGTATTAGGTATTGTATAGAATACCTAGGCAAAGTATAAAATGAATAATATTTCATACATTACCTATATAATATGTTTTAGGTATTCTGTATTCATTAATTGCCTAGAGCCCTAGACAATGTATAGGATACCTGGATGATTTCCGGTAACATAATTTATATATTACATAATATTATATTATAATGCGAAAGTCTGCTTGTCTGTTACGCTTTCGAAGCTATACTAAAAATAAAATTAGAATGAAAAAATAGTAATAAATAGTGAGTAAAACTTTATTGCAAATATGAATAACTAACTACATAACTATTATATTCCTTTCCACCTAAGATGATTTCTGTGACACATCGATTTTTGACACGTGTAGAGATGTCTTTACTGAAATCATATCAATTATTGTTTCCGATTATCGATAATATTTTATATGGAAATGAAATCGATTTGAATAAAGTACCAAAATTAGTTTTTTCGGCATTTCGCCAACAATTAACTAAGGAAACTTAGCAAACAACAGCAACAAAGTGCTGATTGCAGTGAACGGATTTGTTCACGCAGAGTTGTTCGTGTAGGCGAGTTTCTCTACGTAATAAATTTTAAAGTGTCGGTTGTACCTCTAAATATTATAAGCGCGAAAGTTAGTACCTAACGTTGTTACTCTTTCACACGAAAACCACTGAACGGATTTTGATAATACTTAGGAGTGATGTAGCTTACGCAACATAGTATAGGAAATATTATATTTTATTTGTATAATTGTGTGCTAAGTAGGGAATATGTAGGTTTATGGTAATTAAGTAGGAAAGGTAACAGAAAATAAAACAGAATTTATTAATATTCATCTTTATTATCTACTTCTTAATAATAATATTGGAAAGTTTTCAGTCACTAAATAGTCGTCTTCAAATATCACAGCAATGTTGAGCTCAAACTCTGAAACAAAAACAAAATACATTTGTTTAAGTTGCTTGAAAATTCAAAATTTTATAACTGGTTATATGACATGTAGTCCACATAGAAAATAAATTGCGTCTTGAGATTAGAGTTAAAAATTGGCTCAATAATTTAGTTTTGTTTTCATACAAATCCACACTTTAAGTGGGATGTTAAGTGGGACGCGAGTTTGAGGTATTTTATTATATGAACCAAACTGTGATTTATTTTTTCAATACACAACATCTTTAAAAGTGAAATTAAAAAATTCTAAAATTCTTCACGCAATTTTTAGACGATTTCTTACTACCAATATATTTCTACATAGCACTACGATCCAACAGATCTGTTAATAATTTCTACACGACATTTTAGAAGTAAAAAACCGTCCATAAATCACGTGCGGCTGTTTTGAGAATTTCGTCATTCCAATATTTTACCTACATAATAACGTCACAAAACAAACAAACGAACTAAAACACATAGCACATGGAACATAGACACCCACCGATCTTAAAGTGCGCGGACAAACAAACGAACAAAATAAACACAATATACAGTTACAGGGTGTTCCACTGTTGGTATACTACGCTCAAAGGAGGTTATAGTTTTGCATACGCTGAGTACGTAAAAAATACTTATAAAATTCCAAACACATTTTTTTTTTCAAATAGACGAATTCTTAAAACTCTATGTGTACACCCCTTACAAGCTACCCGTCCAACTTTGCCACCAGCACGTGACCTATCGTTTAAAAAATTCGAAAAAAATTCGACAGTAAAATGTGTTTTCATAGACAAAATGCTCATATTAGCGAAGCGTTATATGCCAGCTGCGCGAAGCTAGAGAAGAAAACATGGATTTTCAGGAAAAATTTAGCAAAATTTTTTTGATATAATTTGTTGTTTAAGTATTTTTTACGTGATCAGTGTATGCAAAACTACAAGTCCCTTCGCGCTTAGTATACCAATAGTGGGACACCCTGTGTATCACTACATAGTATAAAACAAAGTCGCTTTCTCTGTCCCTATGTCCCTTAAATCTTCAAAACTACGCAACGGATTTTGGTGCGATTTTTTTAATAGATGGAGTGATTCAAGAGGAAGGTTTTAGTATATAAGTTATTAGGTTTTAGATAAAGCGGGCGGGTCGCTAGTATGATATATATTATATACCGATCTTGAAGTGCGCGGCGGCGGTGGTGGGGCAGGTGAAGAGGCGCGGCAGCACCATGTGCAGCGGCACGTCGCGCGCGCGGCACACGTCGCCCTCGCCCACCTGGATGTTCTGGATCTCCGTCGCTGCACAAGCAAAACAGGGTTGCACTCCGGGAGTGCCGGCAGAAGTGAAAACGCGCGTAGGTAGTAGAGAGGATAGCTGTCTACTCTCCATCCGTCTTACGCTTTTTCGATCAGGTCACGTGTCCTGACGCGAGTTTAAGATTTTATACCCATTACAGAAAAAGTGCTCAACGCCGCTAAAGAAGTTTTCACTTCAACAATAACAGCATAAACATACAAATGTACCTACATGCTCAGCTCCTGTTGGTCTTAGCGTGATGATATACAACCTTCCTCGATAAATAGGCTATCTAACACCTAAAGAATTTTTCAAATCGAACCAGTAGTTCTTGAGATTAGCGCGTTCAAACAAACAAACAGACACTTCAACTTTATAATATTAGTATAGATTTAATAATATGTGCAGCTGTCGTGTGTAAGGGCGATTTTACACAAATAATGTGCGATAATGTGTAACGAGGAATATGTTTGTAAATGAAGCAATATGATTGGTTATTTCCTGTGTTATCATATTTAGTCATGTGTGGTTGTTTCTTATCATCTGTAGTTATGTGTGGTTGTTTGTTATCATCTGTAGTCACGTGCGTAGTAAATTATAAATTAAAACACACAAGAAAATTCATTCAAATCGGTCCAGCTGTTTAGGAAGAGTTCAGTAAAACACACTATCTATTTCATATCATTACTTACTCCTAGCTGGCTTTGTCCACATGAATTATACGCAAAACCTGACACGCTCAGGTATCTTCGTTTCGATTTTTTAAATATTTAAAACAAAACTACCTACTTGCTCGAGAATTTTCATTTATTCTTATTTCTATTCAAAATATTAATGAATTTTTTCGGAAATTGTAACTGAATTCAGTCTCGGTGTATGTTTAAAATAAAAACTGTTGATAACAATATTTAATATGTTTTTTTAATAAGATCCTTCTTACCATCTCTAGAATATCCTTCAGTGAAGCCACAGGTTTCCACTCTGACGAGTTGCAGCTCTATTGACTTTATTGGAACTGAACAATCGTCTACGCGAATCTAGAAAGTATTACACATTTATTCGTTATTTTTTTGATAACTGTTAGGTGAAGTAGTGTTTATTTTGCCATATCACCTACAACGTCGCAAACAACACATAAAAGTAAAGGTAATTCAAATTTATTAATAACTAGATTTTCGCCCGCGTAGTCTACAACGTACCAAACTACACGAGTGCACAATGAGTGCAATTTCGTAGGGAAAATACTCTTAATACCATATTTCTTGCCATGACTCTAAAGATATATCTCTTAGTTGTAGTTATTTTCGAAAACAATTTTCAATAAAAAAAATTCGACAGTAAAATATGCTATACCTTGCCAGTAATAGGTTTATCCAGCGGGCACACAGTCGAGTCTATCTCTGCGTAAAGCTGAAAGTGTGGCATGTTCGCACGTGCGCCCGCGCCGGCGGCCGACGCGCGAATGGTCGCGGGAGTGATCTCGCAACGCACCGGCTTTTGGGGCGCTGCGTCTTGCTGAAATTGATATATGTACCTAGTTGTCGGCACGTAACTTGGCCACTTTTTAACGTAGTGGGGGAAGCTTGCACATATAAAAATTTACTAAAACTTGATGCGCAAACTTCCCCCACCATGCTACTTTTTGCCAAGAAGTTTGACGGGCGCTATAATGAGGAACTGAATTTTGATATTAAGGACGCTGTCACAAATCTGCGTTACTCAAATTTAGGTATCTAACGACGTAACTTTGTTCGCGGCAATATCACGCTCACGTAAACATAGCGCATTCCATTTTATAGACCATCTTCATACTTGATATTATTTTTAATTTTTGATATTATGTATTTTTATTGAAATTGATTCCAGAAGATTACTAGGAACTTTAAAAATTCATTTTGTTACTTTTATTAGTAGGTACGATCCTAATAAGTATGTTAGTATATTCAAACAACTTAAAAAAGTGTGACTATTTTACATCATTATTTCATTGAATAATAATCTATGAATTGTATACAATATCAAAGCTTTTTAAGAAATGTTGAATTATTATCATACATATGATGTTACCGGCACTGTATTAAATCCGGCATTGTATACAATTCTTAGTAAATGTATGTTATTCCGAAAAATAGTCGGAATTAAATAAATTATAGGTATTCGTCACATAACACATTACCTAGGATACTCTTAAATCTGAACTTTTCCTACGTAGCAAACACATTTGCAAGTGTGGGTAGTTTTTGGGGTAGCTATTAACCAATATGAGGTCAAAACTAAAATCCAAGATGGCGCCGACGAAAATTTTACATCTTTTCGTCATGGGTGTCATTTTCAAGGTTTTGGAGTAGCTCTTAACAAATATGAGGTCAAAACTAAAATCCAAGATGGCGCCGACGAAAATTTGACTTTTTTCGTGATGGGTGTCATTTTCATGGTTTTTGGGGTAGCTATTAACGAATATGAGGTTAAAACCAAAATCCAAGATGGCGCCGACGAAAATTTGACTTTTTTCGTGATGGGTGTCATTTTCATGGTTTTTGGGGTAGCTATTAACGAATATGAGGTTAAAACCAAAATCCAAGATGGCGCCGACGAAAATTTGACATCTTTTCGTCATAGGTGTAATTTTCTTAATAATAAAGAAGTAAACTAAAATAAAATAACAGATTTTCGTCGGCGCCATCTTGGATTTTATTTTTGACCTCATATTGGTTAATAGCTACCCCAAAAACCATGAAAATGACACCCATGACGAAAAGATGTAAAATTTTCGTCGGCGCCATCTTGGATTTTATTTTTGACCTCATATTGGTTAATAGCTACCCCAAAAACCATGAAAATGACACCCATGACGAAAAGATGTCAAATTTTCACCGGCGCCATCTTGGATTTTAGTTCTGACCTCATATTGCGTTATATCCACCCCAAAAATCATGAAAATGACACCCATCACGGAAAGATGTAAAATTTTCGTCGGCGCCATCTTGGATTTTATTTTTGACCTCATATTGGTTAATAGCTACCCCAAAAACCATGAAAATGACACCCATGATGAAAAGATGTAAAATTTTCGTCGGCGCCATCTTGGATTTTAGTTTCGACCTCATATTAGTTAATAGCTACCCCAAAAACCATGAAAATGATACCCATGACGAAAAGATGTCAAATTTTCACCGGCGCCATCTTGGATTTTAGTTCTGACCTCATATTGCGTAATATCCACCCCAAAAACCATGAAAATGACACCCATGACGGAAAGATGTAAAATTTTCGTCGGCGCCATCTTGGATTTTATTTTTGACCTCATATTGGTTAATAGCTACCCCAAAAACCATGAAAATGACACCCATGACGAAAAGATGTAAAATTTTCGTCGGCGCCATCTTGGATTTTAGTTTTGACCTCATATTAGTTAATAGCTACCCCAAAAACCATGAAAATGACACCCATGATGAAAAGATGTAAAATTTTCGTCGGCGCCATCTTGGATTTTATTTTTGACCTCATATTGGTTAATAGCTACCCCAAAAACCATGAAAATGACACCCATGACGAAAAGATGGCAAATCTTCGTCGGCGCCATTTTGGATTTAAGTTTTGTCAAATTGCTTTACCCCACCAATCCGTTCAACAACCCATAAAAAAAGAGGATCTCAGTCAACATAATTTTTAAAACATAATTTTAAATTACAAATAACTGGAATATGAAACTTATACAGTTTACTCTTATAAAGTATCAAATATTTCAAATCACGAAAACGACAGTATACGCACATTAATCTTTTTCTAATTCGTTTTTATTTTTGGGACGAGGAGCGATACACCCGTCCTTCCAAGAGCGCTTCTGAGCGCGGTCTGACGACCCGCGAGAGCAAAATGTATGAAGAAATCGACAAGTATTTTTAATTTAGCTTATAATTGAAATAAAATTTTGATTTAGATACAAAAAAATTATCACAATCTATAAAGGACTATATATCCCTCAATAATTTATAGGTAAGAAGATAGATTAGGCTTTTAATTTTCTTAAAAGTGTACCGGTTTAGACCCCATTTTTTTGCATTTTATGCGATCATTGTGCTGGGAAAATCGTATTTCCGTGACAATTTTGTATGACGTCGTACAATTTTTATAAGATGATCGTAGAACTGAATATATTATCTTTAAATTAAGATATTACTTTGTTCTCACGTGTAAGTGCTTTGAGTTAAAATTGTACCGTAAAATAGCGGTTTTTGTTAAAAAACTGTTATAGCACCCTTAATATGTGTTAAAAAATCATCACCACTAAGCCTATGTGAAGTTGGCACCTAACTTATTTACATTTGAAAGATTTTGATTTGTAGTAGTAAGTACTGAAATTTATTTTATTTGTAGTTGTGCCAAAAAAAAATAATTATAGACACCAAAATAAGTTGCCCCCGAAATTTTCGGAAGTTTTTTTCCGGTTGTTACTTATAATATTTAGTTAATTATAATGGTACATTTGTATGATAAATATGTCTTGTTAATTTTTATGAATGTTAATAAGTTATCGGTATAGCCTATAACTTCTTTAGGAAAAATTTTTTTTTACATCAATATTAATTAATACTTATGTCAGTACTAAAATTGCATTAACAATGATAACTAAATCGAAAACATACAAAACACATACTCACAGGTTTATATTGCACAAAGAACTGACAAGACGCGTTCAAAGGTTTCGCTAAGAAGGATCTCTTCATACCGCACCTCAGAGTATACATGACGTTCACGAACACCCCATGGTACGTCTCCAGGAGACCAGGGCCTGCTGAACTGGGTCTCCCCCGTAGCGGCATCTCAAATGGAATCTCGGTAATGCCAACTGGAATCTTTCCAGCTGGAGCTAGTTCCATTGATGTGTTTACGAGTGTTATGGGCTGGAAATTTGTACATTATTTCTATGAGTATTACTGTGTACATAAAGGGTAATGTAGGTAGATAGGTTTGGAAGGCTTTGTTGTGCCATATTTCTTAACTGGACAAATTAAATTCTTAAAAAAATATTAATAGCCTTATGTGTGTGTCACAGAAAAACACTCACACAGCTTTCTGAATCAGCGGTAAATGGTAAATCTATGATAAGATGATTCAAAAGTGGTTATAGGAGACTAATTATTGATTGAATAAATTTATATTTGTGTTTGATAAATAAATAAAATCAATAGGTATTCAAATTCACCTTTATGCTATTGGAAAATGCATCAAAAATGCCAGCGTTCTTGGAGCTGATCTGCAGGTTGACAGACCCCTCCATGGTCAGCATCAGTCCTTCGTGTCGCACATCGCTGCTACTCTCTACTACTACTACACCCGCTATTGTTTCCTGAAAATTGTAGAATAACTATATATTTTTATAACTCACAGAAAACAATTTTTTTTACTTGCAAAAAAATTGGGTCGTGAAACGTCTATACTATGCGATGGTCTTTGTGTTAACATATAAATGAGATTTCTTCGATAAGTTATAATTAAATTAAATACCTATGATATAAAATTTAGAGACTTACCCCTTCATGGTACACTTTACTGGCTCTCTTCAGATTTATCGCGAGGCTGGATGACATTTTTTAATGATACGAGTAATTAAGTTTTTCAACTAAATTTTAATAATTTTCGATTTCGTTATTTGAACATTACGATAGATTATTAATTAAATAAATGAGATTACCAACAACACATCACAAAACAATTCAATATTTTTCTGCCGTCAAAATAAGTTTTCATTTGTCAAACACGACAATTGACGTATAAACGTATGTCAAACAAAAAGAAGTTAATTCTAGTTAGTAAGATTTATATATTTATGGATAAAGTACTTTTTAAGTATATGTACATTCCACGTTAATTTTAAAATACTGTGAATATTAATAAATATAAGTATTAATGTGCGAATATCTTAAAATTTTGTAAGTTAGAAAAGATGTATCCGAATGCAATCTGTCACAACAAAAAATCGTTGATAATTGAATGTCAAATCAAGTCATAGTCGCACAGAGATGTCTGTCAGTGGCGGTTGGATGTGAAACGAAGAAATACGAATTTTACGATTTTATTTATTTTTGCTACTTCTGTAAATAGAATCTTGTAATAATTTTATTGTATATTTAATTTCAATAATCGTGTTTAAACCTGTGCGAGTGTGGTGTTAACGAAATAAGGTGATGCCGAACATAGTTGCACCCCGAATGGATCGATATCAGCAACATTGAGTTTAATTTTTATTCACGTCACTGAAGGGGGTGGTTGAAGATGGAGAAGTCAGCACGGCCACGAACGGCTCTGAATGAGTGTGTTAAAGTGGTAGTGCGATGTAGGCCTCTCTCTGAAAAAGAGAAGAACGACAATTACGAGGAGGTAAGGACCGAGCCTTAGTTGTTTTGTTGATGTAGGGTTCCAGGGCTGCGCAGACTTGGTGCGTCGTCTCCAATCTCTCTCTAGACGACCGATAAACAATATCACAGTAAATAGTATTGAACTGGACTTTCATTGTGGCGTTATCATTTAATTTCGATCGATAACGCATATCGTAAAGAATACCGACTACCTGCGAAATAATTTTAATAAGCAAAATACGGAGTGTTACGTGAGATGGATAAACGTTTCATAAATTAATTTTTCGTTACAATGAGACTGCTTAATATTTTCAATGAATTTAACACGTGAATCACACGCGTGGGCAATCGCGAGTTACGAATATCTACGCCTATACGAAGTCATACAGCGTTAATTCCGCATAGTATAATGAGGTCCTAATTATTAAAATTAGTATTGTTGAAATGCATACAATCATGGACCAAAATCACTAAGCTTTGTTCTATCCTTTCATTCAAAGTAAATTATAATATTATGTTTTTTAATTGTATAAGTTGGCTGTTGGTCCTTGATCTAGTATTCCACTTTATTTCTTCAAGGTTTTATATAATGGTAGAAAAAAAGCAATTAATTCTCCATTTTCAGTTCTTTCTTTCATTTAAATAAAAAGCATTTAAAAATTACGAATTGTAATATTATTATTTATTGAATAAAATATTAAAATAATGTCTACACATTTTGTTTACATTCAAGTTCATTAATTGTAAACTAAAAATTATCATGTTTTCATTCTAAAATAATTATTTAAAACAAACTCTGATTCATAAATAAGAGATACCTACCTATGTATTTAATATTTTATTTAATGATTCATTATTACAGTATTTATCTTTACACTGCCTAATTACATTTTAATCTTGTTTTAAAGGATTAGATAATGATGAAATAGTTGAATAAATATAAATAGGTTATTTAAATACTTGATTAAAATATCCACAAGTACATTACTTATGCATTTAAGAGATCATTAAGCTAATATATGTCCCTATTTAACAGTTACCTTATTAAGTCTAATTTCCTGTTAAATGGAAAAACATGACTCGATTTTATTTACACATACTCTATACTGTATGCAGATTCTGCTATATTAAGTGCATTTAATGTGTTTATAAAAATTCTTGATACATTTGCACTTAAACAGTATTTAAATGTCTAGGTACTGTGGACTATATATTTACATAGTTTTTAATACTATTTATAATTATTTCTACTTGAATTAACTTATGAAACCTGAAGTAAAGTAATTTAACTTTTTTATATGGCTAATGGCTATATAATACTATAATTAATATATATAATATTATTAAGACTATTTGTGACGTTAATGTAAAGTTACCATGTTTTAAACATGGTAACTTTTATTCTGATGGTTCGATACATCGCGGCCTATAAAGTGAAAAGTCAGAATAAAAAAACGCGTCTGACTCAGACGACGTAAAAAACTGAAAATAACCACTTATAGATTGAAAACGTGCTAGCGATACGGTTTACTGGCTCTTTTTACGTCGAAAAGGACAACGTGAGCGAAATATTTTTATTTTTACCCCAAATAACAAGCGATAGACACTGCTATTCCAGATTATATAATCTGTACCTGAATCTGAAATCATAATATTAACTACTATTTTTTGTGTAACAAACTAACAAAAAACTATTTAAATATTAGTGGGATTGAATTATGTGTAGTGTGGCCCCCATACCACAGATTAGAGAATAGTTACTTCGTAATACTACAAAGCTCAAGTTATGACTTATGTTTTTATATTTGTCGCTTATTTACGTGAAAACTCTCACGTAAATAAGCGTCACAAAATATCAGATATTTCCACGTTATAAAAGTGCAGATTATTTCATTTATTTTAAAGGTGATATCTCGTTATCTTCTATTAATTTAATAGGATTTGTCATTTACTATCTAGGATCTACCATTTTGTTATTGATGAGTTATGATTTTTTTTCCAAAAAGAGACACGCACCCACTCAACCCATATCGTAATAATATGACCAGTGTTACATATCCAAAAGAAAGAGTAATTTTATTTTAAACATTTTAAAAAGACACAAATTATTTTCACACAGCAGCCCGTAAGATAGCTAAAAAAATCACTGTACCAATTGCAATGGAAGAATTGGTTTACGTGTGTCGAGTGTATTGCCACTTGACCCCGCGGTAAGTAGGTGAGCATTGAGCCCATACTCGGATGTCCCATATTTAGTCATAGATCGGGACCGTGTGGCTACGATCAGCTTTTTCCTTGAGTTGTTCCACACCATACAAGTCAAGTTCGTTTTAGAGAATGTGCCTTGACCTTAGGAGTTAGGAGTAATCCTGGGAAGATGCATTTCGTATAGCTTTCTTTGATCAGCTTTTGGAGATGAGGTGAATAGTAGGGCTAATAAAACAGGAATATCTGGAAGGTTTCGTACAAGACATATATCTGAAACTAAGTAAAGCTTTTTTATTAAAAGCTCTGTTAACAAAACCAGTGGCGGCGTAAAGGGGGGGCGGTGGGGGCGGTCCGCCCCGGGTGCCAAGCATCCAGGGGTGACAACACGGTGACAAAGAAATGCCAACTCTGTCGCGCAGATAGTAGCCGCTGGCGCATCTGCAGGAAAAGAATGGCGCGGGCGAAAGGGGGTCCCTTGCCGCTCGTGAAACAAGTTGACAGTTGGTCAGTTAGTGCTATTGTTTATAACCGTCGCGTTGCGTCACATTAATTCAAACGAAATTCAATAAGTACTAAATACTACCTTTCCTTTTGATGTGAAATCCTAGAAGAAGTTAATCAGACACAAAAGTATATCTGGGCTATCGCTGGAAAAGTGTGTTATAAAAATCAAAACCCTAAAATTTTTTCTTCAAACTCAACGTATCCAAATAGTGGAAAGAGCTATTTCCTACGCAACTGAAAAATGTGAGGACTTGG